>NC_079455.1:8943875-9634915 GCF_903798145.1 Danio aesculapii
ATAGCTCCCGATTTCCGATGTCATAGTTTCTCTCCGCCGGGCTGAGCTTCCTTGAGAAATAGGCGCATGGATGGAGTAATGCTGGTGTACCTTGATGTTGTGACAGGATGGCTCCAACTCCAGTTGTCGAGGCATCTACCTCGACCACGAACGGGATTTCAGGATCTGGGTGAGTCAGGAGTGGAGCTTGAGTGAATGATTGTTTGAGGGTTTGGAAGGCTGCATCGGCTTCGGGAGGCCAGGAGAGTTTCTTGGGGTGATTTTGAGTAGGTTGGTCAGCGGAGCGGTAATGAGACTGTAGTTGTGGATGAATCGTCTATAGAAATTGGCAAACCCTAGAAATCGTTGGAGTTCTTTAATAGTTGTTGGTTGTGGCCAGGAGACAACGGCAGTGACCTTCCCCTCGTCCATGCGAACCCCTTTCTGATCAATAATGTACCCCAAGAACTGAACAGATGGTAGGTGGAAGGAGCATTTTTCAGCCTTGAGGTACAATTGATGGTCTCTGAGGGTTTGTAGGACCTCCGCAACGTGGTGGCGGTGTTCGGCCTCACTCCGGGAGTAAATCAGGATGTCATCAATGTAGACTATGACGGAGATATGGAGGAACTCCCGGAGGACTTCGTGAATGAAGTTCTGGAATACGGAGGGGGCGTTGACCAGACCATAGGGCATGACCAGGTATTCGTAGTGCCCTGTAGGGGTCACAAACGCAGTCTTCCACTCGTCCCCCTCACGTATTCTGACCAGATTGTAGGCGCTGCGGAGGTCCAACTTCGTGAATATCTTGGCGGATCGGAGTTGTTCCAGGGCCGCAGGGACGAGAGGAAGGGGATACCGGAACTTAATTGTTCCTTGATTCAGAACTCGGTAATCGATACAAGGACGCAGCCCTCCATCCTTCTTGGCCACAAAGAAAAAGCTTGAGGCAGCGGGTGACGTGGACTGGCGGATATACCCCTGACTCAGTGCTTCCTGAATATACTCCTCCATGGCCTTAGTTTCCGGAAGGGACAACGGGTAGATCCTACCTTTGGGCATAGGAGCGTCTGGCAGCAGGTCTATGGCGCAGTCCCATGGCCGATGTGGAGGTAGCTGGGAAGCTCTCTTGGGGCAAAAAACGTCTTCATATGTGGAGTAGATCTTCGGGATTTGAATGGATTGTTTATTGACTGGACTTTCGACAGACGTGACATAGATGGTAAGTGGTTTCTGCCCACCGAAGAGCCGATCCAGAGAGAAGGGAGATGATGAATGCGATTTTGGACCGATCTGTGGGATATAACTCAGGTTGCATGGTGAATATGAGAGAACATTGCAAAAGAAATCCATTGCACTCCTCCGCCCCGCCAGAGTAGGGCGCTGGTCGAGCCATGGGACTGGATGAGTGGGTGGACGGTGAAGAAGTGCTCGGTGCTGGTGGTGCTTCGGGAAGTGGAGTAGATGGTAATAAAACTCTCTTCAATGAGTCCACCAACTCTTGAATGGGATCGTGAGTGCTCATGCTGTTGATTGTAGAGGTCCGGTCTTCTGTTATGGGAAGCAGACGGACAAAGGAGGTGAGTGAATTATCAACGATGTTTATTAAACAACAACTGAGCACACAAGGAGAACGGAGGAGAAGTGAGTGGAGTCTGGTTGTTCGGGTGATCCTTGGTGGCAGGCTGGATGACTGATACAGAGGGAGACCGAATGCACACACCAGAGGGCTTGCGGGGAAGACAGACTGATGACAAACACAAGGCAGACAGGACACCGGGAACACTGGACAAACTAGGAGAGACAAAGAGCAGATAAGTACAATATATTGAGGTTGAAATGCTAGTGATTACCAGGAGGTGTTTCACTCAGAGTCCGCTTCGTAGGAACGAGACCGGACACTGAGTGAAGTGAGGTGTGTGCTTATATAGTGACTAAGTGATTGGGTGCAGCTGTGTGTGGTTAATACTCAGGTGATGGTGATCTTTGCGTGAGGCTGGTGGAAGAGCCTGGCCAATCCGTGACACTATATGTGCCATTTACATACTGTATATTTCAATTAATATGGAAAACGTGTGCATGTTTTTTAAATGCATGTGTGTGTAAAACAATATAATTTGCACAAAGAAATTATGGGGTTCTTCTCTTAAAAAGCTGTTACCACCCCGTGTAGAGCATCATTATGGGTGTTTTACTTTATAACTAACGTGGTTCAAACGATGGATCTGTGACAGAGAAACTACGGGTTTTGGGAAACACTTGTCACTAAATCTTTCTTTTCCCAATCGATGCATCGTACTATGATAGTTCAGCCGCGAGTTATGTCGTTGTTTGGCAAACGCACCCCAGAGCGCCATTTTGGATCACCCCCTCCTTATAGTGGGTTTAGAATCCTTGGACTTTCGATATACATCACAAATAGAACTCATCTCTCAGAAGCAGGTAAAAAACTCACGCTCACATTACTGTGCTTCACATCGCATTATTAAGAAGAAGAAACGGCAAGCGGCAGACAAATGGATCAGGCAGACAGGTTCTGAGTATAGTTTTATGCTTTATTTATATTTTAACTTGCGAAAGTTTAAAAGCGACATATGAACAAGTAAACAACTCTAAAATAGAAAGACGAAGAGGACTGATAAACTAAGTTATTTCTTTGTTTTTGTCAGACTGGCATGCAGCATGTGGACAAAAGGGAAACACATTACTGTGGTGTTTTACTTTTCTCCACATCCTGCACACCAGTCTCAAGATTTTTGTCCTTCACTTTTGCCAATTGGTAAAATTTTGTTTGTCACCACTGGCTTGCTCGGTTTGGGACTTGTGGAGCTGCGCATCGATGGGTTTGCTCTTCAGTGTTTGGACTTTCAGCAGTGAAAATTAAACCACACTGAACTGAACTGAACTTAAACTCTGAAAACTGAACTGATACAGTTTCAATTTACTATAACCTTCTATGTTAAGCTGCCTTGCACCAAATCTACATTACAAAAGCGCTATAGAAATAAAGATGAATTGAAAATGCTTCTGATTTTTCTACATTTTATAAAAAGAGTTACAATCTTTCACAACTTTGAAACTTTATTTTAAATCGCACATTCACAATGTGTGTAAATCATGTGTGTTTAATACTGAAAAATCTAAAAAAAACTACACAAGAAACAATACAAGAACTAAAAGATAAATGACAGACAACATAACTTTGTTCATATGAAAGCTTCAGCCTGATAACTTTAAAGGGTAGTTCACCCCAAAATGAAAATGACTTCATCATTTAGCTACTATTCCTCGTGTGGTTTTAAACCTTCTGTTGAACAAAATGAGATATTTTGAAGAATGCTGGTTGCTGAAACCCACCAACATTCATAGTTGGTTAATGTTGTTCAATTACCTTCTGTAGTGTTTGACACTCTCTTTAAGTAGTGTATAACCCAGCGGACACCTTGATGTGTGTGTGTGTGTGTGTGTGTGTGTGTGTTTGTGTGTGACTAATCCATGATGAAGTGTGGAAGCCCACAGCCACACTGTGTCGGTGAAGCAGCAAGTAGCAATAATGGCAGGCAATATGGCAATCTCAAATACAGGCAATGAGTTTCCTGTCCACACACTGAAGCTGGTGTCGAGCTCATGCAAGTTGTCATAGCAATGCTCTTTTCCCTTATGACCAACACTAGCTCAGATTAAAACAGAAGTAACTTCAGTTCCATTCTGCTAACCTGAGCAATCTAAACTATACTGTAGTTAAAACACTTAATAAATACAGTGCATTCCAAAGGAGAAGGTCTATTATATACAGAATCATTTAGCTCCACATGTGCATTCCATTAAACAGTCTACATGTATATTTCAATGTTTTCTGCTACAGTTTTCTGCTACAGCATTTTAGCCTACGCTATACAATAAATAACATGCTTAACATGCTTCCTTCAGTATTGTAGTCAGGTTCCACAAGTAAAAAATATGATATCCTATGAATATCATCACAACATTTAATCTTTATGGTTAAATGGAGACTGTAAAGACTATTTTTATAAGCAATATGAATTAAAAAAACAATTTTTTTTGTTTTTCAAGATTACCAAGATACTTTAACAAAAACTATATATATTGTTGTTGGTGCCAGACAGCTGGTCTGAGTATTTCAGAAACTGCTGATCTACTGCAATTTTCACGCACAACCATCTTTAGGGTTTACAGAGAATGGTCCAAAAACGAGAAAATATCCAGTGAGGGGCAGTTCTGTAGCCACAAATACCTTGTTGATGGCCACTTGTTACAACTGACTTGTTACAACTGAGATATGCAGAAGAGCATCTCTGAAGGCACAACACATCCAACCTTGAGGCGGATGGGCTACAGCAGCAGAAGACCACACCGGGTGCCACTCCTGTCAGCTAAGAACAGGAAACTGAGGCTACAATTCACACAGGCTCACCAAAATTGGACAATAGAAGATTGGAAAAATGTTGCCTGGTCTGATGAGGCTCAGTTTCTGCTACAACATACTGATGGTTGGGTCAGAATTTGGTGTCAACAACATGAAAGCATGGATCCATACTGCCTTGTATCAATGGTTCTTATGTATCAACGGTAATTATTTATTTAGGATGTACAGTCTTTTGTGTTTGCTCTAAATATATTATCAATTATGTGAAATTATCATTGTGTGCAGGTTAACAGTTTTTTTTCAACATCATACGGACAGTACAGTATAATACAGTTCTATTCTTCCTACATTTTAGCATGTTCTGTATTATGTAAAATGTTATATATTTTTTTTACATTTTAAAGTAAATCACCATTGTATATGTACATATATTAGAGCACGCTCAGAAGTCATACACAGTGGAAAGATGAAACAACCCAAGAAGATTATTGATGTGCTAAAGTTCATAGGCATCATCTAACCAAACACTCACAACCGCATCATAAACTTGACCTAAACAGACACAACAAACAAGCGTATTCAGGCACAACCGTTCAATTGCTTTGTTCAACAAACAGTTAAAAAGGAGGAGCGATCATGTCAGTTTGTTTGGAGAGCCGTTATCCTCAATTTGATACACAGAGTCCTTGTGACAGCAGCAGCGCATCGCGCGCGGAGCGCCAATGTGGGTGTTTCATGACGCGCGCGCGTCAATTACAGGTGTCCATTAACCATCGCGCGCATCACGACCCTCGAGGAATTACGCGGAACACCAAACGCTTTCTGTTTATCCAGGTAAACATTAGTGAAGACTCTCAAGAACACACTCATTTACGAATGAGTCTGCTATTACCATCATGTGGCACTGACAACTACGGCAACTTTATTTGGACTGAGTCACGTCCCGTCTATTGAAATGGTGTCTCGAGTCTGAAAACGAACTCATCGTGACTGGAAGACGCTTGACATGTAAGTACGAGCCGTAAGGAATATTTATGTGTTTCTGTAATAGGTGATTAAAGGTATTGTGATAATGAGAGTGTAGGATACGTTTAATAAAAGCTCAGCAATGATTCGGACGAGTATAAGTGAACATTTTCATGCCCTTGAATGTTGTTGTTGTGTATGCTCTTCGTAATATACAGCAAATGTATTATTTTTTGTCTGTCATTGCCTATTGCGCACATTTTTCCACAAACACCACTCACCTGCGAGACTGCACATCATCACTGCTACATTAAACGACGAGTATTTAGACTAGAATGAGGTTTTTACTTATTTACAGCGATGATGTTAGGTTTCCAAGCATTGGCAATAAACAATTCTATAAGCTGTTTAAAGAAAAACAGCACATTCCTCTTTTGCTTTATAAATCTATTTTATCTTGTTTATTTATTGAAAATGCATTTTTAAGATATAAAACATTTCAATATACAGAATTAGAATGTGGTTTTCATATCAAACATAGAATTATGCAATGCGTTGCATCAATGACATTGTGTTGTTAATAGGGGACATCACTGAGGTTAGGCAGAGTCAAATTTTTTTTTCCTCAGTAAAGTAACAGGTGATGACATCCTCCTCCACCTCATTCATAAAGCTTGTGTTTAGCCCTCATGTTGTTTTAGAATTTTGTATACATCGTTTGGCCGTTTGAATGACCTGCCTTTACTAAACCTCTAAAATAAAGCAGATCAATTGAATTTCAATCAACAAATCTATTTTTGCACGAAGAATCAACCTCATCTTCATCACAAACTAAATATCTAGGTTTTCCCTAATCATCAGTGTGGAGTTTTGGTCAATGTTTAATCAGAGGACAGCGTTAGTTTTTCACTAAAGTGCAGGGTATATATTCTAATGCTAAAGGAACCTGAATAAGTGTTAAAGTCTTTAGCAAGACAGTATTCGTTACAGCTAAAGCAGAGGATTCTTATTGTGTATGTTTGGGAGTCAGTGTGTTTTGTAGGGGGCATGTGTGTGCCAGTAGTTGTTATAGTGTAAAACATTATTTTATTGCTGGCAGGTCAAAATTGACCTTTAGGACAACTGTTCAGGGTTCATACAGTCATGGAAAACCTAGAAAAGTCATAGAATTTTAAAATGACATTTTCCAAGCCTGGAAAAGTTTTGGAAAAACAGAAAAACCCACAAAGTTTTGGAAAAGTCATGGAAATTAGTTTAACAAATATCTGTATTCTTGAATTTGGGCTGCGCGATATTGGAAAAATTGGTTATTTTGGATTTCTGATCTATATATTGCGATGTGAATACAATTTCACCTGATAATTTAACAGGTTTATTTGGATTGATTGGGGGGGATTTTGTAGAGGAGTGAATCTTTAATAATATATAACAAAAAAATTACAAGCAAAGATAAATATAGTAAAGATAAAAGGGAATGATAGTTTTCAGGTATTCACTATTCAGGTACATATATTGAATATTCAACACCGCATAGTCTTCTTTGTATATTATTTAATCTTTATTAAAATTAGAAAAGTTTCTTGTGGCCGGATGTTTTAAAATTTGAAATATTGTAATGTTCACACAGTCACAGGCCTTAAAGGGACAGTTTACTCAAAGACTAAAATGTACTCACTATTTACTCACACTTCACTTGTTTCAATACTATAGGAGTTATTCAATTATATTATTTTTGTATTCATTAAAAAAAAGAAAACTCAAATGTTTGAAACAAGAGAAGGGTGTAATGAAAATGGTAAGTCATTTTTGAGTGACTCTTTTGAGTGATCTCTTTAAAAATGCATGCAGATGATAAACTTTTACCCCATTATGATTAAACGCTATATTAAACTATAATCCCAACATTGCATATCCTGCAATGTGAAATTATATATTGTGCATATTAGTGCTGTGTAAGCATTATCAAAATCAGTTTTACATAGATGTGAAAGCAAATTTAAATTAATTTGTTTGTTGCATGTTTTATAATATGCTGTAATAAATTAGAATAAAATCTAATTTTATTTTGTTTTTCTTATTATTTACCATGTATATGTAGACATAACATGAAACATTACATCATGAAAATGTACTTGAAAGTTCTGGAAAAGTTTTGGAAAAAGTCATAGAATTTTAGTAGTAAAAGTGTGTATGAACCCTGACTGTTGTACTAGGGCTGCATGGAAAAATCTGACATTACGGTATTTTGTTTTGTTGCGATATACATTGAGATATCAATATAATTTCACCAGATGATTTTAACAGCTCTATTTGGAAACTATTTCACTCATTTAGATGGACTGGGATGATCAAGTCCTCTGTGCGATGCATCTGCATAAAATATGATCAATTTAAAGCATGTAAATACAACAGAGCCAAAATAAAAGTTAAATAAACAGTGCTTTATGGTTTTCTGGGGTGTCAAACAGTATTTAAAGTACAGCAGTTGAACAGTCAAATGTCTTTTAGTTCCTGCAGTTAATCTATCGGTTATGTCCTCAAAACATGACATAACTGTAGATGTTTTAAAGGCATTGTTTAGACGACAACATTCAGTGCGAACACCAAAAGGAAAAAGCCAGAGATGATGCAGAACAAAGATTAATCCTCTTCCTGAAGGTCACCAAGATCTGGATTGAGGCTTGAGAGATGTGAATGTGTGTAGGAAATAAAGTGTTTACTAGATCAGTTCACTGTACAGCAGAACTGGTTATGTAAGTTGTCTTACTCTTAGTCATAAAACGGCATATTTATTTGCAGGCATTCGAGAGCTGTCATTAACAGCCAAAAGAGGTGCAATGTTGAAAACCACCATTAATGTTCAAGCAGTCTTAAAATACATTAGTGTGTGAACTTGAGCTGCTGACACTGTTTCCTTACGATCTTTCTGGAAAACTATGTGTACTCCCTCACTCTCAATGTACGAAATTGATACTTACCCCCTAAAGTCGTTGTGCGAGCTGTGCTTGAACAGCTGAGGTTAATTATAAAACTGTCCATTGTGTGAGAAATATTAAGGCTCTGTGTTTTGAAAATATAACAAGTTCATAACTTATGACGGTTGCCCCCTTCTATGTTCTTTCCCTTTGTTGAGCAGCGTGACTGCTGATGTCCTCTGGAGATCTAAAGAGCCCTGATCTGCTCAGCGGAGGATCACAACACAGGAGGAGACCCAGGCACTGTGAGACGTTTGCATTCCCTCATTGCACCAGCTGTCAGGAAAAGAGCATCTGCAGATATTCATCTTATTGGGAAAGAGTCCCTGGCGGACCTTCAGGAAGAGACTCTTCAGTTTCACTTTTGCAATATATTGGACATTTTGTGCAATCAGGTCACTTTCATTACCTCTGGTTGTTGGGAAATTTTCAAAAAAATGAGCTCTTGGAGAGGCTCTTAATGGTTTTATATGGCAAGATTCATAGAAATATGATAGCTATAGTCTGTTCATGTGCTCTGAGGCTTGTTGCATGAACTCTGCAACGTAAATCAGCAGGTTTCCTTTAGACTTTAAACTTCCAACTGGATCCTGGAGGGCCCAAACTTCATCAAGGTGGTCATTATGGTGATGTCGCAGGGCACCTACACATTTTTGGCATGCTTTGCCGGCTTCTGGCTGATCTGGGCTCTCATTGTCATGCTTTGCTGCTTTTGCAGCTTTGCCCAGCGTAAGCTAAAGCGCAGGCGTGAAGAAAGGCTGAGGGAGCAGTGCCTGCGGGCATTGGAGATGGAGCCTCTGGAGTGCACCAGTGGAGGATACCCTCCCAGAGAGCCCCCTCAATTCTGCCCACCTCTTCAAATGTTGTCTCCTCAGCTGCCAGTAACACACACTCTTCCTCAGGCAAACTGGACCATCCATGAAGGTAGGATGTTTAAACAAGTTTAGTCATCAAGTGCAATTTAATCTGCAATCAGGGGTATGGGGAATACTATAATTGTAGTGTAAGATGGCATAGTTGTTTCTGCATTCATATTTGGAAGAAAATTGTGTATTTTCAAAGGAACATGTCTCGAAGATCTCTTGAAATCAGAATGTGAGTTTTTTGGTTGCTAGACTGCTTTTTCACAATCTAGCAATCTCAACAACAAAAAAAAAGCTCCAGACCTTCAACAAATATTTGAAAGAGTCCTTCTCCAACTTCAGGTTAGATGGAAATTCTATTTTATTGGGACATGAATGTGTCCTTTACCAGTCTTCAAAATTATTTCACCATTTCCTTCCATTTTTCCTTTTTTTTTTTTTTACACTTTTACATTTTTTATGAATATATGAAATCATATATTTTTTATATTGGTTTCAGGGTTTTTTGTCTCCGTTTACCTTACCTACTCTTATCTGTCTTAGTAGTTTTAAGCTACATCCACCAACTCAGTCCAGTCCTTCAACCTGTCCTGGCTTAGTGCTCTATGCCTCATATTCCTTTTTTTAAATTCATGTACATTTCCCCCTAATGCTAATACTATATAGGATAGGTAAAGGGTGTTCAATCTTGTTCCTGGAGGTTCATTAGCTCTAACCAGCTCTAACAGTGAGTACAGGGACACCAATAATCCAATTTTAAGAGTCTACCATGTAAAAGGCGAGTCATTTAATACGATTAAGGTCATAATCGAACCAAAGAGAAATCGAATTAAGACGTGGAGGATGCTGATTTTAGTCGCATTATTGAACTGCAGTACAGACATGTAAACACCACAATCAAACTATTAGTGTCATATAGGACTTTTCGCCACATTTTGCAATAGGATAGTCCACACACATGACTGTTTGACACTATTTTTTTGCACCTACCGAGTCAATGAAGATCGTATAATAATGTAATGCGGTGTTTTTTTTTCTTCCATTCAGTGTGCAGTATGAAATTTCATTAAAACAACACTCTTCCAGCAGTTCATAGTTGCATCTAATATCTCATTTGTCACAGGGGCATGCAGGAAATGTTCCCAGATGAAAGTGAAAATGCCGAACTTCAGTTAAAGTTGACAAATTAAAATTAAACACCCAAAATGACATGGACGTGGATAGCGGGGTGATGCAATGACGTTAATCGAATTATGTGCTATAGCATGTAAAACGGGATTATGAAAGGAACATTCAAAAAGCAACTCATGTAAACGCCTTAATCTTATTATTGTCTTAATTAGATTAAGGCAACTATTTCGTTTACTGATGTCCATGTAAATGTAGTCAGTTTCTGGTGAATCTTAAGACCTTGACCAGCTGATTCAGATCTGTTTAATTAGGGAAGGTGCTTAGTTCTCCAGCACAGTTTGGACTCCTCTGTGTTAGATTTTATAGCAATCAAAGCACATTACGTTCTACAAACTTAAAGGCTTCGTAAAGTTGCCTAGACAGTATCAAAATTTGCCTTGAGGAACAGTTTATTTCAGCAGAATAATTTGATAAATAGAATTCTTCATACTCTGCTAAACATGCAACTCCTTTGTTACATGTTATTAATAAAATGAGCATGTTGTGATTCAACACTGTTTATCAAGCTGCAAAGATCGTTCATCTCTTAAGAGCTGTACCAGTGTAAACCTGCACACCTCACACAATGTTGGCAGCTCAGGCTACATTCTTTCATGTATGACATGGTAACAGTAAGACTTGTGTGGGTGTTGTGTAGGCCGACGAGTACAGCACTGAGCTAGCAGCAGCTAGAGCCGGGCTAATCATGTGCTTTGGCAGACAGGCAGACTGCCAGGGATGGTGGATCCCTGGGCATGGGTGAAGAATGTCCCTTTAAACCTGTGCCAAACCCACAGGATGGATGACCACACATTAAAACAGGGCCTGAGTAATAAGTCAGCTCATAAAAAAGCAAGAGTCAGAAAGAATTATACCCTTAAGGGGAATTCTGTATCACTTTACAACAACAAGCGTATTCCCTGTGACGCCTTGTGGAAATGGGAAAATGGAATCATTGATATAATCTGTAATTGTGAAGAATTTCTCATGATTTATTGGTTTAATTTCTTTATTTGGTCCCCAAGAGTGGCTTCAGCTACCTGAAGCTTTTGGAAATATTTTAGGTACAATGGCCTGATTAATTCCATGTTGTATTGCAAAACACTTTTGGTGCTATTGCTATTGGGTATGTTTAAGCTTATAAACAGATTTAATTGTTTGGTTAGGCATACCAGTGGATTAAGGGTTAGAGGTAAAGTAGAGACAACTGTGTAATATTATATGTAAGGCTCTGAGGACATGAAATTGTACCAGATTTCAAATAAAACCCAAACAATACTAACATACAAATATACCATTGAATGAAATTTTGTGTAATAGCAATTGAATGATACAAGGGGAATGTACTGAATTACTGAAATGTACTCAATACTTTGCTCAGTGGTTAGCACTGTCACCTCACAGCAAGAAGGTCCAAACCCAGCTAGCAAAATTCATGTGGCTCAAATCCAGCCCACACCAGACACTTACATCCGGCCCACATACCGCATGGAATGATGGCACTTTGGTGGTCCACTCCTGTTTGCCAGATCTTGGACACAATTAAGCCATAGCAATACCACATATCAGCCAGAATTCAGCCAAATGAACCAGAACTGACCCTATTCTGGGCCACAAAAGTGTCACACATACATCTTAAGATAACTGGGCACATTTGCACCTACACGTGTGAGCAGCTTTGGGTTCAGACCCAGATTACCTTTAAATGACTATGCCACATTTTTGCCAACTGTGGTCCACATTTGTCCTCCATTAATTGGGCCACATTTATCAATTTCCACATGGGCCACATTAGCCTCACATTCAGATTACGTGTGTGTGTGTGAATGAGAGAGTGTATGGGTGTTTCCCAGTACTGCTGGAAGGGTATCAACTACATAAAACATGGCCCGTGATAAGGGAGAGCCAAAGGGAAATTAATGGAATAAACTGTAATGTGTTTAAAATCGAAACACATTAAAAACACAAAGCATCATTATACAAATTACATATAGTGTCATTATACACTTAACGACTGATGATCATACACAAACAGACCGTAGATCATATGATAATGCATGACACTGCATGACAAAAGAAAATCTGTTTAAATGGTGGTGACTGAATTATAGTCTGATACTTGAAAATCATTGTCGGTGGACATAATACACCACAAAACTTTCTGTGTAGTCATTGATCAAATCTGTAGACAAGCTCTGACTTTCAGCACACACTCTGACTTCAAATCTAGACAAAGGTTGCATGGTAAATTTCAACCTTATGTGTCACCGTGAGGACCATTGAGCAACACCCCAGAAGCCTGCAAGAATGTCCGACCCAGTTGCTATGGATTCTGTGCCTTCTGTACAGATTTCTGCTCTGGGTCCTCTCTCTAATTATCACAAATTTGGGATGGGTGGTTCTGGGCCCCCCAGACTCCGCTGTGGGCCCCTCCGAGCCTCTGCTTACTCTGTCCCCCTTTCCACCATTTGCGACACTCCTGGCCCAACCTATGTGAAAGCAACATTCCTGCCACCAAGGACACACTAGCAATCTCCTTGCAACCACCCAGTATGTTTTAGTAACTCGCAAACAACCAATTAGTTTAGCACCACTCAAATTGTCTTCAAATTGATTTTGCATTACAGTTTAAGATACACTGCCTCAATTTGCTGCAATCCTATATCTGAACACGTGATAATTAGAAAGAATCTATAATTAATGTTCTGCCCTAATGCACTGCTAGGCTTTAGGACTCAAAGGTTCCCCCCTCCCTCCATTTGTCTTTCATCTTCCATTCTAGCCAAAGCACAGATGATAGGGGGTGAAAACACTGCCTAGTCACAGCCAAATTCATTCTTATCTCTGACCTCAATATGCTGGTTTATCACTTCCTCCGCAGGAGAAAATCTATCCTGGCTTTCATCTAGGAGTGAGAGGTGACCTTGAAGGAAATGATAAAAGCCTCAAATCTTCCACCCTCTCCTGATAAAATATTACAAGCCCTCATTTATGTTCTCTGATAACTTCACACATGCGTTGTTTATCTGATTAGCCCTGTGATTGCATATGTTTAATGATGTCTGAGCTGACTTGGTAAAAGAAAGAACTGCAATATATTGGGGTCATGAAGCATTAATGTGAAGCACTTTGCATGTCTTGCATGTTTGAGGTGTTACTCCAGTATGAACATTTGTTTTGTTTTTTCGCAGCAGACACAGATGTCTTTGGGAAACCTCCTTGCTATGAAGAGGCTGTATTGATGGAGGACCCGCCACCACCTTACAGTGAGGTTCTGGCTGACCCCAGAGGAGGAACTTACACCAAACCTGCATCAAGATCTTCAAGGGAGACTCAGGAGTCTGAAACTAGCAAAATGGCTCCTGTGACCGTATTTCCAGAACGTGGCTACTCTTCCCTCATACGTCTACCTTCAGCCAGACGCTGGGACTCTCTGGGGCACCTCCTGTCCAACATGGACCTCAACCACAACAATCTGCCGGTCGAGCCACAGGCCTCTGCAATTGCTACCATGCCTCGCGAGGGCCGGACTCACACAGACATGGGTTTGCATGGGCTCCAAAGTCTGGATCAACATTATGGGTTGCCCACTGCCTTTCCCCTTTTGGGTCGAAGCACAGCAGTATGAGCCCACAAAAATAGACCTACGGACCACTTTCTAAAATGAACGCTCTGGATGGTGAGTCATATGTGGTCAGAAATGTCTGCCAGAGGCATTTTTGGGGGCAGAATCAGTTCGGGATGATTCAGCTTTGTTCAGGGGTTCATTCGCGGATCCATCATCCTTGCTTTTCTCTCCGTCCTCCTTGTTGCTCTCTGTGGCATCTCCGCCTGATGCAGAGCAGCAGCTATTATGTGAATGCTGTTGCCATGGCTCCCGGGAGCTGTCTGCAGCCCACCAACGCCTCGCCCCTTACATCCTCTCTTCTTCCTTTCTCATCTGAGGCTCACTGATATAATACAAATGACATTTCAAACCCTGTCTTTGTGAAACAGGGTAAAACACAGAAGTGCGACACAGAAAAATGACAGTGATTGGTCCGTACTGTAGCAACACAATGCTGCTCGGCTGTAAAAAAATGTCATTTACATTCTGGGAAACAATACCTGGCATATCTTTCTGGATTTTGTGCCAGTTTCTTTCTTGGGAAGAAGTATGAACTTTGGGGGTGGCAAGGCTTCAAAGCAAACACATTTTTTTCCTAAAAAGGAAGTTGCCTGAAGAATAAAATTTTTTCAAACATGTCCATAGTGTTCGTTGGAGAAAGACGTCTCAACTTTTAATACATTAGAGATGATGCGGGTACACTGAGGAACTGCCTTTAAGGGTGCTTTCACACTTTTATCACTTTTGGTCCACACCCAGGTTCATTTGACATCAGAGTACAGTATGTTTAGCTAGTGTGAACGATGTTATCTGAACTCCTGTGCACACCTGTGAACCGTATCTGAGTCCTCCTGAAAGAGGTGGTCTGGCATATTGTTTGAGCAAACTGGTACGGTTAACATTTGATATGAATTCAATCGTACCAAATAATGGAAGTGAACCGCCAACTGTAAATCAAACAGACATTTTGTTTGGAAATTAAAATTTCGTTGACGTCAGAACCCACCGTCAGGCCAATGTCAGTGTCCAACATCGGACAGACGTTGCATTTTGGTGACTTTACAACGCAACATAAAAACAACCAAATATCGTATAAATATATCAAACAACATCTAATGATGTTACAGCTTGACGTTGTGTGTACTTTACCAATGTGACGTCTATCAGACGTTGGATTTGAGTTGCCATTCCTGATGAATAAATGTCAGTATTTGACGTCAATATGGTGTTGGATTTTGGTCACTTTCCAACACAACCTAAAATCAACAAAACATCAACATCATTTTACATTGTTATTGGACATCAAAATAACATTCCAGATTGATGGTCGGCCTGAAAGAGGTGGTCTGGGATATTGTTTGCACAAACTCTGGTCCGGTTCACTTCTGATATGAATGCAATCATACCCAATAATGGAAGTGATCTGCCAACTGTAAAACAAACTTTAGTTTTCATAACGTTCATTCATGTGTGTATGACTGTGTATCATGAACTGTACCTTGGTGACAAGCGGGACTGAGCCAGGGCAAACACAGTGATAATGTCTGCTTGTGCTACTTCTGCAGACATCACATTATGTTTTTGATATTTTTGTAGCAGATAGACGCAAGTTGCTCTCTGTATGTTACCAAAACCAAAACATTCAATAAAAGCAGAATAACATTGATGTGCATAAGTCTTTCCTTTTTGGCACCTTGGCTTACATGGACGTCATCAAGCAACAGCTGTACACACAACAGCAGCTTGATGACGCAACCGCACCAAGGTTCAGAAGGACAAAAAACAATGTGAACACAAACCAGCTAAGAAAGTGGCTAGGGGGTCATTGGAACTTGGGTTCAGACCAGGCAATCGACCCAAGTGTGAAAGTACCCTAAAAGGATCACTCTACTTTATTTTACAACTCCCTTAGAGTTAAACAGTTTTATTATTTTTGAATCTGGCGAGAGCCTTTTTTGAGAGCCTAAGCTTAGCTTAGCATAAATAGTTGAATCAGATTAGACCAATAGCATCTCACTCAGAAATGACTAAAGAGTTTTGATAGTTTTTCTATTTAAAGCTTGATTTCCTTGCCCCTGCAGCAGCCATTGTACAGCAACAACATCACCTGATTGTTACACTGGAAAGAGAGTATAGTTTCTAGCTATATCAGCAAAGTAAAAAGCTATGTTTTCAAGAGTTCACATTTAGCTGATGATTGATAATAAAGCGTGTTTGGCATGCTGTCCCGGGAGAGAGCCCTGAGCTCAGGATATCCTCGATCCTGGGGCTTCCTCCCGTTTGAAGGGCGAGAGGAGAGTTTGAGCTCATGTAGGTCTCAAGAACTGCCCTGCTTGTGAATGTGCTAAGATATATCTGCCTAAGAGTTTGTTCCTAAGATTCTACTTTGAATTTACTTATGGTGTATGTCTTTGGATTGTGGGAGGAAACCAAGAAAACTCACGCAAGCACAGGGAGAACATGCAACCTCCACACAGAAACGCCGACTGGTTCGGTGAGGGGTCGAACCAGTGGCGTTCTTGCTGTGAGGCAAAAGTGCTAACCACTGGGCTGCCGTGCCAACCTATCAGGAGAAGGGGAGGAGTAGGGGTGGAAGAGGGGATTCTTCAAGATGAAGATGAATGGATTGTAAAACTGGTTATTTATAGTGAGTCAGTATTTATCTGATTGGTGCAATATACGGGGCTGATGAGGTACCAGCTGTGTTCAATCATCAGCACGTGATCCTCTCGAAATTAGTTTATAAATAAACCATATTTATTTTCCGTTGGTACACAGTGTACTGTAACTACCAAAGAATCAAGCTTTAAATTGGAAAATTATTGAAACTTTTTGGTCATGTTGAGTGAGATGCTAAAGGTCTAATCTGATTCAAAGATCTATGCTAGGCTAAGCTAAAAATGCTCCCACCAGACTCAGAGATTGGCTCAGATTTAAAATGGTTAAACTCTCATGAACTTGTTAAATGAGCATATTTTCAAAAAAGTGAAGTGTTCCTTTGATTTTATGTAAAAGTACTATTGTCTTTTTTTAATGAATACAAGATATCTGTATGGATAATGATTTTTAAAATAGTATTAAATCCATCCTCTTAAAGTGCTCCTCAGATTGATAGCACCTTGTTTGTGATGACCCATAAATGGGATTTGTCAACAGTTCATGCACGCGTGGGATTTGCAATTATTTAACAAATCATGTTCATATACTGGTGCTTCTCTGAGTTCTCTTCTCAGACTGAACTGAATCTCTTTTTGCCAGGCAGTTTTTTTCTTCTTCTCATCATCATCAATGTGGTGATTGCTACATTGTGAAAATGCTTGATTTAATTTTTTCCTTTTATTGCCATCATTTCTATTATGTCTCCATGCCCTTAAACGATTCTACCTCAATCCATCTAATGGCGTGCCATTGTCAGCTACACAACATATAACTCTACTTTCATGCATGCGCTGGATGCTTTCAAATGACATTTGATTAAAATAAGCTCCATTTTGGAAATGTGAAAAAAGCAATTAGCTGCAAATGTGGGCAAACGTTCAGCATAATGCTTTTACTACATCATAGTGATGTCCTTTGGTCCATTTTATTCAATAGGACAGGCATTTTAGACCACTGGAAAATAACAAAAGCATAAAAGAATTGTACTTCCCACAACCCACATTATATGTAGACAATATATAAGGCATTGTTCAATGCTTTATTATTAACCTGTGCTGGGTAAATTACACAATAGTAGGATTAAATAGTTCCCATGTGATATGAATATGAAATGATGAATGAATGTGCAAACATTGCCCAGATGGATTCTTCTGAAAATGTTGATAAGATGAAAAATAGGAACTAAATCAATACGCCTCTTAAAAATAACTATACTTAAAGGGACAGTTCACCCCAAAACGAAAATTTTCTCACTATGTACTCACCATCAAGTGGTTCTCTCTATGCCTTTATAAGTTTACTTTTCCTGTTGAACGCAAATGAAGATATTTGAAAGAATTTTAGAAACCAGCCCAGCAGACACAGGATGTCAAAATGACGACAGATTGGCATTGTACCCCAACGTCATGGGACATTGCATTTTGTTTGGAAATGAAAATTGGGTTGACGTCAAGCTAACATCAGTGTCCAACATCGGACAAATGTTGCATTTTGGTTACTTTACAACGCAACATAAAAACAACCAAACATAAAAACAATTATTTTCGTTTTGGAAGAATCCCCCCTTCCACCCCATCTCCACCTTTTTCTTCTTTTAGGAGCTCTTGAGACCTACCTGATCTTGGACCCCCTTACATGCTAAAAGACCTGGCGGGAGCACTGGGCTCAATTATCTCCGAGCTCAGGGTTCTCTCCCGGGACAGCAGTGCCAAACCTGCTAATAGCATCAAGCAATATCTAAGTGTGAACTCTTGAAATTACTTCTTTCATGTTGAACAGAAAAACCCCTAACTCAATCAGGTTTGTCACGAGTGAAGCGTGAGTAAATGATGATTAATAGTTTTGGGGGAACTATCCCTTTAAATGGCCAAATATTGATCAATTCAGGTATTTATTTTTTTGCACAGTGATTGCATGGAAAATCATTCAAAGACAATCAATGAATGTAATGCACCTTAATGTCATTTCATGGACAGACTTGTACAATAGGTTACACAACCGTACTCAAAATGTGACTACAGCCTCAAAATCCTTCCTCTGTAAACCGAATCAATAGTAAAGTTTTGATTTATTCTTTAATATAGCTGTTCAAAATGTGCTTGGACCCTGTATTTATTTATTTTTTGAATATTGGGTTACATCACTATAGACAAGGACGTAAACTGTCTTCAATGTGCCAGCAATGTGTTGCTAAGCAACCGTAGCAGAGCCGCATGAATCTGTTTGCATAGATGAAGTGAGCAGCACTGTCACTGCTCTGGTACACAGCCTTCTCACATCTACTATGATAAGTGGACTGCAAATTAGCATATATGAGGCATATCATGTGCCAAATATACCCCATTTGTGTCATTTTCAATGAAAGCCGTCATCAATAGGCTATGGTCTATCAATCAACAAGGTCTGCATGCGTAAATCTCTTTCCAGTCTCCATTTAGATGATATTTTGTGGCAATCTTGAAACCAAATTTACAGTCCAGGTTTTCTTTCTCCGTCACTGAACAGACTGTGAATGGCAAACTGTAGAAGTTTATCATGTTCATGTAGCATGCAGAGTGTGCGTGTATGTGTGTGCAGACAGAGTAATCGGAGCTGTACTAATTCATACACTGCAAAACCTTAATTTCTAAACAAATATTAAGTCAAGAAGTATTTTCTAGACACAAAAATACGGTTTTGTTTCCAGAAATGTCAAAACTAAGTCAGTTTTTCCTTAAAACAAGCAAAGTATTGGGGTAAGAAATCATTTTATTATAATCCGAAAAAAAATATTATTTTACTTAACCCTTTGGCAGATTATTTAGCTTGTTTTAAGAACAAAAAACAACATTTTGACTTGATATCTCTGAAAACAAAACAATATTTTTTATTTGTCTAGAACAGTGGTTCACTAAGTGGGGGTAAGGACCCCCCCTAGGGGGTCATGGGACAATGAGATGGAATCACTTGGCGATTTCCAAAAATCAAATTAATTTCATTAAACTATTAGAAATACAGGGCAGCACGGTGGCGCAGTGGATAGCACAATCAGCTCACAGCAGGAAGGTCGCTGGTTCGAGCATCGGCTCAGTTGTCATTTCTGTGTGGAGTTTACATGCTCCCCCCGTGTTTGCGTGGGTTTCCTTTGGGTGCTCCGGTTTCTCCCACAAGTACAAAAACATGGGGTATAGGTGAATTGGGTAGGCTAAATTGTGTGTCGTGTGTGTGAATGAGTGTGTATGGATGTTTCCCACTGAAGGGTTGCAGCTGGAAGGGCATCTGCTGCGTAAAACATATGCTGGATAAGTTGCCGGTTCATTCCGCTGTGGCGACCCCAGATTAATAAAAGGACCAAGCCGAAAAGAAAATGAATGAATGAATATTAGAATTACCATATTTTATCCATAACCTACTGAAGAACAAAATAGTAACTAATAGTAACATTATTATCATGTTAATGATAAACATTAAAAAAAGCAACATGCAAATAAAAAGCCATCAGCCTTTCGTTTTTTTTTTTTTGCAACCCCTGGCGTGATTACATTATATTAAAGACACAGCAATAGCGTCAGATGAAGCAGATTGATTTTATGGCACCAGGGTAAACTTTGACACCTTTACAGTACTCACGTACATTAACGATAAATACAGAAAATAAAATGAATAGACTTGGGCCTATTGGTACTGTATGTTTGCGTCGTGGTGTGCAAGGTTTATACACTACCTGACAAAAGTCTTGTCATCGATCACAGTTGTAAGAGCAACAAATATTAACTTGACTTCTAGTTGATCATTTGAAAAAAGTGGCAGAAAGTAGATTTTTCTGATGAATCATCTGTTGAACTGCATCCCAATAATCACAAATACTGCAGAAGACCTGTTGGAACCCGCACGGACCCAAGATTCTTTTAGAAATCAGTCAAGTTTGGTGAAAAATCATGGTTTGGGGTTACATTTGGTATTGGGGTGTGCGAGAGATCTGCAGAATGGATGACAACATCAATAGCCTGAGGTATCAAGACATTTGTGCTGCCCATTACATTACAAACCACAGGAGAGGGCTCGAAGACCACTCAAAGCATCTTGCTGTGAGGCAACAGTACTAACCACTGAGCCACCATGTTACCCACTTTTTAGATATTTGGACTTAAAATAATATAACATAGTAGAAAAAGCCTTTTGTTTTCATATTTGGTTAGTTTTCTAGTACTTCACACAACACACAAGACAATGGGTGATATCTGATGAATCAAACTGATGCACAAAGTCTGAGGTTTTGATCGTACTTCAACATTTTTTTGCCTCCCTTTTGTCTCAGATTGAAAACCACACAATAACTGAAGGATTTTAAAGTCTTTTATTAACATACATAAGCACGTAGCATGTCACAAAAGATCTTGTGCTTGTTTCAAAAACAGCATGTGAGAAGCGGACGGAAAAAAGGAAGAGATAGAAAAAAAATTATTAAAAAAACAGAGAGAGAACTTTCAGGAGTTGCTAAGCCTTGCTTCAGGGGCAAAGAAGAAATTACTGTAGTAGAACAGTAGTAGTAATAGTAATAATAGTAGTGGTAGTAGTAGTAGTCTCCTATAGTAGTTTGAGGGAGAAAGAGAATAATAATTACTACTAAGGAGGTGAACAGGAATACATGGAGGTCATTCCAAAAGAGGCTATAAGTTACTGTTAAAGATGCGGGTTACTTCCTGTTAGCTTTCATACCGAGCAACCTTGCTTTCTCTCTCACCAAAGAATCTAAATCCAAACGAATGCCAACCCTGGAGCTTTGAATCAATACATGTTAGTAAATGCAGTACATTTGACATAAGAGCTATTTACAGAAACAAAAATACTATTGGTTTAGTCTTATTGCTCGGTTTTTCACTCAAAAAAGATATGTAAAAGCAATATGTGACGATGCCGCTTTTCAACATGACTAAAACTAAAAAGGAAGACGGTGGTCAGTCAAGGAGCAGGACAGTGGGTGGTGGTGATAACTTAGCTGTTGATGGTGTGGGCTGGTACAACAAAAGATTACAGTTTGAGTCAGTGAGATACGCTCTCACCTTTCCGCCCTTCAGCAAGGTTGCGTTTCCCTGCAGTTGTCTTTGTGTAAAAGTAGGATACAAATCCTAATTTCATTTCAATTTTAGGTTCATAAAAACATCTTACAAATCTCAGGATGTGCTAAAGTCACATCACTTTGAAGAAAGACCTGGGTTACACAATTTTACCTAACAACGAAACATTAAAAGGATTATATCAATGTTTTTTGTTTTTTTTTAAATAATAAGGGTTACCTTGGCTTGAAATGTGTGACTAATTTAAAAGGTTGATGATAAATTGCAGTCAAAACTATACTCTATGCAAGTACATCAATCCAAAAGCTTCTTTTTTTGTAGCTTGCTGAAATGTGTTAGAAGATGCAATTCAAACTCTTCACCCAGGGGCGCTGTAGCTAGCGTTAGCATAACTGACTTCGCTATGATAAAAGCGACCACAGACTACTGTCGTATATGGAGAGACAGTTTGGTATGCGAGTGAAGCCATGGTCACACTAGAGTTTAAGCCTCATATCACAAATGCGACAGACCATAAACGGAAGGTCGTGCAGCAAGATTCGCAGTTCGCTGCATTGGAAAGTTCAAGCTTGGTGAATTCTGACCTGTGAAGTCACATCACAAGACCAATCGAAGATCAAAACATGATGTCTCTGTACAAAAATTTAAAATATGGACCAATTGCTTGCTTTTTTATGTCTAATCATCTTGTTTAATCCTGCACCTTTTTGCAAAGTCGTACAACTGAATTTTGCATGCTTGAACTCTAGTATGACAGCGGCATTAGTTAAACTGCCAGCATGTTTATAGCTTGCTACTTGAATAATAGCAATTTGACTGTTTTTATATTGGCGTCTTAAAGAGATAGTTCACTAAAATCCACCGGGCTATTGACTCACGCTTCACATGGTTTTCCAAAATGTGCTTGACTGATCATCTGCTAAACACAAAACATTATATTCTGAGGAATGCTAGAAACAAATTGGCCCAATATACTTAATGAAAACGCAATCAACGCACGGTGGCTTTTGGGCAGCATTTACACTGCAGAACTTGATGGTCAATTCCGATTTTGTGATTGTATCAGATTTTTTGATGACCCGCTTACATCATCTTTTAAAAGTGACTCGTTTCCGATCGTCTGCATTTACACAGCACACAAAGGTGCAATGAGCAGGAAAAAAAAAAGCAGGCGCTGACTGACAGCTGATAATAAAAGAGCGCCCTTTTCTCCGTTCCTGTATTTAATCTGTTTCTATGGTTTTGTTTTTTAAAATTCTTCTTGACAAGTTGTTTTTACAATAGTTTATGACAGAAAAGTTCTCATTTGGCCATCTTCTTTTAATCTAGGCCTTTTCCAGTAGGCATTTTAATGTAATGTCCATGGTGTGATTTATGCACATGATGTATGCAAGAGTTTTGTATTAGTTTATATCGGTTATGTGGTGGACATTGCGCTCTCTCGCTCTCTTGTTAACATGCTTAAATCCTTTTACTACATGATAATATAAGAGCTTTTTTAGACTTAGTCTTTGAGATTTAAGGTTTGCGACTCTGCTGAAGTCTGTTCTGGATTGAAAGTGTCAGACTTGATGTCATTTGCTACGGTGTTTAATGACGTGTGACTCGAATTGACAGGTGAAAATCTGATCAACCTACTTACACTGTAGACACGACGGCATGCATCCGATTCATAATGGATAAATGTCCACATATGAACAAGGCCTGAATCTGATTTGAGCAAATCCGAGTCCATGTGATTTTTTCCTGCTTACATGTACATGGGCCATATCCGATCTGTGCCACATGGGAGAAAAAACCCCGGAATTGAGTCACTTGAACCATGCAGTGTACATGCAGCCTAAATGCAGCCTTGGAGGCTTGAGATGCTCAAAACAGTTCTGGGAGGTCATAATACTGAACCACTGTGATGACAGACTTTGGCTGAGGGATTTTAGAATGACCAAAACAACATTTCTGATGTTTTACAATGTGGTCTTTCTGCTGGTTTGTCCGTTAATGCACACATATAATCACACGATCTGTTAAAACAAAATCACATGACTTCTTGATGCGCATGCTAGAATTTATTCAGTAAAATGTGTTTCGAGCGCAGTTTCTGCGCAATTTTTTTCAAAGAATTAAAAGTTTATTCTACTCAGTTGTGCATGTATAGATATATTAAGAATATTAAGGATAGTGCGCATGTCAGTAGGTGGATGGAAACAGATAATGTTGCTTTGATCTCAACTGAAGAAAAGAAATGACCCAGAAAAGATTTCCATGTTAAAGAAGGCGGAGCAACAGGGCCACACCTACCTATTACATCACCATGGGTCAATAGTTTTTTTTCCCCAAAGCTAATGTTTCACATTTTGAAACAAATCTCCAAACTAACTTCGAATTTAGTTTGACTTTTCAAAACAACATCACTCCTGTTTAGCTCGAAGTATATTGGAGGCTTTAAAGTCATCATGAAATCTAAATTTACTCTTCGTATTTTTATAAGTATATAGTAGTGCTTGTTATAAGCAATGTATCCGTGCACTTAGTTATTTTGTGCCGTCATAAAGTTTAATCAAACTCCATAACCTTGCTTCCCTCCCTCTCGAAACCATTTAGGGCGGGGCTCGTTCCTGCTCTGAATCTGTCCATTCGTCAGTCTTCCTTCATTTTGTTAGCAATGCCCATCTTTCAACAATCCAATCAGTTCATAAAGAACAAAATCAAGCACCTACATTTTTTATTATATCAAGTCCATTTCAAGTGGATGTACATCACGATAACGGGGAAAAAAGGACAATCTTAACTACCATTTTGTGTCGACGTTAAAGTTTTGGTTAGCCCTTTTTCAATTTGTATTGAAGAATTCACTGTCCTACCATGGAGTCCTACCAAGTCATGGAGGTGAGTAAATGATGACCAAATGTGTATTTCTTTGTGAACCAACCCTTCAAGTTAGCTGCATGCTGCTTGCACAAATGCATCAGCGCATGTGTACTTACATAGAGTATGATTCTATGATTGCTTTCTGAAAATAAGGGACTCTATTCTCCCGTTTTTCTTTAAATTAGATGTATACACAAACAGTGCATGCACACACACACACACACACACACACATACACACTACCAAATATATAACTAAAACAAATCCCAATGGAGTCCACTACGACTGTTATTGCCTAAGTTTCTCAACAAATCAAAGCTCTATTGCAGCTGCTCCAAAAGAAACGTCAGTTTCAGCCATTGTTTATACACACAGACTCATATGTAGTCAAAATATACATATGCCACCTGGCGCTAAAGTCCTAAAAGGCCGTTACACCGACTCCAAATAATTGGCACAACACAAAATTGTTTCGCAATCACAAATAAACCCCTGTCGTTTTCAGTTTGCTAAATACGAGCGACTCAACTGAAGCTAAGATCGGGTTCTGACATGCCTTTGCTTCGACCTATTGAGTCTCCAAAGCAAAAGCCCCTGTGGGCGAAAACACTCAAACGGCATGTTGGTTCAACTAATCTACTAAGATTGTGGGGGATTGAAGCTCATCGTTGATTAAGAAGAAACTCAAAACAGTACGGTCTAATCTGCTACTACACACACCTGTTAGGCACAGGGATCGATACGACACAGGTGAGCGCTAGAGACGCACTGTGCTATACTCTGCATAGCAAAAAAAAAAAAAAGATAAAGAGAAAGAAAGATAGAAATAAATAATAAACACATTCACACACATACAGGAACCGAGAGCGCTCATACCCACTGGCATCTTTAACAATAACCCCAGTCCTTTTCTTCTGTGGCTAACGTTGTTGTTGTTTGTTTATTTTTTCTCTAAAACATTTTGATGCAAGACTTCTGTAACTGCTGTGAGATCAGTTTTCGTCGCTTCTGTTTCTCCTAATCATCGTCCTCCATCACAGGGTCTGTATCCCAGCACGTAATGTCGATTTCTGCAGGAGGACAATATGACAAAAATCATATATTATCATCTGAGGCGAGGGAGTGATGTAACGTGAAGAAAGTATTTTCGACGCAGTATTCTACTCCAGAGATAAACTTGTGTCTTTTCCCACAGCACACATTCTAGAGGTAAATCAGTTAGACGCATCAACACGGAAATAAACAAAAGGTGTGTTTATAGCCACAATAACTCCCATACAGTGTAGCTAATATAAACAATACATGCACTCTGGTGTATTGTTAAAAAAAGGACCTCCACTGCACTACATGTCAATGTTAAATTTAAACAATAGTGTAGCTGGAACACTTTGAATAGCTTCATACACGTATAAAATTATGACTTCACAAAAAGTTCTCATCACGAAGGTTAACTAAAACAAAAAGCCTAATTTTAAATTCAAGTACAGCACTATAAAATAATACAAAAGTAAATACAAATAAACAATTAGTAATACAATTAAAACAACTAAGTTAAAATGTTAAAGAAAATTAACGAAAACTGCTATATTGGCTTAATGACTCTTAAGAAGCCATTTCCAATGGAATTTAAATAAATTACACTAAAAATAGCCTTTTTTTGGTTAATTTAGATCAAATTAAAATTTTTAATAAAACTACAAAAAAAAAAGGAAATATAACTAAACCTAATTTAAAAAATGAAAACTGCAATATTGGCTCAGTGACAATATTGAGCTCAATATGATGCTCATTAAGTCACCTTTAATTTGCAATTGAATTTAACTAAAATATCCTGAAAATATCCCTTTATTTGGTTCAATTTAAATTAAATCTAAATTTTAAATTCAAACTTTAAATAAAATTACCTAAAATAACAAAAAATATAACTAAAACTATTATAAAATAAAATTTGCAATAATCACTCAATGAGACCTTTAATTTCCAACTGAATTTAAATAAAATATCCTAAAAATAGCCCTTTATTTGGTTCAATTTAAATAAAATTTACATTTAAAATTCAAACTGTTAACAAAATTAACTAAAAAGCTAAAAATATAACAAAAACAATTTTTTTAAATAAAAACTGCAATAATGTCCTAATGACATTAAAGAATCCTTTAATTTACCTTTAATTTTCAATGGAATGTAATATGAACTAAATTATACAGAAAAATAACCCAGAAAAATTATTTAAGTGAATATGCAAATTGAATCAAAACAAGAGCAATTATTGTGTTTATTATACCATTTCTTGTGCTTTAACCTGCTGGGATCTCACCTGGTGGTTTGTTGTAAAAAACTGGTGTAGGGTTGACTTTTGCAGTGCAGTCATCTGACTGGACAAAATCCTCCTCCTGTGATTGGCTGAAGTAGCCTTCACTCGCCTACATGCACACAAATGTATACAATGATTATGTATAAAGCTCCATGCAAGAGTAGTATACAGTTGAAGTCAGATTTATTAGCCCCCCTTTGAAATTTTATTTCTTTTTTAAATATTTACCATATTATGTTTAACAGAGCAAGGAAATGTTCACAGTATGTCTGATAATATTTTTTCTTCTGGAGAAAGTCTTATTTGTATTATTTCGGCTAGAATAAAAGCAGTTTTTAATAATAAAAAAAACATTTTAAGGTCAAAATTATTAGCCCCTTTAAGCTATATTTTTTTAGATGGTCTACAGAACAAAGCATTGTTATACAAAAACTTGCCTATTTACCCTATCCTGCCTAGTTAAACTAATTAACCTAGTTAAGCCTTTAAATGTCACTTTAAGCTGTATTGAAGTGTCTTGAAAAATATCCAGTCAAATATTATGTAGTGTCATCATGACAAAGATAAAAATGAGTTATTAAAACTATTATGTTTAGAAATGTGTTAAAAAAAATTCTCTCCGTTAAACAGAAATTGGGGAAAAAAATAAATGGGGACTAATAATTCTGACTTCAACTGTATGTGCATCTGGCATTAGATTGTACATGTTGCCATCTAGTGGTACTTTGATGCTTCAAAACAGTCTAACATTCACAAGAATTTTTTGTTTATTTATGGTTGTGAATTGCATTATGGGACCTTGATCTCTGCTCTGTCGACTTTTGATGTTGAAAATTCAACTATACGGTTAATCAAAGTGACTTTCACATTTTATTAGTTTGTAATAATTTAATGTATAAGAAATTATATATAGAAAAATGTGTCTGTAAAATAACAGAAAATGTACTGGCGGTTAATTCCAAGGTTTTTGTAGCGTAATATACAACACAAACTCAGACAATGTATCACTTTAAACTATTACCAATGTTATTAAAAGTCACTTTTTGGAACTTTTCATAGCTAAAAGTTGTTAGCAGAAAGGTCAAGGTCTCATAATGTAATTCAAAAGCATAAATAAAAAAGCATAAATAAAAATAATAAATAACAAAATACTGAAAACTGCAAATTTTCAGATATTTTAACCAACATAGGATGCCAAATCATGGGCTAATTTTCATTTTTAACCCTTTAACAGTGAATTGCACTGACCTGAGTGCCTTCTTTAAGCAGCGTGTCTCCATTGGTCAACAGCAGCTGTCCGTCATCCATGTCCTGACTATCGGAGCCGGATGCATGCTGGAGGGCTTGCTGGTAACTGAGGGTCATCTGGTGGGGTCCAGCCACGTCCACAAGGCTGGAGGGGTCGTCTTCTGTACCGGGGCAGTAGGGGGTGTCGGGCACCTCATCGAAGCTCAGGAGAGGCTGCGCAGGAGAGGAGCCGGCAGGATGAGGCTCCGGGGTGTCCTCCATCAGATCCATAATGTGGGTGGAGGCCTGGGAGGGGGCTATGGCCGGGGCTGGGCCGCTGTCCCACAGGTCTAGCAGGCTCTCGTCTGTGCTGGGCAACGGAGCGACGCTGCTGGGCTGGGGGGAAACGCTCGGAGAGGTCTTGGCAAAGCCGGATTCCTGCACTGGAGTTTGCTTGGGAGAGTCAAAGCCTTGAGGAGGAATGAAGGAAATGTAAGAAACTATATCAATTCTGTCTAAGAGTAGCACTTTACTAAGTATTACTTAAAAACCAAAGAGCTTTTACAATCCTCTCAAGGGAAATCTCATCATCTACTACCAGTGTACATCAGCATTCACCTGGATGATGCAACAGCAGGCACAGGTCAATGTGCCTGTACACTCAGGTGGAGAGGAGAGATGGATAGAGCCAATTCAGGGCTGAAGGGGGAATATGGCTTGGACACTCTTTATAGTGAGCAAAGTTACATCTCTTGTTACATCAAAGTTACATCATCTTGAATGTACTTGTTTAATTATACTGCATAATATGATTAGGCTGCATTACACTAGGAACTCAAGGACTATTTTTAGGACAATTGTGAACAAAAAATATTATAATAATACCACTATACATCACTACCTGACAAAAGTCTTGTCGCCTATCCAAATTTTAGGAACAACACATAACTTGACTTTTAGTTGATCATTTGGTATCAGAAGTGGCTCATGTGAAAGGCAAAGGCCTCTAGATTACGCTTATTTTACCTAAATAAAATATGATCATGCCTTGATTTTTAATTATTTAATTTGGACAGTAAGGTGTGACTTTGCTTAGACAAAAGTTTTGTCACTTAACAGAAATAATGTACAGTATAAAATATAAAGTCATGGTGCAGTGGAAAAAGAATTAATATTGTCTGTGACTCCAATGAGCTTGGACGACTGCATCCATACATCTCTGCAATGAATCAAATAACTTATTAATAAAGTCATCTGGAATGGCAAAGAAAGTGTTCTTGCAGGATTTCCAGAGTTCATCAAGATTATTTGGATTCATCTTCAATGGCTCTAGATGTTTCCCAGAGATGGGTTGCGGCTGGAAGGGCATCCGCTGTGTAAAACATGTGCTGGATAAGTTGGTGGTTTGTTCCGCTGTGGTGACCCCAGATTAATAAAGGGACTAAGCCGAAAAAAAAAAATGAAAGAATGAATGAACTTTGATCACCAAACATGACGGATTTCTGTGAGAATCTTGGGTCCATGTGGGTTCCAGTAGGTCTTCTGCAGTGTTTGTGATGATTGGGATATAGTTCAACAGATGATTCATCAGAAAAATCTACATTCTGCCACTTCTGCCACAAATGTTCAACTAGAAGTCAAGTTATAATTTGTTGCTCTTCCAACTGAGATCGACGACGACAAATTTTTGTCTGGTAGTATGTATGCACCATACCCCTTTGAATTAATTTGTCATACAGCCTGAAATCCAATCACATTCTTACCTTTTCCACAAATAACTTTTCCAGCCTTTGATTTTTTTTTAGTCTTTTCCTAACCTGTGTCGTTGTACAATTTTATCCCAAAGGTCTTTTAAAAGCAGGGTGTAATGTGAGTAAAGGTATAGATTTTCACAGGGTATGATGATTTTCTATAGGCATTGTATCTTATATATTTTTACAGACATTTAAGGTACATTAGCAAAAAAACTAAAAACTAACTTTTGCAAAGGCACACAAAGATATTATATTAGTAGAATTTTTGTTGAATTTTGGTAAATTTAGACTGTTATTTCATTATTTCCATATTTCATAACATAGGAATATGATGTATTTATGTAATTTCACTATTCTGTAACACAGCAGTCAGTAGTTAAAAAGTATAACAAGGCGTCTTAAAAAGCGTAATGAGTTTTCTAACACATTATAAAGCACAAAGATCAATATTGAGATTAATATTGAGTTGTGTTTTAATGCATTATACTCTTTAAATGTACATTCAAGGCACTATTAATGCTTTTTAACTCACTGAAGTACTGTATAAACACTTGAAAAGGTGCTGTTCAAAACCTTGCATAAATGCAGAAATAATCACTCATCTTAAGGGAGAATTTGTGGTGAAATAAAACACATTATTGGTATTTTCTTCCCGTTCTGATTGTGAGTAAACCGAGCTTTCCTAAGCTCAATTATTGCAGTTCAGGTCGGACACACAAGAGCTGAGAAAGTCAGTCAGCTGTGAAGGCAAACACAACCTGGACAAACAAATGAGCCCCAGGCCACATCACAGGGGCCCGTTTGCATGCGGAAGATGATTTCTGGAGAGCAATAACAGCCTCTCATTTGAAAAACAGATAAGGCTGATGAAATGCTACATTTCACATCCCAAAGTCCTGCCTTACTTACAGCATTACCTCCTATTTTCTGGAGGACACAGTGATAGGATTTTATGTTATAGCATTTTAAAAATACTACTTTCCACCATAGTGCAAAGCAGTTTAAGTCGTTTCAATTTCAATTAAATTAAAACGACTAAACGTTAAATAAAAATGATTTTGACACCAAAATGATTTTAAAAGGTAGGATAGGTCAGTGTTTTCCAACCCTGTTCCTAGAGGCACACCAACAGTTCATACTTTGGATGTCTCCCTTATCTAACGTCAGGTTTTGAAACGTCTTCCTATGTTCTGATGAGTTAATTTAGGTGTGTTTGATTATGGAGAGGTTGAAAATTTGTACTGTTGGTGTGCCTTCAGGAACAGGGTTGGGAAACACTGGGCTAGGTTATTATAATTTTATGTAACAAACAAAACATATAGGCTAATTCATTCATTCATTCATTTACCTTTGGCTTAGTCTCTATTTTAGAGGTTGCCACCAACTTTTCCGGCATATGTTTTACATAGCGATGCCCTTCCAGCTGCAACCCAGTATTAGGAAACACCCATACACACTCACTCATTCACTATGGATAATTTAGTTTATTCAATTCACCTGTACAGCATGTCTTTGGATTGTGGGGGGAAATCGGAGCACCCAGAGGAAACCCACATGGACACGGGGTGAACAAGCAATCTCCACACAGAAATGCCAACTGTCCCAGCCAGGACTCGAACCAGCGACCTTCTTGCTGTGAGGCGATAGTGCTAACCTTTTAGCCACCATGCCGCCATATAGGCTAATTTCAGCTTTAAATTGTCTATAAATATAATAAGGCTTACTATTTTTTATGTATTAATGTATTAATATATTTTGAAACAAATTGTAAATGAAAATAACGTTTATTTTAATAGGCAAATCAAATAATTTGTTAATTTCGGTTCAACTGGTGTTCGGCTTTTTAGGCTATAACGATAAATGAAAAGGTTTTATAACATGGATCTCGATATTGCTTAAAATATGTAATGCATAATAACTCAACAACAGAGCGCTATATGCAGTGCAAACTTTATATGGGGGGTTGTTGGCAGTAATACTACTTATCACGCAATTGAACCATCCAGATTCACTGCATGAGAAATCTGCGACAGCCCTATTATAATGAATGACCTTTCAAAGTGAAACTTCACAGGTTGAATCGCATTTCTGATTCAAACTCGTATTGCCTGATGGCTTACTGTGTTGCAACACAACCACTCGGCCACAGATTTGTCATATTGATACACTAATAAGACATCAAACTAATATCAGCAAGAGCCTTACCAAACTCCTTTCGAAAGAAGTCATCTTTTTCCTCCTGAATAGCGATTCTGGGGATTGGAGTACATCCAGTGGTCATGCTGCGCTCCAGGATGCCTTCATCAAAGTCATCTGAGACATCAAACACAGAGTAAACATCTGATCTCAAACCAGCCAAAATATCAATCACAACACAGATGACAGAATTTACAAACAGTCTAAAAAGATCACCAACAATGCCAAAACAAGAGCAAGCAGTGTTTTGTCTGTCAAAAAGTGCCTCGTTCAAGTGTCCTCGCCAGTGACATTTAAACACAGACATGCCAATGTGACCATGAAGACACAACACAGTGCGCACCACACAAAATCAGCTCACTAATTGCTTGTAGTTTGCTGTTTTATTTGAAAAAAAAAAGTCAAAACAGTACTAAAGCATATATAATCATGTGCATCCACCAATATGTTGTGGCATTATGGAACAATTCATACAGAAACACTGAAGGTCGACTTCTTGATCTCATGACAAGCTAAAACAAGCTTATTTAACTTATTGAGGCTAACGTGGTTAATGTGATACAAGATTTTAAAAATAACAATGTAACTGTACAGACAGAATTTCTAAGGCTTTAAGACGATATCTAAATAATGACACGTCAATCTACTGGAGCTTTCTCTAATATCTCAGTTGTTTCTCCTGAATTTTAACGTAAAGCAAATTATCATTTTTAAAATGTATTATACTGTACGATCTACTGTAAACTGTTGCAACTTGTGCTTAGGTTGAAGAGTCTACAATCACATGTCAGACTGTCCTCAAATTAATTGCAAGACTAAATACTTTGATGTAATAACCACTGTACGGCAGCAACAGTAGTTATTAACAACAGTAGTTTTCATTTTAATTAGGGAGATCTGTAGGGAGAAACATCTGAGTAAAGTTACTTAATCATTATGTTACATTATGACTGGTAACAAATTGAGTTGTCAGAAATAAAATCATTTTAAAATAATTGAAAATGAAGATTTGATTATTAAAAACACTATGTTTTAAATCTTGTGACAATTTTTGAGTTCAAGGGTATCAACATGATATCACAGAAATTCGTAACTTTTTGATTCAGTGGCTAATTCAAATGAATTGTACAAACTCATTCGTACAATTTAGTACGATTTGCTCATCTTCCAGTGATGTTTGGGTTTAGGGGCAGGGTTGGGTGCCACGCAGCCTTTAAAGTCGTACATTTTTGTACGACTGAACTCGACAAAATTCGACAAAACATAAAATAGTTACGCTTTTTTGTGAGATCAGGCTGAGTTATTGTGAAATGTGTGTAAGATTTATCACGTATACCTTTAATTGTGTGTGTGTGTGTGTGTGTGTGCGTGTGTGTGCGTGTGTGTGTGTGCGTGTGTGTGTGTGTGTGTGCGCGTGTGTGTGTGAGTGTGTGTGTGTTTGTGTGTTGGTTTATGTGGTTTATGAGGACACAAAATTGTATAACGTCATGGGAATGACCTAGTTGTGCTCAAAGGTTTGCAAGGACGTACCTTGTGTCCCTCATAATTCATAACGTCATACTTAATCGTTTTTTTGACATTCAAATTATGGTTCGGATCACGTTATGTTTTTTAGTCACGGATCGGACCATTTTTCAGATCAGCAAAAAAGAGGAGGAGATAAATGTCATTTGCTTTCCATTTATTACAAAAACAGTACTGCAAGAAACTTTTGGTTTTAACAAACAGAACTGAGGACCTGTAATTTTATATTTAAAAAAAGAAGAAATAAACAGCTGAATAAAAATAAGATTGCAAAATATTCAGTACTGTGAAAAAAAATTACTGTTAATACTACTGTTGCTTATAATGCTAAATATATTAATCTAACATAATTTGTACAACCCATAATTATTTTTAGTCTCATTTTCATTAAATTATTCAGTTATTCACTCATAAAACTTCATTTTTGATGAATTATTCAGTGGCATATTTTTTATGGCTGGTTGTTGCCACCGTTTGGTTAAATAATATAATTGCTGTCTACAGATTTCATTTTTGAGCATATGACAGTAATTTTAATTTTCACCATAAACAATGATTTTATCTAAACAATAAACTGTTATCCCAGTACTTCTGTGTTATTTGACTCTTTGTAACTTTACTTAAAAGACTAAAGACTGAATCTGTTTCTTATTGTGTTTTTCAAACACAGATTTGAATGCAGAGATTCGAAGGATTAATAAACATATGCAAATCACCGTAATTTATAATTTATGTTGTGCGGGTGTTGAGATCCCGATCTTTTAATGAGTAATCGTGCATCTTACACTGAATGCATTAATGCAGGCTAAACAAGTGACAGAAAACACCTTAAACAACCTAAGAAACCCACCACTTCCCAAATAACCCACCACAACTTCTTCCGCCATCATTAAATTTTACAGAAAAGCCTAAATGCTTTCATACATGTGATTTTAATTACATGAGAGGTGATCTCTTTGCGATCGCTACAAATTTAGGATTAATGTACAAAAAAATTTATTAATCTGTGGGTCACATGTGTTCTGAACCGTGGGTTGTAATCTGTACGAATCATGGATTAACCGTGATACGTTACACCCCTAGTGTCAAAGGTTTCCTGTGAGGGTTGGTTAGGGTTAAGGGTTGGGTGAGGGCATGTATTACGCCTATGGAGAGTCCTTGTAAACCATATATACAAGTGTGTCCGTGTGTGTGATTGTAGGTGAACTGTATCGAATCCAATAAGGTTTAATTTATATAAATCTAAAAAATTCTGCCCAGAATTTTCAGATAGCATGAAGGTTAATATGAAACTTTCTGAAAACTCAATCTGAAAGAGTAGCATCTAAGCTACATCAATAAAGTTTTTCCTTTGAAAGACACAAACATTATAAACTCAAAACACTGAGATGCAAATTTTAAAGCCAAAAAATACAATACATAAAGACCTCACATGACACAACGAAGAAACCACAATGACTCGTTGCACAGGCAAAGTGACTCGATTCAAATCCACCCATTTCTGAAAGTGAAATCCACTGTGTTGCTTTATAGATAAACTCTAAATGTTGGGTCTTATAGTACAGACAAGGTATTTAGTCCTCATGGGCGCCATTTGTCCTCGTGTTGCTGTTTAAAAACACCACAAGGTCGGCTTCACAACGGTCAATCACGAAACCACAGTCACACAAGTCCAGAGGACGAAAGCCCAAGGGCCCGGAGACCATAGTCACATGCGGCGCAGCGTGGCAAACACTCACAGATCAACAGGACAGAAGAAGGCGCAGGCGGGGCCGCCGGTTATCCGTCAGAAAGAGCATAAGAGGAGAGGAAGGGGACATGAGGGGAGTAACATTGATGAGTTTCAAGCAGATCTCCATAACCAATAGAATCAGTTTGTTCTCCAAACGTCCACGGCATAGTCTCAAAATAACACATACTGAACGTTTCCTGTGCAAAATGCAAAGTCAATGGACAACAAGTAGAGAACACATATACTGAGAAGATGGCAGTATGGATCAATTGGTTGTCCTGAGAAGGAAATGGATTGTGACACTGAGACAGCTGTGGTTTAGTTAGCGAGTACAGAAGGTTACTCGAGATGGGACATACGAAAGGGTAGATGGACATACAGCTTTAGCACCTGAATGTCTTGAAAAGAGCTTCTGTCATCATCAGGACACCCTGAGCCTGCTCCAGAGTGGGATGAATTTAATTTCATATTGAAGGAAATTTACATTGTTTACTCTGTTATGTTGTTTCAAAGACTGAATGTGGATTTTTCCTGTGGATTGCAACAGGAGATGGATTAATGATGATTAAAGGGTAATTCACATTGAATGGGTATATGCCGACCAGTGTTGGGTGTATTAGTAACTAGTGACTGTAATTAAACAATTTAGTTTTTTGCTGGAAAAGTAAAGTAAGGGATTTCTTATTTTATTTTTAATTTATTTAATTCCTGGTACTTTTAATGTACTTATAAAGATAAATATAAGTAAATAGATAGATTAGAAATTCCAAGAGTTCAGTCAAAGCAGGGTGAATCGGCTTTCAGCTACTACGCCCCTCGCTGCTGGAACCAGCTTCCAGAAATGATCACATGTGCTCCAACATTAGGCACATTCAAATCAAGACTGAAAACACATCTGTTTAGCTGTGCCTTTACTGAATGAGCACTGTGCTACGTCCGACAGATCGCACTATTATGTTTTTCTCTTCTTTTTAATTCTTTTATAACACATTTTATCTGTTTTTGTGCTTATTAATTGCATTTTTTTTTACCATTTTGTTATTTGTTTTTATTTCTCTTATACTTGTTTCTTTTATACCTGTTTATGTAAAGCACTTTAAATTGCCACTGTGTATGAAATGTGCTATATAAATAAACTTGCCTTGCCTTGCCTTACTGGCTTTAAATATTAAAAATAAATTAAACATTACATTTATTTTTGATGAATAATTCTATTTTTTCAATTAGAGAAAGTTTCATTTAAATTAAAAAGTAGTTAGAAAAGTAATGTAAATACAATTTTAATTACACAATTAGTAATTAATTACTTTTTTGGAGTAACTTACACAACACTGATGCCAACCAATGACAAGGAAATTCATTTTTTGGGCTGCTACTTGCTACTTCAGGGCTGATCAGTTAGCATTTGTTATGGCTTGTGTGGTTTATTACTACCAATACTTGACGCGTTATCTATTGGTTGACTATTGTTATAAACAGAAATGCAGGATCAATGAAACACTTTGGACTTTCAATGGACTTTGAGTTTTTCAGAGGATGTTTTATACAATTCCTTAAAGCAGAGGTTCCCAAACTTGGGTGCGCAGTCTGACCACCAGGGGTGCGCGAGAGAATGTTTGTAATGGCGGAAAATTTAATCTTTTATAATTTTCATGCATTTATTTTGGGTAAACTTCACATGTCATATTTTTTAGAGAAAAGAAATTCACTGAGAGAGAAAAAAAATCACATTACAAATTGTAATTCACAACCTCTGCATACTCACTCATCTCGCGGTTTAACGCCTGCGTCACAATAGCCCCGCCCTTTCCCATTAGGCGCTAAGTGATAGTACATTCATAGTTTTTTTTCGCTTACTATTTTCATCAAAATGGACACCTGGTTAAAAACTGGCACTTTAAATAAGTCAAGAGACAGTAGGGATGAACCATCTACATCTGCCTCTTCTATGGAGATGTGCAGCGGGCTTAAAAATATGGACTCGGAGAATAACGAACAAGGTGAAGAGGCGCAGACGGGAACAGAGAAATTCAGCAGAGATGTACTGATGAAGGGAATTAGGCCTATGCTAGAGGGTGAGAAAATGTCACGTAAGAAACGCAAATATGGGCGACAGTTACATTGATTTCTGGTTTACATGAATTGGAGTCCAAATCCAAATTCACAATGTATAGTCTGTGGTGAGGTTTTAGCTAATAGCACTCTTAAGCTCTCATATATGGTCCAGCAATTACAAACAGACACAGCCACTTACAAGACATGTCTAAGTTTTTTTTTCAAGGAAAATAGGAGGAACTGCAGAAGAAGAAAAAAGGAGGCACAAAGAAGCAGTAGCTTTCATCCGAAAAGTTGCCCTATCCGTTTTCAGCATTCACCAAGAAGCTCTAGCTATGAAAAACACGCCTATACTTGATGATGCTGTGAAAATTGTCAACTTCATAAAAGCTTGTCCTCTTAATTCATGTATTTTATTATTTTTATTTAATCACGTCCAAGGAAAATATGTTTATTTAGTTATTGTAGTTAAAATTGTGGAGTTTAATCAGAGAAAGGGGTGCTTGACAGGTGTCAAATATTAGAAAGGTTTGCAAAAAATGTTTGGGAACCACTGCCTTAAAGGTATAATTCACCCCAAAATAATATAAATTATCTCACCATTTACTCCCCTTTATTAGTTTCTTTCTTCTGTTGAACACAAAAGAAGATATTTTGAAGAATGCTGGTTGATATTATCCATTAACTTCCACAGTAATAATAATTATGTGAGCCAACTGGTATCACCAACCAGCATTCTTCAAAATAACTCATTTTGTGTTCAACAGAAGAAAGAAACTCAAATAGGTTTCAAACAAGCGAAGGGCGAGTAAATTATGACTTTTTGAGTGAACTATCCCTTTTTATCCAATATTTCCAATTGACAAAATTTTTACATTTACAAGAAACTTTGAAATGTGATGGGTCACAATTCAGGAAGCTGTCATATGGTCAACTATGGTCAGATTTTGAATAACACAAGGCTGAGTTTAAATTTATGTCAAAGCGACTATCTAATACTAGCAGATATTGACACTGGAAGACCTGGTGCATCCCGGTGTAGTGCAGTTACAGTGAATGCTTTGAGAAGAAGTGCGGTGCTGCTGAGAAGGCCAAAAGAAAATCCGTAACCCGGTGAAGGGGTGGCTACAAGCTAGGCTGGTGACTTGGTGATCCTAGGCTGATGCCCTCAGTAAGATCTGTCCAGTACCTACCAGGTAGACCTGGCTGCCGCCGCGATTGTGGCGGAGTGCGAGAAGGGGATGGACTGCAATCAGATGGACTGTGCTGCTGCCTCAAGAATGGACTGTCCAAGCGGCCTGGTAAACGGGAGACAGGACCATCGTGCGGGACACGCGGACACCCACATACACACAAACAGAGTGACGGATGACAGATGCAACAGTGGAAGACCAGACCGGAGAGACACAAGGAAAGAAACCCAGGGATAGATAGAGAGGAGGGTAAATTGGTATAAAAGAGAAATGATTAAAGAAGCACGAGTTCAAAACAGAAGAGACGATGGATGTGGAGCGGTTGGGTGGAGGTTAAATGAGATCCAGGATCATCAGAGGAAAAGATGTAATGGATGAATGGTTGAAAATGGAAAACGAACAGATGTTAACAAGCAAATCATGGAGTGAGTAGAAGAGAAAGAAGATATTAACCGAGAAATAGAGAGAAAAAAAAGTGAGGTAGAAGGAGAGAGGTAAGAAAACAGAAGTTAGTGTGATGTTTTACACCTCCAAACTTAATGAAGCAGTTGTAGATGGTAGTGAGGAGTTTTATATTCACTCCAATACCGAAACGTCTATAATCTTATATAAGCATGGAAATCACATCCTCAACCAGTAATCGTATCGCGATATTCAACAGAAACATAGAGTCGGTTGGAAAATGCACCAATAAAGCATTCTTGACAATAAAGCAATCTTTGCTAGAAATAGTCCAGCTGAAACCACCTATATGAAAATTAAATATGACAAAATATGGTAGTTTACTGTTATAAAACCATGGTTAACTTTATAATTTTGTAAGGGTAACCTAAGCTGGTCTACAGTCAAATGACAGACTGCATGTCAAATTTTCAGTGGCACATTTTGTCCTGTCTTAACAGGAATATTTAATAGAAATTCTTTCTTTACTCAACCTTCAGATGCAGATTCAAAGCTAATGTGATAAATCTGTAACAAGACTAAACAAAACATCTTTACTTGGAACAAAGCATCTTATAAACTAGTCAGTTTAGATGAAAATAATATTAGCTATTAGAATTAGCAAACCTGAACGACTTAGCAAAGTACAATGCAGTAAAAGATTCCGGCAGAGTTTACTTGTTATTAGCATGTTGCTAGGCTAACAATACTCTATTAAGCATACAAATACCAAGTACACAAACTATTGTGGTTGTTTTTTTTTTATAGCCAAATTAGATTAGACAACATGAACTGATCAAAATGACAGCCCATTTGAATGTTATGGCTTGATTGAATCAGTGGATATCAGCAGATAGATTTGGGCCAGTAGGGGCCTTCTGCGCCTACTAGTATGCTCAGAAGGCTGTTATCATCCATCCACATGGTTAATTAGATAGATCAAATATGGCTGCAGCTGGAAGTTAACGAGAATTATTTATATTATTTATAAAATTTCCCATTAACTGTATTTTATTAACGGCTACCCCTACCCGAACCCTAAACCCAACCATCACAGTAATGTAAAAACAGATCTGGATCTGGAGTCTTCTCTAGTAGTATAGCTGATTAACCATGTGGATGGATGATAACAGCCTTCTGAGCCGACTAGTGGTCACAGAAGGCCCCTACTGGCCCATATCTATCAGCTAATGATCACTGATAACGCCCATTCAATCTTGTGAAAACATTCATGACCTACCTGAGTTGGTTTGACTGGTTTAGCCAGATTCCCACAAACTCCCCTAACAAACTCTAACCTTATGATATCCATTTTTTATTTGTAGTTAAAATGTAGTAACTTTGGCTTTTCTTACAATATATTTTTTTATTTACTAGTAATTTAAATTTAAGAATTAGTACCTCTTGAAAACCCCTGTTATATATACATATATTCATATTTTTCTATCTACATCTTTTATCTTCATACATCATCTCTCTATGACCATTACAAATCAGTGGTGATGATTGAGAGCAGAGATTTCAGCACACTGTGAGACAGATGGTCTCCCCTGAGCTCTGCTGTTCAATTCATTAAATAACAGACTGAGAGACAAGTGAAAAGCAAGTAACAGGACAAACAGAGGCTTAGGATTTAGCATCAGCTCTTTACTATGATCTTACCGGTCCTGTGTGTCATTACGGGCGAGATGTCCACGCTGTTGGCTATGGCCCTCTCTCTCTGCTTGAAGAATTCCCGTGGGTTACTGGGCCTCTGGGCAATGATGGCTGCCGCTTCCTATAAACATTTGAAACAAACCATAGTTTATGCTGTATGTGTGTGTGTTTTTAATGATCAGGATCATTATTTTATTCAAATTATGCTACATACATCATAAATATATACAAACAGATGTCAAACTGTCCACTTGTACAAAGGCAAGAGGGAAAAATATATATATTTTTATTCATTCATTCATTCATTTTCTTTTCGGCTTAGTCCCTTTATTAAGCAGGGGTCGCCACAGCGGAATGAACCGCCAACTTATCCAGCTTATCCGCGACCTGGAAGGGGTGCCCCTGGTCTGTCCTATGCACCAGGTAGTTTTTCATGAGTTTTCCGGGAGAAATTACAAAACGGGAGATAGGGCTGAAATACGGGAGACTCCCAGGAAAAATGGGACTGTTGGCAGGTATGACCACCACGCCGCCCAATAAAAAATATATAACTAAAAATCAGATTTTGTGTGTAGTAATATTTATTTTATGAGCATTGTGAGCATACCTAAATTTATAAGCATGCATGCTGAAACTAGCAGAGGGCCTAAAACAGATCCTTTTGGCACACCATATTGAACACAGGTATGATCTAAACCAGTGGTTCCCAAATTGGGAGTCAGGACCCCTCTGGGGTCGTAGCACAACGAGGGGAGGACGCTTGGTAATTTCCATAAATTCTAATTCATTTTAATATACTATAAGAATTACCATATTTTGTCCAGAAGAAAAAAATAGTAGTTAATAGTTACGTTAAAAAAAACAACATGCAATTAAAATGCTTTTCGATTTTTTTGCAACCCCTGGGGTGATACATTATATTAGACACAGTAGATGGATTTTATGGCACCAGGTTAAACTTTCTGACACCTTTACGGCACTCACATACATTAAAAATAAATAAATTTTTGGGGGTCACGGGCTGAAAAGTTTGGGAACCCCTGATCTAAACCACCTTAGTTCCTGCTATAAAACAGTAATATAGTTTTTACTGTTATATAACATATAAATTGCATTAATTTGTTGTTAATATTATTAACGACTAAGATTTTTGAAGGATGTTTTAAATCTAACTATAGTGGGCTTCAGTAAAATTACAAGAGGTCCTCAAATTAAAGTGTTTTAAAACAGGACAATGTACAAGTACAGTAGAAATTAAAAATGTTTTGTGTCCTCAGTCGTTATTCCAATAAAGGACAACAATTCTTATAAAAAAGAATATATGACTGTTTATTAATGATTTTATTGGGCTTAGAAAAATAATACAATATTTATTTTAGGTATATATTTAGTACAAAAAACATAATCTAATCCAGTAGGATATAATTGAGTGCTATCAATTGATTAATCATGATTAATCGCATCCAAAATAAGAGTTCATATTCACAAAATACATTTGTGTGTACTATGCATATTTTTGTGTATATAAATATATGCATGAATATACTGTATAAAATGCTTGTTTATATTCACATAAAATAATTAGATAATAAAAATAATACAAATTAAATATAAACTTGAATTTATATGTAAATATATTTCTTTTGTATACTTTTCATATTATGTGTACTGAACGTGTGTGTATTTATACAAATATACATAAAATATAGTATATATAAACAATAAGTATAAATTTAAGTATATATTTTGTAAATACAAACTTTAATCATGAATGCGATTAATTGCCATAATTTGACTAACAAATGATTTATTAATCATTTGACAAAGGCTATGCCAGTATACCGGAGAGGAGGATCTGGCCAATGTTTGAACCTAGGATTCAGGACCTGGGATTTAAGAGGAGCAATGCGGTTTTCGTCCAGGCCTTGGTACACTGGACCAGCTCTATGCCCTCACCAGGGTGCTCAAGGGTTCATGGGAGTATACCCAACCAGTCCACATGTGTTTTGTGGACTTGGAGAAGGCATTCGATCATGTCCCTTGTGGCATTCTGTGGAGGGTGCTCTGGGAGTATGGGGTCTGTTAAAGGGCTGTCTCGTCCCTGTATGAACAGAGTAGGAGTTTGGTTCGCATTGCCTGCAATAAGTCAGACTTGTTTCCAGTGCATGTTCGACTCTGGCAGGGTTGCCCTTTGTCACCAATTCTGTTTTTATGGACAGGATTTGAAGGTGCAGCCTTGGGCTGCAGGGGGTCCAGTTCAGGGACCACAGGATTTCGTCTCTATTATTCACAGACGATGTTGTTCTGTTGGCTTCATCGAACATGGACCTTCGGCATGCACTGGGGCGGTTTTCTACCAAGTGTAATGTGGCTGGGATGAAAATCAGCACCTCCAAGTCCGGGGCTATGGTGCTCCACCGGAAAAAGGTTGTTTGCCATCTCCAGGTTGGAGAAAAGGCTCTCGATTTACCGGTCACAGGTCACAGGTTACAGGGTGGCAGGGTGCACCCAAATAAACAGGGTGAAGAGCTCTGTCACCTGGGAGGAGCTCGGAGTTGAGCCGCTGCTCCTCCACATCGAGAGAAGTCAGCTGAGGTGGTTTCAGATGCCTCCCCCACCGGGAGGATGCCTAAAGGAAGACCCAGGACACGCTGGAGGGACTATGTCTCTTGGCTGGCCTGGGAACGCCTCGGGATCCCCCCCGAGGAGCTGGAGGAAGTGTCTGGGGAAAGAGAAGTCTGGAGTTCTCTCCTAAGACTCCTGCCCCAGCGACCCGGCCCCGGAAAAGCGGTTGAAAGTGAATGAATTATAAATGGATGAACGAATAATCATTTGACGGCACTAATTTAAAAAATGTAAAGTCTTAGAGTTTTTAAGTATTTTTGTGAAGATTGAAGAGAACCGCTGCATTGTAAATGCAATCATGTGAATATTCAAAAAGGTAACCTCTGGATTGTAAATGAAATCATGGATTTAAAACAATAATCAATTCTGTAACACACGGTAATAACTGCAGGTAAGAAAGATTTGCCCTGGGATTTTATTTGGTCACCCAGATCCTATTGACTGTACACTCACAGAAAACAAACACACACCATCCTGAAATAGTAGGAGGAATTCCAATGACCCATATGTAAACCCCAGCAGAATATTTGTCATCATAACACAAAACTGCCCCACATTTGAGCCTTTGAGGGTCAGAGTCTGTTCTCCTTTTGAAAATCCTTCTCTGTGAAATGCAGAGATGCTGGTGTGGCATTTAAAAAAAGCTCAGTTTTAACCCACCTCAACTTCAGATTCCTTCTTCTCCAGGGAAGGGTCTTCACAGCTGGGCTCTGTCTGTTGAAGGATGAAGGCGCATGTTTATTTCCAGCAGGGGGCAGCAAAGTTTAATCTGCTTTTAAGGTAATGTAAACAGGTTTCATTATGAATTGATAGAAAATGTGTAATTTTATTATTGTGAATTAAATGTGTATTATGTATATTAAAATTGTGTTATACACTGATAAACATAATGATAACTAATGATAATTTAAGTGGTCAAACAAGTAAAAATAAAATATAACATACAACCTAGTATTTAACACAAATGAATAAACACAAAATGTGTGTAAATGTGTGCTGATAAACGTTAACGTCTAATAAACAAGAGATCAAAATTTGTCAACAGTTTAACAATAATGCTATGCAAACATTCTAGTTTTATATATATGATGTGCAGCAGCAGGGAAAAATGAAAGAGCAGAAAATTTTTATTTTACATTATCTGAACATGTTCACATTCGAGTACTTCATACAGTAGACATACTATAATAAATCCTATCATTTGAAATTAGTAACTCATTACAATAAGCTACTAGCATTCAAGATGAGGGAATCTTTTGATGTTGACTCCTTTTGAATTGATTTGTAAATTAAGTAAATCATTAACTGAAAACTCACTTTGACTGAATTATTTGACTCTGTGAGTCATTTACTATAGACTCGCTCTGGGGTGCATTTCCCAAACAACGACGTAACTGGCAGCTGAACTATCATAGTAGGATGCATCGTTTGGGAAAAGAACGCTGTAGTGATGATGTAGTTTCCCATAACCCGTAGTTTCTGTCGCAGATCCATCGTTTGACCACATTAGTTATAACGTAAAACGCCCATAATGATGCTCTAAACGGGGTGGTAACAACTTCTTTAGAGAAGATCCTTTGTTCTTTGTGCAAATTATATTGTTTTACACACACACACATTTAAAAAAACATCCAATATTAGTTTTGGTAATGCACTCGCTTTCCATATTAATTGAAATATATGTACAGTAAATGGGACATGTAGGGCCTGTGTTTCCTTTACAAATATTATTAAGAACATTACATATTTTATTCTAAATTAACATAACATCACTTACAAAAGCTAACATGTATTATAATATCATATGCAAATGAATAAATAAATAATGAGGCTATTTATTAAGAAATTAAATTTAATATTTATTAATTAATAGGAAATGAAAAAATCCAACTTCAATAATAATATTAATGATGATGATGATGATGACGATAATTATTATTATTATTAAGTAGGATATTGTTATTTGAATTTTTTATTTTTTGAAAAGTCTACTTGTACAATTTGACACATGCAAACCACTGCATCAATGTTCTAACCAACAGGCCAATGTCATATACAGTACAGATAATTAATAAATAACCTACTATAAAATTTGTTTTCACACTCTTTGGAGACGTAACGTAAATTCCTCTTTTAAATAATAGGTCATCTATAGCTTTTGTCATGAGCCACGACTGTGTTCAAAATGACATCAATGTTGTCAACATGTTGTCAACAAAATTGTAAACATGAAGATCGCTAAAACTAAACTGTAAAATACTTTGAAAGAACTTTGACTTTTTTTTATCATTCCAAGTTTAAATGTCAGAATGTTCTAAATGAGTAGGGCATAGGGTGGATAACTGGGAACAGAACACAGCCAGGAACAATGTTTCTAAATACAGCTCCAGAGGTGTAGGTTGCAAGCGTACAAGTTTGCGACGAAGTTTGCGAATGTAAGTTGGAACGATGGATTTGGGAAACGTCAAATCAACGAACTATGTTTGTAATGACGGAACTTGCGACTTTAGCTGGCTAACAATGGTTTTTGGAAACGCACCCCTGAATGGATCATTTGAATCATTTATAGTTAAGACTCTAGAACAGATGCAATCAGATCAGTCCAATCCACGAATCAACTGTTCAGTGTGATTTGTCCCAATTTAAGAATTAATACATTTTATGGGAACCAATAAATGAAACCACTATCACATCTCTGACCAGGTGACAATTCCTCTGGTTCAAAATAATGTTTTACTCAGCTACATTTATGAAAAAGTGGTGAAGTAGTGAAGTAAAAAATACTGTCAGGTATGCCGCTTATAACTCTTGGGACCTCATAAAACACACTTTCCACACCACATATACTAGCCAAATTATCCAAATCTTTGTATGCAATTTAATAGCACTGACTACTTGATCCCTTATAATATTAGAAATGGTTTATTGGGACAAAATAAATCAGTTCCCACAAGCAATCTAAAGTGAGTTAACGGTCTCAATTTTTTCATGTCTTGTGTGAATCCAGGATATTTGTGACAAGGGTCAGTTATAACTCTTAAATGTTTTAGCTGTTGGATAAGGTAAATTCATGGCCACATAACTCTGGGTCACTTGTAACAACAAAACTCTTGATTAGTTGTAAAATCAGTTAAATGTTACCACCAGCTCCAAGCAAATGTAACTGTTTTGATATGATATCATTCCTGTAGCTCTTGAATAAAATCAGCATACAGCATCACACTGGAGGACATGATATTCAGTGACAAAATGTAACAAGTTCCAGTGTTTTTAGAAATATATGGATGAAGAAAAAATTATTTACTAAAATTCCAGCTTGTAAAATTAATGATTTTTACGATTTTCTTTTTAATATATACGAGCTGTATTTTACTGAACTATGCTTCACAGAGTCACATCATCGGATAGCATTGAGATTCAAAAATTCATCCATGACCAACCAAAAGAGATCCATGATGAACAACAACCACTGCAATCATCCACTGCATTTTAAAATATAACAAAACTAGTTATATTAATTTTTGTCATGTGTGTGCCAGTGAAAATGCAACATCACGTCAACAACCACCCACCCATATCCACTAATTACAAACACAGTATAACAGATGAAACATGGCTCACAGTTACCAACCACAAGACATCAAGCGCTCTAAAAATTTCTGAAACCAAAAACACTATTTCAGACACCAAACCTGGTTTACTGTACTGAAAGCGTACGCACTCTTACAATCAAAGGTTGATTCCTTGTCCTTTCTTTGGCCTCTTCTTCCTCCAGCAGCTTCTTTCTGTAAGCGCACACATAAGCACTGTGAGTTTGAGGATAATGCAGCCCAGGATCACTGAGGATATGTACTCAGGTCTACATTTCTGGGGACATTGAAATATGTACCTGGAGGTATGTCTGCTTGCAGTTTTTGTTTTCTCAAATTCACCAGAGGCTGCTTTGTATACATTTTGATGATCTCAAATTTCTTTTATGCCTGCAATTTGCGCATCCTCTTCTCATGGAAATTCACTAGAGGGCGCAACAATATACTCTTCAGTCAAACAGTTTGCTGTCGAATGACTGTCTGAGCGACCGACCTTCCCCCTTTTCTAAATAAAATCGATAGTGTTTTCAAAAGTAAACTAAAAAAGAAAAAAGTCGTGGCCATGCCATTTTACCAACTTTATCATGTTTTTAGCCTGTTATTTATTTAGTTTTTAGCTTTTGTTTCACCTGGTTTCTGAAACTGTTGTACTCCAGACTCGAATCCTGTAGTCACGGTCTGGTCCGATCTGGTCCACTCCGTTCCACGTCCCAAGTCCATCAACCTATGCAGCAAGCTACTGGGCTAACTGGCAGTGTTGGGGAGTAACTAGTTACATGTAACGACATTACGTAATTTAATTACAAAACAGTAATTAAAGAGTAATTCATTACAGTTACTGAGAAAATATGTGTAAGTAAATTACAGTTACTTTTGAAAATGTTAAAGATTACAAATGGGGTTACATCTAAAAATTTTATTTAAAAATCTGGGACATATTTATATATTAATAATATTAATCTGTTGCTTTGCCTGTTTTTGATATGCACGATGCCTTTTGCTAAGGCCATTTATTAAAGCGGTGCTCTTCTGATGCTTTTGATTGGTTTTCCAGTTTGAATTTGCAGCGCACCTCCTCTTTGCCGCTGAAAGTGTTAGGCCACTACAACCAGCCTGAAAGCTGCTGCCATGACGAGTGATAAAAATGCATTTCATTGCTGGAAATTAAAAAAATTATTTCACCCTAAAATTTGTCCTAAAAGGGCACAAACACAACAGTTCAGTTCAAAATTAGTTTGCCAGTTGTTACAATACTTTTAAAATTAAAGGCTTCAATGTCGAACCTGAGAAAGCATCTGAATGTAACCTAGCCTTTCTTTATTCTATAAAAGCAAATAGTGATTATTGTGAGTGTATAATAAAAACAGAGCCTTTCATTTCAAATGATATATTAAGTTATCGATTTGTGAAATTCAGGGCACCAACAGACTCCTTCGGCCAAAGAGATTTTATCACATTAACAGTGTTGGGCAGATTTATTAATAATTAGTGATGCTATCAGCTTAACTATATTTCTCAGTAGCGTGGCGTAGAATATAGCTTTTCAGTGGCAAAGCTATTTTATTTGTCAAGTAGCACAGTAGCGTCCACATAAGCTACATTTACCGATTGCAAATCAATAAGTGACAGCATCGACATTCACGGAGCTGTGAAGCCGGTGTCTAGCCGATGAAAGTAAATCTATATGATGGCGAAAATGACAATTTCTTTCTTCTTTCTGTTTTTCAGTGGTCAACAACAAACTTTTTGATGCATTACTGCCACTTCTTGCTCTGGTCGGAGACATCGCCAACCAATTAGGCTAACACTAGAAACTAGCTTGATGGAAAGATGACTAAGGGAGAGGAGTCCGCTATATATATCGTCACCTTAGAATTATAAGGTTCTATTTGACATTTTTGTCAAAATTGAGTTATTCACATATTCTCATTAAATGACATCTTATTTACATGATGTGATGTTTTTGTATAAGTTGTTTACATTTTAATACTTTTTATTTAAAAAACAAAAACGGTTTATCTACAAAGTTGAACTCTAGCTTGGCTCTATAAGGTTCTTTCTGTGAGCCAATCAGCATTTTGAATGCACGCATGAGGATCAATCAGGATCAGCTTTCTTTACCATTTCACCAGACTGCTTCATTGACAGCGGGAAAGACCAGAAAGACAAAATCACACAAAATCAGAGTCGACTAAATAATGCCACACCACACAAAATTGAGAAGTGTCTATATGTGATGATTTAGAAGCTTTTTTTGACATTGAGATGAAATGCTAAATTTGACATTGTTGAAAAAGAAACTAATATTTAAAAAAAATTCTATATTAAATGTGAAATATATTTATTTGTGTATTTATGGCAAGTGAAATATTTTTTAGCGTTAATTAAACTCATTTGCTTATTGTCTGTTTTCTTTTAAAGTCTTTAAACTTAATATTAAGCCTTGAAGGGCAAATACTTAATTTAAATCATGCAGCATATAATTCAATCAATATAATTCAATAATTCATATAAAGCATAAAATGTTATACATATTAACATATTAATTAGATAAAATTGACATCTGCACTGGACAAAATATTTAGCACAGCCTTGTATGCTTACTTTAAACAAGAAAAAATAGTAATCCTAAAACATGAAATAAATGTTATAGCTTTGTAACTTTCCCAAGCATCAACATTTTGTTACAACCCCAAATTATATATTTTATGATTGTATTTCTTAAAAAATGATTCTTCAATGAATGATCTGCCAGATAGAACCTTATAATTTCAAGCAGAAATGACTTTTCAGAATTAGAAGGTTCTATCTGCATTTACTGTGTTTTTTTCACTCCAATTTGCAAATGTAAGAGAACTTTGATAATTTACATTTAGAGAGCATTTAGTGTCTCTGTCATGTTAATGTATGAAAGAGAACTGTTACACACATATTGTTTGCTATATGGAATGCAAAAACTTTGAAGCTCAATATCTCAGAATCATGTAGAACGCAGATCGAACCTTTTAATTCCAAGGTGACGATATATGTATATAGTAAAGGCTAAAGTATACTATGGTAATTACTATTAGTTCATGATAGTTACTAATGATACTACATAATGTAGTGTAATTTATTAATGAAGAGTTTTAAACCTATTGTATATATATATATATATATATATATATATATATATATATATATATATATATTATAATGCTTATAATAATAATAATAAATATTTTCCTTTACTATAAATTACTACAGTATTTTACATGTGTAACATTTGCTGTTATGTACTATAATTTGTTTCTGTTTAGTACAGCAAATTATATATAGTAAATACGTGAACTGAGCAGTTTTTTTGTTATAAGGTCTGGTTTTGAGCAGCAACTTTAAAATTAAATGAATACAATCTTAATTCAAGTGCTGAAAGATTTAGAAATTCCAACAGTAAACAGAGCTACTGTAAGGTCACACCTGCTTGCTATAAATGCTTGAAAATGATTTAGTTGATAATATCCATTAGAAATTTAAAAGTAATCAAAAAGTAATCAGATGTAATCAATTACTTTACTTTTATAAAGTAATTGAAAAGGTACACTACTTATTGCATTTTAAACAGAGTAATTTATAATCTGTAATCTAATACATATCCAAAGTAACCTACCCAACACTGCTGGTAACACCGGAAAAGTCCTCCACATGGAGGTAACAATCAGCGGTAGCAAGAAAAGGAACAGAAGCTCTTGGTGGTGTCATACCACCCCTTAGCATTTGTTTCTCAAACAAAATGCAGTCAGAATCTGCCCCAGGTACATATTTATGGTTTCCAGAAATGTCGACCGGGGTACATATCCACAATGAGCCTTGTGTTGGGATAATGTGTGTCGGAGGGTCATCTGTTTTGGTCATTGTGTTTGTTTATCACCTGTGCTCCTCGATCTGCTGCTCTCTTTCGCGGTATCGCTTCTCTCTCTCCTCTTGCTCTTTTCTCTCCAGCTCCATCCGCTCATTTTCGAAGCGCTGCCGTTCCTCCGCAGCCTTCCTTCTTTCTTCCTCCTTCCTCGTCTCCTCTTCCCGCTTCATGCAACATACATCAGGAAAATATGAGTGACATGCATTCACATTCAACAGGAGGATGATGACAGTTACATCTGTAGAGAATTGATGGTTTCATCGCTATTTTTATATAGAGGTTTTTACGTTTGAGCGGATGCATTTAGATCTAAACGAGGTTGACCTCATGTAACTGATGTGTTTAAGAATTATTCTCAAAGATATATGTCTCTATTTTTATGTTTTTCCTCTGCAATTAGTTGAGTGTTTTTTTTTAATGGACAAAAAGACACTTCTAGAAAAAACAAAACTTCCAAATATTTCCAATTTAAAATTAAATCTTTTTATTTTCACAGTATTACTGAATATGGGAGAAATTATAAAAATTTATTCTCAAAACTCCTTTATTATTATTATTATTATTATTATTATTATTATTATTATTATTATTATTAGTAGTAGTAGTAGTAGTAGTAGTAGTAGTAGTAGTAGTAGTGATATTTAACACCAAAAATATATATTTTATACTTTAAATGCATTATTAAATATTTAAATAATAATAATAATAATAATAATAATAATAATAATAATAATAATAATAATGGTAACAACAAAAACAAAGACATAGTTACTATTGTTATTAATATTTAATTTTAATGTTTACATTTACAACTGTTAATGACCCTTGGCCACTTTTCATTTAAAGTAATTCTATATTTTAAAATGCATTATTAACAACAACAACAACAACAATAACAAATAAATGAATAATAAATAAATAAATAAATAAATAAATAAATAATAGTAACAACAAAAGAATACATTATTATTATTATTATAATTATTATTATTATTAGTAGTAGTAGTAGTATTTAATTTTAACATTTACAACTGGCATTTTTACAACTAAATAAAAACTAAATTATAATAATAATTTAAGTATGCAATTAATTGCAAACATTTTAGTTAAAATGCATTAGAATAAAAATTCTAGATGTGCAATAAATGACTGCAGAACAGAGAGCAAAATGATTGAGTGTGCAATAAAAATTGTGGGAACTGCATAATAGGAAAATAGTTTATTTTTTCAATCCAAAATATGTTATTATTATTGACATAAGTTTTTTAATTATACCATTTTTTTATTTACAGCTTTTTTAGTTCTTAATTACTATGTACTTAATTTCTTCCCAAAACAAAATATTTTTGATTAAGTTATAAATAAACAAAACCAACTTCATACATTATTACATATTTACTACTACTACTACTACTACTACTACTACTACTACTACTAATACTACTACTGATAATAATGATACTTATACATAATAATAATAATAATAATAATAATAATAATAATAATAATAATAATAATAATAGGGTGGCACGGTGGTGCAGTTTGTCAGCACAAGTCCAAAGATATGCGCTATAGTTGAATTGGGTAAGCAAAATTCTCTGTAAATTGTCTTTGGTAGTTCATTCCGCTAAATCCCAGATTAATAAAGGGAATAAGCCGAAAAGAAAATGAATGAGTGAATAATAACTACTATAATTTTTTCTATTAATCATGTTCCTTACAGATATCTTAAAAACAAGTAAACTACTCTTTAAGAACATATAATAGGACAAAATGTTTAACAGTGACAATGACACCACACTGTATTTTGATTATTATAGTTTTAGAATAAAATAATTAATAAAATGGATTAATAAATGGATTTTTGTCAATAATTATGTAATAAAACATTAAATATATGAGGTAGTTAATATTTATACACAGAAGAATGTTTCAAAGAAGTTCTAAAAATAAATAAATAAAATTAAAAAAACAACTTGTAGTTTATATTATATTTATAGTATTATATAAAAACGATATACTAATATTTTAGCATAATTATTTTAGTAAACTTATCTAATATATTTTAGTTTACCATATTTTTAGACATGAGACTGCATGTTAACCATGTAGTGATTAAACGACACCAAACAATCTGATGAGCCACTTCCTCATTAACATTAAAACACAAGAAACACAAGTCCATCGAAGCGAACACTAGTTGATACACACCGTCGTCCTGAAAAGTCCAGCATCCCTACAACACAAACCCCCCCAAAAAAGCTATCAAACTTGTACCTTGGCTTGCTCCCAGAACTCCTCTCGATTGATTTTCTTCATCTCGATCTCTGCATTTGTTTTCTGGTAGGTGGTGCCCTGCGGTGGAAGGAAAGGGGAAGTGTGAGGACTGACCATTTTTATTGGACAGCAAGCGGAGGACAAAGATGTTGATCCAAGAGAGGCTCTATGGGGACAGTTTGTTTCTTCTCCAAACATGAAGTCAGCTAGAGAGTGCACTCACACAAACACTAGCACAGCTATCTTTATGGGGACTTCCCATACAGTAGATGTAATATTTTTTATACTGTACAGACTATATATTCTATACCCCTACCGCTAAACCTCTTAGCAAACAATCTGCATTTTTTTTTTCAACTTCAAAATACCTTATTTGGTGTGATTTATGAGCTGTGTTCCTCATAGAGACAAATAAAGTCCCCATGAAGTCAAAATATACTAGTATTGCTATACTTCTGGGGACATTTGGTCCCCACAACGTAAGGAATACAACGATTCCTTATTTGGTTTACAGCAACATCGCTGGTGTTTGAATCTGATTGGCTGAATAGCTGTGGTGCAATATACACTGAATTTGATATTTATGCTGAACACAAAATTAATTAGAAAACATTTTGGCAACAATACAACAACTTAAAGGTAAGTACAAATGTTCAGTTGTTTTAATGTAACATTTTAAACTCAAATGTTGAGTTTGTCCATATTTTAATGTATAATTTAAAGTAAGTATATGTTTAAGTCACTAAGTCAGTATTGAAGTAGTATACATGTATAATGATAATAAAAATAATGTAATATACTTTGATATTAAAATACTGTACTTACAGCATACAGTACAGTATACGTACAATACTTGACATTAATTAAAGTGATCATTGGTTCGTTGAAAACCAAAGAAGATATTTAAAATAATGTTGGAAACCGGGAGCCATTGATTTCCATTGATTTATTATTTCTTTATGTATAGTCAAAGACTATAAAATACACAAGCTGTGTCACATAAAGTTTTATATGGGGAAAAGTGTAACCGTCAATATGACGAATGAAGCACCGTCTACTAATACAGGAGCCAATCATCGATTACTATAGACCAGGGATGTCCAAACTTGGTCCTGGAGGGCCAGTGTCCTTCAAAGTCTAGTTCCAACCCCAATCAAACCCACCTGGGGTAGCTAATTAAGCTCTTACTGGAATTTTTAGAACCATCCAAGCAGGTGTGTTGAGGCAAGTTGGAACTAAAATCTTCAGGACACTGGCCCTCCAGGACTGAGTTTGGACAGCCCTGCTATAGACTGCCGTTTCTCCGGGGGAGAAGCTCAGACCAGAGGTGTGCTTTTACGACAGTTTGTGTAGTCAACAAACACACTGGAATCTCAGCAAATACTTGCTTCACATACATATGAAATATTCCCACATAAAGCTTGAAATCTGTATTTTTCAAATGAATCAACTACACTTGAAAGCTTTTTGTAATCTGTATAAAACAAACGCGAGGTACAGTCCCTATGGTAAAACGCACACCACATGACAGCAACTACTCAAATGCCCACAAACTTGTAAACAAAAAGTTGCTGTCATTTTAGGAGGAGATTCACCATCAAGAACAAGACCAGTTTGTGAATTACTTTAGAAGACGAGCGCGATTAGACAATCAGTATCCAGAAGATGATAATGTGTAGAACGATCATAAATGAAGTTGCTGTTGTGATGTCGTTCCTTTTGAGTGCACATGTGCATTAGCTTGGACAACCTGAAATTATGCAGATTTTGTTTGATTCGAATTCAGATGTTGTTTAATTTTATTGGTGCTTTCAAATATGTAGTTCACTCATAAGCTTGGCAAACAGTTTTTGGAGCATTTGATGTTTCCCCATTTAGACAGAATGTCCGAGCATACTGCCCGAGAGACATTTTAAAGATGGTCAACGAGTGAAATGACTTGCCTTAAAGGGACTTTGGTATAGTATACTATGGATGCTGACTTGTATTGGATTCTTTGTGAGGGAGCAGTAAAACATACAAGTACAAAACTATTTTAAAAAATTTACTAAATAAGAGTCTCTTGTGCTAATCGTGGTTGAATTTATTCAATAAGGTAAAACAGTAATATTCCTAATGTATTGATGCTATATTAAATGATTTTGTATTTCAGTGTATCATAAAATGCCATTTATTTTTGTAATGCAAATCCTTTTATTTTAGAGATGATCTTTCAGAATAATACATTATATTTATTTGTTGTTTAATTATTATAAGTTAGTACTTGTACTCCAGAAGTAATGAACTGCAACCAATTTTTATTGTGGAAACTAAGGTTCAAAAGAACAGAATTTTGGCGTAATTAAACATTTAGTTCATTAGTTATTTTTATGTCTTTATGTTGTTTAGGAGGAATTTAACGAATCCTTTATTAGATTTCCATTATCCTTTATTATAGAATTTCATTACCATAAATTGTATTATTATTATTATTATAAATATATATATTTTTTATTATTATTAATTTAAAATGTACATACGCATGCATTATTCTTTCTGGATTGTGTGTGAGTATATGTGTGTTTAAATATATTCCTATGTTTAATTATATATATATATATATATATATATATATATATATATATATATATATATATATATATATATATATATATAGTTAGAAGAGCAAGGACATTTTGACAGTATGTCAGATAATATTTTTCTTCTAGAGAAAGTTTTATTTGTTTTATTTCAGCTACTATGAAAGCAGTTTTCAATTTTTTTAAAACCCTTTTAAGGTCAAAATTATTAGCCCCTTTAAGCAATTTTTTCCCGATAGTCTACAGAACAAACCATCGTTATACAATAACTTGCCTAAATACCCTATCCTGCCTAGTTAACCTTATTAACCTAGTCAAGCCTTTAAATGTCACTTTAAGCTGTATAGAAGTGTCTTGAAAAATATCTAGTCAAATATTATTTACTGTCATCATGGCAAAGATAAAATAAATCAGTTATTAGATATGAGTTATTAAAACTATTATGTTTAGAAATGTGTTGAACAAATCTTCTCTCCGTTAAACAGAAATTGGGGAAAAATAAACAGAGGGGTTAATAATTCAGGGGGGCTTATAATTCTGACTTCAACTGTATATGTGTAGGAAACAGTTGCTATTAATTGTAATAGAATTTCACACCATTACTGCATGCATTATTTACAAATGATTTGCATAAGTGAATTTTACTAAAACATCAACAAACTTTTACCCAGTAGTGCATACTTGGTTGAGCCATCATTGAGATAACTGAAAAAAAAAAAAACAGGAAGGATCTTGGCTATTTTAAAGTGTGTGAATCAACTCAGTGTTTCGCATCATACAGAAACGATCATTGTTTCAGTTCCTCTGTATCAACAATGCGGCTCTAAGAGCTCTTTCCTCTAAAAACAGTAACAAGGCTGCGCTCTTCTGTCAGACATCACACTATTAGAGAGCCATTCACAGACAACTTGATTTGACCCCTTTACCGTCCGAAGGCACGCAAACAAGCCCACACACACTCACATGCACACACATGCAAACACACACACTCACAGCAGCCACTTTTTATCACTTACCCTTCAACTGGTTCCAAACCTTTATGAGTTTCTTTCTTCTATTGAACATATTTGGAAAAATGTTGGAAACTGTAAACATTGACATCCACAGCCAATGCTGTTTACTATTTTATACTGTATTCTGTCCTATTTGAATTTTTAGAGGTACTGTTTGTTTTATGGCTTAACTGTACTTTGCAGCCCTACTTTGTTTTAACAGCAAGGACTGCAATAGAAATAAACCGAGGGCTTTATTTTGTGTTTTATTCTTGAGGACATAAATCAAAATGTATGGGTTGCTTATAATTTGTACAATTTGTTTAAATCTGTCAAGTAAAAATTCGATTAAATTAAATTCAATTCAACTGACGTCAAATTTATTCTATAGGGAAATTACAATCTACGTCGCACATGACGTCACACGGGTTGAACTGTGCATATCGGTTGCAAAAAAAGATCGGTTGCAATAGCAAACATGTCATGTTGTGCGGTAGGATGCCAAAATCGAAAGTCCAAAAATAGAAAACTTAAATTTTACTGTACACCACACTGCTGTTAATGCCAACCGCAGACGTCTTTGGCTAACAGAGCTGAATGGAGTGAGGACCAAATTTAAAATGCTCGACTCTGCACGCTATGCTGAATCATACACATTACTCGTTTTTGATTGCAGCAATGATTTCAGCAAAAACATATGTATATATATATATATATATATATATATATATATATATATATATATATATAAATGCTCTTAAATAGAAGACATGGTTTTAAATTGTGTCACATTTGGTAACAATATATGTTTGATCCAATTTGTCTTTAAAATACTTTTCTGATATTTCTGTTAATATTTCAGAATTAATATTTGTAATCTTACAAGTTTAAGATCAGCAAATATAGAAAAGACTACAATTAAAATGTATTCTAAAGAAAAAAAAAGTAAATAAAAGGTTCACATTTATTGTCTCCTTAGACATAAAATGTACCTGCAATTCTGGATCGGGTCCAGGCCTGTAGCCAGTCGGGTGAAATGGGTGGTCCTTTTTTCTCAAAAAAGTGGACCTTTTTGCAATTACACGCCTCATTTTCTATTTAATTCTGAAATTTAAATACTGCATTTTAGTGACATTTTAAGCACTCTTCTGAATTAGCTTGTTGGATGGTCATCATAAGCACACTTTTGACTATTTTATCCAAAATAGTATTCAAATCAATTTTAATTTGTGCTTTACACCTTTTATTATTTATTTTTGTTTTTGACAAGAATAGGTCCAAGATTTAGAATAAAAGTTACTTGTAAAAATCTTTTCTCAACAATACACTAGCGAAAGATGACTTCTCTTTTATCAGATTACACAGCTGGATGTTGGCTTCATGAAAAATATTTGTTAGCATTGGCCAAAACTGATTAGCTGAAGTCACACCGAAGCGACAGCCAATAGAGAATGGTTCTGTTTGGTCTTAAAGCCTTTTTCTATGGGTTATTTTCACCATAATGGCATAAAAGTTGATGTATGGGACAAATTCTGGACCTTTGTCAGTGAGAGGTGGGTCTTCCAAACCACCCAAACTCCCCCCAGGGTACACACTAGAACATTCTTGAAAAATATTTTAATCCACTTACCACTTCAAATGGTGACAAATATATCTACATGTGTGTTTTTGTCTTTTTCCATTTTTTGTGATAGAACTTATTATAGATAGATATTATAGATTATTATTGCTACTACTTACAATATGTTTAATATGCTTCTGAACATTAATCACTTTGTCGGCTTTAGCTTCAACTGATTTGTTGAAGGTCTTTGAATCTGGTGGAATTATGTGAGAAGAGGATGTGCGAGAGCAATTTGAGATCCTCAAAAAGTGTACACAACAGCATCTGGTGGATTTGCAAAAGCAAAAACTGTGAGCAGAAGCACCTCCAGTTACGTATTTAGATGTCCCCAGAAATGTAGACCTGGGTACATATCCGTAATGAGCCTAGGTTGGGATCATGATTTCCAGAATTACAATCTGATCGTATCGCTAAAGATCCCTAAAGATTTCCACCCTTATTGTGCTGAAATCACAGAGTTTAGAGAGTTAGATATGCTGTGCATCAACTAAAAATCTGCCCCAAATTTATAAGCCTCCAACTCAATCCTTTGGGAGTAAAATCTAACCGTTTATTAGCGAGTGGCTCACCATAGACTTCATTTAGTTGTCAAGCATCAAATTAGGACATGCATTCATTCATTCATTCATTTTCTTTTTGGCTTAGTCCCTTTATTAAACTGGGGTCGCCACAGCGGAATGAACCACCAACTTATCCAGCATTTGTTTTATGCAGCGGATGCCCTTCCAGCTGCAACCCATCACTGGGTAACACATACACACTTATTCACACACACATACACTATGGACAATTTACGGTACGGACCTGTACCGCATGTCTTTGGACTGTGCGGGAAACCGGAGCACCTGGAGGAAACCCATGCAAACACAAGGAGAACATGCAAACTCCAAACAGAAACGCCAACTGACCCAGCCGAGGCTCGAACCAGCGACTTTCTTGCTGTGAGGCGACAGCACTACCTTTTGCGCCATTGCATTGCCCTCAAATTATGACATACAGTTGACATCAAAATTATAGTTTTATATATATGCCAAATGATGTTTAACAGAGCAAGGAATTTTTCACAGTATTTCCGATAATATTTTTTCTTCTGGAGAATGTCTTAATTGTTTTATTTTGGCTAGAATAAAAGCGGTTTTAATAAAAAAAAAAAAAACATTTTAAGTTCAATATTATTAGCCCCTAAAGCAATATATGTATTTTAGATTGTCTGCAAAATATCTTTTTTTTATGTCCAACAGGCGAAATAAACTCAAACAGGTTTGGAACAAGTAAAAGAAGACTAAATGATGACAGAACATTCCTTTTGGGTGTTCTTTCCCTTTAAGCAGCTTTTCTGTCAGCCATCACCCACCACGTTTTCTCCATTCTCCTCGTCTTTCATCTTCAGGCGGCTCAGCACTGGACTGGCCACTGGAACCGTCCCGTTGGTGAGTCTCTGTCCGATGGCGGAGGGGTCGATGTCGTCCAAGCTGCTGGCGTTCACAATGACGTCGACACCCTGGAGAGAGAAAAAGAACATTAGTAGCACTGCAGTACAAAGAGCACCTGGCAACCAGCATCTGCCACGCATTTCAATTACACGTTCTGTTTAAAGTCGCTATGGCACAACGCCTGGCTGGCACAAGAGTGACAGACTAAAGAAGAAAGTCACTAAAGCATTGGGCTGCTCCGAAAGTCCTCGGTAAGCTAAAACAGGCACGAAATCTACTTGACAATTTAGTAAAGATAGCTTTAAGTTGTTTCCTGTCATGTAGATTTTGAGTGTTTTATGGTATGTTTATGCATTTTGGTCATTCATTTAAATGTCAAGGGTGTTTTGGGGGCCCTAAAAATATTAACTTTTGAAAACAAAACCATTATCGTCAAATGGTTCGGTGAATGGCACGCATTTATTTCATTATATTTACCACTTTTCTTAAGGGTAGAACAGTACTGGTATCTTTTGAACCACTGCTAAGGGTGTACCTTTACCTAGGGGGCTTCTATTCAAATTATTATTTGTCCTCCTATAGCAGGGCTATTCAATTAGTTTGTCATGGGGTCCAGTTCAAGAAAAGCATCCCAAACAAAGGGCCAGAGAGATATGACTTGCTATACGAGTGATAACACAACTGCAAATAAGAGCCCATATATTTTCCCTTAAGACACCCACGTTGGCTTTTTCGACATTAAAAAGTTTAGTATATTGTATTTTAGAAACTACATAATGTCAGAGCATTGTACAATAGAATTTTTTTTTTTTTTTTACAACCATTCAAATGTTGTATGTCAGAGCACAACAAAATCAGTGCATTGCTGAGGTAGGCTTCTTCTACATTCAGTGTAGGCTTCTTCTACATTCAGTGTAGGCTTCTTCTACATTCAGTGTAGGCTTCTTCTACATTTAGCTTCTACATCCATGTTTTTTAACTGCATAACAATTAGGGATGCAACAATTATAGATTTTGGTTGTACAATTATAATCTGAAAAGTAATCATGGTTTCACGGTTATCACGTCAAATGTAAATTCAAGCTTTTTATCGGGTAAGTAGCTATTTAGATTATCTGTTGTTGCCATCTGCATTCATACATACATAATCATTTTAATAATAATTCGTAACATATCTATTGTTTACATTGCACTGAAAGGCACGCGCAACTCTCACCGTGAGATGTTATCTACTGCGTGCGCCTGGAAAGTCGCAAGCTCGTTGCTCCGCTTGTGCGCACACATTGTCATATATTCTTACAATAGAAATAACAAACCTGCAAGCGGAAAAGACGTGATATGGGAACGGCCGATGCTATAGGCAATCCGGTGTGCGTGCGTATTAGCCTCGGTGTACATACTTGGAACTTTTAACTAGTGCACTGTTGGCAACTTGGCACAATTGCAGCAGTTTCGTTTTGTTCCGTGCAACAGAAATGCGAAATAAAAACAGAAATAAAACAGAAATAAAAAGCCTTTACGAATAATTAACTGTGACAAATTAATAATAATAATAATAATAATAATAATAATAATAATAATAATAATAATAATAATAATTTTTATTTATATAGCGCCTTTCCAGAGCTCAAGACACTACAAAGAATGCGAAAAAAAGAGATAGTTCAAACAGATAAATGTAGACAGCATTAGATACACAAACATACAGGAAGTCAAATATAACAAACTGGAAATACAAAAACAAGAATTAAAGTGCAGTTAATAGTGAAATCGGCTAATCGTTGCATCCCTACTGACGATATCAGGGCACATTACAAAAGGTCTTTTCTACAAACATATCCAAATGTTTTCGGCTGCCCCCGCCACTCGCTTATGATTCACTCTCCGCGCAGCTCGTGCTGTATTGAACAGACGCACGTCACTTCATAACTATAGCGGCCGATTTTCGACTGAACTAAATTTATTTTTGATGTCTTGGTCACACTATTTGGGAGGCCAGAACAAATTGCCACGGGGCCGGGTTCGGCCAGCGGGCCGCCAATAGCCCTGTCCTATAGGCAGAAACTCTTCAGATCTAAAATGCCCACACACACACCCCACCATAAAGGAGATCCTTGGTTTGACTACTTAAGGGAAAGTTTCTAAATGTTCGGGGCGATTCTGTAACCAGATTAGTCCATAGTATAGAGCTCTCATGCTCCACACTATGTTTATTTTGAAGTCAGGTGTGCATCTTCAGCCTGATCTCACGAGAAAACGTAAGTATTTTATGTTTTGACAGTTTAGTGGCTAATTCGTACAAATTAGTACGAGTTCAGTCGTACGAGATTGTACGATTTTAAAAAGGAGGCGTGGCACCTAACCCTACCCCTAAACCCAATCCTCATTGGCGGATGAGCAAATCGTACTAAATTGTACTAATTAGCTCGTACGAATTCGTACGAATTAGCCACTAAATCAAAAAGTTATAAATTGTCGTGAGATTGTGTTGGCATCTTTTGATGTTAGATTTATCTTTAAGAATTTGATCTCCAGTATTGATCATTTATGAATTGACTGAATGAATCGGCATAATACACATTTACCTGACTAATAAATTGTTATGTTTTGAATTATTAAAACAGATTTAGTGTTATTATATCTAGTAGATTGTGTTAAGTCCATAGCACCACAACCCCCTGTACAGGTTAGTAACGGACTAAAACACGATAGACGGAGCAGCGTGGCACGCTATACGATGTTCTTAGAGCTTCGACTAACACATTGGCATTAATTCAAGTATACTTAGTCTGTAAAAGACATATCTCAGGTGGATAGGCCTTCATCTCTAAACTTTTATTCTATTTAAATGACTAAGTTACTAACAGTTTAAGTAAATCAGTCTGCTTAATTCTATAGTAATGATAATGGTATGAATAAATAGCTTTGTTTTGATTTATTAGATAGCAGATCTATGGGGACCACACAAAAAATACTCCAATCTGAGAAAGCTCTGCCTTTTTAGAATAGTGGTTAATCTCCTCTGTTTAGTGACCAAGACTGACATGCTTGTGTTTAAAAGATTGTATACTCGGCTGGTACAAGACTCAGGATGTTATAGGAATCAAAAGCAAAGCTAAGAGAAACAAAAATGAAGGGAACGGAGCTGATGGAGCATAGACTAACCTACATATTATTTAGTAAAAAGATGGCGCCAAATAGTCAAAAACAGTAACATGAGACAAGCATTAATATGGATGTGAACGTATTCTCTGATGATCAGGATGATTGGAAGTACCTGGATGAGCCTGTGGAATGTCACGACTGACCAATAATAAACAGTGAATGAGTATGAATAATGTGCACAAACTTTCAAAATAAATGCAATTTAGACTTTACCTACCAAATAAATCAAGCCATCAAAATGTTTGTAAGCTAGTATGTATGAGAATACAGAGCTCTACTGATAACAACGCTTGTGTAAGTACATCAAACATCTACATCTCATGTGTATTTCTGCATGAATTCATCGGCTCAAAAAGAGCAGCCGATGAGTTGACTGGCACTTTAACTCAATTCACTCCTGATGCACGTCTCTCTTTCAAGCCAAAAGCACAATCTCTGCTGCGGCCTTGGTCGACTCGTCGATGTTTGGCGCTGGAGTTTCTGTTTCTCTTTTTCACCCACGCAGCAGCGTTGAGGAGATTGAGAGCTTTGAAAAGGCGAGCGGCCCCTCATTCACACCGACAGACACCTCCAACACAATGGCCCCTGAAGAGGAGCGCGTTAGTCATCCCAAAACATCTTCTGCTCCACGTTACCAGCTGTTAGGTACATACATGCGCACACACACATGCGGAAAACACCACCCACAGCACTCTTATCTGCTGGAGCACAGCGCTAAATTACTGCATGATGGGAAACAAAGCCCAAACAGCTGAGGAGATAAAGCATTGAAGAGCATGAAAATGAACGCTATGCTGGTGAGGATTCATGCAAGGTGAGTCAATGTTTTAAGTGTTCATTTCGAAGTAAGCCGTACAAAAATGACAATTAGGTTTTAATGGGTAAATGTTGTGAAAATGTTTCTGGGTTATATTGTAGTGAATAAAAAAGTTTGCATGCATATGTTGTTACACTGTAAAAACAACAAAAAAGGAAAGAATGTTGGATTGTTGCAACACAAAGTTGGGTCAAAATATGGACAAACCCAACTGTTGGGATAAAATAAATAAATAAATAAATAAATAAATAAATAAATAAATAAATAAATCAATCAATCAATCAATCAATCAATCAATCAATCAATCAATCAATCAATCAATCAATCAATCAATCAATCAATCAATCAATCAACCAATCAATCAATCAATCAATCAATCAATCAATCAATCAATCAATCAAATTAATCATCCAATCAATCAATCAATCAATCAATCAAATTAATCAATCAATCAATCAATCAATCAATCAATCAATCAATCAAACTATCTATCTATCTATCTATCTATCTATCTATCTATCTATCTATCTATCTATCTATCTATCTATCTATCTATCTATCTATCTATCTATCTATCTATCTATCTATCTATCAACTTATCTAGTAAATACATTTTTAAATTACATACTACAAAGCATATATGTAACAGAGGCCAGCTAGCAAAGTGCTATGCAGGTAAACCTGACAGATACTAGCCATGGTCTTTAGCCTTCTTGTTAGAGCAACCAACTCCCAAATAAAGAATTGCCAGTTGGATGCCAGCTCAAATCGGATTGAGTGAAGTATGACCAGTGAGTAACACGTGGGGGCTCGTCCAGGATGGGAGTGAGGTTTAGGGGGTGAGTGTAATGGAGGCCAGTTAGCGAAGTGCTATGCAGGTAAACCTCACTCCTCTGACCTCTAAAGTTGCTCTAGTAACAGACGCTAGAGCCCATAGTCTTTAGCCTCCCTGTTAGAGCAACCGACTTCCAAATAAAGAATCGCCAGATCAATCCCAACTCAGAGTGGGTTGGGTGCAGCAGGGACTGGTGGGTTACATGTGGGGGCTCATCTGGGATGGGAGTGAGGTTTAGGGGGGTAAGTATAACGGAGTCCAGTTAGCGAAGTGCTATTCAGGTAAACCTCACTCCTATGACCTCTAAAGGTGCTCTGGTGACAGACGCTCGAGGCTGGTCTTTAGCCTCCTTATTAGAGCAACCGACTGCCATGCAAAGAATTGCCGGTTCGATGCCAGCTCAAAGCAGGTTGGGTGCAGTATGACCGGTGAGTAACATGTGGGGGCTTGTCCAGGATGGGAGTGAGGTATAGAGGGTGAGTGTAATGGAGGCCAGTTAGGGAAGTGCTATGCAGGTAAACCTCACTCCTCTGACCTCTAAAGGTGCTCTAGCCACAGACGCTAGAGCTTATAGTCTTTAGCCTCCTATAGAGCAACCGACTCGCAAATAAAGAATCGCCGGTTCGATCTTAGCTCAGAGCGGGTTGGGTGCAGTATGAAAGGTGGGTTACACATGGGGGCTCATCCGGGATGGGAGGTTTACGAGGTAAGTGTAACGGAGGCCAGTTAGCGAAGTGCTATGCAGGTAAACCTCACTCCTTTGACCTCTAAAGGTGCTCTAGTGACAGACGCTAGAGGCTATGGTCTTTAGCCTCCTTATTAGAGCAACCGACTCCCATGCAAAGAATTGCCGGTTCAATCCCAGCTCAGACCATTTTGGGTCTGAATTATAAATCTAATAATAACAATATAATTGTTTGTGTTAATTTTTTTTTGTTTGTTTATTATTTACTATTAATTCTCTAATTAAAAGTCAAATAAAAAATATTCAAATGATAAATGTATGAATATTTATAAAAAAATACAGCAAAAATAATGCAATAAGGATTAGAATTGTACAAATCACTATTTTACACAATGAATGAATCCCTTCTTTTCACACTTCACTTTTCACTGAAAGTAACAGAAGACGAATGTACAGAAAAAAAGAACAGCAAACACCCAGAGGACAGAAAATGTGGAAATGGCTTCATGTGTCTACAATGAGTTTTTACCTAATTGAAAAGGGAAGTAAAAGATGTCCGTTTTTACCTTGGGAAGACCCACCTGGAAAAACTCGGCTATGGTGGCTACATGACTGGCACAGGCGCACTTCCGGGCATCGGGAACATCTTCACCAACCTAAACACACAAACACGGCTTTATTCGCACAATACAGGAGCAGAGTGTATGAAAAAAAACACACACACTTCAGAGTTCAGGGTCTAATTGTCTCCATTCGATACAAACACCCACAGCTTTCAGAAAAGCAGAAACCCATAATCACATCCTTAAAGCTGTAATACTGAGGTGAATTTCCTGCTCTGATCAGAATCCATTCATAACAACAAAGCTCACAGAATACATAATAACTGCTTTGAATAGCACAAAAACATGCTTGTGATTAAAGGCGCATATACAAGTGTAATGATGGTATCTTGAGTCTTTCATGTGAGTTGTGTGGTACTTCGCTTTTTTGTATGTATACTTTCAAAATAAATCATCTTGATGATTTATTTGAGGACATTTTATCCCCCAGCAATACAATCACTTAAGATTTTTTTAATTGTATTGAATTCCTATTGAATTTTTATTGCTGTAACAAAGGTAATTTTTTTAAAAAAATAAAGGTTTTAAATATTTGTGTAAACGTCTAAAAGGATAAAGAAATTAAATATACACTGTAAAAAATGCTGGGTTCCACACAATTCCTTCCTGTTGTCCCAAAACTAATCGATAACTTAATTGTTTTTAAATATTTAAGTGGACTTTTAAAGTACACTGTAAAAAAAGTTGACAACTTAAAATTTTAAGGCAACAAACCTCAGGACAGTTTTGAGTTTACTCGAGTCAAGTACAGTAATTGGGTTGAAAGTTGAGTCAACTCAAAAATGTCCTGAAGTAGATTTTTTTTTAAGTGTAGTTTGAACAAACAGAAAAAGTCAGTTTTGAGTTTTTAATTTTTTTTTTATCAATTAAAGGTAAAAATGTTTCATAATTAAATTTGTTTTTGTTTTTACTTTTGATTGTGTTTGTAAACATAGCTACTTTTGATATTCTATCTCACGGTTTTAATTTTACTAAAAAAATATATATATATGATATTGTGTGAAAAACAACTGCATTAATTACAAGCGACCATTTTCCCCAAAAGGATGATATTAAACAAATCAACCGATGAGCTAAAAATCATGCCTGGGGGCTTATTTAAGGTTATGTTCATTCATTCATTCATTCATTTTTTTTTTCAGCTTAGTCCCTTTATTAATCTGGGGTTGCCACAGCGGAATGAACCGCCAACTTATCCAGCATATGTTTTAAGCAGCAAATGCCCTTTCAGCACACTTTGGACAATTTAACTTCACCTATACCACATGCCTTTGGACTTGTGGGGGAAACCAAAGCACCTGAAAAAAACCCACATTAACACAGGGAGAACATGCAAACTCCACACAGAAATGCCAACTGACCCAGCCAGGGCTTGAACCAGCAACCTTCTTGCTGTGAGGCTATTGTGTTACCCACTGCACCACCATGCTGCCTAACATGTTATAACAGTATGGAGGCTTTCTGCCTTTTCCTCATATTTCAAGAGTTCACACTTAGATATTGCTTGATAATATTAGCAGGTTTGGCATGCTGTCCCAGGAGAGAACCCTGAGCTTGGAGATAATAGAGATAAAAGGGGTTCTTCAAAAAACAAAAATAAGGGCGTAATGCTCGATGGGATATTTATAGTGGGTTTGGATTAATCTGATTGGCTTGCTAATGATTACAGATGAGAGACCAGCTGCGATCAATCATATCACGTGCTCCTCTCGAAATTAAGGTGCAGTCACACTGGGCTATTCCTCCCAGAGACTTCCATTCATAGGCACGCGAATGCATCAGACCGGAAACGCAAGGTCATGCGTCACGTTTCGCAGGTTGCTGCGGTGCAAAGTTCAAGCTTGGTGAGCTCTGACCTGTGAAATTGCATCACTTGACTGCGTGGGACCAATTGAGGATCAAAACAGGACCTCTCTGGACAGAAATTTAAAAATGGAGCAATCGCTTGCTTTTTTAAATGTCCAATCATCTTGTTTAATCCCTCCCCTTTTTGCAGCGCCGCACGACAGAATTTCACACACACAAACTCTAAAGCTGCGGTCACATTGGGCTTTTCCTCCCATAGACTTCCATTCATACGCACGTGAATGCGTCAGACCGGAAACGCAAGGTCATGCGTCAAGTTTCGCATGTCGCTGCGGTGCAAAATTCAAGCTTGGTGTACTCTGACCTGTGAAATCGCATCACTTGACTGCGTGAGACCAATCAAGGGTCAAAACACCACCAAGCTTGAACTTTGCACTGTAGCGACCTGTGAAAAGTGATGAATGACCTTGCGTTCCCGGTCTGACGTATTCGCGTGCGCATCAATGGAAGTCTATAGGGACAAAAGCCCAGTGTGACCGCAGCTTAAAGCTACGGTCACACTGGGCTTTGTGTGTGCGAAATTCTGTCGTGCAGCACTGCGAAAAGGGGCGGGATTAAACAAGATAATTAGACATTAAAAAAGCGAGCGATTGCTCCAAGTTTTTTTTTTCATTTCTGTCTAGAGAGGTCCTGTTTTGATCCTCAATTGGTCTCATGAAGTCAAGTGATGTGGTTTCGCAGGTCAGAGTTCACCAAGCTTGAACTTTGCGCCGCAGCGAACTGCGAAACTTAACGCATGACCCCGCGTTTCCGGTCTGACGCATTCGCGTGCGTATGAATGGAAGTCTATGGGAAGAAAAGTTCAATTCACCTTTATTTGTATAGCGCTTATACAATGTAGATTGTGTCAAAGCAGCTTCACATAAAAGGTCATAGTAAATTGGAACAGTGTAGTTCAGTTTGTAGTGTTTAAGTTAAGTTCAGTTTAGCTCAGTTCAGTGTCCAAGTCAAGTGTGACCGCAGCTTAAGTAAGATAATTGAGTGATTCAGCCATCATTTCTGCTCAAGATTAGGATTACATATCAAACCACTGACTTTTACACTGAACTCTATCATCACCATAGACTATCTTTTAATCTAATGTTGGATGTCTAACCAGTACCAATTTCATAACTACTAATTGAAGATTGAGTGGGATAAATACATAAATTACATCCCACAACCACCATCACAAACACACATTTCCTGAAGAAGAAAGCACGTCTAGTTTAATTTAATTCAAGTCTGTGGTTTTATGTTGACTCGTCTGTCTCGGTCCACCTCTAGAGCTGAAACGTCTTTGCTAAAGGCTTATTAAAGTCAGTTGTGTGTGTGTGTGTGTGTGTGTGCGTGCGTGCGTGCGTGCGTGTGTGTGTGTGTGTGTGTGTGTGTGTGTATGTGTGTGTGTTTTCTCACCCAGTTGATGAGGATGTAGCGCGGCAGGGCTGATGTGGCGTCCTTCAGGCTGCAGAAACCATACATGATCCTGGTGTTATCAAAGGTCACTGCGATCTCTGCCAGACCACCATCTGTCAAAAACACACACACACAATAGGTTACAGCTTACAACATTTCTTTCTTCATTGGGTTGTTTTTTAACTAATTGAAAAGAGCTGAAAACTGTAGTAAATTTAAAAGAAAAACATGTCGTTTTTCATTGTGGGTATTTATTTTGGTTTATAAAATAAAATAAAATAAAATAAAATAAAAAATAAAATAAAAATTCAAATAAAAATAGAAAAAAATCAATTCAAATAAAAATACAATATAAAAATAAAATAAACTTAAAAAAATAAAATCAATATAAAAATTAATGAAAATAAATAAAAACTCATAATAAAAAATTTTAAAGGAAATAAAATAAACATACAATATAAAAATAAGTGAAATTTATTTATAAACTAATTTCGAGAGGATCACGTGATTATGTTTGAACACGGCTGGTTCTGCATTAACTATGTATTATCCACCAATCAGGCCAGTCCTAACCCACTATAAAGAGCCAGGGTTTCTCACTACAGTCATCTTCAATTTGAAGAATCACCCCTTTCACCCCTACTCCTCCACCTTTCCCTTCTTAGGGTGGCATGGTGGCCCAGTGATTACCACTGTTGCCTCACAGCAAGAACATCACTGGTTCTAGTCCTTTAACTGGCCAGCTGTCGTTTCTGAGAGAAGTTAGCATGTTCTTCCTATGCTCGCGTGGGTTTCCCCCGGGTTCTCCGGTTTCCTCCCACATTCCAAAAACATGCACTGCAAGTTAATTGATCGATCTAAATTTAGCACTACAGTCAAACTCTCATCCAGCAGCATATCTCTTCAGAGCAATCATTTTCTGTCATCAGCTCTTATCAAAAAAGGGGGAGTTGACGAGATCTACCTGAGCTCAAAGCTCCCCTCTTGCCCTGCAAATGGGAGGGAGCCCAGTGCTCAAGGACCTTTAGAGCTCAAGGCTCTCTCTCGGGACAGCATGCCAAACTTGCTTATAATCAATCATCAGCTAAGTGTGAACTCTTGAAAATAAATAAAACCCTCATATTAAATAATTACAAAAAAAATAAATAAATACAATATAAAAATACGAAAAAGAACAAAATTAAAACTTAAATAAAAAAATTATAATAATAATAAAAAAAAAAATCACTATTCTGGCCTGATTACACAACATTAGAGCATGCTTTCTAATCTAGTTGAATCTTCTGAATGTTGGATCTTTGGTGAAGTGGTTATTTCACAACTACTGGTATGAACCAGATGTATTTGTATCAGGGGAAAGAACATTGACGTTGTCGGACATGGACATTGGGTTCTGATATCAACCCAATTTTCATTCCCAACCAAAATGCTATATCCCCACAACGTTGGGATACAACATCAATCTGGCGTTATGTTGATGTCTTGTGCCTGCTGGGTGTTTAAGGCCATTTTGGTCATCATACAGTAAACATCTGTCATCTTCTCATCAGTGACATGCATCTAAACAGACTCTCGGTCAATATGTGTAAAGACACTTTCCAAACAGTTTGCTGGCATTATAAATCACCCATGTCTTGAGGTAGTTCATTTTGATGCGATTTACCTTCAATGTGTGATTTGATTGGACTCGCAGGACAGATTTTTCTAACCCCCATAGAAAAGAAAAAATAAAGTAGTGACTGCAGGTTAAAAGAAAGTAGAAGAGTAAAAGTACAGATACTGCACTAAAAATGTACCAAAGGGAAAGTAAAAGTACATATTTTTAAAACTACTTAGTAAAGTACAATTCCTGAGAAAAAATTGCTTAGTTTGAGTATTTGTAATTTGTTACTTTACACCACCGTTGCCAAGTCAGCATTGTCAGCAGTATTCTTGACACTGATTTGTACTGTTTGTCTTTGTCTTTTTTGTCCTCTTCTGCTGCCATTAATCTGCTTTTGTTTTTTTGGCTTTGTTTTATTGTATTTTATATATGATAGTTTATTCTATGTTATTATGCTGTGCTTCTATTTTAGTTGTGACTTTTTAGCATTCTGTAAGGGGTCTACAGATGACAAATAGCCATTCTTGGCTAATTCTGGCACATTTTATAGTAATGTTTATTAATGTGCATTGACCCTGTAAACAAATAAACTAAACTAAAGCAATTCAGGATTGTGGGGTGTTTCTGTGGGGGGTCTGGCACATTCAGAAAAGTATTTCCTGCCTTTATAAAAACAAGTTTTATCTATAGCTGTTTCCTCTGATAAATAAATAAATAAATAATTCAAGCAGACAAATATATAAGCAAATAAAATACATCTTTGTAGTCTTGAAAATGACTTTTAAGAACTTATTTGTGAAACACTCGTTTGTATGATTGTATGAATAAGTTTTTCTTCAAAATAACTTATTACAGTAATATTTAAACCACACCTAAAATCAAACTCCTTAAATCAAGCAAGCAAGTGAATATGTAAGTAAAATAAATAAATAAAATCAGTTTTTGTTTTGCTTTCAGATAAAACAACCCAAACATCATTAAAAGAAAATTAAGTTTGATATTTCAAATATAAGAAATAAGATTTTAACTACTAATTAATTCAATAACTGGCAGGAGGGTGGCTCAGTGGTTAGCACTGTCACATCACAGAAAGTCGCTGGTTCGAGTCCTGGCTGGGTCAGTTGGCATTTCTGTACGGAGTTTGCATGTTCTCCCCATGTTCACGTAAGTTTTTCCAGGTGCTCTGGTTTCACCCATAGTCCTTAATTATATGTAATAGCTTTAGCATTGCCATTTGGTATATATATATATATATATATATATATATATATATATATATATATATATATATATATATATATATATAAATAAACTATGTATATGATGGTAATTAGTATGGTTTTTTTTTAGAAAAACTATATGAAATGTATGAATTGATATTTATAAATGAAAAATTAAGTATTTCATAATAATCCCTATTTTGATCCTAACTAAATCTGTTGCAAATAATGTGTGCTGGTCACCTAAGACTGATCGGGTAGTTACTGCTTCTCATAAATGTGCCAATAGGCAGAAACAAATCTCTGAACAGACATAACAACACACACATGGACATATATGGTGTGCGTGAGATTAACAAGGAATCTCCATAGGCGAAAAGTTATATGGCCTTACCCTACCCCTAAATCCAACACACACAATGGCATGTCCTCGTAAACCCTCTTTATAAAGTGCAACTAGGTCCTACCCATGTCATAGAATTGTGTGTCCTTGTAAACCACATAAAAAAGTACACGCACAAAGACACACACGGTCTGGTGGAAGTTCTTTCCTGCTCCGGAAATAGGAAATTACCCAAAGCAGCAGACACACTGTATAAGCCCACCACTGGCCACATGAAAAATCTGATTCCATGTCTATGATATCAAATTTGACTCTGAACTGATCTAAACCAAACAGAAGTCCCAGTCATTTAAGAGCATAATTTGAGATTGCACTGATTGAAATCAGATTGACTAAAGCTATTTTTGTACAACTCAGACTTTCATACCCACAAACCACTGGCGAAACATCTGAGGAACAAGGCACAAAATTGGAAACATTCAGGAGTTTCAAAGGCACCATGTAATGCCATTTATAATGCAGCTGATTGTGCAGCCAAACCCCCTTATTAAAGGTCCTGTAAAGTGCTTTATAATATGCATTTTTATTCAGTGTTTGACGTAACCTCAATTAAAACATGAAGAGAGGGTGGGACATAGAGTAGCTCCTCCCCTTTGTAGCATTTTGTTTTATCACCTCTCTGCCAGTGAGGGTGCTTGAGCTTAAGCACATCAAATGAAGGGGGCAGGGCATGTCAGATACTAGAGAGCATTCAATTGGTCATAATTTGAAGTATAAGGTGACGTGAAAAAATTCCATTTAGACGGAAGTGACAAACTGCAAGCTGTACATGTATATATTATTTTTATATTTTCTGAATTGCAAATTTTGTCACTGTATTGGTGCGCACTAACTTACAGACTTCATAAAGACTCACAATACTGAAACTAAGAGTACGTTCACACCGAAAGCGGCGAGAGCGGCAAAGTAGCTGGAAGTCATTGATTTTCAATAGGAGCCAGCGGCGACAGGTGGCGAGGAGCAGCGCGGCGCGTCTTGCCAGTGTGAGCGTTGAGGAGAGTTGAAATCAAGTCAACTTTATGGTAATGATCTATGATGTGACTCCCTTCAGATTCATCACACAGTGCTTCCAACAAAAATCCTTCCTTGGTTTTTTCCATATTTCTTTGCACGTTGTACACACGTTGGACACGACAGTAAATAAAAAAACTGCAACTGTGTTAATTGCGTTTTTTTTAAAGGCGTTAAATATTTCAAATTAATCACACGCGTTAAGGAGCAAAATTTTGACAGCACTAATATTTATATATATCCATTTTGCGGCAGCCCCGCTAATAACCACATGGACCTGAAGTCCCCATCAAATCTTGTCTTGCATGGCACAGTTGCATCGACTGCAAAAAATAAATCCGTAAAATTTACGGTAAAAAAACGGCAGCTGTGGTTGCCAGTACTTTACCGTTAAAAATATGGTACAAACCGTAAAACTAATTCCTCATTTTTACATTAAACTACCGTATTTCATAAATTTTAGATGTAATATGTCTGTACTGTATATGTCTACACATCTTTTGTTACACAGACAGACGCGTTAGCACAGCCATATGCAGGTGGTGATGAGAAAGTTACATAATACACCAATGCTCATCACAAACAACTTTTCCCACAAGCAGAAGAGCGTATCACGCATAAAATTAAAGCCATGAAATAAACATTGTTTATCAACATTAGATGTAACATAAATCTCTAATGTACATAACGGATGGAGAAACAACTAAAAAGATCCATAGTAATGTCAACAAAATGCATAAAAAGGGATGTGTCATGCAGGGAATTCTGGGAAAGTCAATTTACTTTTATATACTGTATTAAAGAGCCCCTATTATGGGTTTCTGAGAATGACCTTCCATGTAGTGTGTAATACAGCTCTAAGTGAAAGTGAAATATCCAGCTAAGGCTTAAATCTGAACGTGGACAGTGTTTAAAACTATTGATTCATTTATAAAAGAGTCGACTCCTAGTACTTCAAATGAATCGTCTTGATAACGAGTCTTTAGCCATTTCGGCATGACGTGGATACGAAACTTAAGCCCCGCCCAGTTGTTGCATGCACAAGGCCGGGAAAAATAAAACCTGCGGTCCCGCCCACTAGCACAGTAGCAAAGAAAAAGAGGTTAAAATTAAGGGATAAATAACAAAATGGGTGGGTGGCTGGAGATAGGTCTGAAATACGGGAGATTTCCAGGAAAAACAGGAGTGTTGGCAGGTATGCTCACACATAGACTCTGCTCTCTGACTACTTCTATATTGTTGATAAGCTGTGCGGGGCATTTCACTCTGTCTTGCGCTGTACGCTGTCAGTGTCGACCAATCGCAACAGGCTGTCATCGGTCCAATCAGCGCAGATTAGCTTGGCGCTAAGAGGGGTTTGGGTTCGCTTAACGATTCATATGGGAGTCACTGGGATAATTAGGTAAAAATAAGTGCATATTATGAGACTATGAAAGTGTTTTTTTTTAACTTGCATGCATATTAGACTGTTGTTGGAGACCCTTACAGCTAAAAAAATGACCCTATTTCATGTATAATAGTGGTTCTTTAAGGAAATATACTATTAACCAGGTTACGGATTTTTACCGTAGAATTTTTACAGTTTTTTACTGTTAAATCATGGCCATTTTTTACAGTAAATAATTTAGGTCTCAGAGGCGATTTAGCTGGGAGAGCGCAGTGATATGCATTGATTTCATAATTTTCCAACATAAAATGGAATGCAAATGAAGAATATTAAATAAGTAAAAATCAGTTGAACTAAATTAAATATGTTTAGAAGTGATTAAAAAAATGAGCAAATAAATAAACATAACACTACATCTCCCCTATGCGATAGTATTTGTGACCTCACAGGGGGACGATATGGCCATCTGAAAATTTCGTATATCGCCCAACACTAATTCCTATGATGAATTTGTATTTGAAAGGAATTTAAAATATAGTTTAATATCACTGATTCTAACTTCCAAAAAAATTAAAAAATACAACATTACAAAGGAACATATTGTTGCACTTTTCAATGACAAATCCACTACAGGACCATATGTACATTTTCATGAATCTGAAATACATTACTTATAGTACGTTTTGCTGTATGTTTCAAGTACACGTCTTTCTTGTACACATTCACAAGAAGGCCAGATTTTTCATACAGATCACATAGACCAGCAAACCACTGACCTAAACCCGATAAATAATGCTTTCAAAAACAAAGTGTAAATGCAACCATGTAGATTTACCTTGATTTTACATTGATTTTATCTCTTTTGCTTCACCGGACTCGAATTTGAGTGCTCTGACCACACCAGAAAATTTATGGGTATTTTTTTTTTGTTTTACGCAAAGAACTGCATGAAAACAGTCTGTTATTTGTTGATAATATGCAACTGTAAATATAATTAGTGTGAAAAGCAACAAAAGTTGTTTGCATCATACTGCCCCGTATTGTTCATTTTACACAGAAACAGCAGTCAAACAAACGTTGACGTGCATATTTGCAGTTTCACAAAAAATGTAGATCAAAGTATTTCCAATAAGACTGTGTTGCAAAAATAAAGTGTTGTTAATCAAAATCACACAAGCCGAATCAAAGTTAAACCCCAATGAGAGGTTTGTGCAAAAATATCAAATGAAATTAGCAAAGAATAAGCAAAATTGTTTGAATCACATTCACAAATCTTATGAAAACCATTGGATAAAAAATAAAGTGTATTGGAACTTAATTTTTTTAATAGTGTATTTCTATGTTGTTTTTTTAAGTTACATTTGTTTATATTAAGCTATGCTCATTTTTATTGTGACAAATATAATTCCGTATATTCACATGTATTTTTAAAGCAAGCTAAAAGACTAAATGATAGCTTCGCATACAAATGCTGCAGGAACAAAAACACCAATTGTGTACTGCAAATAAACATTGTGGCAAATCTCTTGCAAACAATTCCCACAACAAATCAAACTTCTGAATGGTGCCCTCTGTGCTAATCAGCACGGCCCTTAATAATAACCTTCCATCAGTCACAGACTAAATGATTGTCATCAGTGAGAAATGACAGGTTTTCCTCCTCCGGCTCTGAGGGAAAACAGAAGCCATACGGTTTGATGCATTATAATAGTTTGAGGCACACTGAGATTTGAACTGCTGAGCGACAGTTATGCCTGGTATGCACTACTCAATTTTAGACACGGCTTTCATTTCGACAACACCTTTCTGAGGTTAACTGATCCTGGTTTATGTGAGTGATCATCGAATAGTATGAATTATCAATTATGCTAATTACATATAAGACATATAAGGTCATATTTGGATTTCACATATAAAAACATGTCATATATGCAACATATATTTCAAAATATTGCCAAAAATAGCCATTTACATGTATATTTTATATATCAACGGAATTATATATACAGTCAAGCCCGAAATAATTCATAGCCCTGGGTATATATGTGTTCATATATGGGCATTAAGTATATAATATTATATGTGATATATTTGAACACATATGTACATATTTCATTCCATTTATAGCATATATTACATAATTTGAGGTAATTTGCATATATATTTCCATAGATTAGATTTCTATATGGGATAAGTGCTGATGCCTGAGAAATGCACTTACTAGCCACTTTATTGGGTGCATTATGTTAGTACCAGGTTGGACCTCATCTTGCCTACAGAACTGCTTTAATTCTTTGTGGATTAGACTCAAAAAACTTGCTGAAAACATCCATTTGAGATATTGGTCTATACTGACATTATATATTAATATATATTATATATTCAAGAGACTTGAAGTTTGCCAAGAAAATATTGTACACATTACACAACCAGCAGCCTCAATCACTCATAAAAGACACAGACAAGAAGATGCATGCTTTAATGTTGTGTGTCGAATTCTAACCCTACTTAATTCACGCTACCCCTCATGTACTGCTGTGCTGACCACCTGTGAAATCTAGGTTGCTACTGAAAGAGGGGTTATTCAAGAGTTCACACTTAGCTGATGATTGATTATAAAGCTTGGTTGGCATGCTGTCCCAGGTAAGAGCCCAGAGCTCATAAGATCCTCGAGCCCGGGGTTCCTACCCGTTTGCAAGGCGAGAGGGGAGTTTGAGCTCAGCTAGATCTCAAGAACTCCCCTGCTGTAGTAGCTAATAAATAGATAGTGATTGCTCTTAAAAGATATCTACTTACTAGGTGCAGGTCTATAGTGCCGATTGGGATTAGTCAATTAACTTAAGTTGCATGTTTTTGGACGGTGTGAGGAAACCAGGGAACCTGGGGGAAACCGACGTGAGCACGGGGAGAACGTGTAAACTCCGCACAGAAATTTTGGCTGACTTGGTAAAGACTAGCCTCTTAATATTGCTTTTTAAAGGATTAACAAATGAACTACAGCCAATAAGCAAAGCACAGTGCAAAAGAAATTTCAAAATATGAGTCCCATCTCCTCAAAAATTCTCTACTTCACATTATTCTGTTGATGTTTTTTAAACTACAAATTAACATACAGTATAGACCACCTTGATCACAAACATCTTGCGGATCACCATTTTGACTGGCAGGAATTTACTAGAATTCTGCATGTATGATATTGAAAAACTGAAAGTAAGTGATGTGACATCGAAGTATACAGTAGTAATCAATACTCCAAATATGTGCTATGCATTTCACCCAAGTGCACACACACACACACACACACACACACACACACACATGGGCATCCATTTTGCAGTGCACACAGGAAGCTATTAGTGGATACAGTAGGTGCCTTGCTCAAGGGCACCTCAGTCATGGGTATTGGGGGTGGAAGAAAGCGCTCTGCTCATTCACTCCCTCCACCTACGACTCATGCAGTTACTTTGAATCAAACCTGTAATTTTTGGGTTACAAGTCCAACCCTCTAACCATTAGGTCATGATTGCACTTACATTATATTCTGTCACTGAAAACTAATGCTCAAATAAAAGTCTTATTACTTGCCAAAAAAAACGTAGTGCAAGTAAAATAATATAATCCATCGTAAATACTTAAAGCAATGGTTTCAAACTCAATTCCTGGAGGGCGGCAGCTCTCAGCTCTCTCTGAAAACCTTCGTAATAGTCTCTTGTAGTCTTGAACTCCTTGATTAGTTGGAGCAGCTGTGTTTGATCAGGGTTGGAGCAAAACTGTGCAGAGCTGCGGCCCTCCAGGAATCCAGTTTGAGATCTAGGACTTAAAGTATGAGTTAAAAGTAGGCCTCTATTTAAAAGTACTCAAGAGTGGCGAGTATTACCCTGTGAATACGCTGTGAAAGGTGTTTACATGCAGAGTGAAATCTGTGTAACCTATGGGGCAAATATCTAGATGTGATGATTAGTTTAATGCTTAGGTTATCCACTTTGACTAAAGGCTAGTTTATACTTCTTCGTCGAGTGATCGGCGTGACCCACGGTCCCTGCCTTGTGTGTAGCTGTGCATTTATACTTCTGCGTGGTGTTTGTGTTGCTCTGCAATAACACTTTTAAAATGTAGCTGGCAGTGGGTTTTTATGTTCGAGTTTCTTCGTGGGTGTTTTGTTTTTTCTGAATCGTAATGTACAAGTAGCTAAAACGTACTCATTTAGAGGTGAGAACTAGCTGATGTGCAGCGACTTTAATAATAAGGTAAACACAAAACAAAAGTTTCCAGCTGGAGCTCTTTCACAGGACTCGACACTTATAAACACTCGCTCCATCTGGCTCGCGGCTCTCAGCATCACACAAACTGGTCACCGCTACCAAGCCGACCAATCACGGAGCTTGCGCTACGGATTGTTGCGACGTGTAGTAACATTTTTTCAGAGGTGCATGTCAGCGTCGGCGTCAGGCACGGTGAGGGCTATGCGACTGTGTGAAGGCTGCGCCGGACCATTCACTTGCACTTGACGAGTGTCCAGCAGTTGGCACCATAAACCAAGCTTGTGTAGCACTGATAGAGTACATGCAAATGTGTGCATGTGTTTGAAAACGTAACATTCTGTAGTGCATTTAGCTTTTGTTTAAGGCTGTTTAGTGTCTATTAAGACAACATACAGGTTATTAAGTCATCATACAGTAGACATTCTTCATTGCCAACCTGATTTCACCAAGTAGGACATGTTCCTGGATTAACATCTATGTTGATCCTGGAACAACATTCCAATCAGCCAATCACAATTGAGTGATACATTTACTGTCTATGTTAAGTTTAGGCTTACGGTTTGGTTTATGCACTTCTACATGATTGTTGTCCAACTATTGTTTGCCTCTAATCTTGGGAATAATTTACAGTTATGGTTGGGGTTTAGGGGTAGGGAATAGGTACTGATTACATTTTTGAACAAAAATGATGTTCCAGGATCAACATGGATCGCATCGTACCTGGCAAAATCATGACGTCCAATCCTTTATATCATCCATCTCTTCAAGGGTTCACACTTAGCTGATAATTGATTATAAAGCTTGTTTTGCATGCTGTCCCGTGAGAGAGCCCTGAGCTCATAAGATCCTCGAGCCTGGGGCTCCCTCCCGTTTGCAAGGCGAGAGGGGAGTTTGAGCTCAGGTAAATCTCAAGAACTCCCCTGCTGTAGTAGCTAATGAACAGATAGTGTTTGCTCTTAAGAGATAACTACTTACTAGGTGCAGGTCTATGGTTCCGATTTGGGTTAGTCAATTAACCTAAGTTGTATGTTTTTGGATGGTGGGAGGAAACCGGGGAACCCGGCGGAAACTCACGTGTGCACGGGGAGAACGTGTAAACTCCGCACAAAAATGTTGGTTGGCTTGGTAAGGACTAGACCAGTGGCATTCTTGCTGTGAGGCAACAGTGCAAACTGGTCCACCGTGCCACCCATCTAGGAAAGGAGGAGGAGTAGGGGTGGAAGGTGGGATTATTTAAAACAAAGATGGCTGTTATATGGAACTTAGGGTATTTATAGTGACTTAGGAATTGTCTGATTGGTGAATCATAAATTGGATTATGTGGGACCAGCCGCAAGCAATCATAAGCATGTGATCCTCTCAAAATTAGCTTATAAATAAACTTCACTTGTTCATTGCGTGTAATGATTTTGTGTCTTCTTGGACAGTTTTAATGCTTCAGCACTGTACATGTTTGCTGCATTTAAAAAGTGTCAGCGTCTGAGTGGTGTAATTCGTCTATGTGTGATCTGATTGGAAAGGAATCACAGGACTAAATATTCTACTTAGCCAATTACCGTAGACAAGACAATTTAAGTAGTGCAGGGGTTTTCAAACTTTTAGGACACACGCCCCCCCCAAGTTTGTCCAATTTCACTCACGCCCCCCCAGGCACCCCTCCCTCGAGCCAAAATTATAATGTATGCGCAAACGTCATTCACATATTACTTGCTGCGTTTAAAGTGCGTAGAATTTATTACATTGGAAGATAAATACTCAGCTTACCTGATTCAGTGTGATGGCTGAGCCTGTTTCTGTGAGGACAACATGCTAATCTGTGGTCGAATTCCTGACACGCCTAACCGTATATCATCTTCCACTGTCAATATGAGCATGAGCCATAGCATACTTGCTTTTGATGTGCATACATACAGAAAATGCTGCTTCGCAAAGCCAAGTTCACAGAGCCCTGATGGTGTGATTGATCCAGTCAAACATTGAGTATTACATGGGCAACAATACTTTAATACGATTTTAATACGATTAAGACAATACTCTGATTAAGAGTCACCATGTAAACAGCAATTTTTTTTGATTACCCTAATCTGGCTAAAGTCATAACTGAACTAAAAAGTAATGGAATTAAGATGTGGAGTGTGCATATATTAGGGGCATTATTGAAGTAAACACTGCAATCAAACTATTACCGTCATATTACCGACTTTTCGCCACATTTTGTGATAAGATCCACACACGCGGCTGTCAGTAAAGGACCGCATACACACAGACAAACATCACAAATGCGGAAGTTTTTTTTCTTTCCATTTGACGTGCGGTATCAATAAAAGCAACACTCTTCCACCAGTCCTTCATATTCCCATCAAATACCCCAGTTTGTCACAGGGGCATGAATGAAATGTTCATGAGTAAAAGTTAGACAGCCGAACTGCAGTTAAAGTCGAGAAATTGAAGATGAAACATCCAAATTTACATGAGACTCTGCAGACGTGAATAGCCTGGTGATGCAACATTCCAAAAGCACTTCATGTAATTTTATTATTGTCTTTTTCAGGTTAAGGCAAATAACTATTACTGATGTCCATGTAAGCGTAGTCATTAGTGTCTTCAAAGTAAGTGAAAGATCCAGATGGGCATCCTGCTGATTTGATTCAGAAGGGCACTTTTTTGTCAGACGGCTCACCTGTTTGACTCATTCATTCACTGTCATTTGTTTTAAAAAGCACCCGGTCCATTTCATGTGTATATATTTAACTGGAACACATTAACTCTACAGGTGCCTGATAGTTAGCTGTGGAACTAAAGTTGATCATATTATTACCTCTCGTGAACGCATAAAAATCATCATCATAATTTACTCGAGTGCACGCCTAAATGTCTCGCTCCCCCCTTAATAGGTGCTGGCGTCCCCCTGGTGGGGCGTGCCCCACAGTTTGAAAACCCCTGAAGTAGTGAAGGCAGGTAGAAGGAAAACTAAGTAAAAGTAACGAAGTAAAAGTACTGCTACAGAACCAAAAATGTACTTAAGTAAAAGTAAACGTACACAATTTTACAGTACAATTAGGTAGAATTTCTGAGAAAAACGACATTATTACAGTGATTCAATTAACACTGATCAATTATTGTGCATGCACAGTATTCTGTAATGTAGTGTGCAAGCCAAATCCACTTCATGAAGCCCAAAACAAATGTGTAGTGGAGCAGTATACATGCTACGGTATCAGTACAGTCCATTGATTTTTATGAATATCATAGAAATTATGCAAATAACTACTAATTGTCTATGCACAAACCAACTGTGTTAATATAACATGTAATGCATTTGTCCTTCGTCAGGATACAATCGCATGGTGGAATTCACTAGCATTATCACGGTACATCAACATAGCAAATGAATGTTATCAGTCACAGCCGACTGGGTTATTGCTTGTGCTTGACTACATTCGGGTTGGTTATTATTAGATTGTCTTTTTTTAGATAGGAAGCACGTTGAGATGTTTCTTACCTCCTGATGCAGACAGGATCAAATCATTACTGTCATCTTCATATGTGTATAAAGCCCTGCAAAACAGAGAAAGAGGAATATCTTCAGTAAAGCCACAGTTTAAAGAATAACCGCAATACATCAATACAACAGAGATAAAAAAGACAGAAACATTTCAAAACAATTATGAATGATGTTAAACTTAAATAGTGTACATTTAATGTGGGAATGCACAATATATCAATACCATATGACTTTTAAAGGGATAGTTTGCTCAAAATTCACAATTCTGTCATCATTTACTCTCCCTTTACTTTTGCTACCTTTCTTTTGTTGAACACAAAGGACGATATACTGAAAAATGTTTTGTAAAAAATAGCCATTCATTTCCATAGTATTTTTTTTTTCTTCTATGGATGTCAATGCTGATTTCTTTTCACAACATTCTTCAGAATATCTTCTTTTGTGTTCAAAAGGAGAGAGAAAGTCATACAAGTTTAGAACCACTTGAGTAAATGGAGTGGTTATTTTCTTTTTTGGTTAAACTATGTATCCCTAATATTAGCTAATATTAGTATCTCCATCCATCCATCCATCCATCCATCCATCCATCCATCCATCCATCCATCTATCCGTTCTGTTATTCTATCTATTGTTCCATCCATCCCATTCGTTCTATCATCCATCCATCCATCCCCTACCATCCCTACATCCTTCAATCCATTCTATCATTCTATCTATTGTTCCATCCATCCAGTCCATCCATTCTATCATCCATCCATCCATCCATCCTAGTGTTTCCCCTACCATCCATCCATCCAGCCATCTTAGTGTTTCCCCTACCATCCATTCATTCATCCATCCATCCATTCATCCTAGTGTTTGCCCTACCATCCATCCATCCATCCATCCATTTATCTGTTCTATTATTCTATCTATTGTTCTATCCATCCATCCATTCGTTCTTTCATCTATCCATCCATCCATCCATCCATCCGTGTCTCCCCTACCATCCATCCATCTATCCATCCATCCATCCATCCATCTATCTGTTCCATCATTCTATCTCTTATTCCACCCATCCATCTATCCATCCATTCTATCATCCATCCATCCATCCATCCATCCATCCATCCATCCATCCATCCATCCATCCATCTACAGTGTGAATTAACAGTAACTGAGCTTGAATAAATTGTTGATAAAGTCCATATTTCTAATACTCCCTTTTATGGTCAAGCATGACAGTTCTATAGCCTTTAAATATTTCCTAGTTAGATTTCACCCTTCCTGTATATCATTATAGAAGATGTTTTATTCTTCCAGGATGTATTATTTTTATGATTTTGCCGCAAAAAACAAATAAAAACACAACAAAAAAACTTTCTGCTTATGAATATGACAGACAGTATAATAAAACAAACTTCTGTCAAAAGCCTGTAAATAAAAAAAATGTTGTAATGCATAAATGTAACATTTAAAACAAATAATTTCAACCAATTATTAGACAAAACAACTGAGATTAATCGTGCTTTATCTTCTAATGACCTTAATATGCCAATAATTATTCAGAGAACCATAAAGGTTCTCACAAAAAACAGTAACTCTGGGCATTTATACAATAACGGCACAATTATAATTGGAATCTGCGTAATATCATTGTGCCTGCTGCAACCATGGTACGACAACAAAGTTGTGATGATTATTATGCTGAAATAAGAGGATAGTTCCTAGCCATATCAGCGTAGAAAATAGCAAGTTTTCATTTCATCAGTCTTAGTACATGATGTAACTACAGAAGAATCAAACTTTGAAAGAGAAAATCATCAAAGCACTTTTTTTTTAAGAGAAAGACACTAATGGTCTAATCCGATTCAATAATTTATGCTAAGCTAAGCTAAAAGTGCTCTGGCCAGATAAAGTGGAATGTTCCTTTAATACTTCAGGTTATGGGTTCAAATCTAATGCACAGACGACAAACAAATAAAAAAGTTTTTATTTCCAGGTCAGCCCACGTGCATAACATCTTTATAAAACTCATCTCCACGGTTTGGACAAACAGGAATGCGTTTTATCCAGAGGGCCACAGCAGAGCAGTGTGGGTCAATGGTACTGTTAGCTCAGAGGAGAAAACAGCATTATCCTCCGTCATCTAAGAGCTCTGTGTAGGAGGATCACTAGTACTTGTTATGCTTCTAATAAAAGTGCAACTACTGCTTTTTTTCATCCCGCCTCATGCTCACCTGCAAAAGCAAGAGGATTCTAGTAATAACCGTGCATTCTGGAGCGATATCTCGAGATATTAATAAATTGTGTATGCTCAGATAAAACATACCCCAGTTTCTCTAACATGCCAACGCTTTGATGTTTTATTCCTTAAATATAAATAATAGAGATAATCATTAACATACCGAGCATGCAGCTAATCTCATTCTCCATCACTGAGATATAATGAGTGGGAGTTTGGTGCTAGAAAAGACAACAAAGAGAAGAACAGAAGTTCCAGCGCCGAGAGCTAAAGCACAAATCATGGGAAATGGGTGAAAATGGTGCATCTTGCTGTTTAGATGAACTCATGTACAGTGTGAATATATTTGCATATATATAATATTAATTCATGACTATATTTCTTTGTACATTTAAATGAAAAATTATTCTACATTGCAAATTACTTATAACCTAAAGACATGTTTTACACTTACGTCCAAATTACTGAACTAATATTTAGTTGCATTATTTTGATGACTCAACTTCTGGCACCCAGAAACAGGCATTTTAACCCAGGTAGAACATACTACATCCCACAAAATGTTTGGTTTTTAATGTCACCTCAGAAGTTTTTTAATAGGGTTAAGATCAGGGAATTTAGTTGGCCATTACATTATCTTGATCCTTTTTGCCTGAATGTTGCTTACTTAGGCAGCATGGTGGCACAGTGGGTAGGACAATCGCCTCGCAGCAAGAAGGTCGCTGGTTCAAGCCCCGGCTGGGTTAGTTGGTGTTTCTGTGTGGAGTTTGCATGTTCTCTCCGAGTTCGCATGGGCTTCCTCAGGGTGGGTTACCCCCACAAGTCCAAAGACATGCGCTGTGTAAACTGGGTAAGCTAAATTGTCCATAGTGTATGTGTGTAAATGAGTGTGCATGGATGTTTCCCAGTGATGGGTTGCAGCTGGAAGGGCATCCGCTGCGTAAAACATATGCTGGATAAGTTGGTGGATCATTCTGCTGTGACGACCCCAGATTAATAAAGGGACTAAGCTGAAAAGAAAATGAATGAATAACTGACATTCATACATATTAGTATGATTTGCTCGCCCCCTATTGAGGGGTAGGTTTAGAATCATATGCTTTCATCCGAATTAAATTGTATAAATTCTTACAAATTAGCCACTTTTCTAACAATACAAAAAATAGTTACAGTACGTATCCTTGTGAGCATTGGCTGAATTCTCTCTGCTGCTATTATTTTGAATACACGCCTTTCAATGCATTGGCAAATTACTCAGAACAAACAGTTGTTGTTGTTTTTTTAAATTTCACTGCTACATTCTCAAGACTATCTTTTGCAATGAACAAATTTCACTTATAATTCATGAAGTTACTAAGGTTGTACTACTTTTTTAACACTCTATAAGATATACTTTAGACAGTTCAACCAAATGTCCAACAAATTGCCCTTAAAATAAACAAAATCTTTAAACTATATTCATTTATTTTGGGAAAAAATTCTTCTTTTCAACATGCAAACAACAACAACAACATAGTCAAAGTCTGTTCACATACAGTAGATCCACAAAAATAGCTATGCATGCCAGGCCAGTATTTGGCAATGTCTCATTTTAAAGAAGCACATGTTGAGCACTAAAATCTGCTTAGATTGCATCAAAAGCACGAACAGTAGAGTTTATGTTAAACACTAAACAATATTTATTTTGCCAAGGCAGTGGTCTAAAAATCCAAAATGCAGGATGTTTCCCTAATGAAACTATCCAGAAGGCTTTATCAGGTTTTATACTGACAGCAATACAAAGAGACGAATATTATAATGCAAGGAGTCATGTGCAAATGTTCTGAGAGAAAACAAGCTATGCAACGTTTGGCTGCAGCCAAGTGTAAAATTACTCTACAGCTCTTCTGAAATATGAATTACAATATTCGATCTTGATGGTGGTAGAACAAAATGAACAAATATTTCCAAGAAGAGCTTGTGACGATCTCTGTTAAAATGAAAGTACTGTTAGTGATTGAAATTTTCATTTCCCAATTGATTCATTAAGATAATTAGCTTTAGCAAATGACATTTAGCAGAGATCAGTTTATGATGACATCCCAATGGCAGTATTAATTTATTGCAGAATGACAGGAGACTGACAGGAGTCAAGTATTTTATATTTTTTATTGACTACCAAGATGCTCTACTGTTTGAACGACATGGCATTTTTTTAATAAGAAATGCTGTAATGACTAAATTCACTTTTGACTTAAGCACTTGACGTTTCATTTATTCAGACAAATAGTAAAACATGTTAATCTCATCCATAACAGGAACATAATTATGCAAGCTATACTAATTGGAAAAAAATGGAATTAATACTAATAGGAATTATTTGTCTAGATTTCTGAAAAACATTGCTCCGGGTATGTTTTGCTGCACTTTTAAGAACACATTTTAAGGGCTACACTTTAAAAATGTAATAATTCAGTTTTTTCTGTTTTTTTTATGGTTATGAATTGCATTATGGGACATTTGTCGACTTCTGATCCTGAAAATTTAACTCTGCACTTTAAAAGTAACTTTTATGGACATTTTAGTAGTTTGGAACAATATATTCATTCATTCATTTTCTTTTCAGCTTAGTCTCTTTTGGAAAAATATAATGTATAAGAAATAATATAGAGAATGAAGTTCATAAAATGACAGAAAAAATACAGGCAGTTTATTACAATGTTTTCGTACTGTAATTTTCAAAACCAAACCAGACAATATATCACTTCGAACAATAAAAAGTTCAATAAAAGTAATTTTTTCAAACTCTTCAATGTCAAAAGTTGTTCTAACTCAAAAGCATAAATAAACAAACAAAAAAATATGATTCACAAAATATGAAAAACTGCTATTTTTTTACTATTTGCTATTTTTTTTTACAGTTGACAAGAGGCTACAAAAGTTAAAAAAAACATCTAGTGTATATTAAGGCTAAAAACAGCAGAAAAATGAATGGATATGTCCATTTAGTAAGTTGTATCAGATAGAATGTATAGTAGTGGAGTCCTGTTCCATATTTACACTTTCTAAGAAAGAAAAAAAAGTTGTTTCTGGTCTATGCTGAAGGTTGTGCTATTGTATGTTGTTTCCAGATCATTGCTTGGGGGTTGCTTGGAGGAAACCCTGAGCAAAAAAAAGTGTTCTAATGAGTTGTGCATTCACTCCTAGAGTAAGTGAATATATATTACCTGACAAAAGTCTAGTTGCCTATTCAGGTGTTAGGAACAACAAATAATAACTTGACTTTTAGTTGATAATTTGCTATCAGAAGTGGCTGATATGAAATGTAAAGGCCTCTAGATTACTGTACGCTTATTTAACCAAAATATAATATGATCATGTCTTGATTTGTAATGATTTAATAAGGACAGTAAGGTCTGACTTTGCTTAGACAAAAGTCTTGTCAATTAACAGAAATAATGTACAGTATAGAATATAAAGTCATGCTGCAGTGGAAAAAGAATTAATATAGTGTATGATTCCTGGAGCTTGGAGCATCCTTACATCTCTGCAATGGCTCAGTGAAATAACTTGTTAATAAAGTCATCTGGAATGGCAAAGAAGCGTTCTTGCAGGACTCCCAGAGTTAATCAAGACTTTGGATTTATCTTAAATGCCTCCTCCTTCATCTTACCCCAGACATGCTTAATAATGTTTATGTCTGGTGACTGGGCTGGCCAATCCTGGAGCACCTTGACCTTCTTTGCTTTCAGTAACTTGTGGAGGCTGAAGCATGAGAAGGAGTGCTAACCTGCTGAAGAATTTGCCCTCTCCTGTGGTTTGTAATGTCATGGGCAGCACAAATGTCTTGATACCTCAGGCTGTTGTTGTTGCCATCCAGTTTGCAGATCTCTCGCATGCCCCCATACTGAATGTAACCCCAAACCATGATTTTTTCTTCACCAAACTTGACTGATTTCTGTGAGAATCTTGGGTTTTTGCTAGTTCCAATAGGTCTTCTGCAGTATTTGTGATGATTGGGATGCAGTTCAACACATGATTCATCAGAAAAATCTGCCTTCTGCCACTTTTCCAAATGATCAACTAGAAATCAAGTTATTATTTGTTGCTCTTACAACTTGGATCAACAACAAGACTTTTGTCACGTAGTGTAGTTCCACCTGCAATTTTTTGAGTCATTTAAATTAAAATTTTAATTTGTGAATCCCATGGATTGCCTAGAACATAAATAATAATAATAATATAAATAATGTGAATAACATTGACCTCCCAGTGCAAGGTCAAGTATTATGTGTATATCCAATACAGAAAGTGATGAAAGAATCAATCCATTGCATGTGGCAGCTTAAATCCAGCAATTATTATGTTGATTATAGAGAAGCTGCAAATAAGTCACATGTTTGCTGGAAAATATATAGCCTACAGCACTAAAATAGACCTACTTGACTACGCTCTAATTGTTTTCCGTCTGAATGGTCCCACAATTAAGCATGTAGGGCAGAATCCTCAACTCTCGCCTTCACCAAACATTCCCCTTTACGAATTCAGTTCCACTTTCATCACCTCCAATCATTTCCCCTCTACTAAATATCACCCTTCCTGTCAGGGCCCCTAGCTTGAGTCATTAGGTCCCTGGTTCATTCACAGTCTGTCTCACGACCCCCCTGGCTAACATAATGTGCACAAAAAAAAAACCCACACACAAAGCCGAAAATGCCACGGCGAAGAGTAGAAAATGGGGGAAAATATGAGCAACTGAGAAACACAGCAAATGTCAGTGTCACAGAAATTATATCAGAGAAAAATAATACAGGAAGGAGGTGCAGCGCTTGCTGTTGCGCATCTATAAATATTCCATTTAAAGCAGGCTTGTTTTATTATTCATAACAGACTCTCATGACCTAGAAACGTGGCTCAGAGCGTCAGCGAGCCCATGGTGAAGCTGAGCGTGTTTTGTTGGAGCTTGGGAGTGGGGGGCTCCTCTATTGTCTGGTAGGGTGGGAATCATGTGAACAAACACTCTAGAGCCACGCTAATTAAACCATTCCCTTTAGGTGAATGAAGCATTGCTGCGTTCTCGCCATTTTAGCTCTACAAAACCCTCTAGAGATGTGTTGCTCTTTTTTTCTTGGTGTAAACCGTATAAAGTAACTTGAATGCTTGATGGCTCCTTTGATGAGAATAAGTTTATTTCTGAATACTTTTTTACCCACCATTTGATAGTTTGATTCAATTCATTCAATACATTTTTATTTCTATCGCACTTTTACAATGTAGATTGTGTCAAAGCAGCTTAACATAGAAGTTCTAGTAAAGTCCAGATTTCAGTTATTGTTCAGTTTAGTTTAATTCAGTGTGGTTTAAATTTCACTGCTGAAAGTTCAAACACTGACAAGAAAATCCATCGATGGTGTGCGAAAACATGTACACAAGAAAGATTCATTCTTGTCTAGTGTTTTGTTTTTTTTCTCTCTAAGGTAAATAAGAGTGATAAAAATTGCTTGTTTCTAACTGATCTTTTGTTGTCAATGATAATTCCATATTGACAACAATAATAGTTCCACATTTTTCCACCTTGAGTAGTTTGTTATTGTTCTTGTTCCATCTTACTTGCTTCCTTTTTGAATGTGAAATAATAATGCACTTCATTTCGACAACATGTATGTACAAAAAAGAGGATACACAAAGCAGAAAGTAACACAAGGTCTTAAAGTCTTATAAATCAACAGACAATTTAATACAGATCGTAATGTAAGATTAGTTTAGGTTGTAAAATCCTACGTCAACGTCTAACTACAGGGGTGCCTCAGGGCCCAGTTCTAGGACAATTTCTCTTCTCTATATGTATGTCATCAAAAGATGAAAGATGAAAGATGGCTTGGGTATGGCACAAATATTACTTTGCTATTCAATTCAATTTCAATTCAATTCACCTTTATTTGTATAGCGCTTTTACAATGTAGATTGTGTCAAAGCAGCTTCACATAAAAGATCATAGTAAATTGAAACAGTGTCAGTTCAGTTTTTAGAGTTTAAGTTATGGGATGACCTGCGCATCACTCCTGGCTAACTCTTCAGAAATGGCTTATACAGGAGGATTAGGCCCTTTCAATTGGGGAATGCTACACAACTACTTGTTGAAGTTCTTGTTCTGTCCTGGCTGTACAATGGCAATGCTATTCTGGCAGGCCTTCCAGCAGAGCAAATCTAATCTATAAAATCTACAGTCAATCAGAAAGATGGTTTCATATCGCTCCGATATTCAAGACACTCAACTCTGCAACTCATTCCAGCCTCAGGATTCAACCATAGATGCTCACGTCAACAAATTTGACAGACATTTCTAACTGGATAAAAGACAGTCACCTTCAGCTCAACCTTACCAAGACAGGACAGCTTGTGATTTCAGGCAACCTGACACTTAATCGCTTCTCCATCCAGTTAGGTGTGTCAATCATAACTCAACCCTTGACAAGCAGGAACCTTGGACTTATGATAGATGATCAGCTGGACTTTACACTGTTAGTACTGGCCGACCCTTCAGAATTGGCTTATACAGGCGGATTAGGGCCATCCAATTGGGGAATGCTACACAACTCCTTATTGAAGTTCTTGTTCTGTCCTAGCAATGCTCTCCTAGCAGGGCTTCCAGTCAAAATCTATGCAACTGATCCAGCAAGTGTGGTCTTTAACAAGAAAAAAAGAGCCCAAGTCACATTTCTGTTCATCAGTCCACTCTGTCATAAGTAGACACACATTCAAAGCACTCATTCGATTTAAGGTACTGATTTTTGTCTAAAAACAACCACTGGCTCTGTACCGCTAAAGTTACAATTGTGACATAAAAGCCCTACAGAAGCTTGTGCTCTCCAAGTGAAAAGTACACTGTGGTTCATCCCAAAAAGGTACAAATATAACTGACTTTTACCTTGAGACCTTTACCTAGTCTTTACCTTGCTAATTTTAGGGCTGATCATAGCATTTACATATTATTCCACTTTTGTTAGGCTGACTGCTTCTATTGTCCGCGTTTGTAAGTATTTTTAAAGCATCTAATAAATAATTGAGTGGAATATTTAATAATTCTCTTCTGCAAACCATGTAATGAATACATCTTTTATTTAATCTCCTTACATTATTTCCCTTATGCAAATCCTTCAAATATGTGAATAAGTAAAACATACATAAATCAGCCTTGTGACATTCCCCATTGTTTATTACGTGGCAGACATACTGAAATGCCTAAATGAAACGGAATCTCAAAAGAACAGAAAGTATGCACATGGAATTTGGTCAGTTTCTGCGCTGATACAGTTCATTCCATTCTGGGCTTTGGAATTTATTCCTGACCATGTCATTATAATTACTCCGCCGCACGCCTAAGCAGGGGCTACTAATCCGATTGTTTCTCAGAGGGTCGCCGTGTCCAATCTGCCCCATACCCATGACAGCACTCCTTTTTTTTCCAGGAAGCCAAAGCAATCAAACATTTCCGAAATGTTGCCTACAGCCTCTCAAACTGATACCACATGTGTAATACATCTCAGCTTTATGAGAAACAAGACACAGGTAATTTTCTCGAAAGTGAGTGCACATGTCCCTTAACGCAGAACTGAAAGTTTCTTTCCTGTTATGCAGATGAGGGAGAGGAATCGTTTGTGACATAAAAAAACAAAAGGTCACAGTGTTATAGTTCACGTGGGAATGAAAATGCTTTTTGGGCTGTGATAAGAGATTTCATTACATATTATCGGGTGTGCTCTGATGAAAACCACTGAAACTGATATTGTATATAAACAGTAGAGATTTGAGGTTGACAAACATGGTATATTCAGTGGTTGATGTCGATATTGTCAGGTTATGCTGGCATGTGTAGTTTTCATTTTCCACCGTAGTGCTGATAACGGAGTTCATTAGAATGTAATACAACTGCATAAGCCATTGCCTTGATAACACCAGTTTAATTTAAACAGAGCCAGCAACGCGGTGGCACAGTGGGTAGCACAATCGGCTCACAGCAAGAAGGTTGCTCATTCAAGCAAAACAAAAAAATAAATCCGGGTTAATGCTGTCAACCCTTCAGGTTACGCACATACACCCCACGCAGCAAAGGGATGTGGCCAAAGATGCTGTAATGTAGCAAAGAGTGGTAAAAATCTGTCCAAATGCTGCTATTTTCACAGAGCTTCTTCTGTTTCTGTATTTGTGCTTCCAAAGGACACAACACAAGAGAGAGAAGTGCTTAAATTTTTATTTTAATTATGTTCCAGAGCTTTATAAAAAAGATTTAGCTCTAGCATTTGACAAAGGAGAGCTTCCAGAATCTCAGTCCCAGTTCAGAGCTGGATTCGGCTGAAACTCCTCAAAGGAGCAGCGCCAACCATAATAGACGAAGCTGTGGATTGTGAGCCACAACCTGTAAGTATTTTTATTCGTTAAAATTGATATATTGCATGAATATTGTCTAGCGTTAATGGTACGTTGTAGCAAGGACATAAACAAGGATGTAAACAATGCGAAATGCTGTTTGGCACTGTTAACAATTAGCTACAAATTCATATTTATCCATCAAACCTTTGTAAACACCCACAATCTTCACCAGCACATGCAGTGTCTCACTATGTGTCCGCTCTCTGTGAGTTCTACATCTCAACTAACAATCTCAGAAAAGATATGTAAATGAAAAATAACATGCTTTTTTACAAATGAAGCATGAACACACATTGCTTTGCACCCCACAAACACAACGAAGCCTTAAAAATACACTCTGGACCACTCCTTTAAGCAAAAAAATTATAAATATTGCCAGATACGTTTGGCCAGGCAACAGAATGTTGACATTGTGCGCACATGCCTCGAATTTTGTGCGGAGAATGGTTTGTAAGCATACCAGGTACCAGGCTCATGTGAAAATACAACGGGAACCATACCTGACTGTTATTTGAACTGTTTGGTCTGATAGTGGAAACTATTGAAGGTGGCTTTCAGTGCGAAATTGTTCAATAATCAAAATTCTTAGAACTTTTACTTAAAACTGTCGCCTCACAGCACGAATGTTGCAGGTTTGAGACCAGGCTGGGTGTTTCTGTGTAGAGTTTGCATGTTCTCTTCGTGTTCACGTGGGTTAACTCTGGGTGCTCCAGTTTCTCCCCACAGTCCAAAGACATGTGGTACAGGTGGATTGGATGAATTAAATTGACCGTAGTGTATGAGTGTGTCTGAATGTGAGCATGTATGGGTGTTTCCTGGTACTGGGTTGTGGCTAGAAGGGCATCCGCTGTGTAAACATATACCGGAATAGTTGGCGGTTCATCACCCCAGATAAATAAGGGACTAACCCGAAGGAAAATGAATGAATGAATGAATGAATGAGCTACCATAGTAACCATAAGCATTTGTTATCATAGTAACAAACATTCAATTAACAACAATTTAACAGTAATGGGAAAAACAAAAAACAAAACATAAAATGGTATTGGCAGCTCTATCTAGCACAAAAGCCATTAACAAATAACGGTAACACTTTATAATAACGACACACTATGAATCATTTACTAAGCATTAACATCTAGTGAATTCATTATCTGTTAAGCATTAACTCTAAATTAATAAGTGTTAGTAAGCAGTTTATAACCGCAGCTACAAATGGTCTTTTCTTGACATAACCACATTTATAATCTGCTTAATAATTGTCCTTTCATACTTTGTTAATGATTTATTTTTCATTACTAGATGAAGTATTGCATTATTTACAAATTATTTGTATTCAAGAGTAGTTGGAGGTTTTTAAGATCATTCAGAATGAGTTAGTAAATGATTAATAAACTATTGAAAAAAAAACGTTTATATATCTTATCTTATATATCTTTATATATCTGATTATTCATGCATATAGTAATGGTTACTATGTATGTTAATAAATGTTTTATTAACTCAACTTCCTCCAGTTTTGTCACCTAATCTAAAGAGAAAACTATTTAGGCTTTATAAATCACTTATAATTTACAATTAAAGGCTTGGTATCAAATGAACAATACTTATATCTTTGCAATCTTATATCTTTTCAATCTTATATAAAAAGTAAAATTCCTGTAAAGTTTAAACATTGCTGAATAACAGGGGTGTCAAAATACGACATAAAATTAGATAAAACAACAACAATATAATAATGTAACAATATAATAGGATGCAATGTTTAAACTGTACAGTCGTTTTATTTTAGATGAGGTTGCAAAGATTTATTTGTGATTTGATACAGATTCATTTGTGTATCTTCAAACGAATAGAAATGAATAATGTCATTTATTTTCTTATTTCTGCATTTATTAATATACAAATTAACTATAAGTATATGCCTGAATAATAAAATATATGAATGTTAAATAGAATAGTTTGTATTAATTGATTTGAATAATGAATAGAATCATTTACTAACTCATTCTGAATGATCTTAAAAAAACAACCAACTATGCTTAAATAACTGGTTTGTAAATAATGCAATACTTAATTTAGTAATAAAAAATAAATCACTAACAAAGTCAAGAATAGAGCATTTGTAATTGCAGTTATAAACTGCTTACTAACGACGGTTGTTAATGTAGAGTTAATTCCTTACAAATAAAGAATTCACTAGATGCTAATATTTAATAAATGGTTCATAGTGTGTAGTTATTATAAAGTGTTACTCAAATGACTACACCGTAGTAACAGTACATGGAAGCTTTCATGGAATTTTAGTTTTTTTTGTGGATTGCTGTGTAATATCTCCATTCACGGATAGTGTGTGCAATATTTATTATTTTAACATTTATTATTATTATTTCACTATATTAAATGTCTTATGTTCACAAAGCTTGCATTTATTTTATATGAAATACATAAAAAAATAGGAATATTGTTAAACCAAATTACATTTTAAAACATTCATTCATTCATTTTCCTTCAGCTTAGTCCCTTGTTTATCAGGGGTTGCCACAGCTGAATGAACCGCCATATTTTAAAACAACTTTTGTCTATTATACTATATTTTAAAATGTATTTTTTTCCTTCATTCCTGTGATGCAAAGATGCATTTTGAGTAGCATTATTCTAGCCTTCAGTGTCAAATCTCTAGAAATCATCCATATAAGCTGAGTATAAGCTGTTCTTATTATTATCAGTATGCATTATCAGTGTATGATCATCTTAATCAGTAAAACTGTGAGAATATAAATAAATCATAAAACCACAAATATAGCTAGTAAAGATGAAGCAAATATTAAATGTATGCAATTTATTCTTGAGTCATCACAAAATAAAATGCACAGCACATCTTGTATAAAAAAACAGGAACACACATACACACACATACACAATTAATTCTCTGGGAAGCAATTGCCTCTTTGCGAAAACCGAAGCTCAGCAAAATATCCAGCCACAGAGGAGCTCATGCAATTAAATTCAGTGCATCGCAAATCAACTGTGGGAGGCAGATTCCACCTAAATATAATTATCAAAGGAAATAAAAATAACATCATTTAAAAGAGGCCAAAACAGCCAGTTCAGAGGAAGAACAGACAGTACTGTACAGTTTTTTAAAAAACATAAGTCTGTATATCTAAAAAAATATCTAATAAATGTGGAAAATAATCATACATCTAATTATAAAATGATGCTTCTACTCGGACCCGCTGTTGAAATATAATTATTTAGACAGTGGCTGTCACACTCCACTTTTGTTTTCATTTATTTAAACATCCACTAAGATGTCGCTAACAGGTTTGGTAAAACATATAGGCTAATATAATGCAAATATTTAGAGAAATACTCTTCCCTAGAGCTAATTTTTCTAGTAAACTAACAAGCTGTAGACACCAAATGACTTTTCTGAGGTAAAGCTAATGTGATGTGACGTTGTTTACAAGCTGTTTTACTGATGTATTTCCACGTTTGAGTGGTTAAATGAGATATGAACTGTTTATTAATGTTTATTTTGTGCTATAACTAAAAGTAATATACAGGAATTTGTCATGCCGCTTCAAAGAGTGTTGGATCTAATTAATAGTTTGTATTAATAATAAAATGGATGGAATTTCAAAGATGATTTTTAGTTGGTGGCTGGGACGGGGGATGGGGGTTGTAACCGAAAGCAACCAAATACAAGCCTTAGTGATTATTGGATTTGAAGTATGGCAAGCCATTTTATTATTAAACCTACTATTAATACAGACTAGTATCTATTAGTGGACGTATGTTTTAGTTATTAATAATTACATACACACTATGTGACAAAAGTCTTGTCGTCAATCCCAGTTGTAAGAGCAGCAATTAATAACTTGACTTCTAGTTGATCATTTGGAAAAGTGGCAGAAGGTAGATTTTTCTGATGAATCATCTGTTGAACTGAATGCCAATCATCACAAATTCTGCAGAAGACCTGTTGGAACCGGCATGGACCCAAGATTCTCATAGAAATCTGTCAAGTTTGAAGGAAAAATCACGGTTTGGGGTTTCAGCAGGATAGCGCTCCTCCTCAAACTTCAGCCTCCACATCAAAGTTCCTGAAAGCAAAGAAGGTCAAGGTGCTCCAGGATTGGCCAGCCCAGTCATCAGTTATGAACATTATTGAGCATGTCTGGGGTAAGATGAAGGAGGAGGCATTGAAGATGAATCCAAATCAGTCATTGCAGAGATGTATGGATGCAGTCCTCCAAGCTCATGGGAGTCATACACAATTTTAATTCTTTTTCCATTGCAGCATGCCTTTATATTCTATACTGTACATTATTTCTGTTAAGTGACAAGACTTTTGTCTAAGAAACGTCAGACCTTACTGTCCTAATTAAATAATTAAAAATCAAGGCATGATCATATTATTTTTTTAAATAATCATAATATAGAGGCCTTTGCCTTTCATATAAGCCACTTCTGATGCCAAATTATCAACTAGAAGTCAAGTTATTATTTGTTGTTCCTAAAACTTGAATAGGCGACAAGACTTTTATTCAGGTAGTGTACAGTTGAAGTCAGAATTATTAGCCCTCCTAAATGATTATCCTCCCTGTATATATTTTTACCTGAACTTGTTTATTAGATACTCATTCGTTACAGGTTAGGATTTTTATAGTTACTAGTCCAAATTGTAATATTACTTGTAACAGATTTCACATTTTTTCCATTGAGTATGAGAATCTGTCATTGTGATTTTACGTTTTAAAAATTAAATGTTTAAAACGGCTTGCCTTACTACATCTCCTGACAGCATGTAATTCACAACACTGTCCATTTATAGAGTGGCTTCAGCTCATGCATTTATATATGCACTGCGTTTGATGTTCTGAAGAACAGACGCTTTAACTGGAACACAGACTGAGAAAAAAAAAGGAGAAGCTCATTACAGAGAGAAATGACAAACACTTCAAAGAGCGAGGAAGCGCTAAAGATACTGAAAAAATGGCCTGAAATAGATCGGTACTTGTCGTTCTGGAGCTCACGGTTGATTAGGGCTGATGCTGGATTATCATCACCTCCGTCCCACGGCCAGATGTTCATTCATTTAATCTCTACAGCCTCGAAAGAAAAATGTGGATGTCACAGAATAGAGGGATGAAATTATTATAGTATCAGGTAGAAAGTCGTAGGATGGAATGAAAGGGGGAGGGGCTTCATTCAGATAAGTGAGTGAGTAGATCAACTGAAATTAAGATTAATTATTAACTGTAGCCATAAGTGTGTATTTTTATTTGTTTACAGCAACAAAAAAAAACATTATTTAATTATTTTTATTTAATTTAGAATATATATTTATTTTTGAATATATATTTAGTTTTTTTTTTTGTTTTTTTAAAGTTTTTTTAAAATATGTTTTGAGTTTTTCGTTTAATTTGATCTATTTTGCATTGGCAATGCAAGGCTAATTTATGTATAAAGCACATTTTATACACATTTTTATACACACACTTACTACTTTGACATGACTATTGAAATTCAGATCTGACTCCAGTATCACACCAAGATTCTTGACCTTCTTTTTTGTTTGACCTTTAGAGCCAAGGTACGCATTCACCTTGAGAACCTCACCTCTGCTCCCAAATGCAATGACTTCAGTTTTCTCTTTGTTTAACTGAAGAGAGTTTTGGCACATCCAACTGTTAATTTCATCAATGCATTGGCTTAAGTTAAATATAAATATGTATTTTTACAGGTGTACGTCAAAATGAATAAATTACACAAATATGACTATAGTGTATATATAATTTAGTAATACATCCTAACGTTTAAGGATTTTTTTTTAATATTTATTCCAGCGGATGCCCTTCCAGCTGCAACCTAACAACGAGAAACACCCATACACTCTACACTACGGCCAATTTAGCTTACCCAATTCACCTAAAGCGCATGTCTTTAGACTAGCAGAGAAACCGGAGCACCCCAGAGGATACCCACGTGAGCACGGGGAGAACATGCAAACTCCACGCAGAAATGCCAACTGACCAAGCCGGGGCTTGAACCAGCAACCTTCTTGCTGTGAGGCGATTGTGCTACCTAGTAATAATATTAGTAATAATAATAATAACAACAATAATAATAACTATTAATAATATTATCATTACAATCAAAATGGCGCTTAACATAAAAATTGGATCTCCCAAAATGTCACTGTGATAATTTTTACAAATATATAAATAAATAACATTTTGTTCTTTAAAAGTACAGTGGGTGCGGAAAGTATTCAGACCCCCTTAAATTTTTAATAATGAATGAGTGGCTTCACAACAACTCCGCGACTGTTCTTGAATGGCCCAGCCAGAGCCCTGACTTAAACCCAAGTGAGCATCTAAAAATGTCTATCCACCAATGTTTACCATCCAACCTGACAGAACTGGGGAGGATCTGCAAGGAGGATATGGCAGAGGATCCACAAATCCAGGTGTGAAAAACCCAAAAAGACTCATGGCTGTATTAGGTCAAAAGGGTGCTTCTAGTAAATACTGAGCAAAGTGTCTGAATACGTAAGACCATGTGATATTTCAGTTAATATATATATATATATATATATATATATATATATATATATATATATATATATATATATATATATATATATATATATATATATATATATATATTTTTTTTTTTTTATTTTATTTTTATTTTAATATATCTGCAAAATTTTCAACAATTATGTGTTTTTCTGTCAATATGGGGTGAAAATGAATTTAAATGATTTTAGCAAATGGCTGCAATATAACAAAGAGTGAAAAATTTAAGGGGGTCTGAGGACTTTCTGTTCCCACTGTATACTACAGTTTTGCTACAGTCATACACAAGAACCATAGACATTTCACTTTTGAGAAAGTAAGGGAAAAAAACAACAGATTTTTTTATGTCTAGTGTAATTATTTTGTCAGAATACACAAATAAGCTACAGCATGTATACTTAATAAAATCTGTGGAATCAGGGGGGATTCCAAACTATAGTACACGAAAGTGAAATAGAAAGGAAGAGAGAGAGAGAGAGAGAGAGAGAAAGAGAGAGAGAGAGAGAGAGCAGATGGAGGCATCTGGCGGTGCGTGTGCTGCGGGTCAGCAGTTGAGAGGGTTGGGGCGACACGTGGCCTTCACTCAGACAGCTGTCAGCAGGACACACAGCATGACAAAGAGATTCCTGACCGGGCTGTCAGCAAGCCTCGATATAATGTGTGAAGATTGCACATGCAGTACACTTACACACACCATTCACACCTCACACTAGAAGAACATGGAGATTCTGATGCTGAGCAATGGTGGAATTGGAAGGATGCCCATGTTTTTTGGCAGATTTGCTTGTTTTCAATGTAAACAGGACAAGCATCCTGTTTTTACTTCACCAGTTCGTACCAGAACACAATCAAGATACACAGGCTTCACAGTTTGGTATCAACTAATAGTAGAGGACTGATTGCTTTGAAGACTTATTCAATATGACAATAAATTTCAGTTGATATATTTGACCAGTTTTTGTTTCCAGTTAAAACTGACACACTGCATTCCCGAATGCAAACTCTATGGATTTGTAGGTTCTAATTAAATAGAATATTGTAGCAAATGCATAAATTTTTTTCAGTGAAGTGTTTAATGACGATTAATCTCATCCATAATAAAATGTGACTGTGCATATTATATATACACTTTATACCCCTCACAAATCTCTCTTTTAAATACATATGTTCTATAGGATGCTTTACAATATTACTCATACAATCATTTTCCTTCGGCTTATTCTCTACTTCAGTGGTTTTTATTTTCAGAGATTTCAAAGTGGAATTAACCGCCAACTTATACAGCATACTGTATGTTTTACGCAGCAGATGCCCTTCCAGCTGCAACACAGTATTAGGAAACACCCATACACACACACTACGGACAATTTAGTTTATTCAATTCACCTATAGCACATGTCTTTAGAGTGTGAGGGAAACCGGAGTGCCCAGAGGAAACTCACACAAACAAGGGGAGAACACGCAAACTCCTTTACAATGTTATATTTGTGCATATACATTAGATTAATCAGTACTGAAGCCAAATCTAGAGCTAATCTAACAAAATAAATTAGAATAACGGTCCAAAAATGAGTAGCCTAAATGTATATGTTAGGGAGAAATATTAAATAAAACTTTAAAAAGAGCATAAACCAAGAAAAACAAAAAATGAATCAAATTTGGTTTAATTTTTTTATTTTTAAAAAATCTTTTTATTTATTATCTAAAGATGCTCAATGACTAAAATGTTATTTTAATAAATATGTATGCTTATTAAATCTGTTTTGTTCAAATGTGCCAAAATATATTGGCTATGTTCAAAATGGATAAAAATATTCATTTTCAGACATGTATATATTTGAGTTAGGGCTGCACAATATTGGAAAAATCTGACATTGTGATGTTTTGGTTTTCTGCAATATATATTGCGATATGAATACAATTTCATCCAATGGCTTATTTTTGGTAAGAATTTAGGTACAGGAATTGAATAATCAAATTTAAAATGGCACTGCATAGTCTTCGTTGTATAAATAATTCTATAACATTTTTTTTAAATTAAACTTATAAGTGGTACAATTCCTTGTACCTGAATGTCATAAACTTTTTTGATATTCTCATACAGTCACACGACTTAAAAATACATGCAATTGATATACTTTTGCTCCATTATTTATGGTAAAAATGACAGATACAGTATCATGTTCTAAACAGAGGCTCCTGGTGAATTATTATCCCAAATCAACATTGCAGATCTTGCAATGTGACTATAGCTAATGCACACACCGCGATATCAATGCTAAAACTATATATTTTGTAGACCTAATTCGAGTATATATATTTGCATATTTAAAAATAAATCTGTATTTGCTTTGTATTTTCTGTATGTTGTCTTTATGTATAAATAATTAATATACACAGTACACACACACATACATATATTATGTACTGTACTGTAAATAATACAAACGTTTGAATGCTAGTAATAGCAATTAATAATTTAACAGCTCGACAAAAAAATTGTTTTCGATTACATTTAGTTGAATGTAAAGCTAAAATTGCTAAAAAAAGAATAAAACCTATAAACCTTTAATAAAATAGCACAATAGTACAACATAAATTATAAAAAAACTCAACAAACTGTATTTTTATACAAAAATAAAACAAATATTCTAGATAAAAAATAACAAGTAAATAAGTATAAATGTTAACCTAAAATAACATTCATTCATTCATTTATTCTCTTTCCCTCGGCTTAGTCTCTGTTTCAGAGGTCGCCACAGCATCACATCTATTCCAACATATGTTTTACGCTGCGGATGCCCTTATAGCCATAACCCAGTACTGGGAAACATCCATACACACTCATTCAGACATTCATACGATACGGCAAATTAAGTTTATTCAATTCACCTATACCGCATGTCTTTAGACTGTGAGGTAAACCAAACCACTGACCTTCTTGCTGTTAGACGACATGGCTAACTACTGAGCTACCATGCTGCCTTAATATAAAATTATATTCAAATATAAGCATTATTTTTGCCTGTGCATTAAATGACTGCTGATATCATCCAGAATTGTTGCATCACTAATAAATATGGATTTAACATAAAACACGGCTGTGGATTTTCTTCACCGTCTCTCATCACTCATCAACTCTTTTCTCCCAGACAGTTTCCCTCAGACCGTCTTAAAATCCCCAAATCAATAATTCACGCTCAGCCTCCACAGCAAAAGTGTTCTTAGCCAGAAGTGAAAAGCTGCTGACTTATTCATGACAGGAAGCCCCTCCTTTCACCCTGAAGAAAGGAAAAAGATGAGGAATGGCTGATGGGGGAGGCTGGAAACAGGGAAAATCAATAGCAGGATTTGAGATAGAGGTGAAGCCCTGCAGACATCTGCTACTACCCCAAGACAAACTGTCCCAACAGACACACACACACACACACACACACACCACACACACACACACACACACACACACACACACACACACACACACACACACACACACACACACACACACACACACACACACACACGCACACACACACACACACACACACACACACACACACACACACACACACACATGGCTCATGACAAATTTAGATGAATGTACACACATATCGTACACAATTATGTGGCATTAATCTTCAGGTTCTTTCACACCTACTCATTGTTTTGACCTTTGCTCAGTAGTTAAGAGTTAAGAGTCAATTATAAATCCTAGTTCTACAGACAATAAACTTAATTCAGAGAACTGATTTCTCACTTTCGTGACAATTCTTTTTTGATTGCTTCTTATCAGATCTTGCTAAAAATCAGGTAGCCTACACTGTACATCATTTACTGTATTGCATGTTTAGTGCATGTGTCTAAACCTTGGGACACACCAAGCCGATGGTCAGCCTTTGGGCTTCGTCAGTCTGTCGGTCAGCGTCAGTCCTGCTAAATTTGGTAAAATGACCCTTTTAGGGGTTTTTCTCCTTTTATTGAGATAGGACAATGGAGGAAAGACAAGAAAGAACCAAGAGCAGAGAGAGGGGAAGGATGGGCACAGGACCTTACGCCAGGTATTGAACTCAAGTAGCATTGAGCACCATGGCACCACATGTCAGTGCACTTAACCACTAGGCCATTGACGCCAACATATTGGATTGTTTTTAAATGCATGTGTGTGTAAAACAATATAATCTGCACAAAGAATTTATGGGGTTCTTCTCTAAAGAAGTTACTCTACCCCATTTACAGTATAATTATGGATGTTTTACATTATAACTAACATGGTTCAAATGAAGGATCTGCAACAGAGAAACTGCGGGTTTTGGAAAACACTCGTCACTACATTGTTCTTTTTCCAAACAATGCATCGTACTATGGTAGTTCAGCCGTGAGTTACATCGTTGTTTGGGAAACGCACCCCAGATTGGTTTACTGGGGTGTGAAAATAATCTGACACAACAAACCAGGCTTTATCACACTCTATGATGACTTATGTTGCACAATGCGTGGTAAATAGCAGTGTTTTTTTTCTAATGTCTTTCAGAATGAATCAATGGTGAACTTGGGAGGAAGGAATATGTGAAATGTCGAATTGAAATTTGGTCAGAAGAATAGATTTCAAAGCCTTGATTCTTGCTCAAAATTATAAAACAAATAATGATGAGCCCCAATACGCACACAGAACTGCTGTTTATCCATGAAGAATGACCCGGGTCATAAACAGATGTGCTCTGACCAATGAGATGAGAGTTTACCTGCACATGAAAAATTTTGGTCTGTTATAAAGGGAACCAAACCAAGAGGAATTTGCACCTTTTTTAATCCCTGCTTTGGGAACAAAGAATATATTAAAAACGTCCTCAGTCCAATTTGAGCACATCAGCAGCAGATCTTCACACTGTTCTCAGGGCGAGCTGAAGCTTGCCCTCTTCTTCACTCCCAGCAGAGCATCATTAGGACAGCCAGCAGCATTCCTGCCGTTACCATGGTGATGCTGGTCCACGGGTGTCTCTGTGCCAGAGCGAGTGTTCATGATCCAGCCTGAGTCGATCTACACTGAGCTGCACACACTGCGTTTGCCAGATAACACAACCATGCTGTAAAGACATTAAGTGTGGCAACTGGACAGTCGACAAAATTTCATGCACTACAAGGAGAGCAAAAAAGCATAATATAATATAATATAATATAATATAATAGTCGGCGCCGTGGCGCAGTGGGTAGCACTGTCGCCTCACAGCAAAAAGGTCACTGGTTCGAGCCTTGGCTGGGTCAGTTGTGAATGAGAGTGTATGCGTAGTGTAGTGGGCATTTGCTGCATAAAACACTATTGGATTGGTTGGCGGTTCATTCCGTTGTGGCGACCCCAGATTAATAAAGGGACTAAGCTGAAAAGAATATAATTCATTCATTCATTTTCTTTTCGGCGTAGTCCCTTTATTCATCAGGGGTTGCCACAGCGAAATGAACTGCCAACTTATCCAGCATATGTTTTACGCAGCGCAACCCATCACTGGGAAACACCCATACACTCTCATTCACACAAATACACTACAGACAATTTAGCTTACCCAATTCACCTATACCACATGTCTTTGGACTGTGGGGGAAACCAGAGCACCCAGAGGAATCCCACACCAACACGGGGAGAACATGTAGCACAATCGCCTTACAGCTGATTCGAGCCCCGGCTGGGTCAGTTGGCATTTCTGTGTGGAGTTTGCATCTTCTCCCCTTGTTCCGGTTTCCTCTGGGTGCTACGGTTTCCCCCACAGTCCAAAGACATGCGGTACAGGTGAATTGAATAAACTAAATTGGCCGTAGTGTATGTGAGTGTGTGCAAGAGTGTGTGGGAGTTTCCCAGTGTTGGGCTGCAGCTGGAAGGGCATACACTGCGTAAAACATATGCTGGATAATCTTGGCTACCCCAGATTAATAAAGGGACTAAGCTGAAAACTAAAAGAATGAATATAATATAATATAATATAATATAATATAATATAATATAATATAATATAATATAATATAATATAATATAATATAATATAATATAATATAATATAATATAATATAATTTTAGTGATTAAAACTCGAATACAAAACTGTTTATTGTTATTATTTAATAACCATATTGCCAGTCCCTTAGATGTTGATTAACCTTTCAACATAAAAAAGGCATCAAAGTGTTCATGAAGCATGAAACATATACCTTTGTGCCCTTCATTTAACTGAAGACAGACAAAACAATAGCAGAGCAGACAAAATGGTGTCAGCGTAAAAGCATGACATGGGAAAGCATCTCCGAGTGCTATGTCAATGGATTGGAATGTCCTCAGAAATGTGCCTGAAATGCAGACCATTCTTGTGGCCGACACAAGTAGGTCATTTTCATTTGAGCATGACATTTATGTGTGTGTGCATGTGCATGTCTATGTCTATTTGTCAGAGAGAGTGCAGGCTGCTGCCTTGAGTTGTCCCGTCACAGCTTGTCCAGTCGAGCGCAATGCCATCGGAGACTGCAGCTCATTTGCAGTCATCAACACTGTCTTCGAGAGTGCACAGTGTACAGTATGTGTACATACAGTAAATGTGATCACAAGATGAATCATCGCTTTATGAATCTAAGTTTAATGAGTTAATTTTTTTACAAAAATAATAGAAAAGTGTATCACTGAAGGATTTTAAGGTTTTAAACTGGCCTTTGCATCAGTAAAACACAAGCATTTCACACAGAGGCCATCCATACTTCACAACATCAAAAGGCAGCCGGTGCATAAATACACAGTCTTTGTTTTTGTTTACTCCATGTAGTTCTGAGAGCTGAGATGCATATTTTGATTTTCTCAGACGCATCAAGGTGTACAAAGGTCACTCTCACACACTCAAAGACACACATACACACATTTTAATTTGCTGTTATAGTCCATATAAAATCCAGAAACTAAGCTTTTTTTGCACAGGCCTATTTAAATGATTATTGGTGCCAACTGAAAATCATCAGTAAAAAAACGGAAAAAGAGAACATGTATTTATTTTCCTGCTGTGTATGTATTTTCTGAATTATTGAGACTCCCAAACCCCCACCCCTTAAATACCTTTGACTTTAATGTCAAAAAATCAACATCAAGTTACATTATCCAAAGATCAGTTGCTTTTGTGCTAGAAATGTAGGCTAATTAGCACATATTTATTTAATCAATGCCACAGTTGCTTATTTGGGAATGCAATTTTAGAAAACGTAATACAAATATTAGTGTATTACAAATTATGGTGCGTGTGATTCTTAGTGTAATCAAGCTACTGAGAAACTATCACTATAACTGAGAAAGTAAATACTTTCACCCCATTCACTTGCAGTGTTTTAAATATAGAGTAGGTGACTTTACCTGTACACAGAACATATACAGAGACATTGCACTGTTGTCATAGCAACCAGAAATACCCATAAATGCATAGAGTAACACAGTTTCCACAAGGAGCACCTAAAATGGCTGAGCTGCCAGAATTTGCTTCAAGGCATTGCTCTGAAGACTGTGAATATTCTGGAGCTTTATCCATTAATGTTGTGGAAATACCCAGCAGCTGTGTAATGCTTAGAAATTATGACTGTGACAAAAAAAGAAAGCCGCAGTAATAACAATAGCATTTTCCTCAACTAATGATGGTTCCAGATCTAGATGTGCCGTGGACAAACGAAAGCAAATGTGTTTTAAAAAACTGGATCATATTTGTCACACATATGGAAAAAACATTTGGCCAAAAATCCTCATGGGTGGAAAAGCCTTATGCTGACTATGACAAATAATCCTTCAGGAAAGATGATCACAAAACCTGCTTGGTTTTATGCACATTATTACATAAGGATCCTTGTTGCGAAGGAAAGATGTGAGCGGGAAAATGTGCTGAGGGTTGCAGGTTTACTGGCCCTGTTTTGGACACGCTGGTCGATGCTTAGTCACACTCCATCTCTCAGCATCTCTGTGAGGAGTGTTTAATGTGCTTAAAATTCACTATTATTTTAAATTATGACTATGCAAATCAAATGATCAGTTCAATACTGATTTGAAACATTTTAGTCATTGCGAAATGGCATTAAACCATTTTATTACCATAACCTGGCAAATTTCCAAGAAACAAATTGATTATCGATGAGTTTTTGGTGAATATTCAAACGCTGCAATGTTCATGAAAATTACGAGATGTTTGATTCCCCCTTAGTAACTGAGTAACTGAAGGTAAAATTTATAATTATTTTCTTTGTTACAACCTCTCACACAAAATTACCAGCAAAAAACATTTCAAGAAATACCAGTAGATCAGATCAGTAAATTATTTGTTAAGAGAAGTTGTAATATTAACCTGTAAATTTTTAACAATTACAATTATTATGAGCATTAAAAAAGGGCTAGTGGGGCAGTGGGTAGCAGGTTAGCCTCACAGCTAGAAGATCGCTGGTTCGAGCCTCGGCTGGGTTTGCATGTTCTCTCCATGTTGGCATGGGTTTTCTCCGGGTGCTCCGGTTTCCCCCACAAATCCAAAAACATGTGGCCTAGATGAATTGGATAAGATAAAATTGTCCATATGTATGTGTGTGAATGAGTGTGTGTGGATGTTTTCCAGTGATGGGTTGCAGCTGGAAGGGCATCTGCGTAAATCATATGCTGGATGAGTTGGCAGTTCATTCCGCTGTGGCAACCCTAGATTAATAAAGGGACTAAGCTGAAAAGAAAATGAATGCATGAATGAATGAGTGTAAAAAAGGTAAGCATGTGCTTTAAGTTCTTTTTTTTTTGTGTGTGTGCCAGTTACAAAGTTCTCACAGAGATTATGTGACTACTTGCTGTTTACAGTAGCAACCTTCACTCGGAAGTCTGAAAATGTTGCCAAACTGTAATGAAGCACTTTTATCTAGGTGGACAATGAACACAGCTTTAAAAGGCCAGTTTTGATGACTAACATCATTTTGGAGCTAACTGTTAATTGTGTGGGTGACGAGGTGGCGCAGTGGGTAGCACGTTCGCCTCGGCTAGGTCAGTTGGCATTTCTGTGTGGAGTTTGCATGTTCTCCCCGTGTTTGCGTGGGTTTCCTCCGGGTGCTCCGGTTTCCCCCACAACTCTAAAGACATGTGGTGCAGGTGAATTGGGTATGGTAAAATAGACTGTAGAGTATGAGTGTGTGTATGGACGATTCCCAGTGAAGGGTTGCGGCTTGAAGAGCATCTGCTGCGTTAAACATATGCTGGATAAGTTGGCAGTTCATTCCGCTGTGGCGACTCTGCATTAATAAAGGGACTAAGCCGGAAAAAAGAATGTTAATTATGTGAACTGCACATATGTTCAGCACAGTCTAATTGGACAATGAACCCCAATTTTGTTCCTTTTCACACTTAATAATATAAAATGAGTAAAAAAAAGCAATGCAAAATCAAGTTAATACTCTGTGGACGCCGTGCACTTTTATCTTACATTTGCTTTTGGAAAAACTACTGGTTGGGTTTAGGGAAGGGTTTAGGCCAGATGTTTGCTGGTCTAAGTAATATGTATGACAAGTGCCACGTTTTCATGATGTTTATGTGGACAAGAGGCTTCTGAAACCCACAACATAATGTAGCCGGAGAAATGTATTTTCTGTAGTGCTGTCAATTGATTTAAAAGATAACCAATTAATCACACTTTTTTGGCAATTAATCATGATTAATAACAATTAAAAGACTGAAACTTGTCATTTTGGTTATTCAAATGTAAAATTAACATATACTCAAGACAAAGAACCTATTTAAATTCAAAATTTTTGCTTAACACAGATTTCTTCATGTAAACAACATACCCACAATAAACCATCAAGATCCTCAAACTGTTTGCTTAAAAGCCATATTTATTACAGAAATAAAACACGGGCATGTAAGTTCCATTTGAATTTTAAACTAATCAGTGCCAATAAAAAACAAAAATGATTTCCATGTTGGATTCTAAGTGGACTGCAAAAAAAAAAAAGCCAAAATACAGGCATTGTAAATATGGAAATTGGAAAATTATAATAATAAAGTATTTAATACAAACAATTGTACTCATTGAAAAGTTGTATTGCTGAGAGTTGAGAACATTAATTATAAAGTAGAAACAATTTTGCTTAGTACACCTTTACATTTAGCCAGTTGCTAAGACAGTCCAGTCTTTTGACATTATCAGGGGACAATGTGGCTCTTTACTTTTTAATGATTTGATCTGAAAGTGAAAACACAAGTAGAATCACAGAATCAGCATATGAATTTCAGTGCCTAATTTTGGTGTCACTGATGCATGTGACAAGGACGCAGGAAGTACCAGGGGGTACATCAAAGGCACGCACCAAAGACTATAGACTTCTTACAGGGACTTTGGTCACACCATCTCTAAACATTTAATTCTAAACAGTTTTGAGGGATACGGACACCAACATTTTTCTGTTTTGCAAAAATGGAGGTACATTTTTCAATGAGCCTGGACTGAAAATGTAGTATTTATTGAAAGAATATCTGGCTATTTAAGGATGTTAGCGCAACATCCTTTGCAACTTTTTTTTGCCATTTATTTGCTTGACAAAGCTATTCTGAGGGCTTGACAACACAAGCTCTTTTACAGATTTGTTGGCTTAATCAGTTTGATCTATTATGGCAGATTTGGTTTACTTACAACTGACAGTCATGAAGTAATTACAATTTATAATTACAATAACAAATACTATATTTAGTAATTGTAGGCACTCAAACTCAATTAAGTGTACAGACTCATTCAGACCGGATCATATGAATTGTTGTCTTGTTATCTAAAAATGAACAATTAATTAATTTTTGAGTTACTTACTGAGTGAGATGTTTTTGATTTATCAGGGTTTTAGTGTATATTCGATTATGCCTGTATGTTTTAAACTGTCTTTTAAATTAATTGAATAATATTGTTTTAATTTTTACCTGTCTAGGGACTGCAGGTGGAAAATATCAATCCTGCTACAACCTGTCACAGGTTCCTCTTTGAGGTTAAGGTAATTTTTGTGCATGTCCCTGTTAAATAAAAACATTCACATTCACATAAAAACTCACTCTGACCGGATCATTACTAATGGGGAATGTCAAACTGACAAACACAAATTAAGTCTTTATACGTCAATAATATAGCCCTGTAAATATCATTAATGTGAAAAGGAACAAAAGTTGTTGCTGTCATGTTGCCTCTGCAGTCAAACCTATGTTGAAGTACAGTACATTGTTGCAGTTTTACTAAAGTGCAGGTTGCAACCAGATTAGCCAAATTCATGAAATCATTGTTCTGTGTGATTTGCAAAACAATTTAACAAGTTAAATGACAAGATTGGGCTGGTTCACATATCAAAACTGCATCTCTGAGCACCTGATGATTTTTCCACTTCAGAATGACTTTTTATTCTGCTATATTTATACAATGTAGTTAAGTAGAAAGTACAATAAGAAAGAAAAAAAAAGAAAGTTCAATGTACAATATGAAAAATATTTAGTATGAATGCCACCTTTGAACACAATGCCTAGTAACATCATTTGCCAGTAAGATGCAGCTTCAGGCCTGTCACAATTATCAATATATCGAATTATCTCAGAGCACATTACCTAAATCATTTTTGGTGATGCAATATATACCCATACATAAAAAATTTCTAGCAAAATTTTAGCTAATTGGGCAACATCTATACCTCTATTGGAGGTTTCAGTGTCGGTATGGATAAAAACACTGTAGTATTTACTATAAATGGCTTTAGTATATTTTCATGTGAGTGTCTGACTACCGAAAATAGATCTGGTATCAGATATCACAGCCTCTGTTACTTTTTTACCGTGCACTTTTTTATTAACATTTTTTTATTATTATTTATTTGTGATACGCATTTCACATTCTGATTCCAATGCCTAATTATTAAATTGTTAATATAAAGAGTGGCATAAAATGGTCTTAAAATGACAATAATATAATTTATCGCAATATATTTTGGTTAAATATTTTGTTCAACTAAAAATAGAAATCGCAACAGTGCTAGCTTCAGTGCCACCTTTTCAGTAGAAATATTAATTTCAGACCCTGTTGCCAAAAAAAATGGAGAATACTTTACAATCAATTGTAGGACAAACCCCAGTACGTCCAAATAGTCCAACAAAAGATCAGCAGCTCTTCTAAGTACAATAAACATCCTCAACATTGATATGCAAAATGCATGGTTTTCCAGGAAGAATGATGAATGAAGACCTATCCATATGGTGTCTGGTAGACGAGGCGATTATAGCAACTCAGATAAATCCAGTCAAAGTTTCACCTCTACAGGGGATCTCACCGCTGTGGTCAGCCAAGACAAAGTTTTCTCAGGATATCTAGACATCTACGGGGAAAACTCTCCAGCTCTTCCTGGATTAAAATACCTCACATGTTATGCTCCTGTTTCAGGCACATGCCGAAAAAATAAACTGGAATTGACGAGGCATTAGAGACTGACTATGAGGCATATGAATCATATACACATCACTGGAAACTCTATGGCCTGTAATCAAGAGCAGCCTGCTCGAAAGTGCGGTGAAGAAGGAATTTGAGATACATGAAAGAGGCAGAACAACCACTCTACCAGGCCTGAAAAGAGTGCAGTGGATGCTGACGAAAAAAATGTTTGTCCCAGGCAACCATGAAGAAGGAGGGTGGAGGGGGTTATGTCACTCTTTGACCCGCAGATAGAGATTGGTGACATCACTCCCTCGGCTTGTTCAGCCATTGTGCTGTAAGACTAGAGGGGTGGTGAATACCCGAAAGTATTTCTTCAGTCTGGGAATGCGTTGTGAGTATGTGGCAGTGTATTAACATTGGGAGGAGGTCGAGGAGCTGGGAAAATACCCTTATATAGTCATGGTTACAGCAAGGACCTGGAGTCCATGAGGAAATGACCATGTGCTGCAGAAGGAAAAAACTTTCCACCTTTTTTTGCATGTGACTACCTTCATATTAGGGGTTGCACTTCCGTTTTGTGGATCTTCTAGATACAAAAACCTAAATTACAAGAAACATGTAAGAAACACTTATGGTGTCTATTGGTAGGCTAGATTTGCCATTTTCACAATAAATCCTAATCATGCATTTACAATAATATGAAACATTATATTTAATACTGTTGCCTCACAGCATGAAGGTCGCTGATTTGAGCCCCGGCTGGGCCAGTTGGTGTTTCTGTGTGGAGTTTGCATGTTCTTCCCGTGTTCATGTGGGTTTCCTCCGGGTGCTCTGGTTTCTGCCACAATCCAAATACATGCTCTATAGGTGAATTCAATAAGCTAAATTGGTAGTGTAGTGTATGTGTGTGAATGTGCGAGTGTATGGGAGTTTCCCAGTGCTAAGTTGCGGCTGGATGGGCATCTGTTGTGGCGACCCTTGATAAATAAAAGGACTAAGCCGAAAGAAATTGAATGAATGAATAAATAAATGAATGAACCATTATAGCTCAGCAGACACCTTAAAAAAAGTTAAAAGTGGAAATTGAGTTGATGTCAAACCTTGATGTCCATTTGACATCCACAAATTGATGCCCTTTTGAGCACAAAATAACAACACAAAAAGAATTATAATATAAGAAAGGTTTTAATCATCTGAAAGCTTCATTTCCAATTACGATTTACACTGGATTTTGAAAGTTTTTTTTTTTACACTAATTTAACATCAATTGTCAAATGTCTACTTTGATGTCAAAACATCATCAAATTGACACCTAAAATTGGAGTAAAAAATCAATTACTGTAAAGTCCAAAAATCAATTTTTTAACGTATTTTTACATGCATTGTTAAGCTGGATTTATACTTTTGCTCAGCGCCGCTAACTGCGCTCGCACCTCATGAAACCGACGAGGCTTTTATACTTGCTGCGTTAGCCGTTGAGATATTTTTTAAAAGACAGGGGGCGGTCAAAAGAAAGTGACCATAAAGTCAGACGGATAAACAGAGAAGTAGAAAGCTTTCAGAACTACATCATGTCATTAATATCATTCAATATTATTAAACTAATTATTTTTATAATTTGTATAAATTATTTTAATGATTATATGGATTTTTCTAACCATTCAAGAATTTTTTTAATCAAACTTTGATGCCTCACTTGCTTGTGTTCATATCTCGGACAGTTTTACCTATTAAAGTTTATTAGAATATTATTGACAACAGAACATGAGTTGCTCTACAAATATATTTTTATTATGTCAAGACTAAAAGCAAAAAAAGTACACTTATTAAAAAATACAGATGCTTTTTTAGATTTAGCCCGCTTTACAATTCACACATTACTGTCTGGCTAGTTTCTGTTCCAACATTCCTGACCATTATCACCAATAAAGCCTAGAAAAACAGGCCATCAGTATGTTGTAAAGCGATAGGTTCAAATATTCCTTTCCAGTTATCAAAGAAGTTCCTTAATTATAGTTTTGTAACTATTAAATTGTTTTAAATTCAAAATTGTAACATATACTGTACATCAGTGTAAAACCTATGACCGGTGGAAAACCATATTTCTGTAATTGTGTACCTGGGTCTCCACTTTTGCCATGGCCTCTTTTGGCTGTAACTTATCTCTCAGGTTTTTCCAAACTTTTTAACAAAAATTTTCTTTCTTTCCCACGGCTGTTGCAATTTCTAACCAAGAATTATCATCTGGTTATCTCTATGATCACAGATCATAAAGATGTCTGTACAGTCGTACCTGTTTCAGACAAAATCTCTTCAAAGTGGTTCAGATTCAACTCAAATCAAATGCGGCGCTGCACGAACCGTTCGATTGAGTCTCACAAAAAATCATGCTCTCCGCTAGCCGAAATCATGTCGTGCGCACCCAAAGCGAACCTCTGCAAACACAGAAATGACGTCACAATTTCCTGCGCGCACTCAAGCAAACTAGTGGATGCGTCGAGTATAAACCAGGCTTAAGATCCATGCAAAATCCAGCATAAATTTGTAATTTGGAAATGAAGCTTTCAGATGAATAAACTTTCCTTGTCTTATTACTTTGGTGGTGAATAGGACATTAATGTGTGGATGTGAAATGGATGTCAAGATTTTGACATCAAATCAATTTGCATTTTTGACATTTTTTGATGTCAGGGAGGGGAAGTCAAATTTATGTATATTAACTTCTAGTTTTACTTCAGGTGAATTAAATGTTAATTAGGGGCTCAAACCACCCAAACACACCTGTACTGTCATTCGCACCCTGGTTGTGCTTGGTATTTTAAAATGATATCAGAGACAGTTGAGTTCACTGTGCTTAGTTAAACTGATTACTTTCTCTATATATTTCTGTACAGTAATATTCAACAGTATCCAAAATATTACCGCTTTTGGGCCTGATGGTTTGCTGAAAATAAATTGTTAATTCTAATAAGTTGTATTTTAATATTGGATAGATGAACTGTAGGACAAATTATCCCATCTTATTCAATGCAGTTTAAAAAAAAAAAAAACTTCCACAATTCAAGCAAAGCATCATGGGGCGTATAGGAAAAAGGTGGATGGTATCAATAAATCACGCCGCCTCAGAGGAAATACAAGCCACCTGCTGAGCGATCTGCTTTCATTACCACTTCAGTGCAGCATTTAGGAATAATTATTTGTAATTGCAGTGATTACACGGGTTCCACTAGGTTTTCTAGTTTTGAGTTTTCGGTGCAGCAAGTTAGAAGGTAAAGAGGCGCAGGGTTTGCACAGATGGGGAGGGGGAATCAAGATTTTCCACAACAGAGCACGGATGAAAGCAAATCTTAGTCACTCCGGGGGCTTCTTAAGCAATAATGGGTGGAGAGACATCTGTCATACTGATGATGACACACACACACACACACACACACACGCACACACGCACACACACACACACACACACACACACACACACACACACACACACACACACACATTCACATACAGTATATAAAACAGAGCATACACTCATAAAAAGTTTCATATTTCATATATAAGTTCCATTATCCATGAAGAACCTTTAACATCCATGGAATCACAAAAGGAACTGTATAGTACATATATAATATAGTAATGGATCTATAGGGGCAGCATGGTGGCTCAGTGGTTAGCACTGTGGCCTCCCAGCAAGAAGGTTGCTGGTTCGATTCCTGGCTGAGCCAGTTGGCATTTCTGTGTGGAGTTGGCATGTTCACCCCATGGTCACGTGGGTGTCCTCCGGTTTCCCTCACAGTCCAAAGACATTCATTATAAGTGAATTGGATGAACTAAATTGGCCGTAGTATGACTGTGTGTGAATGTGAGAGTGTATGGGTGTTTTCCAGTACTGGGTTGCAGCTGGAGGAGCATCCACTGTGTAAAACATATGCCGGAATAGTTGGCGGTTCATTCTGCTGGGGTGACACCTGATTAACAGAGGACTAAGCCATAGGAAAATGAATGAATGAATCTATTTATAGTGACAGTTCTTCAGAATATTAATTATAAATTGTTCTTCATTTAATATGAAGAGTTCACAGTCCTTAGAGCAACATCAAGTTCTTCTATTGCAAAGGAAGATCCCTCTTGGGATCTTTTAAAACTGTAGGACTAGCCAAATATTGAAATAAAATCAATATTGTTATATGGCACAGGCTGCAGTTTCATTAAATGAATATACCGCTACTGGTTTACACCTACTGTACGTAGTTCATGGTACAGTTTTTAAAATCTTTAATATGAATTCAGTTTTTCACGGCTTTAGCTTCATTCTGGAGCACATATTTTTATTTTCTGGTGTCAAAATAAATAATTAATTCTATGAATTATTTTTGTAAAAATGTGTTCAACTGAATTCAATAAGTTTTAAAAATCCATAAATTGATCTTTTTTCTATATTCAGTGGAGAAGTGGCCTTTATTGTACCTGTTTACCTGCAATTTAAAAAAGTTCAATACACCAATGGTAAAATGACATTCACTGTTCATTTTTTAGAAATATCAGTAGCATTCGTATTGAATCTATATGCATTTACATGAATTATGATTTTGTAATTTAATTACACTGTAAAAAAATTCTTTCCGCCCCTAAATTTTTTAGCTGAATCAAATTAACTTCGAGTCATCTCAACTCACATCAATCAAGCAGACTAAAATATTAAGGTAAACTTTGTACAACTTAAAAACTTCTTAACTCAACATAAAAATGTGTCCTCTTGAATTTTTGTCATTAAATTTGAAATAAATGTAAGGATTAAGGATTATAATGTGTATTTTGTAACACTTTATAATAACTACACACTATAAATAATTTATTAAGCATTAGCAAATAGTGAATTCATTATCTGTTAAGCATTAACTCTACATTAATAAGCGTTAGTAAGCAGTTTATAACTGCAGCTACAAATGCTGTATTCTTGACTTACAAACATATTTATAATGTGCTTAATAATTGTACTTTCATACTTTGTGACTGATTTATTTTTCATTACTAAACTAAGTATCGCATTATTTACAAACCATTTGTATTTAAAAGTAGTTGAGGGTTTTTAGGATCATTCAGAATGAGTTAGTAAAGGATTAATAAACTATTGAAATCAACGTTTATATGTCTTATTATTCAGGCATATGTTAAGGGTTACTATGTATGTTTATAAATGCTTTATTAACTCAACTTCATCCAGTTTTGTGACCTAATCTAAAGTGAGGACTATTTATGCTTTATAAATCCCTTATAAATGACATAAAAAGGCTCAGTTAAATTCTAAACAGGAAAAATGACATTATTCATTCCTTTTCATTTAAAGAGACACAAATAAAACTGTACTTCAAATGAAAAATAAATCTTTGCAAACTTATCTAAAATAAAATAACTGTAGAGTTTAAACATTGCATCTTATTATATTGTTAAATTATTATATTGTTGTTGTTGTTTTATCCAGTTTTATGCCGTATTTTGACACTCCTGTTATTTGGCAATGTTTAAACTTTACAGTTTACAATTTAATTTTTTAGAAAAGATTGCAAAGATTATTGTTAATTTGATTCTGAGCCTTTAATTGTCATTCATAAGGGATTTATAAAGCATAAATAGCCCTCACTTTAGATTAGGTCACAAGATTGCGTGAAGTTGAGTTAATAAAGCATTTATTAATAAATTAGTTAAATATTAGTATATGCCTGAATAATAAGATATGTAAATGTTGATTTCAATAGTTTATTAATCATTTACTAACTCATTCTGAATTATCCTAAAAACCCTAAACTACTCTTAAATACAAATGGTTTGTAAATAATGCAATACTTAATTTAATAATGAAAAATAAATCATTAACAAAGTATGAAAATACAGTTATTAAGCACATTATATAGGTGCTTATAAGTCAAGAATAGATCATTTGTAGCTGCAGTTATAAACTGCTTACTAACGTTTATTAATGTAGAGTTAATTCTTAACAAAAATGAATTCACTAGATGCTAATGCTTAGTAAATGATTCATAGTGTGTAGTTATTATAAATTGTTACCCTGTATTTTACTGTAAAAATAAAATAAGTATTATTAATTTAATAGTTTTACAATATAACAATATTACTGCACTAATATTAATATTTTATATTATTATATTATTATTACCAAATTTTTTATGAATTTTTTTTTTTTTAAATATGTATCAGAATAAATGTATTTACTTGTTTCAATACATATTCTTGATCTCACTGACTGTACATGACTCATCAGTGTATATTATTAAAAAAAAGGTTGTTCTGCCTATAAAATGACTTTTGTTCTCCCTGAAAATCCTGAAATGTCTCACAATGTAGAAGTAAAATGTGAAAAATGTCAACTTTAAACATATCCACTCTAGCTCACACATGTGCGCGCATAAATAACAGCACACAGAGATGCATTACTGCAGAAACGGGGTCACAGGGTCCTCGTGGAGATCAGGTCACATCCCATCCAGCATCAGCGCTGCTCTGACTCAAACTCTGTCAGCCATAAATACCCTCTCTAGCACTTAATGCTTACTCAAGCTCTCTAGATTCAGAAATACTACACACATTGTGCACGTATAAACAGTGTATGTTATATTACTCCTTTTAACAGCCTAGGCTCTTCATGCCTGCACACACACACACGCACGCACGCACGCACGCACGCACACGCACACACACACACACACACACACACACACACACACACACACACACACACACACACACACAGTTACATCTGTTTCATTCAGCTGAAGGATGAGTGATAACTACAAAAAATTCATTCTACAAGAGTTTCTATAATTAGGGAATCCACGCCTCTTCAAAGACCCTATAAATGTAGGACCGGCAGGAAAAAATGCATCGATTTGAAATAAGAAGACAGAAATGCTTGAAATCATTCAACTCAAGGGCTTTATGTGGATTTATTGAAAGAGAAAGATGAATATCTATTCTTAGAGCAGTGTGGATCAGTCCAGCAAAAGAATATAAAGCTATATAAACAGCATACCAAAGGTTTTTTAAAAGGAAAATGCACTTTAATCTGACTTAAACTAATCAAGAGATCTGAGAAAGATGTCAACCGCTTGATGCCGAGTCTAATTTTGAGTCCAGGATAATTTAGGCGTAACTTCCGCCACATCCAATCACAGCTGACAAACTCGCATTGTCATTTAAATGAGGCTGTTCGTCTAAATAAAGGAGCATTGCCACAATTCATTTAAACAAGTTGTGCTCCTGCCATGTGGAAGGAAAAACACAAAGAAAGTGATTAAAGTTCAAGTTAATTCTATGCTTATGGTGCAGCTGCGTGTTTATTTCCACCAACCGCTGATTAATGCTGAAGTAAATGTCATTCTCGACGAGATCGCATAAATGAGGTTATATAACATTGGAATAATTTGGAAAAAGAATATTAGTGTACTTACACTTCAAAATGGCAGATTTAAAGTGCAAACATAAACTTTACTTCAATTAAATAAATATGTATTGCAGTTATTTATATATATATTTGTATATATACAAATGCAACTAATAGCATTCAGTACAACTGACCTCTTTTGATCCACCAATGTTAAGACTTAAAGGAATAGTCAACATTTAGGCCGAATCCCAATTTTACCCCTTAGCCCTTCTCCTTACCCCTACCCCTCATTTTGCACATTCACATGAAGGAGTAGGGGTGTCCTAGTTCTCTTTAGCTTGAAAGCATAGGGCTAAGGGGAAGGGGTAGATACCCCTTTGAACGTAGATTTTTTAGGACCACACTCGAAACCAAGGGGTAAAAAAAAATTCCCAGAATACACCAGCCACAACAGCAGTATAGCTGCATCCAGAAGTCAGGAGATGCACAAATTTAATTTTTTTGTCTTTATTATGAATTTTTACAACAAACAAGCGTATGTTTTAATATATTCATAATGGTGTTCGTGTTTTACCATCATGCTTTTTAAAATAAAACGCTAAAATAAAAACCGCTAAACTTCGCTATCTATAATCCATAATAATAACTCCTGTATAGCAGTCCTACAACATTCTGACACTCGATGTCACTCGAATACCCTGTCAGAAAAGTCTAGTGGTTGGGAATGACCTTTTTACAGTGTCTGCTATATTGTTACTGTTGTTTTCACACTCTGTTTGAAGGGCCAAGGGGAAGGGGTAAGGGTACAAATCTAGAATTGTGATTGGGCCTAAGTAATGCATGTCAGATTTACAAAAATGTTGACAGTGCCCTCTAGCGGATTTGTCTTATTAAATGTGCAATGAAAGCAACAAATTTTACATTTCTCAAAAATGAGAGGCTTATATTTTCCCTCATAGCACAATACTCAGTTTAATGAGGCAGAAATTTACATTTTCAGATTTTATTTACTCTATTACTTTTTATTTACTGTGTTGCACTCATATGTTTGTTCTCTTGGCGTCCTGCAGTTCTGAAGTCAACACGACTATTCTCCTATTCAGTGTTAGAACTAAAGCTGACTGCTAAAAAAGTGCAGGACATTACCAGCAGCAGATGGTCAGCTGTAAACAAGGTTTGGGGACAGAATCGGCAAACAAAACCAAGCTGACGTGCTTGTCTTCAGGCTGTTGCCAAGAAGACCATCGCTGAACTAATCTGAGGCCTCACATTTGTTTTGGCTTCACTTCACCGTGGCTAGGCAAGGTTTCATATGAAATTATTGTCCAATTCCTGTTAGATAATCAGGTTGCAAGACACTCAAACGTGTCCTTCTACGCAAGGCCACAAAATAAATGTTCCAGTTTCCAAGAAGTCTTCTTTTGTTTTATCCGATTACCTGTAGTGACACTACGTCTTTGCCTCAGTGACGCAAAAACATATTGTTTTACAAGACAATACAATGCTTTAATTTTAGGTTTATCACAGGGCTTTTCAATGATCCCTTACAAAGTACCCTTAAGCATACTTAAAATAACTTATATACTTAAATTTTTGTGTAAAAAGAATGTAATGTTTTCAGACACTTTATTGCATTTAGTTTGGAATGGAATTAAAATGTCTAATAAATAAAATGTATATTAAATGCATTTAAACTTAAGTGTCTCTTAGAACATCTTATTATGTGTTTAATGTATTTATAAAACATTCTTGATGCAGATTATACTGAGACTATGTAGTATATAAACACAAGTGTGACGTAAAATATATATAAAGAAGTGTCAATAGAAACTGCATTAAAGAATGATTTGTAAATACATTAAATACATTAAAAATGTATTCATTCATTAATTTTCAACCGCTTTTCTGGGGCCAGGTCGTGGGGGCAGAAGTCTTAGGAGAGAACCCCAGACTTGCTTCTCCCCAGACACTTCCTCCAGCTTTTCCGAGGGGGGATCCCGAGACATAGTCCCTCCAGCGTGTCCTGGGTTATCCCTGAGGCCTCCTCCTGGTGGGACATGGCTGGAACACCTCCCTAGGTAGGCGTCCAGGAGGCATCCAAAACAGATGCCCGAGCCACCTCAGCTGACTTCTCTCAATGTGGAGAAGCAACGGCTCTACTCCGAGCTTCTCCAGGATGACAGAGCTCCTCACCCTATCCATAAGGGTGCACGCCCTGCCACCCTGAGAAGGAAACTCATTTCAGCCTCTCCGGACCGGTACATCGACCACATTACTGCTGCACCAATCTGCCTGTCAATCTCACGTTCCATTCCCTCACTCGTGAACAAAACCCCAAGATACTTGAACTCCTCCACCTGGGGTGAGGACTTTCCTCCAACCTGGAGATGCCAAACCACCATGGCCTCAGACTTGGAGGTGCTGATTCTCATCAGTTTCATTAAAAACAACTGAATAATATTAATTAACTGCATGTAGTTACTATACAGTTAGGGTTAGAATGTGGATTAGGGTTAGTTGCATGTAATAATGCATAAATAATTGTAATCACCATAGTAAGTGAATGAAGCGTGTAATAAGGACACCTTAAAATAAAGTGTTACCCACTTTTGTACATAAGTGGGTTAAGTAAAAAAAGTGTACTTAAGTGGGTTAAGTAGCTTTGTATTTAATCAACTATATTTTAATCTGCAAGTATATGTATTTAAATAAACTTTTATGATTCCAAGTACAGTCAAAGTGCACATTCAGTTATATTAACCACCTTTCTTTTACACAAGTGTACTATTTATAAAGGACTAATGTTTCTGACCAATAGGGTATATGCTGAAGTATGCTAAAGGACTTTCAATTTGTCAGTAACCTGGGTTAAACGCTTTTGGTGAACTGTATGCCATTGCAAAATCGGCACATTTTCTTTAAAAATCAGTGATGTCCACTGGCTGAGTGATATCTGATATAAAGTGGGTCATAGATTGTACAAGAAACACTCCATTAAATTACATTTTTCCCCGGCATGTCTTTAAAATATAAACATTTATTTTAACCTAGTATATTCAATGGAGCTTCTGTGCTAGCCTGCCGATTCTGACGAGCACGTGAATGGGTTTTTGTCTCAATTTACGCTTGAGCAACTAAAATGCCAGTCTTTTTAACTGATTGTATTGAAATTACAACATCGATGCTGTAAAAGGAACCGTATGAAATAGAAAAAAGTTACATTAACCGTTCACTGGAAGTTTATCAGTATGAGAAGAAACAGCAAAACAAAATCAATACAACTGTAATGCACACCACACAATATTACATATAGTCCTAACACAAATCAATTAAGTTAACTCAGTTGTTTTAACAAATTTAAGTGGATTGAACATAAAACAATTAAGTTGTCCCAAAAAAATTGCAAGATTTGTGGTTTTTCAGCTCATTTAAAATAAGTACTTTGAGCAAGCACCAAAATATAATTAGGCAAGTGTAAGCAAAGCACATTTGAAACATTATTACACATGAGGAGCTGGATATTTTCCCTCTAATAAGCATTAATGTTCCTTGGAAGATTAACTCGAATGATTCCCAAGTGAAATGCTTTTACTTCATGCTCGATCCCACATTTCATCCACCCTGGTCTGTGTCATGTGGTCATGATGTCACTGCACTGGCAGGCGGTTCGGTTTTGTGGCAGTTGAGGTCATATTCGCATTCATAGTCAACCATTTTATGCTTCGATACCAATGCTAACAACTGATTAGCATTCATTTCTTGAGCCACAAGAGACAAGGGCACATCTTGCTAATGGTTATTTCTGATTAGGACTCTCGAATCTTTTCAGGCAGCCATTAAAAAACACGGCTGGTCTTTGGGGAGACTGTTAGGCTACTTGAGCTGAAGTGCTCAGTGTGAATAATATGAGTGTTATTCATCTCAAGCAGAAGAATATGGGATCTGTCTTGCAAGGTCAGCACCGTACAAGCGGCAAACAATCAGGCCAGTCATATTATTAACCATTTGTTTTTCCTTCAGGCAATAGTTTGCCGGTTTCTCCCAGATAGCTATTAATAGATAATTGATAGCTAAATGAGAGATTTTAGACCCTTCCACGTGAAGAACAATTATAATGGTGATTATGACAATAACTATAGTATCCGCACCAATGCATAATAACATTTTGTTTATTATTATCGTTTATTAAGTGTTCGCATTTGTTTGTTAAAAATGAAATGCTAAAGCTCTGAAAATGTTGAATTTTCTGTCATCAAAGATATTCTCGCATCATTTACAGTTGAAGGTTAAATTATTAGCCCTGATGAGAAATTTTAATTCTCAAAAGATGTTTAACAGAGCAATAACATTTTTCAAAGTTTTTTCTATTGTATATTTCTTCTAGAGAGAGTCTTGCTTCATGTCGGGCTGCTAAACCAACCGCCTGGATGTACTTTATTCAACATAGGCTCATTCTGAAAACATAGCCCTATATAAATTTCTGGAGATCACCAATTATGTAGACAGAAGTACGTATGGCTGCAAGTTGTCTTTAAAAACAAACACTACGGGGTGGTATGATGCTGTTCCTTTTCGCGCTACCAGCTGACTGACTCCCTCCGTGTGGACGGCATTCCCAGTGATAACAGTTTTTCCAGTAGCTCACTACATACGTTGGCTGACTTGAGAAATCTTTTTCTGGATTAAAAAAAAAATACTGTTGGTTGGGTTTAGGGAAGTGGGTGGGTGGGTCAATCTGTGCTTTTGAAAACACTATTGGTTGGGTCTAGGGAAGGAGGGTGGGCCAGTTAATCACTCAGTCGACAGTGGCCTCTTGTGGATTTACGCAAGAACAGCAAGCGAGAAGGACACTCGCGAGAGAAATTTGAGATGTCAAAAGGTGTACACAGCGGCCTCTGGTGGATTCGCGAAAACAAAAACTGCAACAACAACAAAAAAAAAAAAAGAACAAAACTGGGACATATTTGGCGCTTTCCAAAAATGTATATAGCAGTACGTTTTCAGGATGAGCCTGAGTTGACTTTATTCCTTACATAACATACCTTGGAATGTCGTGACTGACCAATCAGAATAATCCAGAGAGATGTGTAATAAAGCAAATGAACACACAATAAGTCAACGAATTCATTTGTCTTTTATAGTAATAATCTGAGATTATTTTGAATCTTTTAATAACCAATAGTTATCGCTCCACCTGTGTGACATCACTAACCACAGTTCAAATCAGTGTGGTTCAAATTACGCCTCTAGAGTTTGGTAAACTGTGATGATTAGCTAGTTAGTTTTAATCAACAATGCAAGCACTACGGCAGTTCAGCGGCAAGTTACATTAATTGTTGTTTGGGAAACACACCCCACAAGTTTTAAACCACCCCAATCCAAATTAAATTTGAATTGAATTTGGCCCATTCGTTCCAGTTGCTGTGGTACATGTGACTGTTTTATTCAGATTGGAATCTGAATGTCAAAAAGACATGAAATACACGTCAAAAATTCTAATTGATTTGATGTGAATTGGGTATCTTGATGTCAAAATGACATGAAGTTGACATCTAACATTGGCATCAATGTCCAATGAGTGTCCTGTAATGGAGTTTTGACGTGTTTTTTGTTAATGTTAATGTCAATTCGATGTCAAAGAAGTTTACATGCATTGTAAGGTTCCAAAATCCAGTGTAAATTATGAGCTTTCAGGTGAATAAAACTTTTCTTATGATGATATTTGTGTCATTATTTTGATGGTCAAAAGGGCATCAATGTATGGATGTCAATTGGACGTAAAGGTTTTGACATCAAATCTATTTACATTTTAGACATGTTTTTTGATGTCATTGTCAATTTGGTGTAGTTTTGCTGCCTGCTGGCTATTACATACATTTTGAAAGGTTTTTAAAGCATCTTTAAGGGTCTCATTCCCTTGAATTATATGAACTATGTGTAATTTAAAAACAAAAATCTCTAAAAACTCTCAAACTGACCAATATATTTTCTAAAACATGTTTTCCTGAGAAAGACAGAAAGTCAAATTAATTTGGTACAGGATGAGATTATACAAGCAGGTATTTTTTTTTATTATTTTTAGGAGTTGAGCATCTCTTTAACACCAGCTGAACCAAATATTGATGTTAATATTGGGTCAAATCCTCAAAAAGCACATTTCACGAACATGCTCTGAAAGGTTCCACTTAGCTCAATGGCATAAAAAGCAGCATAATTCAACAGCACTCATGCCAAATATAGCGGCACATCTGCACATGATGGAGGCCACTGTAATATTCATGACAGCGTTTTTGCACCTGGACAACTGGAGGCTTCACGCCCACATGAGTACAGGTTCCAGTTGTCGTCCGCATTGTCATTTAGTGGGTGAAGTCAAGCTTCTCTGACACTTCCCTTATTGAAGTGTAGATCTGTGCCACCTGCTTTCATGCACATGCAATTAGAGGCTTCAGCGGGAGGGCAGAGGACCTGCGCATCACTGTTGCCAAAGAGAAACTGTCACGCAGGTGAAAAAAACTCACCTGTCCATATACAAACACTGCTGCAGGGATGACGGATTTATGTAGGCCAACCTATAAAGTATCACACTGGTTGACGCTCAACAACAACAAAAAAAAACAGAATTTTCCATTGGCTTCCGGATTGATGCAGAATACAATTCTTACAAATGCTTTGTTCATTATCATAATTCATGGTATATCCAGAAATCAGAGAGCAAAATTTAATATACCTTTTTTAAGACTCTTTCCATACATTTTAGGACCTCATCGCCAATTTAGGTTTCACCCGCTACCATAAGATTCCAACGGTATGATAACCTTGGACAAAATATCATGGTGTTATGGTATCACGGTATTGGTATTACTCAGTGCTTAATTTATGAATTGCGAGGTCCTGGAACAGATCGGGATAACGGATCCGGCATGTTAGCCTAGGATGGAGAGGTTTAGCGCAAGAAAGTGTATGGTGCGGTGAATGGTGCAGGGGTGTCGTGGACGAAAGTGAAGAGGGTTGGGGAGTAGCGGAAGGAAGTGAAAGTAAACAGCGGACGGGTGAGGAGGGTGGTTGAGGAGGGGATCAGCAAAATGGGGTGCCGGATCAGATTTCAGAGGTGCCAACAAATTAAGTCCTGGTATTACTGCTCTAAAATATATTCTTTTAAACGTCTGGGTAAAAAACTAAACCTTTTTCCCCTGTGAACACAATATATTTAATTTTGAGAAACATTTATAATAATTTGGAACAGTAAACGTCAGTAAATGTCAGGCTAAATAATTCAAATGAATCATTGACTTTTTGAATTCTGCTGTCTTCATTAGTTTCAAAAACACAGGTTTCTTTACGATTTAAATTGGTATCTTTGGATATCTTTTTTTGCTCAAGATGTTGTAAAAAGAAAATGTAAATTATTATTATTTTAATAAAATATATTAATAATATTTTTTTTTTTACATTTTTTTTTAATTTTGAGCGAGGTGCTAATAGTCTAACCTGATTCAATGATTTATGCTAAGCTAAGCTAAAAATACTCCCGCCAGGCATGGTAAAAAATGGTAACACTCAGCTGCTTAACTTTAGGGGAGTTGTAAAATGCCTATTTTCAAAAATAAATGTAGTGTTCATTTAACAATTAATCTATAAACTGTACTAGTATCTATTGCCATGCTAGTAGTACTTATTTAGCACACTCTAGCAAACAAATCCTGGGTTATTTCAACCTAAATCTGTGTAAAATATGGACAAATCCAAAACTACTCTCCGATGTTTTGTTCACATTTTATCCAAATTTAGGTTGAAATAACCCAGCATTTTATAGTGTAAATATTAGCATATTGTCCATATATTTCTAGTATGTATGCATTAGATTTAAGTGCTTATTTTTTACTTTTTAAGTGCTTTTTTAGCTACTAGTACTTATTAACTAGATACTAGTACTTATTCATTAAAGATCAGTATTTATTCATTAGGTACTAGCACTTATTTGGTATATTATTAATCTTATATAATGCAATAACACTAATACTTAAATCATTATACACTATGCGTATGAATCATATATTCGTACCTTTTAAATAGGCACTAATACCGGTATTTAGTTCTTATTCATAAGATACTACTGCTTGTTCTTTAAGTACTCATACCTATTAAAGTACTTAAATGTATTATTACACTGTAATAAAGACACAGCTCTTGAATGAACAGCACTGAAAACCACACAAGGACAACATATTTATAATGTGCTCAGAATATGGTTGTCTTGTGCAGTTGATGCATCAGGAGGGAGTCTGCAGCTCGCAGAAACGCTGTGTTCTTCTCCTCTTGGAGGTGACTGTAAAAAGCCCCAGGAGGAAGGCGTGAAAGCCTCCAGAACAAGCTCGGCTCCATATGGGCAGCGAGAGCTCCAAGACAAGCTCTTGCAGAGTGACATTTAGCGAAGAAGTGCATGTGAAAGCATGACCACTGAACTTCTGTGCTGGATTCCAAATGCCAGTGTGTCCATTTATTGTGCAGACCCGCAGACCATGCAAAGAGAGTAAAACGGGAACATATCAAGTGCAAACGGCTTTATACTGGAAACCTGTGGCCTGACTATATAACGTCTGGTTGACATTTAAGCATGAAAGGTTATGGGGGGAAATTGGTAAATAGAAGATTTAAAAAAGGTGTATTGCACATGCTCTTGGTTTAGGAAAGAAACACAAAATTGCAACTATAATATTGGATCAAATTATATGTAAAAATAAAAAATAATGCAGTTGAAGGTAAAATTATTAGCTCCTCTAATTAAAGATTTTAATTGCTTTAAAAAATATTTTCTGTTTAATAAATTTTCTCAACAAATTTCTAAACATAATAGTTTTAATAACTGATTTCTAACAACTTATTTATTTTTCCAAGATGACAGTGCATAATACCCAACCCAGGCTCAATGTACCGCTATATACATTTCTGGAGAGCGCCAAATACAAACCAGGAAGCACGTTTTTTGGCAGTTTTAGTTTTCACTAATCCACCAGAGGCTGCTGTGTACGCTTTTTGAGTTCTCAAATTTCTCTCGCGAGTGTCATTCTTGCGTAAATCCACCAGAGGCCAATGTCGACTGACTGAATGACTGACTAATCGACTGACCCACCCTCCTCCTTCCCTAAACCCAACCAATAGTGTTTTCAAAAGCACAGATTGACCCACCTACCCTCTTCCCTCAACTCAACAAACAGTTTTAAAATGCAAGCCAGAAAATAAATTTTTCAGATTTTACCACATTCTCACCCTGTTATTTACTTGTTTATTTTATTTTTTAGCTTCTGTTTATGTCTTACCCGCTTTCTGAAACATTTATTCACCAGACTTGAACCCCGTCTTCGTGGTCAACTCCTCTCTGCATCTCAAGTAAACTGACATACATCGCGAGCTACCTGGACAAACTGGTAACAGGTGGGAAATTGGTCCATACGGAGGTAAGCGGTCAGCTGGTAAGCACGAAAAGGAATGGCTTCATACCGCTCCATAGCGTTCATCAGCCATTTATACTTCTGGCTATTTTTTTAGAATGAGCCTATGTTGATAATATGTTACTAGTTATATTGCAAGAATGATTCTAGAGATACTAGTATTGAGCTGAAAGTGTAATTTAAAGGCTTAACTAGGTTAACTACTGTGATAATCAGGCAAGTCATTGACCAACACTTCACTGTAAAAATTTCTGTAAAATTTACAGTATTCCTGAAAATTTTGGTCGTCATTAATACAGTACATTTTACTAGTATTAGTGGCAAAATTTACAAGAGCACTGTAAATTAACAATTACAACTGTGCTGTAGTTTTCATTTACATTTTTACATAATTTATAGTGCATCTGTAAATTTTACAGTAAAATTGCCAGTAATATTATATATATATATATATTAATTATAGTGTGGTTTATTCCATAGACAATGAAAAAATAAAATACTTCTAATCATATTGACCTAAAAATGATCTTTAAAACACTATAAAAATGCTTTTATTCAAGCCAAATTAAACGAAAAAGACTTTCTCCAGATAACAAAAAAATTCCAGAACATTTCCATGCTGTTAAACATGCTTTCAACTGTATATAGCTTAAAATAATAATAAATACATTTTTTTTTTTGGTTGAACTATGCCTTTTAAGTCGTCAAAAGATGTAAATCATGCCCTAACCCTAACCTAAATTCAACAACCCCCGTTTCTTAGGTTTTTTTGTCAGACTGGCCAAAGTGAAGCACTGCCTTTTACGCAAACATAATTACACTGTTTGCTTACTGCTGCTTGAGTTAAACTTAAAAATAAAATTAAAAATGTTCCCAAATCACACCATCTACACAAACACATCTCACTCTCAGCCGCTTTCCAAAACAATTCACTGGATGATAAACATGGACAGCCATTCTTTCAGTAATTGTGTGACTGTTAATTAATCTAATGTGGACATTGTTTTGAGTTGTTTGGTCTGGTTATTTTGGCATGAGTACAGAAATGCAAAGAGGCATGAAGGAGATCCACACCCTTGTGTAACTCATTAAATTCAGGGTAAAAATAAAATAAAAAGAAAACTTCCTGATCATCCTCATTGTGCCTTTGTGATGGTAAATTAATAAGAAAGAAATATTTGGGAATTTAAATAGACACTTTATTAAGTGCATGTTAAACTGATAATTAACACATTAAAAATCAGTCGATATCATGGCAGCAACTTAAAATAGTGAGTAAATAGTGAGTGAATTTAAATTTTTGGGTAAACTATCCCTAAAAACCACTCTGTGATTAACTTATTGTAACTGTGACTTAAGTTGTTCCAGATTTCCCTTGTCTGCTTAAAACAAAAGAACAAAAAAACAGAGAAAAGCATATTTTGAAAAGATGTCAAAAATTGTTGCCGACTAATCAATCCATTTTCCCTTTTGACCAGCATCTGTTTGGTTTGCAATATTCTTCAAAATATATTTATTTATATCTGACAAAATAAAGAAACACTTTTAAGTTTGGAACAATTTCAGGGTAATCAAATAAGCCCTGGGCTCATTGGAAATATGTGCCCGAGGCTACATTTTTGCAAAACTTAAAATAAGTTGTTTCGGTTACGATTCATTGCTCACTTCCACAGGATAGCGCTGTCTACATTTTTGAGAATTTTAAATATGCTACTTGGAGTACATCTTGTTGTCAGTTTCAGATGAATGTCCTTCTTGCAGGGCTTGTTGTACAGGTCCCCTAGAACAGTGAACCATGCGCTGGGTGCACAGACTTTTTTGCCCATCCTTTAAAAAGCAAAAGTAAATTCAGCCATGCCCTAAGTGCATACATTTTCAATTTACTCTCTATTTACTTACCCTCAAGGGGTTCCAAACCTTTATGAGTTTTTCTTCTGCTAAACACAAAAGAAGATATTTTGAAGAAAGCTTAACCATTGACTAACATAGAAGTAAAGCAAATATTTTAGAATCTATTAAAATACTTTTATAATCAATGGTTTCCAATTTAAAAATATCTTTTTTTCTGTAAAAAAAAAGAAGAAAGAAACTCAAACAGCATTGGAAGAAGTTTAAGGTAGAGCCTGAATTATAACGCTGCATCGAGTTATCTGCGCAACCCATGGCGCATGCCTTACATGTACAGTGCTCAGCATAATTGAGTGTACACCCCATTTTAAAAATAAGTATTTTTGTGTTGAGTTTCTTCGCGGATGTTTTGCTTACACAGGAAATGTGTGCAGTGCTAAATTACTGTACTAGTAGATCAAACTCATTCAAGGAAGAAAGATTCAGGAACTGGTGAATGTGCAACAACAAAACAAAACAAAACAAAAGTATCTATTTGGAGCTCCTCCAGAGGACTCGACACTTTAAACGTTAAAGTTTTAAAAATTCGCACCACTGAGTTTGCTCCACTAGCATGGCTCTCTGCCCCACCCACACTCATCCCTGTGACCTATGGCTGGGCGATATGTCAGAAATGCAAATGCGATAATTATTTTGCATATAGAACGATAACGATATATATTCTGATAAAAATTATCAATGCTTCCAGCTTAAAAGAGTATCCACTGAATACAATTGAAGCCATAAAGATTGGACAGTTCATTAAATAACATTTTAAAAAATTGTTTATTACAAAAACAGATATGATTTTTTGACTCAGATTTTTTTTGGAGATTTCGATTTTCTGTAATATACCTATGATACAAAATATAAAATATAATATTCTGAAGGACTGTAATTGAAAGAATGCATACAGTACACAAACAAAAATATACTTATTGAATTTTCTAAAAATAAACAATTACAGAATTATGTTAAAATAAATGTTTTACTTAATTAAAACAGTAAAAATAATTAGCATTAAAAAAAAACAACAGTTTAACAGCTGATACTACTGGCAGGAAAGTGAATCGAGCTCGCTAAACAATACTGGGTGACATACCATATCTCTAATTTCAACACAATTACAGATTCCTGTTGTTGCATATGTCTGATGTGTGATCGGCTCTTTGCATTAATCAGTATCAAGTAAAAATCTCCAGAGCTTATCATCGTTACTGACATCAATTTTATTGCGATTCGATACGATATAGTTTATCAGCCCAACCATTCATAGCTCATGCACTATGCATTGGCATATCGTGTAGTTACATTTTTTTAAAAGGTGCACGTTTGGTTTTGTGTCAGGCTAAGACAAAGGTATGCAACTGCACAAGGGCACCACCATCCCATTTAAGAGTTCACACTTAGCTGATGATTGATTATAAAAACTTGTTTGGCATGTTGTTCCGGGAGAGAGCCCTGAGCTCATAAGATCCTTGAGCCCGGGGCTCCCTCCCATTTGCAAGGCGAGAGGGGAGTTTGAGCTCAGGTAAATCTCGAGAACTTTCCTGCTGTAGTAGCTAATGAATGGATGAAGGAAACAGGGGAACACGGGGAAAACCCACATGACCATGGGGAGAACGTGTAAACTCCGCACAGAAACGTCAGCTGGCTTGGTAAAGACTAGAACCAGTGACGGTCTTGCTGTGAGGCAACAGTGCTAACCACTGGGCCACCGTGCCACCCATCTAGGAAAGGAGGAGGAGTAGGGGTGGAAGGGGGGATTCTTCAAAACGAAGATGGCTGTGATATGGAACTTAGGGTATTTAAAGTGGCTTAGGAATTATCTGATTGGTGAATCATAAATTGAATAATGTGGGACCAGCCGCAAGCAATCATAAACACGTGATCCTCTCGAAATTAGTTTATAAATAAACTTCACATTGTGTGCACTTGATGCAAAAGTATAAACTGGCCTTAAGCAATGACAGAATTTTCATTTTTGGCTGAACCGTCTTAAAATAGAGCACCATGACTGTAATATATAATAACAATTAAGTAAAAAAATCTGTAAAATCATGTAACATGGCTTATAATGCTAATTTAACCAATAAGCTGTCATCAAATAGATGAATAGCATCTCTAAATCAGCAAATGGCCTATATGCAGAAGCAAATTTTAAGCCAACATCTCTGTCCATTTTGATGAATGGCTCGTATAACATTGCTTGAAGGCATATTTGTAAAAATGAAATGATCGATCCGCTCTGAATAACGAGTCCTCTTACAAACTCTGTGACAATTGTGAGTCATTATCGTCAACTGCAGTCAACAGCTTGCCTCTACAATGCTGACAAAAGCCTGAATCAATCAGCTTGATGGGACATAAAACCCAGTTATTAGCCGCAAAGCACTAATCAAACAAGGCAGGTTACAGTACTAAAAAACATGCAGCGTTTGACATCCAAGTCTTTTCACAAACCAGACCCACTGAGGTTTTCAGCACCAGATATTTTTTGAATAATTGTACAATAATCTAACCACGTCTAGCAGTCCACACACTCCTGTCTTCAGCTTCCATGCATGATAAACCATTTTCTATTTTGAAGCAGAGAAATATCGAGAATAAAAAAACAAATCTGAGTCAGTGCTTTAAATAACCCAAGGATTGCCTGCTGTTACTGTGTAAAATGCGAAGCAAAAACAACACCAGCTTGAGGTGTAAAGAGACAATCATGAGGTGCAATGAAGAGCGTCTCTAATATAAACCTACAAGGAATGATCGCAATCGGCTGAGGAAATACTTTTGCAATCAATTAATGAACTCGCCAATGTTTATATGTGACAACAAGCCTTCAGAAATAGGATTTTGGGTGAACAGACTCTCAGTGGAGGGACAGACATCTCTCAGATTGGATTAAAAATAGCTTCGGTTGTGTTCCAAAGATGAACTCATTTCTTATGGGCTTGGAAAGACATGAGGGAGAGTAAATGATGGCAGATTTTTGATTTAGGGGTGAACTAACCCTTTTAAGCTTCTTTTGTTGGTGGGTGATTTGTAACTAAATTCATATGTCATAAAAGACATGATCGTGACTAAAAAAAATGTGACTAGTGTGGTCTGATTTGTGGATAAATTATGCTTGTTAGCTGGATCCTTTTCGATAATCAAAAACGTCCATTAACGATGTGCCACATTGTCAAAACATGCTATCTTAGGAGGTTATGTTACATTTAGTTAATAAACTGTCCCGAAATAACACTGAGAACATCATTAAACACTGTGTTTTCCTTTCTTATGATTTAATTAAATAAAATTCAATCAATCAAACAAGCAACCAAGCAATCCAAAATGAATCAGATTCAAATTAAATCAAAGCTGTGATTTACAGCATACTTGAATTTAGAAATCTGTCGTCCCATGCCTAATGGCCATACACCCAAAGCACTTCACAATCATGGCCCCCTGGGTCTCTCCACACCACCACCAGTGTGCAGCATTTACTTGGATGATGCGACGGCAGCCACAAGACAACGGCGCAGTAACACTTTACAATAAGGTTCCTTAGTTAATGCCTTTACTAACATGAACTAATTTCATGAACAACACTTGTACAGCATTTATTAATCATAATTGAACATTTACTAATGCATTATTAACATCCAAGTCCATGCTTGTTAACATTAGTTAATGCACCGTGAGTTAACATGAACTAACAATGAACAACTGTATTTTCATTAACTAACGTTAACTAACATGAAAAACAATACTGTAGTAAATGTATTGTTTACTGTTTGTTCATGTTAGTAAATGCATTAATTAACATTAACTAATGAACCTTATTGTAAAGTGTGAACAGCGGCGCCAGTGTGCTCACCACACATCAGCTATTGGTGAAGTGGAGAGACAGTGATACAGCCAATTCAGTGGATGGGGATGACTGGGAGGCCGGTAAGGGCCGATAGAGGGAATTTAGCCAGGACACCGGGGTTACACCCCTATTCTTTACATTTTTAATAACCACAGGGAGTCAGGACCTCGGTTTAACATCTCATCCAAAAGACGAATATTTGACAAGTTTCGAAAGATGGATATTTGAAAAGTTTCAAGTAAAAACTCGCTTAATTTTGACATATTATTTCTGAAAACAAGACAATATGTTTTTCTTGTCTAGGAAATGCTTCTTGATTTAAGAATTTGTAGATATTTAGACTAGAAACAGCAGCTAGAAGGGCATCCGCTGTGTAAAACATATGCTAGTTGAAGGAAAATGAATGAATGATTATAAACAAGACAAAAAAATTTAAGTAAGAATTTTTTTTTTTTTTGCAGTGAACAACTCATTTAAAAAATGTAATCTTGATAAGCACCAATTCTCAAGTAAATATTTTACATTTAAAAAAATTGCTTGAATACTTCAACTTGAAAAAAACACAACAAATCTACTGGTCCTCGAAATCCTTTCTGAAGTGTATTTCCAGGATCAGTGGCAAGAGTGGAGCTTTCATCAGCCTCTCAAATGTCAGTGCATGCGTTGGCCTGCGATCTTTTGACTAGAAGCTCTGAAAGGGCCATCTGTGCGGACAGCACTGCCGTGACCGTCCAGATGTCAGCCAGCAAGTGGGCCGATCGCACATCCGCAGGGGTCACTTCCACTTCATCAATGAAACCCACAAAGGAAACGTCGCTGTGAAACAATATGGTGGACCTGGCAGATGCAGCTGTGAGTAAGAGAGCATTAACAACAAAGGGATGATCAGAAATAGCCTGACGCTCCAGTCAACCCACTCATCCCAACATAAATCCAGCACACATCGCATCTGTCCGCTAACAAATGTTCCGTTAACGTTTTACAATCACCTCAGTGAAAAAAAGGAACAATACCCACAGGACGTTTGATTAAGTCAGACATAGTAAAACTTTTAGATTGGCCGGCTACTACAGCTGTGTTGCTTTAGTCTTTTGCAGCCCACACATTTAAGACCTTGTAAAAAAACGACTGTGCAAATTTTAATGAATTTAATGAACTTTATGTGCAGACACTGGAAATAGCACTGGATCTCTTTGAGTGCTGGAGGTCTTGTAAAGCTAGTGAATGAATCATCTCTGGCTCTTTGTGATTGTCATAATATAATTAAAATTGAGACAGCACCACAAAAAAAAAACCTGATTCACCACAATGTACAAGATGGTGGGTGACTGAATGAGGTATCATTCTCACACCAAATTTGGTATTTTCCTCAGACGATGACAGGAAATGGAGTACTGAGTCACAGCCTCATTCCATTTCTTACAGCATGGTTTTTCTTTTAAATAAAGTAATGGGACATTTGGGAATTTTTCCTTTCAGTTTTAAAATATGACTTCTGAAATGAACTGTGACTTATTGTAAAGAATGAGCACTGAAATTGATTCTTAAAGAGATAGTTCACCTGAAACTACACATTGACTCACCATTTACTCACCAAACTAATCTCATTTATTTGCACTTTTGTAAAATCTTTACTTGCCACTTAAGTTTATTTAAATAGTTGAATTATTAGTGTTTTAGCACACTTGAATACAAATTTAAAGTGTGAACTTAATCTGCATCTTCATTACATTTCTCACGTCATATTTTTTTATGAAGTAATGGTAAATTTTTCTTTCAGTTTTAAAATATGACTTCTGTTATGAAAATGAACTGTGATTTATTGTAAAGAATGAGTGCTTCTGAACCTTAAATGATAGTTCAAACTGACTCACCATTTAGTCATTCTCAGTATGTTTAAAAATAGAAATTTCTTCCTTTGTTGAAAGATCTTTTAAAGGATGTTGGTAATCAAACTAATCTCATTGAAATGCATTTTTGTAAAATCTTTACTTGCCACTTAAGTTTATTTAAATAGTTGATTTATTACTGTTTCTTAGCACACTTAAGTACACTTGTAATGTGTGAACTGAGTCAACAGCCTCAAACCATTACTTACAACATGTTTTTTCTTTTATAAAGTAATGGGACATTTGGGAATTTTTCCTTTCACTTTTAAAATATGACTTCTGTAATAAAAAGGAACTGTGATTTATTGTAAAGAGTGAGCGCTTTTGAATCTAAAAGGGTTAGTTCAAACTGACTTACCATTTACTCACTCTCTGTATGTTTCAAAATGGAGATTTTATTTGTTGAGGGCAAATATCTTTTGAAGGATGTTGATAACCAAGCTAATTTCTGTAAAATATTTACTTGCTACTTAAGTTTATTGCAAATTGTTGATTTACTACTGTTTTTTAGCACACTTAAGCACTATTTTAAAGTGTGAACTGAGTTGATGGCCTCAATCCATATTTTTTTATTAAGTAATGGGAAACTTTCCTTTCAGTTTTAAAATATAATTCCTGATATGAAAATGAACTGTGATTTATTTTAAAGAATGAACACTTCTGAATCTTAAAGGGATAAATTTAGACCTAAAACTACAAATTTACTCACCTTCACTCACTATGTTTAAAAGAGTATGAGTTTCCTTCCTTTGTTGAACACAAAGATCTTATAAAGGATGTTGGTAATCAAACTAATCTTATTGATATGCAGTTTTGTAAAATCTTTACTTGCCACTTAAGTTTATTTAAATAGTTATTTATTACTGTTTCTTAGCACACTTAAGTACACTTATAAAGTGTGAAATGAGTCGAAAGGTCAGCCCATCAAAAAAAGGTTACTGTCATGCCTGTCAACATTGGGATGTGAAAATGAGGGATACTGCCATTTTTCTATTTATTTCAAAGTGTTTTCATGCCTAAATAAAATGAAAGCACAGAACAGACTCGCATTTAAGAGCAAGGGGCGTCCCCTGATGGTTCGCCGGTAAGGGGTATGGGAGGATCGGCTCTTTAATGTTTCTTGTCACCCTTCACAGAAAGATTAAAAACATAACAGAAATAATAACGTTTACCGGACGACAGCGGGATAAGATTTGTAAAATACAGAAGAATCTTGGGAAATACGGGAGGGTTGACACGTACGGTTACTGTACCTTTAAGAAATCTTAAAGGTACAGTGTCAAAACTGAACATGGTTATTTAAAACTCATTTCTGCACATACATTTTCCAACATTATAAATGGTTAATGAGAAAAATTATGAAGGGACAAAAGAGTAAATGTGGTTCAAGCCAAATATTTAGAAAAATACAAATATTTGGAAATACATAATTCAGCAGACATAACCAAAATGTACTTCAGCATACTGCAATTAAACAAACGACTACAGTTTTCTGGAAACATGAATGCTATGGGGCAACATGATGAGAAAACCTTTATATTCCTTATCACACTAATTATACTTACAGGGACTTATTATCAACAAAGAAATTAATATTTTGCACAAATAAATATAAATACCACAAAACAACTTAAAGGTGTCTATGATTTGTAAATGAATCTGTTTGCTTCACATATCTATCTCCATATGAATAACATTTCTAGCAGTTTACAGTGTTATATTTGGGATGTACAGCAATCAGGTTCGAGTCCGGTGAAGCACAGTTCGATAAAAGAGATACAAGCAAAGTAAAATCAAGCTAAAAGTATGTGGTCACAGTGCACTTTTCTTTTATGTTTGCTTTTAAAACACTATTAAGTTTAGGTCTAGGTATATCTGTACAACAAGCCCCGCCTTCTCAAGGACACGTACAAGAAAGACATGTATCTGAAACGTACAACAAAATGTACTCTAAGTAATGTATTTCATATTTGCAAAAATGTCGAAAGGCAAATAATCATTTAGAATTTCATAAGCTTTTATCCACAGCAAACTTGCATGTGATCTCATTTTTACAATTGTGAAATAATATGGTGTATTCATCGAAACTGTATTTTGCTGATGTTATAACCTACTGTATATAAAGTAGACTATATTTGCAAATATGATCTCGGTCAAGATTGACTTCACAGACAGCCAACATTTGAGACAATCATTGAATAATAGGATGCTTGCTCTCTGATTTTTGTTGGTTTGTTGAGGCTGTAGATTAAAGCTAATAAATATATTTTTCGAAAATATCGCCAGCGCCCTCTAGTGGATTTGTCATCTAAAACGTGCAGCAAAACATACCCTGAGCAATGTACTTTATATTTCGCAAAATGTAGGCTGAGGCACATATAGGCACAACGAGAGCCTAGGCTGGAAAAATACTAACAAATTCCATGAGAATGAACATAAATGAAACAATACTACATTGAGCTTGTGTTAGTGGCCCTCTTCAGATTTCGCCAGCATCAGCAATTGAAACTGCATAGCCCAAACACAATTTGTTCTGCCATTTCACACTGAATACTGACTAGCCATCTGTCAGAAGGAGAAAACAACATGTTGAAGCCACAGATGACTTGGCTTGTGGTTACGAGCCATCGTGTGTACTAGCCAGCTATTAGGAAAAACAGGATGCAATGCATATGGATTACATTGGTGAAAACAGTCTTCCCTCGGAATGTATAAGGAATCACTTATTAGTGGAGAGCCGAGGCTGGTCTTTCCTCCGGGACGAGATGCTGATATGTGAGTCAGCAGGCTGCGTCTACTAGGCCTTGACACAGATTTGTTTCTTGGTCACCAGCACAGTAGTCACACTATAAGTCAAGCATTGGGAGTTTTGTCCCATTGTTGCCATTGTGTGCTGTGTGCTGCATAGAATGTTTCTGTGAGCATTGAGATAGATTAAGGGAGTGTTTTGTATGTGAACTTGAACCACAAAAGCAGTTTAATGAAGCACAAGTATATTTTTGGCAATGGCATTAAATACATTGTATGCAACCCAGGCTCATTCTGAAAACGTAGTCCCGCTGATTTTTCTGGAGACCGCAAATTATTTAGCCGGAGGTACGTATCGATGCATACAATTTTTTTTAAACTAATGCTACAGGGCAGTGTGATGGATTCCTTTTCGTGCTTAGCGGCTGACAGCTTACCCAGTGTGGAGGGCTTTCCTGCCGCAACCAGTTTGTTCAGTTAGCTCGTCATGTACGTCGGCGGACTTGAGACGCAGAGAGGAGATGACCACGACGACGACAGGGTTCGAGTCTGGGGAAGAACAGTTCCAGAAATCGGGTAAGACAAAAACATAATTTAAAAAATAAAATGAACGAGTGAATAACAGGGTGAGAATGTGGTAAAATCCGAAAACGTGGTAAAAATCAGACGAGGGCTTTTCTTTTTCTGGATGGCTTTTGTAAATCGTTGGTTGGGTTTTAGGGAAGTAAGTGGGTGGGTCTGTCGATTGGTCAGCCAGCCAGTCAGTCATTCAGCCAGTCAGACAGACGCTCGGTCGAACGCGGCCTCTGGTGGGTTTACACGAGAACAGTGCTGGCGCGAACGGCCTATCAAAACATTTGGCTGGTAATGTGCAATGCTAAGCACTTCATTTGGACAACTTTAAAGGTGGTTTTCTTAGTATTTAGTTTTTATACCCTCAGATTCCATGTTTCAAATATATGTATCTTGACCAAATAATCTCCTATTCTCAAAAACACACATCAATTGAATACTATTTACTAACTTTGTATAATGTATGTGTATAAATGTATATATAGCAATGTATAAACCTAATATTCAAAAAATATACCATTTTGACTGTTTATGGTAACCCAGGCTCATCATGAAAGCGTACCTCTATATACATTTCTGGAGAGCACCAAATACATCCCAGGAGCTACGTTTTTTGCAGTTTTTGTTTTCGTGAATCCACCATAGGCCTTGTGTACGCTTTTTCAGATCTCAAATTTCTCTTACAAGTGCCATTCGTGCCTGGTGTTCTCACGTAAATGGGTCCACGTGCGAAATATCCACAGAGTGATTAGCTGAGTTGGTGGTGGTGCGCATGCAACAAGTCATCATTTGGACTGACCTTGTGCTTTTGCTGGCACAGCAGCTAACTACCCATGAAATGAATGGGTTTCCACGTCCAGTCTGAAAGCTGCTTCACTCCGCTAACTAGATATGTTTTCATCCATCTATTTTTATGCACATTTTGATCTATCACCTAACAAGTGTGTCAAATGCAAGCAGAAACTTATAATTAAAAGTACAAACTTAAGTACAAAATGTGCATAAACTATGATAGAAACACATTAACCAAATAAATTCCAGCATGTGCATCAAAAACGTAATGTGATTTTGTTTTGACAGAAATGTCACAAAAATGGGGGCAATAGGATGACATTATTGGACAAACCAGCCTGACCACATTGTAAAATATCTGAGATGTTGTTTTAGGTCAGCCTACAATGGCTCAGCCAAAATCTATTATCATAGTGGTTCAGTATTTATACCTACCCAACTATCTAGAGTAGCTGTGCTGCCACCAGAGGCTGCTGTCAACTGACTGTCGACTGACAATGACCGATCGACTAACCCACCCTCCTCCTTTCCTAAACCCAACCAATAGTGTTTTTAAAAGCACTGATTGACCTACTGCGCTACTGAGTCACCCCTATCATGACCCACTTTTAAAATACATTCAAATTATTTTTGAGCAAAGAAAAAATTCTACCAATCGGGTCGCTTTGAGAAAAAGCGAGGCCATAAAGTGAAATGCTTTATGGGTTTATCAAATTCATTTCAGTCGTGACACACCAACATATCTGGCCCAGTTATGGGTTTTTAACTTGGCTGGTCCTTGGCCCAGATATGGTTCATGTTTGGCCCTTGTATGGAAGCCAGACTTGGTTCAATCATGTACCGTAATTCACTGTGGCATGTGGGCCAAGCAAAATCTGATTGTGTGGGCCAGATCTGGGCCAGAGAAATTTTGCTATGTAGGTATACTGCTATACATGCTATACTAGCTTAGAAAATAACATCTTTTAATTTTCTGTCTGCCTTAACACCCGATACTCATAAAATAAAGGAAACTGTTTTTTAAAAGGTAGGCCTGAACAAAAATAACACCAGACACTACTTAATATCTAGTATCGTAAAACACTTTTGATAACACTTCAAGCTTTTGCGCATAAATTGAATATCAAGTACAAATCAACAGATCTGCAGAATAAACAAATCAACTTCAATATTAGGGCAGCACACGCAAGAGGAGGGTTTCCCACAAAGCCCTGATGAATAGTCCTGGTTGGCAGACATACAAAGAGATGTCCTGTTTTCCCACCTGTTTCTCTCTCTCTCTCATTCACCATCTCTGTCTGTCTCTTTTTCTGTTTCCATTCACACATATGGCACATTTATTTTCATATTCCATTTCTGTCTGTGTTCTCCCAGGCCCCGTACTTGCTCACAGCTATGCTTTTTTGGTTTGAAATATACAATCTCCTGTCAGTCCAGACAAGAGTACGTCAGAAAGAAATGTCACTCTCGGATTATCCTTACTGTGACTCCACTGGAAGGCAGTGTCATAGCTAATTTGACTTTCAGTTGTTTGAGGCTACGTCTAATATCCTTGCATAATTCACCCTAACCTCGGTGTATCTCAATGTCATGTTTGTTTTTCTAGTGGTTCATGGTCAGAGAGTTTTCCATGCATTATGCAAGCACATGACAAAGCAAAGTAGCAGACCGTAGTCAGTTTAGACGCTGTTTGTAAAGTGACATAAGTGAAAAAAAGACTGTAAGGGACCTAACAAATGTGCCAAATGTAAGCAGAAACTAAATCAAAGTACAATAATAATCAAAAGTACAAACTTATGTACAAAATGTAAACTATAATAGAAACACGTTTACCAAATAAATTCCAGCATGCGCTTCAAAAATGTAATGTGATTTTGTTTTAACAGATCGTGTGATCACAAAAATGGGCGCAATATGACAACATTAATGGACAAACCAGCCTGACCACATTGTAAAATATCTGAAATGTTGTGTTGGTCAGCCTACAATGGCTAAACTAAAATCACATAGCGCATGTGTTTGGACTGCAGGGGAAACAGGAGCACCCGTAGGAAACCCACAAGAACATGGGGAGAACATTCCAACTCCACACAGAAATGCCAACTGACCCAGCCGGGACTCGAACCACTGAGCCACCTTGTCGCTGGTGCATAAGTTGTTGGAACATAAATCAAGCTCCTATGATGTAACTTGAAAGTAGGAACCCCCATGAATCACAAAATACAGGAAATTAATCAATAAATTGTGTAAAGCTTCTGGCAAATTCATAAATATAAATATGGAAGCTAATATTAATTTGTTCACACACTGCGGTTTCAATTGGTAATGCAATTTCATGACAAAACACATTATTATTTATTAAACCAGCAAGAGGAAACCTAACGTAAATATACTTAACTATAGGTCATAATAAACTGCTTCTACAAATGACCAATATGGTTGTAAATTAGAGAGGAGGAGACTCTTAACATAACTCGACCAGGCGCCCACCCCTTGGGCAAAAATGAAATACTTTTGGGATACTGTGACGTGTACACGTGTTTCTGGGGCACTGAATTCTCAGAAATATGTCACCAGTGCCGTCAGTAGGAGCTGGAGAGATTCGCACTCTATTCTGTCCAACTCTGCGCTGTGATCACAGGCCAGCACTGATGCCATTCTTGTGAAGCTGCCTCCATCATCAGGGGCAAATCCTGTTATCCACGCAAAACACCCACAGAAGCTTCCAGTCCGTTCATAAAGGAAAATAGATCTGGACGGACTTGAGAACTAATCTCAGGCCCTGTAGGTCCAAAAACTGGGCTAAATGAATCATCTGTACTTTTCAGAGCTAGATTATTCATGTGCTTTCTCGCCACAAATGGGATTTGTTATTAAATCCACACACGAGTTTGGGTACGTTGAGTACGTTTTTTGTTTATTCGCTGTCTGTGAGTGACTTTGACTTCAAGGGAGGACATGAACAAAAGGAAGCAGCACCAAAAATATGACTAGGAATGATATTAAATATCTTAGCGGTCACCTTGATGTCAAAACAGCATTAAAAATACATTAAAATGCAAAATGATTTGATGTCAATTGACTATTTTGATGTCAAAACAACATAAAATTGACATCTATGTATTTGACGAATAAAAAAATCTCAGCAAGCTGGTGCCAATAGTCTAGTGGTTAAGTGCACTGACATATACGTGTAACAGTGACCCAAGTTCGATTCCCAGCTTGTTTATTTGATCACTAGTCTAGCTTTGGCCATTTCTTAGACGTCTATTGCACTTTCACTGACAGCCCAAATTTAGCCTTGTTTTAGCCAAGATGACTACTGTATGTTTAGACGTCTATTAGACATCTAGTAAACATCTTTTAAAAACCAAAAATGCTTGCTGGCATACGTCAAATGTTGATTAAAGGGCATTTTGTAATGTATTTCATTTTTGACACCAATGTTAGATGTCAATTAGACATCAAGATTGCAGTGGAATGCATGAAATTAGGAATTTAAGCATTTCAGAAAAATACAACTTCAGATAAATACTAGTGTAGTTTTGGTCATATTTTTAGACGTCTATTACATTTTCACAGACAGCCCAAATTTAGCCTGGTTTAGCCAAGACGACTATGTTTAGATGTCTAGACATCTATTAAACATCTTTTAAAAACAAAATTGCTAGCTGGGATATGTCAAATGTTGATTAAAGAACAGATTGTTCTGCATTTTATTTTTGACTTCAATGTTAGATGTCAATTAGACATCAATTAGACATCAAGGTAGTAGTGGAATGCATGAAATTATGAAATTTAAGCTTTCAGATGAATACAACTTCAGTTAAATAGTAGTCTAGTTTTGCTCTATTCTTAGACGTCTATTAGATTTTCACTGACAGCCCATATTTAGCGTTGTTTTAGACAAGACGACTATGTTTAGACGTCTATTAGACATCTAGTAGACATCTTTTAAAAACCAAAAATGCTTGCTGGGATACATCAAATGTTGATTTAAGCAGTGATTCTCAACACTAGTGGGCCTCAGCGATCCTGCAGGTGGGCCACGAGATTAAAATTAAGTTACATTTTCTACTATAATTATTTGATTTCATTATTAAATATGTCATATTAAAATGACCAAAGTAATAGCATTTCCCATTTTCTGTGATTGATTACTTCAGACTATGTGCAAAAACTGCTCCATTGCTAAATACAGACATAAAGACATGTATAGAGCAAAACGTCACACAAATGTAAAGGTAACGATGATTAGAGTTATAGCTTAATAACCAGCTCACACATACCTTACGTCTGTGACTCGTACTGTATCAGAGTCGCACAAGTCTGTTGATTCTCAAACTATGCACGTTCTCTTTGAGTGGATACATTAAAATATCCGCATGCTGTAGTTGTCTAAATTAATGTCTGGTGAGTGTTTTATAGTGGACATGGTCATGTACAGGAGAATCTAGCGAGGCTCATTGGTGTTTCAGTGGTGAACAGCTGGTCACTGTTCCTGTCAGTGAACTCCAGCAGCTGCCTTCAGGTCGACGTACTTCAACAGATTTATAGTGTTGTCACTGTATTTAAATTTTTTGTTTATTTTTAATTGATATGAATAGTAGATCAACAGATGAATATTAGTCAGTCCAATTCAAAGCAGCAGCTGTTTTTTGCCATCTTGTGTTGTCCTGTCAGGTTCATTTATTGAAGAAAAGGCCTAAATACTCTGCAGTTTTAACGAATAACTGGTCAAAAAATGTAAAATTCAGATAGTTTCAATCTGTGTGTGTTTAAAAAATGAAATAAAATGTAAAAATGTATAATATATATAGGGCTGCATGGTGGCGCAGTGGGCAGCACGTTCGCTTCACAGCAAAAAGGTTGCTGGTTCAAGCCTCGGCTGGGTCAGTTGGCGTTTTAGTGTGGAGTTTGCACGTTCTCCCTGTGTTTGCGTGGCTTTCCTCTGGGTTCTCCGGTTTCCCCCACAGTCCAAAAACATGTGGTATAGATGAATTGGATAAGCTAAATTGTCCGTAGTGTATGAGTGTGTATGGATTTTCCCAGTGATGGGTTGCAGCTGGAAGGGCATCCGCTGTGTAAAACATACGCTGGATAATTTGGCAGTTTATTCTACTGTGGCAACCCCAGATTAATAAAGGGACTAAGCCGAAAAGAAAATGAATGAATTATATATATATATATATATATATATATATATATATATATATATATATATATATATATATATATATATTATAACATATAATGTTTCACTTTTTAGAAAATGCTGTAGAAAATTAAGAGAATAGTAGTAGAAGGCAAAATAAATGATTTGCTAATAAATAAAGGTTTAAAATAAGCATTTTTTAAAAAATCAGTTTAAGACAAAATGTCAGACAGGTGAGTCTTCAAATTATTTTCGCAGAAGGAGGTGGGCCTCGAAGTAAAAAAAGGTTGGGAACTCCTGGATTAAAGGACAGATTTTTGACGCCAATGTTACATGTCAATTAGACGTCACATCAAGGTATAGTAGTGGAAAGCATGAAAAAAGCTTTCAGATGAATACAACGTTCAGATGAATATTAATATAATTTCTTATATTATAATAATTTTAAAAGTGTTATTATTTTGGTGGTCAAAATGGCATCAAAGTGTGGATGTCAACTAGACGTCAAGGTTTTGACATCAAATCGATTCGCATTTTCGATGTTTATTGATGTCATGCATGATGTCAATTTGATATCATTTTGAATTGATGCCACTATAGGAGGACTATAAGAACTTTTAAGAAGCTAAGAAGAACCAGTTAAAAGTACAGTTCATGTTCTGGTCACACATCATAACACATCACATTATTTTAATCATTAGGTACACTTTTACCTTGAAGGGTGATCAGAGATTGGATTAAGCGCAAAAAAAAGTGCAACATCCCTTTTCCGTTTCAATTACTGTCCCAGTCGCTTCAGCGCTAAATATAGCAAGGACAGTTATCTAGACTCCTGTAGCTGCATCAATCACAGATCTTAACTCTGGGAATGAAGGTGAGATTTCCACTGTGGGGGTTTTCTTCTTGGACAAGGAAAGTCTTCAACATTGGCAGTCCTTTTCTTGTTTAAACAATTCCTGAAACACTGCTGGCTTTGGTAAAAAGATGGAAAAATGTGAACAAAGGAATCAGTAATGAAAAGGAACGAGGAAGTCCTGGCTTATATAACCTCATGCTGACTTAATATGTCACCAAAAAGAAGGTTAGCACTCTTATTTTAGAAAAACCTGTCTCGTTTTGTTATCCCATTTAAAACAGACAGAAAGTACCTAGTATCTATTTTGTGCAGATCTAAGACAGTCTTGGTTTCTGACAGGCTTGCTCTGGAGGCGAGAGGAAGGAATTTAAAAGAGACATCATCAAAACAAATGTTCTTTCAAGACAAGTGGTTTAAAATCCTGAACAAATATTTAACGCAGATGTAGTTACCTTTTACAGAAAAGTCTCAAATCTTGTAATACATGTAAAACACAAATGAAATGTGGTTTCGGAAAAATGTGACCAGTTGATTTTTTTCAAGAGTTCACACTTGGCTGATGATTGATTATAAAGCTTGTTTGGCATGCTGTCCCGAGAGAGCCCTGAGCTCATATGATCCTCGAACCCGGGGCTCCCTCCTGTTTGCAAGGCGAGAGGGGAGTTTGAGCTCAGGTAGATGTCGAGAACATCCCTGCTGTAGTATCTAATGAACAGATAGTGATGGCTCCTAAGAGATAACTACTTACTAGGAGCATGTCTATGGTGCCGATTTGGATTAGTCAATTAACTTAAGTTGCATGTTTTGGGATGGTGGAATGAAACCGGGGAACCCAGGGGGAAACCCATGTGAGTACGGGAAGAACGTGTAAACCTCGCACAGAAACATCAGCTGGCTTGGTAAGGACTAGAACCAGTGAGATTCTTGCTGCAAGGCAACAGTGCTAACCAAAGGGCCTGCGTGTAACCCATCTAGGAGAGGAGGAGGAGGGGTGGAAGAAGGGATTATTCAAAATGAAGATGGCTGTTATATGTAACTTAGAGTCTTTATAGTGGCCTAGGAATCATCTGATTGGTGAATCATAAATTGGATAATGTGGGACCAGCCGCAAGCATTCATAAGCAAGTGATCCTCTCAAAATTAGTTTATAAATAAACTTCACTTTTGTAGTCGTTGGATAATCTTGTACTGAGAGCACACCTGTCAGTTATTACATACGTTTCCTCATTTCATATGTTCCACAATTTTCCCAAGTGTGTTCCATCTATTTCACATGTGCGTCTAACGTGTTTATTTATTTATTTTTTAATTTTAGGGGGGTCTAAAATGACAATAACAAATATATAAGCAAAACAACCAAACTTATACAAAATCATGTGTCATTTGGTCTATAAATAGGTGATTAATAATTTTTTTATTAATAATTAATAATTTTTGTGGTTAATAATTTTTTTTATAATATTTTTAAAAAATCCTTTCAATAATTTAATAATAACAATAAATAAATGTATTGAAAAATTATAATAATAAAGAAATGTTTCTATTCATTTAAATTAGTTAAAAGCTTACTATTTGATGGTTACATCACATGACCTTTTTAGCAAGTCATCGCTTGGACTCTACTGACCTTGTGCTTTTGCTGGCGCAGCAGCAAACTACCCTTGTGCACCACAAGCCATTGAAATGAATGGGTTTCCATGTCCAGTCTGAAAGCTGCTTCACTAGCCATGTTTTCATCCATCTATTTTTATGCGCATTTTGATTATCACCAAACAAATGTGCCAAATGTAAGCAGAAACTTATGTTCAAAAGTACGAACTTATTTACAAAATGTGCATAAACTGATAGAAACACGTTTACCAAATAAATTCCAGCATGGGCTTCAAAAATTTAATGTGATTTTGTTTTAACAGATCATGTGATCACAAAAATGGGTGCAATGACAACATTAATGGACAAACCAGCCTGACCACATTGTAAAATATCTGAAATGTTGTTTTGGTCAGCCTACAATGGCTAAGAAAAAATCTTTCATCAAAGTGGTTCGGTGTTAATACTAATAAACTATCTAGAGCAGTTGCGCTCTCAAAGAGCATCTCATGCCTCCAAAGTGTGTTCACTGCATTTCATCTTTATCATCTGATGTGTAAGACATTTATCATATAAGAAAAAGCCCAAAGTGGCTTCTTCTACTGCATTAAACACAATTTTTCTTTTCGATTTTTTGGCACCAGTTTATCAGGAAGTGACGATTTTGTTCTCTGTGACTCATTCAATGGACTATTTTTAGTTTAATTAAAATGTATACATTTCTTAAAAACTGTAAGTTTTGAAAGATTTGTGCTTTTTCTTCATGCCCCATTGAATTTATATGGCTCACTATGTTTTGTCAGTCACATTTGAGTGGCTGCTGGAAGATTTGCAGGGTAAGCACTCGATTATATGATATGATTTAATAAATGATTAAATGTGCCTCCTTATACTTATGCTGCATACCTATTTTTTATTTTATTCATTGAGGATGATGCATCGCAAGGGCGTCCACAACAAAAAATGCAAGGGTTAGCAAAAGTTAAACTCTCTCAAACTTGGGTTGAAAAAAAGATGACCACACTGCGTAGATATTTTTATATCTGTGGTCAGCATCTGATATTTCTTGGTCATTTCTAACACAAGTCCGAATGGCATTCCTTTGCCGAGCACTGATTCGTAACACGACCAAGAAGAGAGTCGGGAAACCAGTGAACACAGGTGGAATGTACCGACTGATTGATGCCTGCAGGGTATTAAAATTCCACTGCGGCACTACAGTTCCCCCCTCCAGAGCAGAAAACAGATGCCTTGCCAGCAATGACGTGGCTTGGTGCAGCTCCCTGCTAAAGGCCATTAGTATAGCCACCAAAATTCAATGCTAAAGAATGATCCTCTAGGGGTTTAAGTTGCACCATGCACAAGAGACAGAACAAACAGTGATGAATCAGGCGGAGGAGATTTGGATATACAGTCTGGGTGCTGTCGTTGTTATATCTGGCCAGAAAGAACAGATCAAAGCGATGACTATACAGCCTGGCATAAGCTAGTGCCCATCAATCCCCCTGTGCCCGCTCTGCCCCATCCGTTAAAGCAGTGTGCTTACCTCAGCGAAATGTAGTGTGAGCTAACGTCTACAATCATTTTTACAGTATATCCGCAGATCAAACCCTCTCAATCTTATCTCCCCTTTCTAAAGCTGCGTCTTTGCTTCAAGATCTCTTAGGCCCTGTCCACACAAACGCGGGTATTTTCAAAACTGCAGTTTTTTTCTACACGTTTACTACACGTTTAGGTGACTGAACCGAGATGTTTTGAAAACTCCCACCAGGATACAGTGGCCATGTGTCCACTTAAACTGGAGTTTTTGCCTCACAACATTAGCATACTTGCTGTTTCGTTGTTTACACCATGAGAGGATAATCTGCCTTTGTTCTTAAGTTTGAATTGGCTTCTTTGCAATTTACTTGCGCAAATATTTAATTACGCATTTGGCACAAAAGGTTTTTAATCGCCCCCTGTTGGTTCGGCATGTCCTTAACATGCATCACAGTGGGGTTTTTGCATTTTCATGTGGACAGAGATTTTAAAAAAAAACTCCTTTCATAAAAATACCTGTTTACGTGGTTTTTTCCAACCCGCAGCTCCTGTTTTTATGAAACTACTTGACCCAGGGTTGACAGTGCATGTCAAAGCACAAACCAACCATGAAGACAAAGGAACTGTCTGTAGACCACCGAGACAGGATTGTCTCAAGGCACAAGGCTGGGGAAGGTTACACAAAAATTCTGCTGCTTTGAAAGTTCCAATGAGCTCAGTGGCCTCCATCATCCATAAATGGAAGATGTTTGGAACCACCAGCACTCTTTCTAGCTGAGTGATCGGGGGAGAGAGGTCAGGGAGGTGATCAATAACCCGCTGGTCACTCTGTCTGAGCTCCAGCGTTCTTCTGTGGAGAGAGGAGAACCTTACAGAAGGACAATCATCTGTGCAGCGATCCACCAATCAGGCCTGTATGGTAGAGTGGCCAGATGGAAGCCACTCCCCACCTGGAGTTTGCCAAAAGGCATCTGAAGGACTCTCAGACCATAAGAAACTAAATTTTCTGGTCTGATGAGACAAAAATTTCTCACTTTGGAGTGAATGCCAGGCATTACGTTTGGAGAAAACCAACCGCTCATCACCAGGCTAATACCATCCCTACAGTGAAGCATGGTGGTGGCAGCATCATGCTGTGGGGATGGTTTTTAGCAGCAGGAACTGGAAGACTAGTCAGGATAGAGGGAAAGATGAATGCAGCAATGTACAGAGACATCCTCAATGAAAACCTGCTTTAGAGTGCTCTTGACCTCAGACTGGGGCAGCGGTTCATCTTCCAGCAGGACAATGACCCAAAGCACACTGTCAGAATATCAATGGAGCGGCTTTACCACTCCTCTGGGAATGTCCTTGAGTGGCCTAGCCAGAGTACTGACCTCAATCCTATTGAACATCTCTGGAGAGATCTGAAAATGGCTGTACATCATCGCGTCCCATCCAACCTGATAGAGCTTGAGAGGTACTTCAAAGAGAAATGGACAACAATTTCCAAAGACAGGTGTGCCAAGCTTGTGGCATCATATTCAAAAAGACTTGAGGCTGTAAGTGCTGCCAAAGGTGCATCAACAAAGTATTGAGCAAAGGCTGTGAATACTTATGTACATGTGATTTTTCTGTTTTTTATTTTTAATAAATTTGCAACAATTTCAAAAAATCTTTTTTCACATTGACATTATGGGATATTTTGTGTAGAATTTTGAGGAAATAAATTAATTTAATCCATTTTGGAATAAGGCTGTAACAAAAAATGTGGAAAAAGTGAAGCGCTATGAATACTTTTCGGATGCACTGTATAGAGAATTGCACGCAACATGCATAGACTTTTTTACTGTTAGTTAAAGTTTAATAGTTTTATAGAAAAAATGTTATCAGACATACTGTGAAAATTTCTTTGCTCTGGTAAACATCATTTAGAAAATATTTTATAAAGAAAAAAATAATTTAAAGCGGGGCTAATAATTCTGACTTTAACTGTATGTATAAATGTAAAAAAATAATAACAAATAACATCTGAGGTGAAGTGCTTCAAAACCAGCTATGCTATACAGAAAATGTAACAAGCTAGACCTTCTGCGATGGTGTCGTGACGCATCGCAGACATGGTATCAGTTGTAGTAAACTATGCCACTTACACGAGAAGAAATTATTGAATCTTGTATCACGACGTACATTTGTCATTTATGACTTCCCACAACACCCTACGTCATGGATATCATGCCGAAAAAGTGTGATCTGACCGGGCCTTTATAACTAGCCAATTGAGTGAGCACACTTTCATTCTACCCAATCAGAATTATGCAACTCTACTACGCCCACAATAAAAAAAAGAAAACAAACAGAAAAGTGCCTACAAGTGGGATGATAGCGTCTGCTGCTTCAGAAGCATTAATAGTTGAATTAAAATCAAATAAATTGGTAATATGGGAATATTTTGGTTTCAAAGTCATAGACACCAAACAAAAACAGGTATATTTTAAGAGCTGTCGCAGAATTGTTGCCACAGCCCACAGACTATTGAGCTGAAGCTTGAATTAAATTAAAATCAGCATTAAATCAATTCACAATTGCGGTATCTGTAAAAAAAATATCGCAATTAGATTTGTTCCCCGAATCGCACAGCCCTATTTCGAAGCATTTTCCTATGTTCTGATGGGTTGATTTAGGTGTGTTTGATAAGAAAGATGTTGTAAATGTGTACTGTTGGTGTGCCTTCAGGAAAAGGGTTGGAAAATATTGCTCTAGGCCACCATAGAAATCAATACCTGTAAAAACTAGACCTAATACTAAAAGTTTTAAAATGTTGTCACTTGGAGGTTGAATTAAAAAAACATATTTTTTATTAAATGTTAAAGAGCAATTATAACCTCAGAAAATGCTAATTGCTAAGTATCAAATCTGAATTTCCACTTTGATTTATGACTAGAAACCTGATTTTGTTGAGATGCAGCTGTATGATGTCAGACAAATAAATAAATACAAAAAAAATCAAGCATTTCTAGAGACAACAATGCAAAACACAGTAAATCAGAGCCTGCACAAATATTCTCAATTCCAGTTGGGTTCTTTATAAGTCAAACCATAAGAGATACATCTAGAAATATCCTACATTCAACGCAGCATTAATCCACCTTTTCATTTCCTGTTAAGCGCCTAAAGAACTGGGACCATTTGAATACTAACTCATTCATGCATATTCATGTATGCGTGACTTTTACATTCTGACTGGCCCAATGAGCTCTCTGGATCAATAGCTTCAGCTGAGGCTTTCTGAATGCCATTCAACATTTGCCCCGTCGCTCTGTGGGTGTGGGGGAAATAAATCTGTCCCCAATTCCCTAATCCCCATCACAGAATATCTCCTTTCCTCTCAAATATTTCATCAAAAAGACCAGAACTAGCAGTGCAAATCACTTGAGGTACAGCCATGTGGTAAAATGATGTTAAAAGAGAAAACACACATACACATTGCCTGATCAGAACCCATTTGATTATAATTTGGGTAAGATGACATAAAAAGCCATGCCTAAATGTTTTAATAAGGACTAGGCTAATTCCCCCGGAAGCTCCAAAGAACCTGACCTAAATGGTAAAATTACTTGTATGCATTTTGCGTGTGAGTGTGTGTTTTTATAATAAAACTGTGTCATTCCTGCGTATGTGTGCGACTGTGTGTAAATCTGTGTCCCTAATTCTCTGAGATTGATACAGATTACAGTCAGTGTTGAAGGATTTGGACTTGTTTCAATGGCAGGTACAGAGTCTGTCGGAGCCAGCAGCAGGTACAGTGTCCAAAACTGACTGAGCGACTGGTCTAAATATATACCGATGCACTGTTTCCAGTGTTTTGGTTGCTATCTTGTCCCTGCAGGCTGGGAGTCTGTCTGGCCGCCTGTTTGTTTGAATACACAGCCCGCCTGCCAAAATGTGCCCTTTAGACAAATTGTGCCCTCTCAACATGGTGAGCATGTTCAAGACCTTGATTTCACGAGTTAAATCATCAAGAGAGAGAGAGAGAGAGAGAGAGAGAGAGAGAGAGAGAGAGAGAGACTGGAGCCATATGTCTTTGAATACTGTTAATGGCTCTTTGTTTACCCTGGTGAAAAATTGTTTGCAAAAATCTTTAAAGTAGATACAGCTGAAGGCAAAATTATTAGCTCTGCTGTGAAATTTTAATTATTTTCCAATTATTTCCCAAGTGATGTTTAACAGAGTAAGGAGTATTTCCTATTGTATTTTTTTTCTTCTGGAAAAATCCTCCAACCCTTAAGATTGTTTTTTTTTTTTCCATTGGCTCCAGAACATAACACTGCTGTCTATTGAGTTGCCTAATTTACCAACCCAGGCTCATTATTAATACGTACCCATATATACATTTCTGGAGAGCTCAAAATTTGTCCCAGGTGGTACATTTTTTGCAGCTTTTGTTTTCGCGAATCTAACAGAGGCTGATGAGTATCTGCTTGTTAAGTCGTGATGTATGAAATACTGTTTTCGCTGGATAAGTTGGCGGTTCATTTCGCTGTGGCGACCCCAGATTAATAAAGGGACTAAGCCGAAAAAAAATGAATGAACGAATGAATGAAAGAACCCTGTCATCGCAGTCAACTCTTCTATGGAGGTCCTCTACATATGCAGCGAGCTACTGGGCAAACTGGTAACAGAGGACAAGCCGTTCACAAGGAGATAAGCGGTCAGCTAGTAGCGCGAAAACAAATAAAAACATTGGCAGCATCATACTGCCCCATAGCATTCGCTTTAAAGATGAAATGCTGCCATACTTAGCTATGTGTCAGCATAGAGGCAGATTCAAAAACAAGACTAACAAATGAGGGAGAGATCAGTAATGGGCGGAGCTTTCTCCTTCTAATGACACGTAAACTGGGAGAATGTCAATCCAAGTGTTTCTGTCGACTGTTTTTATCAAGTGTGATTATATAAATAAAATTAATACATTTTACTATTAAAAGCAGGTTATATTCACAGACTGTTGCCACACAGGTTTGTTAAACCCCTTAATAAAGTGATTTTTGCATAATAGCCCCCCTTTAAGTATCCCCAAGTCTTTATATGGAGGGTTTGACTGTACACATATGCTAAAATAAACATAAAAATACAAAGCTTTTCAACCACTGGCCTCTGAATTGAACAAAAATAGCTTGAATTGCTCATTCCTAGTGCGTCTTCCTCCTTCTTAAAATCCCCATATATCAGCTGCCGGGCAAGCAAACTTCTCGCATTGAGGGTTCAGAATTAATCATAGTGAGTGTTACTGTGGATGAGAATGCGACTAAGCACACAGCCAGATGGACTTCACAGGGGCACTTGAAGCTCGCTGTGACGCCAGCAAAAAACTGCACAAAACCAACTACATTAGTGGCGTTCACGTCAATATATCAGATCCCACTTTCAATGACGAATGAATGTGCAAATAATATACTAAACGGTGCAAACACATGCATTTTTTCTCAGTAAAACTGATTTGCGAATATGTTAAAAACAGATTTGCGCTTATAAATTTAGCTTAAAAGTCTGGTGGAGGATTTACAAACGTAAAATGTATGAAATCAAATGTATTTATAGATTGCTGTTAAAAACTGAATAACAAAAAGATGCAAGAAAAGCCCTAAACTGGCTTTATGGCATCATCTGGTTCAGTAGTTCAACTGAATTAACTGTTTTAAGAATGTCACATATATGCTTTACTCGAGTATTCATGCATGAGGTTGTGCCTTTATATGGAGATTGTTTAAATGTGTACTATGCTAATTAATAGCTCTGAGCAAATCTTGCTTGAATACTCTGGATTCATCATCATCATCATCATCATCATCATCAGAATGAGCACAAGAACAGATTGTGCATTGTGTAGGTTCATTGCTCTTTTTTTTCTTCATAGCAGCACATAACATATACAGATGAAGTCTGAATTTTTAGCCCCCCTGTTTAGCCCCCTTCTAGGTTAATTAGGTTAACAAGGCAGGATAGGGTAATTAGGCAAGTTATTGTATAATGATGATTTGTTCTGTAGTCTATCTAAAAAATATACAGCTTAAAGGAGCTAATAATTTTGACCTTAAAATGGTTTAAAATTTTAGCCGAAATAAAACAATAAATACTTTCTCCAAAAGAAAAAATATTATCAGACATACTGTGAAAATTTCCTTGGTCTGTTAAACATAATTTGGGAAATTAAAAAAAAAAAATTGTATATAGCCTTTGTATATATATATATATATATATATATATATATATATATATATATATATATATATATATATATATATATATATATATATATATATATATATATATAACAAATTCAAAATAAAATACAATGGAATTATGAATAAAATATATATAAAGACACTTCAAATCCAGTTTGCATGGGGTGAAGTGCTCTCTCATATGAAAAAATACTATAGAATTGTATAGTAAATTCTGTAGTGTTTTTGAAACCATATTATAGTAAAGTACTTGAATTAATGTGATGTGGTAATTCTGTAGTTGCTGACTGCAGTAATAAACATTTATGTAAACAAAATTACCCAATATTGTATTGTTTTCGGTTTCTACTATAAGATCAATCTCATTACACCACAGCGCACCATAGTTAAAACTAAAGTAAACTACAGTAAGTAAAACCACAGCCATGTCACCCTACAGCCTTCCCAATCATCCCCATCCATGGTGTATGGTGAGTGCACTGGCGCCGTTGTCCTGTGGCTGCCGTCGCATCATCCAAGTGGTGTGGAGAGACCACCCCCCCCACTCCAAGATTGTGAAGCATTTTGGGTGTAGCACACATTACATTACATTACAGTATTTATGAATGTTTATCAGTTAACTATGGTTAATACTACAGTATGCTATACAAGAGTTGTAGAGTAAATATTACTTTACTATAACACTTTACTATAGCACGGTTCACAAACACTATAGTATTTACTATAAACTACTACAGTATTTTTACTTCAAAAAGTTTGGCAGATATCTTCGAAGCTCTGAACATGCTAAAAAACTAATTTAAATAAAAATGTTTATAACATCAGACTGAAAACTAGGCTTTTACCAAATTTGTCTCTCATTTGCTGTATGAACAAGCTCTGCCGTATGAAACGTCTTAAGAGATAAAAGGCTCTTCATGATGGATTCAGAGCTCACTTCTCCTCCCTGTCTCAGAGAGTTCTGAGCTCTCAACAGACACCCACACTAAGCAAATCATTTCCCATAAATCCCTGAGCCTCATCCACCAGCGAGAGCCTGGTCCCTGTCAGAGACATAAATATACATTTTCAAAAAGGATTAGAGCACATTTTTTTCAGCACAGATTTCGACTGTTGCTATTACGACAAGCTCTCGGCTTATTTTAAGATTTTCTAGAACAGAATCCAGAATGTGTCCCTAAAAAAATGCCATCACTGATAACTGTAAAGTATTTAAAATAATCATATCACAAATTCTGACCACACAATCCACAAACGTCCCCTCTTAATCGAAATGTAATTCCAGGAAATGTCAGAGCCATTTGACATTTTAAGTGAGGAAAGACGATCTTAAAGCTTTAACTGATGCTGATGGTTATCGAGACTCCCCAGTGAGAGTGTGCAGCGAGATGATGTGACCTTGCCTGTAGAACAACTCTAAAAATAGATTCAATCTCAGTAATGCAATGATTTCCACTTATACGTACAACAAGAAATCCTATAGAGCCAATTTAATAATGCCCCTCGCTTTCTTGACAATTTGCTACAAATGCATGGCAGTACATTAGACAAGTCATTAAAATGCTTTTTATACGTAAAAACTGTGACGCACAAGCTATTTTTATCATTTGAGCAGACAGTGTAATTATATAGAGATCAAACACTAATCAACACCTTTAAGACATGCAGTCAGTAAGTGATAATGTACAGTCAGCCAGTTATAAGTGTAGCAGAGACCCTGAATAGGTGTATTTTGCTTTTACACTTATGGAAATTCACAATTTTCCTACAAATAAATCCCAAGAGCCATGGTTGTGTTAGCTAAAACATGGTAAGTAACCACAAATTGATCGTAGTGTTGCTACACTAACCATAATGTACCTGGGTTCCACATTTCGATTTGTGTTGGGACAAAATGAAGGATTTGAGTTAATCTTATTCGTTTTTACAAATTTAAGTGAACTGAACATAAAACCATTAAGTTGTCCCAAAAAAACTCAATAATTATGTTGTTTTAGCTCATTTTAATTAATTAGTTTGAACAAACAGCATTTTTTCTTTTTTTATTTGCATTAAACGTGTGGTTATACAAATGAAAATAAATACATCTAATATTTAACAAAGTAACTGTCGCTATCCCCATGCCTGTCAACATTGGCATGTGAAAATAAGGGATATGCCCACCATAATAAGGTCTATCCCACCCCCCAAAATAACCCAAATTACTAAATCTGTTCATCTGAAGCTGTTTCATTGTATATAAACAGTTAAATGGTCAGTAATATGTTTTAATATTATTATTTACAAAAGAAAAAATAAATAGTATACATTAGCAGCAAATAAATTAGCAAAGAGATCAGCCTATTAAAATGAATAGGTATTATAAAGAAATTGAATCAAGTTATCAAATCTCATTAACCTTTTCTTCACTGTATAACTTACACATTCTCATTAAAGAGAACAAAATTCATTATGATTTTTTGTTTGATTACATTAGATAACAGAGGTGTCACTTTAATATTGCACAGATCTAACGTTATAATAAAAGCATTCGACTGCTTTGCTAACTTTTTATGATCATTTAGGACAAAATTAGTTTGAAAAAACCCCACAATGATCGTCATCTTTGGATGTTATTATTAATTACGTGTATATGTCTGTTCAAACCCAAACTTTTCGTCAAAATCCAGACTTTCGCTCCGCTTCAAATCGCATGTACAGAATCCGTTTGGGAAACAGCATCTATCACTATGGAGCACATCAGCTGGCAGTCAAGCACCGCTATATGACTGTTTTGAGGATTGCATAGGAGGGGCAACGACACCTGTAATGAAAAGGGAAGGGAATCCTGCCGTTTTTATATTTATTTCAAAATGATTTCATGCCTAAATAAAACAAAACCAAAATAAAAAAGATAAAAATACGGGAGAATCCCGGGAAAAATGGGAAGGTTGACAGGTATGCACTTTCCCAACACATCTACTTATCTAAATATATGTGAGTGTATATTATACAACTGTAAAGAGCGAGAAGTGAGTACACAGTGATGTGCAGCTAACATTAGCAACTAAATATTTATATAGACATATTTTACCTTTAATCGTTAGATCATTTACATATCTTACATCTAAACTCTGGAACAGCCTGGCACAATTCGGGAGACAAATGACACATCTCTTGGCACTAGCATACACATTAAAACAAACACATAACTGAAATCCAAATTATCTGAAAGATTGTTAGGCTGCATTAATCAGGGGCAACTACACATGTTATGCCGCGGTCACACTAGAGTTTGAGTATGCAAAATTCTGTCGTACGATGCTGTGAAAAGGGGCGGAATTAAACAAGATGATCAGACATTAAAAATGGGAGCGATTGGTCCATATTTGACATTTCTGTAGAGAGGTCATGTTTTGAACTTTGATTGGTCTTATGCAGCCATGTGTTGCATTCACAAGTGTATGAATCAGTGTTCATACACATTTTTACTACTAAAAATCCATGACTTTTCCATGATTTGTCCAAGACTTTTAAGTACATTTTCATGATCTAATGTTTCATGCAATGTCTACATATGCGTAGTAAAAGAAAAACTATGCATGTTCAAATTTATTACAGCATATCATAAAACACGCAACAATTTATTTAGTTTCAATATATATTTATATGCAAAATTGATTCAGAGTCGGTGCCAATAATGTAGTGGTTAGTGGTTAATCCTTCCCTTCTCTCTGCTTTCCTACCAATACTCTCTACTGTCCTATCCAATAAAGGTGAAAACCCCAAAAAAATTATTACTAATAAAAAAATAATATTGATAAAGCTTACACCGCACTAATAATGTAAGAGTATGTGATTGACCAAGGACAAAAAAGAAGTAAATAACCTATATTCAAGTATACAGATATCTATTTTCCATGACTTTTTCAAAACTTTGTGGGTTTTTCTGTTTTTCCCAAACTTTTCCAGGCCTGGAAAATGCCCTGTCAAAATTCCATGACTTTTCCAGGTTTTCCATGACCGTATGAACAATGATGAATAGAAGTCTATAATGTGAAAAGAGCAGTGTGATCTCGGCTTTAGTCTGTCTGTTTCTCCTTATCCCAAGGTTCACATTATCTTGGATCTGGCCTGTATCCATATCGTTTTGGTTTGAGGAGGTTGCTCTGACTGAGTGTGGTTTTGTTCTTGACTTCAGTCAGTTGGTGGAGTTTTGGTTCCTTGGATCATCTTTTAACAGTGACATTTCTATGAAGCTGAACTGAATTAAACTGTAATAATCTTCAACTGTGATATTTGTAATAAATTGAACTGAATCTGTTTTAATTGAACTAAAACTACACTAGCATTCTAACCCCACTAGCCTACCTGCTTGATGTGCTGGAATGTTTCCACAGCCTGTAATATTTTTATTGTTTTATATTTTCATTTCTTCATCTACGTTATGCTGCTTTGACACAATCTACATTCTAAAGGTACAAATCTAAAAAGATTGACTGAAAATTCTGTGATTAACTAATAAGAATAAAGTTTTTCAGAGAGCCACGTAGGAAAAATGCTGACCTTTGTTTACCTCAACAAGAAACATATCTAAGTAGATACTTAGCTCAATGCGGAGTGTTTTTCAACTTTGTCCATACAAGGAAAAAAAGATTAACTTCTTAGTCAGACAAACTTAAGTATAAAAAACAGTTTAAACAGCTCTACTGTTACATAATCTGAGCTGACTGTTCTTATCGTGTCCATTTGAATGGAGACAACATTTTGTTTTATACACTTTATAGCACTAGACATTATGTTTTGCTGATTTGGTAGTCTACTTCTAAGAAGTGTTGCTGCTTATTGACCAGGGGTGCGTTTCCCAAACAATGATGTAACTCACAGCTGAATTATTAAGGTACAATGCGTAGTTTGGGAAATGAGTGATGTAGTGACGAGTGTTTCCCAAAACCCGTAGTTTTTCTGTCGCAGATCCATCGTTTGAACCACGTTAGTTATAACGTAAAACACCCATAATGATGCTCTAAACAGGGTGGAGTAACAACTTCTTTAGAGAAGAACCCCATAATATCTTTGGCCAAATTATATTGTTTCACATGCAAACGCATTAAAAAAATTCCAGTATTAGTTTTGGTAAAAACATGCACTCGTTTTCCATATTAATTTAAATACATGTAAATGGCACATATAGGGCCTGTTTTCCCTTTACAAATATTTTTGAGAATATTACATATTCTATTCTGAATTAACATAAAATCACTCTCAAAAGCTAACACGTATTCTAATATCATCTATAATTCATATAAATAAATAAGAGGCTTTTTATTAAGAAATGAAGTTCAATATTTATTATTTATTAGTGAATTTAAAAAATCATACCTTAATAATAATAATATTAATAATATTAATGATGATGACGATTATTATTATTATTTTTATTGATATTGTTTATTTACTTTTTTTTTTGTTTTTTGAAAAGTCTAGTTTTACAATTTGACACATGCAAACTACTGCAGAAATATTCTAACCAATAGGCCCATGTCATATACAGTACAGATACTTAATAAATAACCTTCTATAAAATAAAAGCAGTAACGTGTGCTATGTTTTTTGTATTTACAATCTTTGGAGACAGAACGTAAATCCCGCTTTTAAATAATAGGTCACCTATAGCTTTCGTCATGAGCCACGGCTGAAGATCGCTAAAACTGAACTTTAAATATGCTTTGAAACCAAATTACACCTAAGAGAGATGACTTTAATGCTTTTTTTTTAATCATTCCAAGTTTAAATGTCAGAATGTTCTAAACGAACAGGGCATAGGGGGGATAACTGGGAATAGAACACAGCCAGGAACTATGTTTCTAACTACAGCTCCAGAGCTTTAGTTGCAAGCATACAAGTTTGCAATGCAGTTTGCGAATGTTCGTTGAAACAATGGATTTGGGAAACGCCAAATCAACAAACTATGTTTGTAACGACACAACCTGCAAACTTAGTTGGCTAACGATGGTTTTCAGAAATGCACCCCTAAACAGCAAGCTGATTGAATTGTTGCAGGTCAGTTCCTTATATTTGTCCATGTTTTACAGTTTAATAAAACAATGCCCATATTTCATATAATAATGCAAGATGCAAAAAACTGTACATCTACTCAGGCTTACTAAGAAAGCTGACTACTTTTATTGTTTTAACAAAGCTAAGGGAAATGATTAAACAATTAGTTACTTATTTCCAAGACCCATGTCCAGTCAGCAGGTTTAGTTGAAGAATTACAGATTAAACAAAGAAGTATCACAGATATTCACAGGCTTTATAGTGACTCACTCCTCATTAGTTCTCTCTTCACAGCTAAAATTAAACATACTAACCGAGCTGAACTGAATGGACAGACTGATGGCACAAGACAAAGGCCTTTTTGATGTGGGGAAGTCAGTAGCTGTTACCCGAGGAAATCTGGGAAATTTATTTTAGCAGAAGAGTTTCCTGATGGGAAGTTCCTTCGGGTCAGAACCCAGTGGGATCTTACTCTCTCATTTTTGTCTAATGAAATTTCGGATAAATCTTTCTTTGTTAATGTCAACTCCGACTATGTGATTAAACATAACAGAACAGATTCACATTTTGTGATTGAACCCTTTCAGTAGCAAACTCATCACCAGTGGATATGTTTTAGTAGTTTAGTTTATTATTGTATCCAAAACACATTAGTGGGACTGTTCTCCACCAAGTATGATCTCATTGCTCTGTCTATCGCTTTGTCCAGATGTGAAAAAGTTGTGTCATCACAATCGTCCTAATCACTGTTTACTGGTTTCTCAATGATGCAGTTAATCCAGTGCGAGAAGGTTGCCAGATGTTCATCCCACCAAGAAGCTTACAGAAATCTATCCAGTGTCCTAAACTAAAATATATATCTGTCAGAGAATTTTGTTTTTAATTTATGACGATAATGTACTACAGTGCAGAAGTTAAAACCAGATAAACAATATTTCAGTTTCATATCTCCAAATGACATTGTTCCTTATTCTCATCCGCAAGCAAAAGTCCACGAACTACAGCCTGCACAAAAATTACATATGACTTTATTTTGCCAAAACAACCATAAGACTTCCCCATTGTCATCACCTCTGTGTGTATCAGTGCCTTGTCACAGATTTGGCACAACTGGTCGACAGCACAAATTAGCAGCTCAACAGTTTACCACAATTAAGGAATCATTAACTGCAAGCACAGAGTCAAACCACAACCAACGCAGCCAGAGCAAACTGACTTTTCAGTATCGTTTCATTTTCAGCTTAAGCAGAGTTTAAATATGGAAGCACGTTTGCTGAGGTTATGAAAACAAACTCCTAGAAAAAAAACAGTTCATATTATTTCTCAAAGGTCTTCTGCTTCGCATATCAGTCATGCAGTAAGTGCTTCAGATATAATAACAATTTTGATAATCCTTTAATTGGAAAGAACATTTCACATCTTATACATCTTATATTCACATTCTTAAATGGCCAGATAGGTAGATGGATGGATGGATGGATGGATGGATAAATGGATGGATATATTGAAAGATGTATAGATAGATAGATAGATAAGATAGATAGATAGACAGACAGACAGACAGACAGACAGACAGACAGACAGACAGACAGACAGACAGACAGATAGATAGATAGATAGATAGATAGATAGATAGATAGATAGATAGATAGATAGATAGATAGATAGATAGATAGATAGATAGATAGATAGATAGATAGATAGATAGATAGAAATATAAATAAGGAGGTTGCAAGCGCCTTACTATAGAAAGTTCGCTAGCAGCTAGATAGATAGATAGATAGATAGATAGATAGATAGATAGATAGATAGATAGATAGATAGATAGATAGATAGATAGATAGATAGATAGATAGATAGATAGATAAGATAGACAGACAGACAGACAGACAGACAGACAGACAGACAGACAGACAGACAGACAGACAGACAGACAGACAGACAGACAGACAGACAGATAGATAGATAGATAGATAGATAGATAGATAGATAGATAGATAGATAGATAGATAGATAGATAGATAGATAGATAGAGATATAAATAAGGAGGTTGCAAGCGCCTAACTATAGAAAGTTCGCTAGCAGCTAGATAGATAGATAGATAGATAATGTCCAAAGCTAGTCAGCTACCAGCTAGCTAGTAATTTACCTAGTTAGCACCCATAGCGAATTAATGTGTGTATTTTTAAAGAGCAATAGATAGCCACATTGCTTGGTAGAAATATATTTAGGAGGTCACAAGCCTACCTATTTTTTAAAGAGAGTTCGCTAGCAGCTAGATAGATAGATAATGTCCCAAGCTAGTTAGCTACCAGATAGCTAGTAATTTACTTAGTAAGCACCCAGAGCAAATTAATGTGTTTTTAAGGAGGTCGCAAGCCTACTTATTTTTTAAAGAGAGTTCGCTTACTAGATAGCAAGATAGTAAGATAACTAGATAGCAAATTCAGTCTGGCTGTTAAAAATATGGACTATTATTCAACTTGAGGTGTCCTGGATCTTCTCACAGCTGGGATGTGGACATGTTTGCACTCCTATAAGGTCAAGGGTCAAGAGCCAGACAAGGGGCCGCCTTTGTTATTAATATATGCCACTCACAAGGCGAGTAGATGGAAAAATAGACAGCCATGATCTGAATCAACTGCCTTTCACAGACAGCCTTGAGTCTGTGAAGAGAGAAGCCCAAGTATCATCTACCCACACAGCACACCACTATGTCTGGAAAGTGATAATGCTGCATGTACTCTCATCAATTACACGACAGTCAGACTGCATTTCTTTCAGCATGCATCACTACCCAACTGCTACTTTTATAAGCCATTCCAAAGAAGAGCGTGCTATGTTTAAGATCACTTATCATTATAATCAGATGTTTTAAAAAGGGAAATGACAGTGACTCATATCTTCTCACTGCAAAAGAAAAGACATGAGTAGTTAGAAATAACAGCGACATCACTGCATTTTTATCACATTCATGACAAATTATGACAAATTTAAACTCAATTTATTTGTAGTACTAGAGGTTAGGATTGAAAAATAGCGTCTTCAGTGTTTATATTTCTACCATTATTATGACTGTATTTGAACTGTATTTTAGAGAAAATAATTAATGTTTTTATCTAAAATGTACTGCAATATATGAAGAGTTCAGATGCAAAAGCCGCTAAACATCACTTCCGCCAAAAATTAGATAATGATATTGAGTGAATCCTTTAGGCACGTAGTACATGTTTAACAAATAGATTTGCCTCAAATCATCTAAATCCCAACGTCAGCGCATTTAGAAATAACAGTTTGTTTGCAAAAGCTGCTAAACGCCACTTGCCTTTGACATCAAAAGACGATATATCCAGAGAACCAATCAGAAGGCGCGAATCAAATCATATGTTTGTTTTCGCCGACTTTTATGAGGAGACTGTTTTATTCTGCTTTCGATTTCGATTTTAAAAGATGAAGTTTGATAAACTGGATGAGCCTGTCAGACTGTGAGTGAATGGCATATGAAAACATCCCTTTCCTCAAAACTCTGTGCATTATAAGAAAAAGAAAACACAATGTACAATCGGAAGTGTAGCATGCATTCATAAATCTTTTTGCACAGCGAGGCTACTTTGAAAGGGTCTGATTTACTATACATTAAACAGTAACGCCATTTCATGAAAGACAAAGTTAAGATGTCGTTCTTTTATCCCACGTGGATGCTATGAGGATAAACAAGAGACTAAGACCTAAAGTATTTTGAGGATGAATGAATGACGGCTTCTAAAATTGTCTGAGAGACATCCCCTTTTTGCCCAGTAGGCCCACCTTGTATTTTATTTGCTAATTTAGGCAATTTTTAAAAGATAAATATATTGTTTAAAACTATACATTATTTATATTACTTCATATTACCTATACGCCTGATAAGCTTTTAATTTTAATGGACAATGCACAGATATTGATGTTTCATGATGTTTTTACACTACATTATTTGAATCTAACAAGCTTAGTATACAATGTTTACATTGTTCTACTTACATTAAATCTAAATCCCACATATCAGAAATGACAACAGAATGTTTAAAATGTAATTAATGTCAATTTTAATATTATTGATTAATAGACTTATTTGACAGATTTCATTCATTCATTTTCCTTCTGCTTTTTCCCTGGTTTATCACAGCGGAATGAACCGTCACTTACTTGACAGATTTATATATTTTTAATTTTAGGTGGTTTGTGTAATGTGTTTTATGTTTTATGTGTTTTATTGTCTAGTCCCAAAAGGTAGATTTAATCGTTTTTGCAAAAAAAAAAAAGCACAAGTGGATTTAGCTGGTTTTGACGCAAAAGAAAATTTACCTTGTTAAAAACCAAAGATTTGTCTAATGTGACATTTTTGAAAAAAGTTAATTTATCTACTACAGTAGTTAATAACCTTTTCATAAACTATAAAATGAAACTTCTGAACCTTATTATAGGAGCCTGATCGAAAATGCTCATTTACAAGAAAAGAGGTCTGATGGATTAAGAGGGTTTTGCATCTGAACTCTTCATATATTAAATTACACTGCAAAAATGCTTTTCTTACTTAGTTTTTGTTTTTAACCAATTTTCTAGACAAGCAACAGAAATTTAGTTTTGCTTTCAGAAATAATGAAATCTAGAAAATGCTTCTTGATTTAATAATTTTTAGATATTATGATTAAACTATAAGCAAGAAAACAATTTTTTTGCAGTGTATTATATTTGCAACATAGGCTCATTCTGAAAACGTACCCCTATATACATTTCTGGAGATTGCGAATTATGTAGCCAGAGGTACGTATGGCTGCATTGCGTCTTTAATACGAACGCTACGGGGCAGTTTGACGCCGTTCATTTTCGCACTAGCAGCTGACTGCTTACCTCCGTATGGCTGGCTCTTCTGCTGTTACCAGTTTATCAGCAGCCTATTGTGGATTCACAAAAACAGAATAAACATCTCCTGGGACGTATTTGGCGCTCTCCAGAAATGTATATTGGGGTATGTTTTCAGAATGTGCCTGGGGTGTATATATTAAAACTAACCTCAAAGATGTGAAATGGTGTAAAAACAATTTGAATTAAAAAAAATCCTCATTCATTCTCTCAAATGATAATTTTTGGTGTGTTTTACATTTACTAGCAATTTCTGAGTCACAGTTGTTTTAATGAGTACATTTTACAGCAATTTTTTTATTTTTATTTAGAAAAATAGTTTGGTGCAAAAGATATTCATGGACAACTTATTTTGTGCAAAATACAGTCCTTTAAAGATTGAGTTGCTTTTATCTTGGCAAGCAAACACGGTTTTAACGCAGCTCCCCCAGCACTGGATTGGCATGATAAATGACTTGATGATTAAAGATAGTGACCTGATGCTGAAGGAATGCAGGACTGTGGAAGATAAACTCCCTCCAGGTGAGCTTGAGGTCTGGACTTCTCACACTCGTACGCTTTTGGGGGAAATCATCACATTTTATAGAGTCTGGTAGAACCAATGCGAACTGTGTATTTCCAGTGCTCTCTGTGGTTTCCCTGACATTTTTTGGCAGCCGTATACAAACAGAAGAGTTGTCTCATGGGCTCTCGTGTGCTTAGAAGACCTAAACAAAAACTGAAAAGGCTTGAGCTCAGCTTGAACAAGCAGATTTTGTCTTGCTGAAGAGGCAGCGCTTGTGTTTTGGTAGTGGCAAATGTTGCTGTCTGTTTAATTTGGAAACAGATATGAGTTGCAGTGCACCAGCGTGACACTTTGCTTCTTGTGGAGTCATCTTTTGCTAAATCAAACCATGACAAGGAAAAAAACTACAAGATCTTTTCAATATCTCATAGAGAATGTAATAAGATCAAATAAAAATATTAAAAATATCCATCTTTTGCTTTCTTATCATGAACCACCTTTTTAAAGGCATCTCTAAATAAACAGAAACCGGTCCCTGAGTTGGAAAATCAAACACTGTAATAAAATCTGTAAAATTTATGGTAAAATGGCAAAAAATACTTAAGAAATCGTTTATATATATATATATATATATATATATATATATATATATATATATATATATATATATATATATATATATATATATATATATATATATATATATATATATATATATATATATATATATATATATATTAGTGGTGGGCAGTTATCGGCGTTACCATGCTGCTTTAACGCAAGACTCTTATTGCGCAATAAAAGAAATTGCTGTGAATCTATTCTCAAAGTTGGGTAGGTAGCTGGGTCTATTCTACGCAAGCTATGATGAGTTTCACCTAGATATTTTAGCACGGATGTATACCTGACCGGTGAGCCGTCTGACAAAATGTGCCCTTCTGAATCAAATCAGCAGGAGGAATGACTTTAACTGCAGTTCGCCAGTTTCACTTTAACTCATGAACATTTCACTCATGCCCCCGTGACAAACTGGGGTATTAGACTGGTAAGGACTGGTAAGAGTGTTATGGAATTTAATAACGCACACCAAATGGAAAGAAAAAAAAACTTCCACATTTTGCGATGTGTGTCTCTGTGTGTGTGTGTGTGTGTGTGTGTGCGGTCATTTACTGGCAGCCGCGTATGTGGATCTTGTCGGAAAATATGGCGAAAGTCCTACATGACGGTAATTGTTTCTTCAATAATGCCACTAATATATGCATACTCCACATGTCTTAATTCCATTTCTGTTTAGTTCAGTTATGACTTTATTCGGATTATGGTGATCAAAAATCGCTGTTTCGAGCTTATGTGGGCCTACAGTTCAAAATTCATGTTTAACTGAATAAACAGTTAGTAAATACAAGTACATCTTACTGAACATCATTTATTTTCATCACCAATTATCATAGTGGAATAGGAATAGTGGAACAGTTTCTCAAGCAGTTTGTGATGCATTTTGGAAACAGGAGATGAGCCCCTGGTCTAATGCGCCACCTGGCTTGAGAAACCCGTTCTCAAAGACTTATTATTTGGGTAGCACACATATTCTGAATGCCTTCAGCAGAATTCAAATGAGCCCTTTTAATCTAGATTAATTCCGAGATTAATCTAAATCTAGATTAAAAAATGTATCTATGCCCACCTATAATGTATATATATATATATATATATATATATATATATATATATATATATATATATATATATATATATATATATATATATATATATATGAGCAATATCACATGAGTAGCTGTGCAATATGGCTGTGTATCAGCACCGGTGGGAGGAGTGCATTGGCACGAGGCCGCAGGCCCATATTGCATATAGTCCCTTTATTAATCTGGGGTCGCCAGCCCCAACAGCCAACTTATCCAGCACATGTTCTACGCAGCGGATGCTCTTCCAGCTGCAACCCATCACTGGGAAACATCTATACATTCTCCTTCACACACATAAATTACGGACAATTTAGCTTACCCAATTCACCTATATCACATCTTTGGACTTGTGAGGGAAAGCCACGCGAACACAGGGAGAACATGCAAACTCCACATAGAAACGCCAACTGATCCAGCCGAGGCTCGAACAACTGACCTTCTTGCTGTGAGGCGAACGTGCTACCCACTGCGTCACCGTGCAGCCCGATTCTATAATTTGATTACTATTAAATGTCCTATTAGGTAAATGTCTAATTATGAAATTTGACACTGGTGAGGTAGAACGTAAATGTCATTGTAAAATGTCCTGAATGTTATTTGTGTTATTAGTATTGCACGATAAGTTATTATATTGATTACTGTGACAGGCCTAGTATTAAGATTTTCATACAATACAGGTGTAAATAGGCCACTTTCAACCACATCCAGAGGTAGTCCAATATGGTGTTGAATTGACACTTTTTGTTTTTGAATAGACTGCTCTTTTGGACAAATTTGTTCAAACAGCCACCAACAGCAACCTACTGCTTCGCCTACAGACTGAACATGTGATTATTGTTGAAACGTGATCTGAGAAAGCGCACCAAAAAAGGTACACACACTTTGCTTCATTGTGCCAAAACACACGGTTTATGAAGCAATTGCCATCTGGATGCTTTTTTTTTATAAGCCTTCTTTCCAGCTTACTCGTGAGCTGCATAATGTTAATGAAAGCACTAATATCTTACATTATTAAACTATAATCTACACTCATGATCACGATAAAGTTTATCATTAATTGTTTGTAACCATTTGATTTTATTGAATTTGTCAGAGTATTTTTAAATGAATGTTGTCCGATATCTTAGAATCAATTTAAATCTGTTAAAATTGAATGCTATTAGATTTATCCAGTAAAAAACATGAATATGGTATAAATATATCTAGCTGTAGAAAAAGGCCGATCCAATTAGTTAAATACTATGAGATTAGTTTACAAAAATTAATGCAGCTCCATACTCTACACCAGGGTTATTCAATTGGCAGCCCGGCCCCCGGGGCAATCCAAATAGTGTGAGCAAGACATCAAAAATAACTTTAGTTCAGTCAAAAAACGGCGCTATAGTTATGAATTGCGTCTGTTCAATACAGCACGAGCTACAGTTGAAGGAGAGAGTGAGTCCCCTGACATTAAGCGAAAGGCGCAGGCAGCCAAAAACATTTGGATATGTATGTAGAAAAGGTCTTTTGTACAGTGCACTGATATCGTTAATAAGGATGCAATGATCAGCCGATTTTACTATTAACCGCGCTTTAATTAATTACGGTTAATTAATCGTAAAGGCTTCTCAACAATGTGTTTCTGTTGCATGGAACAAAGCTGCTGCAACTAAACAAAGTTATGCCAACTGTGTGCTAGTTTAAAGTTCCGAGCTTATATCGAGTCTAACATGCACGCACATTGGATTAACTATAACAGCAGGCTGTTCAGATATTGCATCTTTTCCGCACGCAAGTTCATTATTTCCAGAGGAGACGTGTGCTGTGCATATTGGGAGCGGTGCGCGCATTGGCTCGCAAGCAGACCGACACACTCGCGCCTCCAGGCGCACACAGTTGAAATTATCTCACGCTGTAGAGGTGAGAGTTGTGCGTGGCTTTCAATGCAATGTAAACAAAAGATACATTAGACAAATTATTACAAATTATTAAAATTATTATGTATGAACGCAGATAATAAAAACAGTTCATTTAAGTACTTACCTAATATAAAGCTTAAACTAACGTTAGACAACTATTATTTTTATTTATTCTTATTTTATTTATTTATTCATTGTTCTGTCATTTATTTTCATTGTAAAATTATCACTCATGTTTAAATCAAAAACTTCATTTATTTTAAGTTCAAACAGTAAAATGGACTATTCTTTGTTTTCTATTGATATTTTGTGCTTTATTATTTGGGACTAAGCGGCAGTAAACAACACTTTAAAATATAAGCAGTTTTCTTGTGATTTTCTGAACTAGTAGTGTTTTGAAATTAATAAATGCATAATAATGGTGATAACCATGAAACCATGATTATTCTTCAGACTATAATCGTACAACCAAAATCTATAATTGTTGCATCCCTAATTGTTACGCAGTTTAAAACATAACATATGAATGTGTCTGAATGTAGAAGAAGCCTACTTAAGCACTGATTTTGTTGTGTTTCGAAATACATTTGAATATGTTTAAAAAAAAGCCATGTGATCTGTACAATGCAGTGATTTTATGTAGCTTCAAAATAAAACATATTAACGTTTTAATGAAGCCAACGTGGGTGTCTTAAGAAGCAAAAATACAGCATATGGGCTCTTATATTGCTGTAGTGTCATCACTTATTTTGTAAGTCATATCTCTCCGGCCCCTCATTTCAGATACATATCATGAACTGGCCCCCATGATAAACTAATTGAATAGCCCTGTTTCTCAACCACGTTCCTGGAGGACCACCAACACTGCATGTTTTGACTGTCTCCTTGGCCTGTCAAATCCATGAGATGTCCAACAAATATCAATCAAATAAAGTTTAGTTGTGTTAAAAGTGTGCAATCCAAATAGATGGAGATTTTATATGCTATCTGAATAAATCTTATTTGTTAGGCCTAGTATTTAAACTAAACACAATCTTTATACTATATTCTACATGGACTTTCCTTTTATTTTATATATTTAAATATGTCTAGTTGACTTACTGGAATTTATCTATTGCTATAATGGGCATTTGCAATATTTTATTCGAAAAAAAAAAAAAAGCTTAAAAATAGCATTGGAAAGATCTGCAAGGAGTGTGTTTTTCCTGCCTTTTCCTGCTGCAGTGTTACACAAGACATCCTGTGCCTTGATGCCCTGCAGTGCGATCATTGGGTCCCCAGAAATCTCCAACAGCACTGAATTTAAAAAAAATGGCATTTGCAGCTGTATCACTGCTGCAATGCTGAAACTTAAAAGGGGTAATTCACCCCAAAAAAATTAATTGGATTTACTCACTATTTACTCACCCTCAAGTGGTTCTGAATCTTTGTGAGTTTCTTTCTTCTCCTTAACACAAAAGAAGTTGTTTTGGAGAAAGCTGAGAAACTGTAACCATAGTAGGATTGGTAAAAGAAAGAATCTCATAAAGGTTTGAAACCAATAAAGGGTGAGTAAATGATGACAGAAATTTCATTTTTGGGTGAACTGACCCTTTAATTATCTATTGAAATTAGAAAAGCCAAATATTATTTACAGATTCATGGATGTATAAAACTTTTGTATCAAAAACTTTGACCAAGAAAAAAGCATACCTTATTTAATACTTTACAAAAAGAAAACTTGGGACAAAAAGCTCCTTAGACCTGGTACAAAGACGCTGTTCTGTTGATCCAAACACAAGTGGACCATGCAATAAACGAGAGTTATAAATGTGTCTAATTTTTGACAGATTTAGTTAAAGTATTTATTGTGTATGTAGGTATAGTGTTTTCAAAAGTATCAATATTTCGATACATATTGATGCTGAAATAAATTAAAACGATACAGTCATGCTTTTGGTTAGTTTTGATACTAGGGGTGTCAAAATTTCGGTGCACCGCAATGCAGATGGAGACAATTCTGTATCAGTTCAGTAATAATCATAAGCGGTTATTACGTACTGATGTCATTTATCTCATATGCGCTATATTGTGGTAGCTTACTATGGCGAGGGAGGTGAGCGAAAGTAGTTAAAACACTGCAACTACTTAAAAAGCAGACAACTATGTACAATTTGCTGGACAGTCTTTCACTCACACTGAAGTACAGCAGAAGTATTTCATTGCGATTGAGAAAATGAAAGTAAACTCCATTTCTCTCTCTCACTGTGGCCCATTTGATCTGCTGGCGTGACATTTCCTCTCTCCTCTCGGCTGTTATAGCGATACTTCTGGATCTAGACACGAGTGTGTATCTGCAGAGCGAGTTTTCTCCTCTGCTTCTATCATGGATCAGCTAAGATCGCCGCTGATGTTTATCACTCATCAGTGAAATAGTTATTTATTTATAAATTTGAGCCAATCGCAACCCTTTCTGTCGAGCATGTGACCAATCATAGGGGTGTAAGAACTCGACAGGGCTCAAAAAGTGAGCTTGCGATTTACGTTTGTTTATTTGCTATAAATGCTCATGTTGCTCCGTGCATGTCCCTGAGTTTCTGTTTGTACTAAAGGACAAAATTCTATTATAAATAATATAGAAATATATTTATACATTTTTCTTGTGCTGTGAAGTAAAATATAAAATTGTGTATGAAAAGCATCGTCGTGATTCACCGAGATATCAAATTGAACCAAATCGATGGCATGATAATCGTAACTAAATCGAACTGTGAGAGCAGTGTTCACACCTCTAATTGATACTGGCATTGTTCTCTCACTATTTCAGATTTGAGACAAATGAACAAACCAATATTCAAGAGTTGCTACAGAGCAGTGCAAACTAAATACGCTAACATGATGACTCATTTAGCGTAGCACCTGAAAGACACACAGAGCCCTTATATGAAGAATCTCAAGAGGTTGGTAACTGCTCCCATTTTAACATCAGTGATTCTTTAAATTAGACAGCCTAGTTAAGTGTTCACAATATTTGTATTGTACTATTCTTGCCTTTTAAATCTCTATATTTAAGCTAGACTTAAGGACTGACATACCTGCTGTAATGTTTAATCTTACGTAAAATACAAAAGATTGTATGATTTGGTTTAGTTTTTTTCGGTTGCCTTTTTCATTTATTTTAAAGGCGCTTTATAGCATTTTAATAGTACAACTACAAGTGAACTACCACAATAAGTTTTGCTCATGTAAAATTGTTTATTATTCTTATATTATAACTTGTTTATCTTTTAATAAAAATCTCAAAATTAATATTCTTAATGGAATTTTGTTCCTTGATTGTAGTATCAAAAATGATCACATTAGTAGGTATATAGAGCCCGATATCACAAGGAAACATAACTTTTTATGTATTATCAGAAAAGTGACTAATTCATACGATTTCATTCATATTTAAATTTAAGATTTTTAAAAGGAGGCGTAATCTGGAGTTAAACAGTTGAGTCTTATGCAATGATATCATGCTGTGCTCTTAATTAGTTACTATACCTAGATGGGAACTATTTTCAAGTGCTAACTAATATGATTGCGCCTGCTGCAGCCATGGTGCAGCAGCAAAGTTCCTTGATTTTTGCGCCAGAATAAGCGTATAGTTCCAAGCCATATCAACCTAAAAATGCTTTAAACTGGAAAATTATATAAGCTCTAAACAAAATTTGTTTTTACATTTTTGAATGAGATGCTAATGGTCAAATCTGATTCAATGATTTATGCTAAGATAAACTAAAATTATCTCATCAGACCAGGAGATCAGCTGAAATGATTAAAAAATGGTAAAACTTAACTGTTTAATTCTAGGGGAGTTGTAAAATGAGCCTATTTTCAATAAAAGTAGTTTGTTTCTTTAATAACAGTAATGTATCTCAAACTTGAAAATACACAGAGGTCCGTAGAAAGCTTATATAAGGAGTCCAGAAGATCTGGCTTCACTACGCTTACTCAACATAATTATTCTTGAAGTCATTATCAGCTCTGAAGATCAAATATCCATCTTCTTTCTTCAGACCAGCACCCTGAACATTCTTTGCAACAATTCTGGTTTGATATTTGAGAGTACTCTGATATCCAACCTTTTCTTGTCTGACTTCAGACGCATGTCTTTTTAAAACCCTAAGGCTCTCCACAAATCAAAATCCTTTTTTAAAAAGGATGACGCCCTTTAAAGGGCATCCCAGACCCCGTCCTCCAATCTTATGCATGCACTCGAGACAATTTGATTTCATGTCCAATGCGCCTCAGCAGTTTTAATCTACTCCGTTTTGAAGTCTACCCTTAGGTACCGTTGACAGTGAATGGTGGTTAGTGTTGATGACCCTGTGGGCTTGACCTCATCTTTCAAATGGCGTTACTTTGTGGTAAGGTTTCACAGATAGGCTCAGTAGGTTGGTGTTGGTTGTATCGTAACACCACATGGATGAATACCAGGAAGAGGAATGCAAGTTAACTCAAACAAGGACAGACTTACTTGGTGATAAGGTCAACTATGTGGGTAAAAGCCTATAATGAGTTTTGCTGACAGGAAAGAGTAGAAAGTTGTGTTTGCATCTGGTGTAGTCAGTGGTTTGACGCAAGTAGGATAAGAGCATTGTTTGGAGCAAGGTTTAAGGGTGAATATGAAGGAAGACAAGTGTTTACAAAGGCTGAAAGTCTTTGTCTTTCTTCCCCTCACGTCATCTGTGCATAAAGGGGCAACTCTGGGACATCAGTTTATTCAAAGCAATAATCATATAATCAAGAAAATTACAGAGTGTTGAGGCAGAAAACAAACATCTCGATGAGAACGAGAGAATCTGAATCCTTCTGGAAAAAAAGTGATTAATTTTATGTCCATTTGTTTAAAAATTGTACCAATATCAATTAGACAAGACTCCCACAGTTGTGATTTTCTACTCAAACAGATGATCCTCATTAAATCAGGTCTAGTTTAGATTCTCATAATGCATCGGTCCCACTTTTTTTTAAGTGGCCTTATATAATATGTACTTACACTGAAATTAATAATTTGTTACTCATTTTGTAAATACACATTTTTACATTGTATTTATGCTTAATTTAATACCTGCATGTAACTAGATACATAATTAATTTCTGTAATTACATTTATAATTACATTGTTGACCATACCTTACATCTTAACCCACCCTTAAAACTACCCAGACCACTAAATCTGTCCCTAACTTTATCCATACCCCACCTCAAGAGCACCAGAAGATTTCTACAATACATTTATGAACACATAAAGTACTCATCTTTTTTGTATTCATCTTTTGATGTAAGTACATAGTAGTTAAGGACACTTAAGTGGGACCCTTTTATCTACAGGCATGTATCTACACTAAATTATGGTAAAACAAATTCAGAATTGTAACTTCAAGCCCTTTTAACCTGGAGGATTTTTTTTAGTTCCTAGAGCTATTTGTGGAAGTACCACTAGTTCCACCTATATCTTGGTCAAAACTGGAAATAATACTTCCTTACATTTATAAAGCGCATTTACTCAAAGTGATTTGGGGGGAATCTCCTCATCCACCACACAATTTAAATAATTTTAGTGCTATAGTGATGGCATTTATGGCAATTAAAAAAGGGCAATTATTCCGAAACAGGGTTTATTGTATAAACAATATGAACAATACGAGCTACTGAGGCTACAATGAGATTAGTTCTCAGGAAACCAGGCCTGGTGGGTAATTATTTTGAGTTCATAACCACTATGATTGTCATTGGGGGTCAGTCAATATGGGTTCAAATCCATTGATAATGGTAATACTGAATTTTCAAGAAAGCAGGTTGTCAGAAGACCAATATAATATTCATATTTATGCATAAATCAATTTAATAATCTCAAGCAGTATAATAATCTTTTATCTATATGCAATTATCTACACTAAACGATGGTGAGAAAAATTGAGAATTGTTACTTCAAGCACTATTAACCTGAAAGAACAAATTTTGAAACCAGGTCTATTGTGTAAAAATTTATGAGCCACTATGGCTACACTGAGATTAGTTCTCTGGGAACCAGGCCTGGTGGCTAGTTACTTTGAGTTCATAATAACTATGATTGTCATTGGTGGTCAATCAATATGGGTTAAAATCCATTGCTAATGGTAATACTGAATATTTGAGAAAGTAGGGTGTCAGATGACCAATTTAATAGGGCTGGATGATTAATAAAAAAGTAAGGCATAAATATATGTAATAATCTCAAGTAGATTGGTTAATTTCAGTAAATGAAGATACAAACCACAAAACATGGGTAAAAGATGGGGCGTCCCATGTTGGTGTTTACGATAAGTAATAAGTAATTTTTCCGATTTCATATATGTAAAAATCACACACACACATCTACTATGATGTTGCAAGCATCTTTTTGGAAAATAGTATGTGTAATAACTGTAATAAATGGGTGTAATAACACTGTTATATGTCCAGTGATGTGATGTGATGTGTATATATATATATATATATATATATATATATATATATATATATATATATATATATATATATATATATATATATATATATATGTACTCCATATATGGAAAACTATATATTTAATTCCTAAAAAAAAAAAAAAATTATTCTGACCTGTACCTGTACAAATACGGGAAAGTATAAATACTCAACCAGAGTATAAATGTTTTTAATGACAAGTAATTTGCTGTACTGCATCCTTGAATATACCATTTTGATATCCCATCAAATGCCACTAAAAATAATGGTAAAGATGTATTATATTCATTATTATATTTTTGCTTAAGACACATTATGATGTAGGTACAAAAAAATAGGTTGAACATAGTTTTCAATCTTTTCAACTTGCTGCAATATCAATATTAAAGCTCTATCATTCTTAGTATTGTTTATTTAAACGTATAACATGGTATACATGCTAAACACATGCATACAAATGAACAACATATACATACATACATAAAGAAATATGATTACATAAATACCATGAAGAAACGATCTTATATATATATATATATATATATATATATATATATATATATATATATATATATATATATATATTATTCCTAAGCAGGGCTGTGGGTAGACTTTACAAATGACACTGATAAATTGGCACAACAGTGAGAGTCCAGTGCTGATTATGCCAAAAAGCCCAAACATTAGCTAAGCATTGGGCCTGACCAATATATTGGTCAATCATGAGTCATCATATATCCAGAGTCAGAGTGTCCAGCCCTGCATGAGGATACATTTTCTGGATATTATCAAAACCAAAACTTCATACGCAGGGGTGCTGAACCGACAATGATCCACAGTTTCATTTTGAACACAAAGAGATCCAAAACCGTCCCGTACAACATGCACAACCACGAGGCCCATACAAAACCCATATAGACCATACAAAGAGCTCTAATACTAATGGTTATATTTCCGCCTGGTGCTAAAGACAGTGATAAGAGCACACAATGAAAAACTGATTGACAGCTCATGCCTCGCCCATCTCTCTCCGGCCATGCAAATGAAAAGAAGCTCTCAATATACTTCAATCAAACAGGTAAAATAATTAGAAAATCTCTAAATATGTTGGTTTTATGGCAATCTGGTCATGCTTTCCAATTGGCTCAGTGAAGACTCATATGAACTGAGCAAACAGTACAGAATCCCTTGCACAACTCTCTGGAGGTCAAAACATGAACTGCAACCTACTGTACGAGTACAGCAAACATACAAGCTAAAGAAATGCCAACAAAATGTGTCCTTTCAGGCTTTAAAATATAAAAAAATGCAATTATAAACAAATCATCATTTTGACTAGTGCATTAACAAATCGATTCTCACACACAAGTAGATTGAAAGATTTGAGGCATAGAAAGCATGAGATCCAGAACGCATCCCAAACGCGTTTAATCCTTGCATCCCATTTTCTGCAACGCAAGTTTCATTCCATTCAAAGCAATGAAGTGACGCCAAACAAAAAATAGGGAGTCTTCTGATTTATCTTACCAGTCGTTCGCCGAAGTCTCGTTGATAACGTCCTGGTAGGCTGTTAAGAGGGCCAGTCTGTTCTTGCTGAGATTCACAGCCATGTTGCTGCCACTGCAATCATCCAGACCAGTGTAGCAGTGATGATGGGGAGCGGAGAGTCACTGCGGAGCGCGAGAGGAGGAGGAGGAGGAGGAGATGAGATGTTGCACGCCGAACAAAGAGACGCTGCTGCCGCTGCTCTGCTGCTCCGCGCGGTCCTAGTGCCGTCTTTGTGAGGATACAATGGAGAGCAGCAACGGGGGAACTAGAGGAACGGTTTAACGGGCCTCTTAAAAAACACGACGCTTACGACACCACTAGATACAGCGAGAAGATTAAGATGTGGTAGTTTATTTTGGTATGTATAGCGTTTAAACGATAGTGAAAAGAATTGTAGACCTAAATGAAAAGGGGGCTGCTAGTATTCGATAAAATTCAGTTTTGTCAGAAAAAAATAAAGAATTTAAAGGGATAGTTCACCCAAAAATGGAAATTTACTCACTCTCAGGTGGTTCCAAATCTTTATGATGATCTTTTTTCTGTTAAGCACATGAAATAAAATATGTTTTGAAGAACTCTGAAAACCGGTGTTGTGCCGGGAGGAGCACCCCTGCCATAAAAATGCACCCCCTCTGAAATGTGCATAAACTGAAATTGATAACAAATATATTTAATAGAGTTATGACACTAATGAGAGAGACTGAGGTGAGTTTCATGAACAGAAAATAAATAAATAGAGGAATTACCAACCTATGTCACACATGATGTCACTCGGGTTCCCGGTTGCAAAAAGAGACCGGTTGCTCCGTCTTTTTTCCTTGTCTTTGGACAACAACAAACTGTACCGCATCGGATGTCATTCCCTCGCTGTAAATGCTAGCCCTCCCGTTTTTTTCTGCAACCTCGCTGCGTGTGCATCCTGAATGTTTACAAAAATGGTAATTCGTCTAAAGATTGACTTTAAATACAATACCGATGAGATCAAGTGAATTGTTTAATGTGTGGTTTAGTTTAAAATAGCAACAACTGTTTAATGTGTTCCATGCAGCCTAAATGTCTGTTTAAAACCCACCAAAATGCCTAATTTTAGGCTACACTACGGTCAATATTATTATTTTACATTTATCTGTAAACCTAGTGCATCTTAAAATGTGTTTCACTTCTCGTCCTTGCTTTATCAATCAAAATAATTATAGATTTACATTTTACGCTGCTTTTTCAAACTACTTATTTGAAATGAGCTGAAACAACACAAGTCTTGAGTTTGTTTGGCAGAACCCAATTGTTTTATGTTCAGTCCACTTAAATTTGTTTAAACGATTATGTTAAAGGTGTAGTAGGTGATTTGCCAAAATGCTAACCGGTTAGCATATTCTCTTTGGACAGCAGGGGAGGGACATGCTATTTCAGAGTGAATATTCAGAGGAGCAACTCGTTTTAATAATCGTTTTACGTTTTAATCAATTATAGTCTTTGATTTTTTTATGTAGACTAATGAAAGTCTATGAGGAGGTGCGTTTTGTGGCAGGGGTACCTTTCTCGGCACAACACGGGCATTGACTTCTGTAGAGGTGTTTTGTTTTTCCATAGAAAAAACAAACATGGGAAGATAATGGTTACAGGTTTTTGTCATTCTGGAAAATATTTTCTTTTGTGTTTAAAGGAACAAAGAAACTCGAGTAAACAGGTGAGTAAACGATGGCAGAATTTTCTATTTTGGGTGAACGAGCCAAATCTAAATCTAAATGCAATCAAAATTTTCTTATGCTCATGTGAAGGTTCAGTAATTTCAATTTTATGACTGAATAGGTTATTTTTATTGCCTTTAAAATAAAATAACTGAACATCAACTTTGTAGGTTGAGAAAAATGTTCATCTTAGAGGAAAATTCAAGGTAGCTTTAGCTTCTGAACTTCGCAGTAGAACACTTGTCAGACAGCACTAGGCATGGGCCGGTATAAGATTCTGACAGTACGATAACCTTAAATAAAAATACCACGGTTTCATGGTATTGTGATTACTGCTCTAATATATATTCTTTTTAAATGTCTGGGTAAAAAACACAACTTTTTCCCTCTTTGAACACAATACATTTGATTTTAAGAAACATTTAAAATATTATGGAGCAGTAAATATGTCAGGCTAAATATTTCAAATGAATTATTGACTTCTGCTGGCTTCATTAGCTTCAAAAACACAGTTTTCTTTACAATTTAAAACATCATCTTTGGATATCTTTTCTGCTGGAGATTCTGTTGTCCTAAAAACTAAAATAAAAATGTAAATGAAAAAAATAGACAATTTTGGCGGTTTTAAAACCTTGACTTTTCCAAACCACGGAATACCTTGAAAACGGTTATCGCCCCATGCCTAGATTGCACGTAAAAATAAATCATTTAAAGGGGTAGTTCACCCAAAAATGAAATTCTACTCACTATTTATTTAGTCACTCTCAGGTGGTTCCAAATCTTTATGATTTTCTTTCTTCTGTTGAACACAAAAAAAGATGTTTTGAAGAACTCTGAAATCCAGCATTGAATGCTGTAGAAAAAAAGCAAACATTAGGGAAGACAATGTTTACAGGTTTTTGTCATTCTTGAAAATATTTTCTTTTGTGTTCAATTAGTAAAAGATGTAAACAAGTAAATGTTGAGTAAACAAGACAGAATTTTCCAGTTTGGGTGAACTAGCCTATCTAAATACCATCTAAATTTAGGTTCAGTAGGTATTGCCTTTAAAGTGAAATAATTGAACATCAACTTTGTAGGTTGAGAAAAATGCCTATTTTACAGGAACATGTAAGATGGCTTTTGCATCTGAACTTTGCATTAGAACCAAGGGGTAGTTCACCCCAAAATGAAAACATGCACGCTTTTTACCACTCTCAAGTGGTTCCAAATATTTTTGAGATTCTTTCAGGGACACTGGATTGTTTTAAAGCCACGATTTTGCGAAGATCAGCTGGTCTGTTTATAAGCTGACATACGAGCACAACAACAGTGAGTTTGGTGAACTGATGACCTTCATGGTCAATCACAGTCATTTCTGTTGAGCACATGAACACAATAGCAAACCAACACTGTTTAAAAACGCGATCAACAGCACTCAAATGTTAGCGGGAAATGGACGTTTTAAAATTTCGGTACCAATTGATATCGAATTCCAGTATCATGACAACACTAATTAGCACTGCACTTAAACAAATGATTTCTGCTGCTTGTTCAAACTACTTCTTTAAAATGAGCTGAAACAACGCAATTCTTGAGTTTTTTTTTGGGACAACTTAATTGTTTTATGTTCAGTCCACTTAAATTTGTTAAAACATTATGTTAACTTAATTGAATAGTTGGGACAACATAAAGGAATTATGTGGAACCCAGCATTTTTTTTACAATGTATTAAAACAAAACTTGATGAAATGCACATTAACACTTACACACAGCAGATATTTTTTACATACATGCGTTTGCCATCATCTTCTTGTGTTTATGTCTGTACTCAGCATGCTGAAGGACTTCATGAGCATGCTCACTGTATTCTTCTTTGATGTTAATGTATCCTGCGGCTGTGACTGTGTTTGTTTACAGCACCACATATAGATGTGGCATACATGTTACACCGTTTTAACCCAGTTTTCAAGAATTCACATTTAGCTCATCATTTATACATAGGTTGTTTGGCATGGTGTCCCCGGAGAGCTCAAGGGATCCTCAGGCTCAGGGCTCCCTCCCTTTCACAGGGTGAGGAGAGATTGAGATCAGGACAATCTCAAAACTCCCCCGCTGCTGAGGCTAAGGATCTTCCTGAGAGTAAGACATGTAGAAAAAAGATTTAGGATTGTTTTGTCTACAATATAGAGCATATTTGGATGGTGGGAGGAAACCGAGGAACCTGGGGCAAACCCACGCGGACACAGAGAGAACATGCAAACTTCGCACAGAATTACCCGATGGCCCAGCGAGGACCTGGCACCATTGGTATTCTGGACTGCTAGTCACTGGGCCACCGTGCCGCCCATTCTGGATAAAGGTAAAGAAGTGGAGGAGTATGGGGGGGGGGTTCTTCCTGACGAAGATAGTTGTAGAAAGGAAATGAGGATATAGTGACTTTGTCCTTTGATTGGAGGATCGTGATTAGCTAATGTGGGCCAGCTGGGTCAATCATGAGCACGTGCTCCTCTTGAAATTAGTTGAATATTAAACTTTACTTCGTGTTTCCATCTGGATGTAGACATTTTTTGAAATGATAAGTGTGTGGATGAAAAAGGTTTAGAATTCGCAAATGCATAAAACCATGATCGTTGCCATGTGGATGTAGCCTAAAGCTGGATTTATACTCTTGCCTGGTGCCGCATCGCGCACCTCTGCTGACTGCACGCGCACCTCACAAAACAGACCAGGCTATCATACTTGCCGCTTTGCCATTGTGATATTCTTTAAAACGACAGACAGTAAAACCGTAAAGTCAGATGAATAAACAAAGAAGTAGAACATTTCCAGAACCATATCAATAATATCATTCAATATTTTTAAACGAATTATTTTTATTATTTTTTTTTTTATAAATTATTTTAATGACTACAAAGATTTTTATAACCGTTCAAGATTTTTTTTATCAAACTTTGATGCATCACTTGCTTGTGTTCATATCTCGGACAGTTTTACCTATTAAAGTTTATTAAAATATTAATGACAACAGAACATGGGTTGCTCTACAAATATATTTTTTATTATGCCAAGAATAAAAGCAATAAAAAAGTAGACACAAGATGGTGATTTTTTTTTTTTTTTTTAGATTTAGCCCGCTCTACAATTCACACATTATTGTCTGGCTAGTTTCTGTCCTCTTCTTATGCTAAAAAGGCAATAATGGTCCAACATTCCTGACCATTATCACCAATAAAGCCTTGAAAAACAGGGAATCAGTATGTTGTTAACCGATAGGTTCAAATTTCCAGTTATCAAGAAAATTTCCAGTTATCAAGAAAAATAATTTGGTACTTCATTTCAGTTTTATAGCTATTAAATTATTTTAAATTCAAAATTGTAACATATAAATCAGTGTAAAACCTATGATTGGTGGAAATCATATTAATTGTGTACCTGGGTCTCCACTTATGCAATGGCCTCTATTGGCTTTAACAAACTTATCTCTGAGGTTTTTCCAAACTTTAAAAAAAAATGTTCCTCCTTTCCCACGGCTGTTGCAATTTCTAACCAAGAATTATTGATCATCTGGTTATCTCTATGATCACAGATCATAAAGGTGTCTATACAGTCGTACCTGTTTCAGACAAAATCTCTTCAAAGTGTTTCATAATCAACTTAAATCAAATGCGGCGCTGCGCGAACTGTTAGCTCGAGTTTAAAAAAAAATCATGCACTTCGCTAGCCGAAATTAGTTGCACGCACCCAAAGCAAACCTTCGCAAACTCCGCGGTGACGTTGCATTTGCAGCATACACTCAAGCAAACTAGCGGATGTGTCGAGTATAAACCAGGCTTATAGTAACTGATTTTCATCCACAAACTGATTTTAGATGTCCCATGAGGGCTTAAATAAATAACCTATTTTCAATTTTGGGTGAACTGCCCCTTTAAGCAGCATGAGGACTAACTCAACCGTGGAAGACTTCTCATAGTGGGAACATTTCCATCCCTTAAAGAGTAAACAAACGCACACCTTATCCTATAGTATCCTGTACTTAACCTCTTAACAGCAGTGTCCTCAAGCTCTGTGGATTCTCTCCAATCCCGAATCATGGCACGAGGCCAAGATCGGTGAGTCACAGCATGGGTCGGTGTGTGTGTACTAATAATGTATTCAACCGAGAACAGATTTCACCCACACAAACTTCCACTAGGGTACTTTATTTCTGGCTGAAAACAATGGTACCATATCTAATCCCACGACCTACAAACATACAGTGACAGGACCTACATCTACAGTGAGCCGTACAGACAAGATGGACACACATACACAAAGAAATTAGCTATAGTGCTTAGCCTTCACTCTTCTACCAGCCCACACACACACAACAAACAAAACACACACATACACATTCACCTTCTTCTGGAGTCTTATCCAATCAGAGTCTCTGTTTGCCCCAGAGCTTCCCCTCCCCTTGGCTGCCCACTAAATGGGTTACCATTAATTAATTCTTCTCACTCATCTGGTCCTTGGCGTCTCCTGCTGCTTACAAAGGTAGCAATTATATTCAGTGGTGATGAGGATTGTTCTTAGGCAAGACATCTGTCCGGCAGAGCCTCGGCAGGCATTCAGAAAGCAGGCATGTGAGATTTACTATTCAGGAAAAGTTTGTGAACATATTACAGGACTCTGATTGAACTGCTACAGTGGGTTTAACAACTCCAGTGATGTTAGAACCAAAGGAGACTTCTCACCCATACATGTTCACTTCATTTCCGAAAATAAACAGCACAGTATCATCTTAAATTTATAGTTTAAAAATGTCTGATCGGGCTTATTATTTAACTATCAAATTAATTCAAACTCTTAATGAAACTACAATAAAAGTGCATTACAATTTCATTACATTACAATATCATTAAGCAACTGAACTAATGTTCATTCAAGTTTTGCCATTTAGCATTTGAGTTAAAATGCCAAATTACCTGCTCGCGTTATCATATTTCAAAAGACATAATCATTATAATGCATAATTACACAACAATCAACAATAATGATATCCTTTATTTAAGCAGGTAAGTCAATTGAGAACCAGTTCTCAGTCCGCATTTCCACTGTCGGGCCAGTGCAAGCTAGGGCTTTTATCAGGCCGGGCCATGCCAAAAGCCCGGGAGCATGAGCAGTGAGGCTGAAATCATGGCTGTTTCTCAATATGCGTTCTTCAGTGGTCTTGCGTCCTTGTGTTCTTGTGTAACGTCATCATCAGCTGTTAAAGTTCAGTTCTAATACTCAAGACTGCAAGAACAGAGGACGCGAAACTTCCCAGATGTGATATTGATATCTAGGATGCACCGATGCAGACTTGAGCGCCGAACTCGCTCTGGAAGTCCCAGAAGTCATTGCGACTGGAGGTGGGAAGCGCAGCATTTTATTTAGATTTATTATTAAAGTTCAGAGATATCATTTATTTACCTCAGGAGTTTCCCTAAATGAAATGGTGAAAGTAGAAATTACCATGAACATCTTAATAAAGGAATAAACACATTAAGGGTGTTTGTTTGCTGAAATTCGTATTAAAATCGTTTTTATTTATATTGTGCAACGTATAATTATAATGTTTTTATGCAGAGTATATATTTTGAAAAGGGGAAAACAATAAATCGTTGTATGAATGCTGTAATGTTTAAATAAATTACCATTAAAAACGCGTGAAGGTCATGTGACCATCAGGAAGAATGCAGCATCTCATTTCTCAGAGGACACGTTTTCTGTTCTCGTGGTCTCCCGAGTTCGTTCTTCCAAGGACACCTGGCAAGACCGGTCTCCACAAGAAAGCGAGTCCGTTCTCTGCGTTCTTGGAATTGAGAAACAGCCCATGTCGCGTTTCCACTGTCAGGCTAGTAGCTCGCAGCGCGTCACGCAAACCCCACCCCCAGTACATCACCCAAATCACAACCTGCCCAGTTCAGCGGGAATCAGGCAGGCAGATAAAGCACCATCGCATCATCATGAAATGATTCAAATGAAGACAACCAAAACAAACAAATGACACGTTACTGTACAGCATTACATTATATGTCTATACGCCTATGTATTTTTATTAATTATATTTGTTTAGGCTATTCGCCGACCAACTGTTAGCATCGAGTAGTCTTGCCACTAACGTAGGGATGACCCAGCGCACAACCCATAATATAAAACCACAGAAATTCTCCGATAATAACTCGGTTTAAAATGTATTTTATAACATTATTGTTTCGATAGATGCCTTTAAACAATCAGCCCAAATACTCCGGAGAGACCTAAAATATATGAATATTTATTTATTTAGGCTATATGACACTTAATAGGTAATTTCCCTTTATTTAAGAGAATAATTTAAGGATGTTGCATATTATTCGGTTACCTTAAGTAAAGGAAACCGTTAAGTGTTTCAGGACATAAGAGCAAGTAATAAAATAGGCTATAGCCTATATTTCGTTGCGCTCAGCAGCTATCCACTAATAAAGCTCTACATTTCAAATTTCATTTTTCAATTTTCCACGTCATATAAAACAAACACTTGTTTGAAGACATAAAACCCTTTTTTCACTTGCAGTTTTTCCCAATCCGTTTATAAAGCAGCACTGCACAGGACTGGATGACAGAAAACAAGGTAGCCTAGTTTCTGGTTTCACTCACCCAAAAAATGGCCAGTTTGCACGATTTGATTAATATCATCATATCCAAATACTTTATAAATAATATTCCAAAACTCCTCTGTTGTTTATTGTTTTTAGAAAATATCTAAAATCTTTTTTTCAGATAGGCCTTTGTAAAATGAAAGCTTAAAATGGCTTGAAACAGTTTAATTTATTTGTATTATGTATATACCTACATTGTTATCGCTTTTGTTTGATTTATATTGGTTCATTTACTTAATGTGATTTTATTATATCCAATATTTGTAATTCTTTAAATGATTTCAATATAGCTAAGGCTATTTTATCTAGATATGCACTTTTGTGTTGAGCCTACAAAAGTGAATATGTAATTGTAAAGTTTTATGTCTTTCTGTTGTATTCATATTTTGTATTATCACGAAAATAAATAAAGAAAGAAAGAACACAGCGGCGTCAAGAGCTGTCAAGTGAGGGCTCTTTCACCTGGTCTCTCACACACACAAATACATGCATTTAAATGCGCACGTTTCATGCAGACCTTTTAAACTTGACAAAAACTCTCGAGAACTGGCTGCTGTGTCTTTATTATTGTGTAAAGATTATTATTATGCATTATTGAAACATCAAGGAGGGCACAGAAAAGAAATGTCACTTATATATTAAAACTACTTTATTAATTTATGCAACACCCTTACATTTAAAAGGGAAACATAAGGGCGATCATAAGCAAAAAGACCCCTAGCCTGTAAGGTGTTTTATGGAATAGCTTACACTGACCAGCTATATATTTTTCTTTCCATTATTTATTTATTTGTTTGGCGCATGTACTCATGTGCGATTGGAAAACTAGTGTAATGACGGCACGCCATCTTAACAGACTCGGGCAAACTCCGCCTCTCTTTCCACTCCACCCTGAAGCCCCAGCTGGCCCTCTTTGGCCAAAAATTCCCAAAGACAGGTGTGCCAAGCTTGTGGCATCATATTCAAAAAGACTTGAGGCTGTAATTGCTGCCAAAGGTGCATCAACAAAGTATTGAGCAAAGGCTGTGAATACTTATGTACATGTGATTTTTCTGTTTTTTTATTTTTAACAAATTTGCAACAATTTAAAAAAATTCTCATTGTCATTATGGGGTATTGTGTTTAATTTTGAGGAAATAAATGAATTTAATCCATTTTGGAATAAGGCTGTAACATAAAAAATGTCGAAAAAGTGAAGCGCTATGAATACTTTCCGGATGCACTGTATATGCATACTGGTTTCCAACATGCTTCAAAATCTCTTTTTTGGGGTGATTAACTAAGCAATCACCAAGCATTTAGTTCAAGAACATTGACCTAGAAAAAAATATCATGCTTCTTGTTCAAACTACTTGCATAAAATGAGCTTAAACAACACAATTCTTGAGCTCTTTTGTCACAACTTAATTGTTTTATGTTCAATCTTTTTAATTTTTTTACTTAATTTGAGTTGGAACGACTAGAATGAATTGTGTGCACTTTGCAGTGTGTTTTGTAAAAAGTGTGCTATTTTTCAGTCACTGTTTTTGTAAGCTACAGTGATATATTTGTGCCTTTGTTTATGTCTAATATGTATGTAAAAATGAATTTCTGCCAAACTGAAAACAAATTAGATTGCAATCACATTTACCTTTGTATGGTGTTCTTTTTTATTCTTCATTTGAGGAGTGATGGTATGTGGTTTTCAAACACTCCTACACCACCACGCTGCAGTGGGCACCCAGCCCATAAATGTGTCACGCTTCTAAAGTGTACCTCTAAACACAAACATGGCAGCTGAGAGAAAAAAAAAACATCTGGCAAACACCCTTCTCCACTGGATGTGTCACATCTTTACATTGTTTCTATGTGCTGCAGATAAACACCTAAATGCCACTGACAGTGTATGTACACACATAAAAAAGACTTGGCATGAGGAGGTGGGCTTCTCCTCCAGTATGATTTTTTAAACCTCTCTGTAAGTGATTGTACAGGTATGGATACATCTGTACCAACTCTGCTACTCGACTTTCCAGTATATTCATGTTGCTTGTGTTGTTGTTTTGAATGTCATTCTCCTGTCTGACCTTTGTGGAATGAGAAAAGAATCAGGAGGAAGAAATCTCACATCAAAGGTGGTGGAGATCCAGAACACACCAACTGATTAGATTATCACCACAGACCAATGGTAGCTCAAAGATGTTTAGGAGATGAAACAATCTCCCTCAAAAGTTTGATTTGGTGAACTGTTGAACTCAAAATAAACATCATTTTGGCCAGATTTTGTTCAGTCACATCATTTCAGTTCATTCTTTAAAATAGTTTGAAGTATACCAGGACCTCAGGTATGCGGATAAATATAAATCAGCATAATCTGGAATTTTGTGTGAGGAATAAATTTGATCAAGTTGTTTTACATGCAAGTGGACTTAAGACATAACTAGTATCTATGTTCTTGGCATGATCCTGGGAAAGTATCAAGACCTAATTCCAATTGGCAAAACCAGTCAAGTCACCTTTATTGTTATAGTGCTTTATACAAAGTAGATTGTGGAAAAGATGGACAGGTCACATGTTCAACATATCAGGCAAAATAGCGATAGAATGCTGGTGTACAACACGTAGTTCTAGTCATTTAAAAAAGGATTGAGTTCAGTTCAATCGAAATGTCACTGTTGAAAGAGGATTTACTGAAAAGTATCTCTAGTGACCCCAGCCATGCAAGTCAAAGGTGGCAGAGGCAAGGAACCAAAACTCCACCAATTGATGGAAGTGGAGAAAAAAACTCTGGGAGAAACCAGAGTCGGTCAGGGTGGCCAGTTCTCCTCTGGCCAAACAGAAAAGAGGCAGAGCTGCAGACTAAACAGGCATCGATAGCCTTGAGAACAAATGATGCAGGTTCAAGCAGTTTCAGGCTGGCCAAGTAATTGTCCAACAAACACACAACGTTGCCTCAACATAGCGACCTTCCTCCAACGTTGTACCAACCTTGTAAAAAGAAAAAAAGATCTACGTTGTTGCTGAAGGTTGTCACAACAGTGTCATAATGTTGCCATTTATACGGCCGTTGCTTCAGGTTGTGCTTATGCAGCATGGATGACCACTGTACAACATTTACTCGCCATCAGAGAATCAGTTTAAATTTCAACAGACCGTTCAGCGTCTCATTCAACAACGACCGAGGAGACGTGAGGATTGCTTTATTTCCTCTTGCTAAGTAAGTCATTCAGTGGTCATTTGTGTAGTCCTGCTGTGTCAAACTCTGATCTGTCCTCTCTTGTTCACTGTCTATGTTGACCTGTGGCTGCTGTGGATCCATCTCTAAAACTGGATTCTCTGTTGGATTTGTTTCTTTCTCTGACTGCATCCAACATTCTACACCTGGCCTTCGGCTGCGCTCCCCGGTTTGCTGTATTCTCCAGTACAGAGCTTCGTAGGTCAGTGTTTATTGTAATCTTCGTAGGTCAAGTATTTATTGTAATCTAAAACTTATTTTATACTGTTTGCTTATAATTAGATCTGTACTGTATGTATTAAATATTGAGAAATATATAATAAAGTTTTTATATACATTTATTATATACATTTGTGTGGCATTTTTACACTTAAAATGTTCCTTTTGCAGTCATTAAATTAAAGCAATATTTAAAATTATTACTGCTCATCCTGTATTGATAAACTGCCAGAAAAACATTAATACATATAGTAAGAACATCGTCTCTCAGTTGATGAATGTCACAGGACAACATTGCTACAGCCTTCTCACGTCTTACATTTCTACGTTGTAACAGTGTAGCAAGCACGTAAGTGGCGACGTTGCTTTAAAAAATAATGTTGTACAGACATCGCTACAATGTAGATGTGTTTGTTGGGTGAGGTCTTTCTGAAAATCGGCAGCTATGAGCTAAAAGCTATTGGCATTTAAAAAAAAAAGAATATTATTATGTTCTGACCAAAAAAAACTTTTACTTTTAGAGCATAGTGATGATGAATTTGCATAGGTTGCATTATGTAGGGCTCAACCAAATGTCTTATCCCTTCTAAGGGTTTACCCGCAGAAGTGACAGCTTCTAAGGGATTAGGGCACGGCCCTTTCCAATGGACAGCACTGTTCAACACCAAACAACTTCCCTATGCAAAGGATCATGGTGGTCTGAAGTGTCCATCAGTTGTACTCTTTGAAATCATTAATTTCTTCAGTTTGGAATGACACCTCAATATGGGAGCCATGAATGTTTTCACTACAAGTGCCCTTTAGAGGGGTAAAGTCTAGATTGGATACGCGGCCGGCCAGAAGTGCCAAATGCACATTAATTATAATAGCATTTTTTATGACACTATATAACAATAATTAACATTTTAACAGTACTGTGATGGTTGGCTTTAGGGTTGGGGTGGGGGTAGGCGTTAATAAAATATAATAATGGTAAATTTATTAAATAATATAAATAATTCTCATTATCTTCCGGCTTCAACCATATCCGATCTAGCAACAACCCTTTGAAGGGAGATAGATCCCATTTGGAGAACTCTTGAGTTTTGTTATGTGTCACTGCAAAATCATTTCATAAAATTTAAATTGGCTCATGCTCAAAATGGCCGACTTTGGAAAATTGGGTATCATACTGATCGCACTGGTGTGCTCCTTAATTTATTTGTTCCATGAATTATATGCTTTTGTCAGTAGGTCCGAAGATGACCTGAATTGATTTTTATAAAGATTGGAAATTAGATCATGCGAGTAGTTTATGCACTGTTGGTTTCAAGATATTTGGTACCTTAGGATTTCTGATATTTGAAAACAAGAGTTTAGTAAAGCATAAAATCATTCCAAAGAGTTAAAGCAGCACTGGAGCTCAGTGAAAATACAATCCACATTCCAGACATATGAAAGTAAGACCCACGGAGCGCGTTTGAGTTAAAACAAGAGTCTGACCAGTGGAAAGACCCATGAGTTATGTTTTAGGGGAAAAAAACTGAGGAACTGTCAACATTTTATTCAGCTGTTAAACTCCCCTCATGAAAAACTGCACCCTTTAAGGGTATGTCTTATGTTTTTGGAAAACGCTGAAAAATCCTGTTCAAATACTGACATGACTGAGCTCCTCAATCGTCTGCTTAAGATGGGTTGATGGTCAAGTCTGCTCTTGGTATTTGACATTTTCGTTGTAAATTTCAGCCTGTTTCGACGTTTAACTTTAGTGGATGTTGTTTCCATGAGCTCTTAAAAATTTGATAATATCGCCCCCTTGTGGTCGCAAAACGCTGTATCAGGCAATATTATAAATGAGGCGTCTATTTATATCTGGCTGAAATTTCCCTCCCGTAGCAAAATTCACCATAATAACCACACTTGCAGCAAAAAACCCTGTAGTAAGTAAAATCTAAATGGCATTTTGGATTAGACGTGAACTACAACAACGTTATGAGGCAAGGACAAGAATGTTTTTAGCTGTCTTATCAAGGTTTTGTCGTTTTATGGAAAGCTTTTCATTAACAATCGGTAATGTTACATGCATTAACAAGTTATGCTTACAACCTTGCCCTGCTTAAAAAACAACTTGCTACTTTTCGTATGGATTTAGATATTTTTATATAGCTATAAATGGCTAGAATGGTAATCCTGTTAGTTTTAATGAAACTATAATGGTTCCTGTGGGTCTCAATCTTTTTGTTTCACGCTGGACATCTTGCATTTCCAAACACACACAAAAACATGAAACTATTTTAAATGGCTAAAAGTTGTTTGTAAAGTTAATGTTATTTGTCATCTTGCAAAAATTAGCTATAGCTCTTTAAAATAAACAAACAAGTTTTTATATACACAGTTAAAGTCAGAATTATTTAGCCCCCTTGAATTATTAGCCCCGTTTCTTTTTTCCCCAATTTCTGTTTAATGAAGAGCAAATTTTTTCAACACATTTCTAAACTTAATAGTTTCAATAACTCATTTTTAATAACTGATTTATTTTATCTTTGCCATGATGACAGTAAATATTTAACTAGACATTTTTCAAGACACTTCTATACAGCTTAAAGTGACATTTAAAGGCTTAACTAGGTTAATTAGGTTAACTAGGCAGGTTAGGGTAATTAGGCAAGTTATTGTATAATGATGGTTTATTCTGTAGACTATGGAAAAAATATAGCATAAAGGGGCTAATAATTTTGACCTTAAAATGTTTTTTATAAAACTGAAAACTGCTTTTTTTCTAGCTGAAATAAAGCAAATAAGACTTTCTCCAGAAGAAAAAATATCATATATACTGTGAAAATTTCCTTGCTCTGTTAAACATCATTTGGAAAAAAAAATAAAATAAATCAAAGGGGGGCTTATAATTCTGACTTCAACTGTATATAGCTGTAGAAACATTAAATTCCCTGCTCAAAAAAACTGCTTAAACCAGCCTGGGCTGGTTTTAGAGGGGTTTTGGCCATTCCAAGCTGGTTTCCAGCCATTTCCAGCCTGGTCTAAGCTGGTCAGGCTAGGAGATGACCAGCTAGCACCAGCTTGACCAGCTTAAACCAGGCTGGTTGACCAGCTAAAACCAGCCAACCATCTTAGCAGGGTAACCATGCTGGCAACACTTAATTTTGACAGTCCACTCAAAACATTCCACTAACCATAGAGTACTTTGCAATAACATGGAAGCCTGTTTCCACCACTGAATAATAATAAAAAAGGTTAGGCCTGCTGCAATTTTTTCATCTCAAAATAACATGATAGACTCAAAATTCTGACTTTCTCAAAATTATGAGTTCAGAAGTCTGAAATAAAAAGTCACAATTACAAGTTACAAAGTTAGAATTCTGAGATAAAGTTGCTGTTGTGAGTTGTCAGAATTCTGACAGTCACAATTGCAAGTTTTCAAATCCGAATTTATATATTGCAATTGTGAGAAAGTCAAAATGGTGTGATATAAATATCTTTTTTTTAATTCTGCAATCAAGTCACCACAAATTTAGGAACTTTTACTGTAAACCAACCCACAGTAAATAATGTGGAAACCTGTTACGGTTTTCTATTGCTTTTTTTTAAATCCTCAGGGCATTTTCATTTCTGTTTTTAAGTTACATTTCATATAAAACAATAAAGCTTCTCACACCTTAAAAGACCACATTTATGATTTTAGTGTAGCTTGTTACTACTGTAAAATCATAAAGGAGGTGACCTCCAAAGCTTTTAGTAATTTTATTTACATGGATTTATTTCAGCAAAATATAACAGCATGCAAGTACAACATTATTTTTTTATTATAAATATTCAGTGTTTAAACATGTCTGCAATGACAATCCGTCAGAGTCCATGTTCCATTAGCATAAGCATGCAAAATGAGAAAGAAAAATAAATTGTAACCAGGCGGCATTACAACAGTTTATAGAAAATTAAATAGGGATTAGCGTTCTGTTTGGCTGCCTTTCAAGTACAGAAATGCAAAGAAAGAAAAACATAAAATGACCAGCAGATTAATAAAGGATAATCATACAAAAGGAGTTTTACACAAGTAATTAATTGCTGTTAATTATAGCAAACTGAGTGGAAATTATTAAATATAATTTGTCATCTGTAAACCTGTAAAATACATTGCATTAAGAGAGGTCGGTCTAAAGGAGGAGTGGAAAACAAATCAAGTTAACCCATTTTATCGCAACAGGCGGTTCTACATCAGTCCTTTTGTAAACATGTCTGTGATGTCTATGGTAAACCATCCAATGGTTTAGCAGGAACACAAATCGGAATTATCTACAATATATGACTATATGTTAATAATATGCACTTTTAAAAGAATAATAATAGAGTTGGAAAAAAAAGGAAATTTGCATTGGGACCCAAAATACGCATACCATCTGCACAATACAGTACATTGTTTTAAACGAATAGCTATGGAAAATATAAGATCCAGCACAGAGGTCATACGGTGCCCAGATTTTAAATAGCCCAGTTCAACAAATACACACATAAAGTAGAAAAAGCACACTGTCTAAGAACAGTACAGAACTGAGATAGAGTAAAACATAAATAATAATAATTGAGAGTATGAGCTACTCCCACGAAATGACACTGCTTTAATCATAAAATAAAAACAAATGACCATTTATGAACAAAGCGTTTATGCCTACGAAACAATAGGCATGTTGATTCCAAATATCGGTGTCAACGGTTTTCTTTAATACCTGTATTTTTCAAAGAAGAAACCAAATGCTCCATGAGTCATATTAAATGTCCTTTATTGGCTGGCCACTTGATGATCCACTAACTACAGCATACGTTTCAGCTTAAAAGTACTAAAATATAGTATAATCAAGTTCAAGGCACCTTATCTTTGGTAGAACCATGGCCACCTGCATCAGTTCAGAGTCTCGTAGTGTTTTAAAAGCAGGTACTTTTAGTAGATCTGCAGAACAGTCTCTTTGATCATACGCAACACAAACGTGTTTGTGGAAAAGGTTGAGCAGAAAGGAGTGATAAAAAAAGTTTATAACGCTCCCATGGCTGGATGCTAACAGCTTGATGGCTTTGAAAGGAAAGAATTAGAAAGTACTTTGAGAGAAGAAACTGCATCTGACTCTTTGATATCATCAGTAGGTACACACTGCGAGTAGAGGTCACTGTTTGGTTGAGGTTCTAGATCTGGATCCAGAGATGTGATTTCTTGTTCGGCCTTAACTGTCACTGCAATTGTGCTGGTCTTGTCTTCCCCTTGTTTCAGCTGAAAAATACAAGGTAGAGTGTCCGGTGAAGCACCAATACTAGAGGGGATTTCAAGGGGGACATCTGATTTTGGCACTAAAGAGAAACAAGTGGGTTCAAGAAGAGTCGAATCTACTTTGGTCCTGTCCTGTACTAAAGCTCTGGCCCTGCTGGGAGAGCTCAGATCAGCTGGCTCATCTTGATTCAAAGGCACCATAAAGGACAAGCCATTCAATTTTACAGACACTCCAAGATCCTCAGCTTCTATCTTCTGCCTCTTGGTCCCAGACTGGACTTCTCGACTCTGAAGGTCTGTGAGCTCCATGTCCCCTGCAGGCCTCTTGGTGATTGCTCTCCTACTCAGGTTCAGTGGGAGGGATTGCTCTTGAGGAACATTACCGTTGGGTTGGGAAGTCTTGGTGAGATCCTGAGCCAGAACTTCTGAAAGTCGCTTGGTGAAGGTGTTCATGTGTGTTGAGCCAAGACGGGTGCGCATCAGCTGACGCAACTGCAGGCTACAGCCTATGTCAAGCGGGATAATCCTAAGAGGGGGCAGGGGGGCTCTGGGGCCTCCATTCTGGGATGAGGGATCTGAACAGCACCCTGAACATTGGTGCTGGGGGCTCTCAGGGGTCTCAGGTGTGCTGACTTTAGGCTGATTGACCAAAGTTTGGTGGATCATTGAAGAATCTTGAGGAGTTACCTCATGAACTCCATTAAGGCCTAGACGGGCTCTGAAGAGGTCCAAAGGACAAAGTCCTTTAGTGGGACTGAATCTTTCTAGGGAACCCCCTGCCAACACCTTGCAAGGAACTGACAAAAAAGAGGGAGCTTGAGGTTCTACGGTCTCCATCTTTACATCTCGACCCAGTATGGGCTGGTGGGGCTGCGGGGTAGAGGATACAAGGGGCAGTCCTTGGCCATGAGGATGGTTGGTAAGCTTCAGTTCTTGGAAAAAAGTCAATGGCTGGACGATCTCCTGATGGGGTCTTGCTGTTTTCTCTAAGGAAGGTTTGGGATGCAAGGGTGGCCTTCCAACTCTGCCCTTGACCAGAACTTTGGCATTGCGTTTTCCAGGTGGTCTTCCTCTTTTACGTACAACAACAGCACCATCTGATGATAACCCCTAAAGGTGTAGCCGGAGAAAGAACAATAAATTTTAGTTGCTCGTGCACATTACACACAAAACGAATACTTTTTTCCCCACCTAGTAAGACCTTTGGATGGAAACACAAAACCTAGATTGCACAAAGCATTTAAAAAAACGAAACTTTTTTTAAGAGGAGAATTTTCTGCATCTTTTTAACCATCTCACTTAGAGTACAAAAACAAACAAAAATTTGACTTTTTATATTAAGTACTAAAACCCTCACCTGGTCGATAACTGCATTCTTTTTTGGGCTGCTTGACAACCCTCTACCTCGAACTGTCTTTTTGATTGAAGTGGGGGAGGCCAATGTAGCTCTGGACTTGATAAGTTCTGGGTTTTCTCCTCTTATATACAGTTCATAAGGAAGCATCAGCCTAGAATTGGTTGACAAAGAAGAAAAGCCACAAGTTAGTTGATCAAAGTTGTCTCAGGGGGTGGGAATGAATTACTGCTGTAATCAGAGCCTCACACTTGCCTTTCATAATGCCTCCTGGTGCAGGTGGCAGCGCTGGTGCTGCCTGGGCTTCCACCCAACTCATTGTACACAGTCTTCCACAAACGGTGCGATGTCACCTGCAGGCAATGAGGACAATGATTCTGACTCACACTACAGAGTTCACAGCTATCACTTTCATTTCTTTATGATGGATTACAGCTTACTCAGCAGGACCAAGTAACGAATCGGCATGACAAACTTACCCTGTCATAGCCTCCCAGCCGTTTTACAACTGAATACATGAGGAAGAGGTCAACTGTTGACAAACCAAGAACAGCTCATTCAGTTTAGGTAAAAAACTACACAAAAGTGATTATAGTAATAAAGTCACTACTAAACAATTTTCACATGTAAATCCAGAAAATGCATACGTACTCTTCTTAAATCCAAGATTGGGGACTTTGCTTATAGGAGAACCTCTGCGCTGCATAAAGATAAATAGCTGATCCAGGAAGAGCTGCTCCTCTGGATGTGGGAGCCAGTTGCCATCCCAATGCATCTCCACACTGCCCATCACATTCTCCTGAAGGAATTAATTAGAGCACATTAAAGTCTCTGTGAATTGAAAGTTCCTATTCATTTTATTCAATATTCTGTTTTAGCTGGAAATGTGCCACAATGCTGAAGTAGAGGGTTGAGTTATTTCATTACAGCAAACTAACAGTTAGATAGGACTGATTAATGATATCCTGCCCAAGCTATAAGAATGACATATTTTTCGTTTTTGACATATTAAAGATTACAAAAATTTTTTCCTACTTTTGTAGATTACCAATGAATTTTTCACCTCATGAAGAGCAACATTAGCAGATTTGGTCAATCTTTATTTTATGCAGACTTTAAGTAAAACCAGACAAAAATTTAGATATGGTCACGGTAATGAAATTTCTCAATCTACTGGTCACAGCACCAATGAAAGTCACTTTTAAAGGGCACCTATTTTACCCCTTTTACAAGATGCAAGATAAGTCTTTGTGTCTCCAGAAGGTGTCTGTAAATTTTCAGCTCAAGATACCCATCAGATAATTTATTATAGCCTCCAGAATATAGCTATTTTGGTGTCTGAATACAGTGTAGCTGTTTTTATAGCCCATGTCTTTAAATGCAAATGAACTGCTTCTCCACGCCCACTGCTCCCACATGTGTCTGCTTTTCATGTTTTACATCAGATAAACAGCAGTCAGTGATAAAGACAGACTGAGATGAAGCTGAAATACAGCTCAGTCAAAAATACCATTCATGTATTTGTGGAGTATATTCAAGCCTTTCTGAAATTATGACTCACACACAAATGCCATTTGCAGTACACACACTCACACATATTAGCATTTACTGACAACATGTGGTCATGGTGATGATAGTGGTTAAGAGTTACATAGCGAATTTACTGTCTTTACTACAAACCTGCTCCATTTTAAAAATGTTTTAAACTTATAAAACTTATAAAAAAAAATCACTCAGAGTTGGAACTGATATTTTAATCCCAGTTTCTTTGCAAAGAAATGTTTTTTGGTTATTTGTATACATGTTATCATAGAAACATGGTGCCTGTCAATCAATTCGGTGGGCGGGGAAACTGCACTCCTACGTCACGTTGTGGTGGGCATCAAAATCACTGGGATTAGGGTCCCATTTTAACAGGAAATTTTTAAAAAGAGACTCGTGTTTATATCACACCAATATGACAGTGGACACTATACCTACACAAAGTTCTGTCCAAACAGCTATCAAAAGATTTTCATCACAGGTGCCCTTTAACAAAAGCAGCACAATTTTCTTGGTTGATTCTATCACATTTGTAACAGGGCTCGAAATTGCGACCATTTTGGTCGCATATGCACCTGAAATTTTATCTATGCGACCTCAAAATATATTTGGGAGAATTTGTGCAAGTGCATAAAGTTGTTGTCGTGCGACCAGTTTTCAAAGCAAACTGTTCACCACATGCGCAGATTTAGGAGGCATTCACGCATTATGCATCTTTGCACCTAAAAACACCAAACACAGAGCTCCGGAATTGTTTAAAACAGTTGACATGTCAACTTGCTGCAGTAAACAAAGCCAGCAATGCTTGTCCCGGCTTCAAGCTCTTCTGATTGGCCCACTGGACTAGAACAGAACGCGAATGGATTGGTTAATATTAGCTGTCGATCACTCAGTTCTGATGACAGAGAGCTACAGCCACATAAATGTAAAAGCCTGGATTCGAGAGAATGAAAACAACAGTGACAGATTTAGTTTTAGAAACCACCTGAAGTTACGAACAATGGCACATCTGATTATTGATCATGTAATGAACGTTAATACAGCATTTACACTTTTTGAAGAGTGGATAAAAGACTTCCAGTGTTTAAAGTCCGCTATGAAAAGGACTAAAGCTGTAAAGCCGGTGGAACAGAGTTTTCAGGTAACAGTGTTTGCCACTGAATTTACACATTTTAAGCATGAGATGTTCTAATGATATTTAATTCTCACGATGCTGTCAGTCGTGTGACTGGCACCGCATACACCATCGCCAAAGAGCATGCAGTCACAGACACGAAACTAATATTGCAGCTCACGAAAAGACCATTACTGCTATTAAGATGACATATGCAAATAATACGTTTATGTCAATATCATCTATGCAAAACATCAGACACCACCCGTGAGAACAGCACAGTTATTATTGTTAACTCAGTTCATCTCATTCATGTCAAGCAGTGCCTGATTAGCGTTGATTTCAAATGCAATAAATATGTTAATATAAAACATGTAGTAACTGTGCTCATATTTTTTGGTGGGTGTGACAAAATTTTGTCTGGTGCGCCTAAATTTTTGAATTTAGGAGCACCAGTGCAACAAAGAAAAAAAAAGGTTAATTTCGAGCCCTGTGTAATCTTTGTAAGTGTGCCCTGCCAATATCAATTCTTACCAGTTCAAATTGTCTTCTCCAACTTTTGAAATTGACTGCATAAAAAAAAATTGTCTATACACATTTTTATTTACAAAAAGATTCTTCCTTTAAAACATGTTTTCCATAATAAAATAAACATTACACACTTATATACAATACAAAAATAAACAACACAGTTACAAGATCTTACTTAAACAGCTCTCAAAAAATGCTTGGTGACTGGAAAGAGTAAGTATTAATTAAAGGAAATGCAACCTAATTTTCCACAATATGCTTATTTCATGTGGCCACCATTTAAAAAACAAAAACAAGACTGTAGTGGGAAGAAACCCAGAAGTAGAGGACCAACACTGTAAACATTGCAACATGCTGTGGACTACAAACCTCCAGCTGTTGCTGCGATTTCAAAGTGCAGATGTAGTGTAAACAGCACGTTAATATCATTCAGTTAAGCTTAATTTAAACAATAAAAAAAATATTAGGCATCAAACAAAATCACAATCTCTTTAAGAGCAATACGCTTAAGTGTCCTCCTAGGCTTCAGTTCATGGCACCAGATAAACACCAAACACAGATACAGGGACACTGGAGCGTTTTAAAGTTGAAAATATCAGTTGATTCCTCAGCGGATCTCTCGTTTGCACTCAGTAAACATCAGTGAAGTGTGGTGAACTGATGACCTTCAGGGCCAAATCACAGTCATTTCTGTTGAGCACTAGTGAACACTATGACAAATCAGTGGTGTTTAAGAACTCACTTAAACGTAAGTGGAAAATGGACGTTTTTTTTTTTTTCCAGTATCGATTGGTGCCAAATTTAGTTTGACAATACTAATATAATATAATCTAATATAGTGAAAGAATCAGTTCATTAACTTGAGTTTGATAAATGGCATCTATAACGTGAGTTTGGAAAAGATTACGTTAGCTAACTGGTGCCATTTCCTTTAACTTTGCTGAAAATGAAGTCTGATATCTTATTATTTTCACTATCCAGCCAGAATGGACATTCGGGTCACTTGGAAAACAGTGAAATGATAAATGTGTCACTTTCTTTCCATCATTGCAGACACCGTTTCTGTGTGACTAACTTTCGCTTTTAAAATGGCAGCTGCGTGAAAGTCTTTTTTTAAATTAACCCTATTAGTTCAACAATTACAAGCCTGTGAATAAAACTAAGAGTACACTCTTCCAAATGATATGGGTTAATAAATAAGGTGCCCTTTTGTTACAAGCATATACTGTATATATGTGATCCTGGATCACAAAACTATAAGGACACAAGGTAAAGCTCCTGTTCCATGAAGATATTTAGCTAATTTTATAGTGTAAATATATTAAAACGAAATTTTTTATTAGAAATATGCAATACCAAGTGCTTACTTTGTACAACTTTAAAAGTACATTTTACAATATTTTTTAACCCTCAGATTCCAGATATTTACAGATACATATCTCAGTAAAATATTGTCCTAAGATAACAAACCAAACATCAACAGAAAGCCAATTTTGCTTTCAGGTAATGCATATAGTACATCTCTATAGAGTAGAGAAACTATGACGTCAATTTGTATGCAAAACCCGGAAGCGAGTTAGCATTTTAGCAGTTCTGGTTCCCTCGTCCCAAAGTCAATGGGTATTTTGAATGGGATTTCAGATAAATCGCTTAAGGTTCGTGGTTAACACAAACTCAAGATACTTTCAAGTTTTATTCTACATAAAACATAAAACACATCAGTTATATCACACTCTTGACTTTTTAAATCGGTTACGCTTCTTTAAAAAGACGGTTGCTATCAAGTTACTAAATGGGACTACAGGCGGTGTCGGAGACATTATACGTCATCGAGCTGAGTTTATCTGGAACTCAGCTCACTTGTGTTGGGCATTTGAATTTGTCTATCATTTAAGTATTTTCATAAATAGTATTTTATAGTTTGTAGTATTTTTCTAATTGGGAATTGATATTGTGTGTAGATAATGCCTTCACCTGTAAAGACCATCAAGACAGATTAATTTGTTGATCATTTATTTTAATTAAACGACATTATGAAGATACTGCTTACCAGTGCAGTCTGTCTCTTTCCTGCTTAAACTAGTGACAATCACTGGAAGATGTAGTCTCTAGCATCACTGTTGGTGAGCCTTTCTAAATTCACCAGATAAAATCCCACTCATATCAGTGTGAGCAGAAAATTAAGTGGACCCAGTGTATTTTGATTCTGCTGATTGGCATCTCGACTAGCCATGGCTAGAATGAGCATTAGTTAAATGATGGTTTAACAGATTAGTTCACCAAAAATGTCAAAGTTTACATACTCAAAAATGGTTCCAAAACTTTACAAGTTCTCAGTTTTTCTGCTGAATACAAGAAAATAATTTGGTGGTAACTACTAGGGCTGTGCGATTAATTGAAACCGAATCGCAATCGCGATTTGAAATGTTGCGATTAACTAAATCGCAAGAGGCTGCGATATAAAGATATATGTATTATTTAATTTCTCCCGCCCAGAGAAAACGAGTGACTGCAATCTGTGTGTAACAGCCTTACTAGCCAATTAAGTGAGGAGACATTCGTTCTGCCCAATCAGTGTTGCGCAACTGGACTAAATGGAACACCCACAAAAAACAAACAAATAGGAAAACACAGACAAGTGGGATGATGGCTTCTGCCTCTTCACAAGCAATGACACAAAAATATCAAAGAAAATCAGGACATTGTTAATATGGGGAATATTTCTCCCCAATAATATGGGGTCTCGAAGTCACAGACAACAAACAAAAACAGGTAATTTGCAAGAGATGTCACAAAATTGTTGCCACATGACGAGGAAATACAACAACTAGCACCTACAAAAACCACAGGCGGCCATATGAAGAGCAAAAAAAGTCAACTGATAGTATTGCCATTAACACTCAACCTACTAATGTTGGAGTTAATATGTTTTCAGTTTCTTTTTTTAAATAACAAATCACTGCAGTAAGAAGCCACGCTGCATATTATTTAGCTTTGACTATAAAGCTAAAATCGCAATATGTGTCTGAAAAAATGTTTTATTAATTAATTAAAAAAAACAAAAACAAAAAATACAAAAACAAACGCAATTAGATATTTTCCCCAAACCACACAGCCCCAGTAACCACTGACGTCCATTGTAGGAAAAAATTACTACAAGTATCCAAAATTCTTCAAAATACCTTCTTCTGTGCTCAACAAAGGAAAGAAACTAAAAGGAAATAAGCACAAAAGCTTTGGAACAAGTTGAGAGAGTGAACGATGGCGTTTCTTTTTTGGGTAAGCCTAATTATTAGGTTTGCTGTTATGAATGTTTTCATGGTGGTTCAATAAAAATGTATTTTCCTGAAAATGACAAATCTTATAGAATTCCACTGAAGATTCCCCCAGTGGAAATTTTCTAAACAGTAAACATGACTGCACCTTTAAAAACCTTTTCAAACCTTTTCAAACTTTTAGATATAATACATAAACTTTCACACTGCCATAAGATTTTTAAATGCATTACCGCACCCAGAAATAAATCACCTCACATTATTTCTTGACTAATGAATGAGTGCAGGTCTCAAATAAGCTATTTTTATGGGGTATGTTTGTAAAACAAGCATGTCATACTGAAACTACGCGGCCCTTTTTGTTTGTACTGATATATTGCTTTCAATAAAATGTTGTAATGTCATATTTAGCTGTGATTTGATTTGTTGAGTTAGCGGCTTATAACCCCATCTTATGATATACTACAAGTTTAGCATTTTATCGAAATGTATTAATTGCTGTGACTCCGAAGACAAAAATGACAGTAAAGAGACAAAAAAAAAAAAGACAAATGGTGTGAACGGAAATCTAGACATCAAAGCTGAACCAAAACAGGAAGCATATAGTGACGTAACAGTACGTGTTACCATTTGTTCAAATTCTTAAAACATCCTGTTTAGCCATGAGCTTTGTATTCCTGAATGTCTCTATAGAGAACTAGTCTATAAATTGAGTTGAGCAAACTCCACAGCATACCTTCATCCTTTCCATCCACGACTCTGATAAATGATTGTGATCAGATCCACTGCCATCCAGGCCCTTTCTTTTTCGAGGTCGCCCCTTTAGACTGAGAGAGGTGCATCCTGGGACAAAAACATATGTAATTTTAAGACATCAGTACTGTACATTTTGGCAAAAATGTGCAAAATTGATTTGACAAATCAATCAAAAACAGACCCATTTGACTCTCTTGTTGAAGTAGTGTGGGCAGTATTAAACACAGAAGTGCCATTAAACGATCATATAGGGTATATTACCGTTTTCATGATACACAGATTGCAGTATACAATACTACTACTGATGAAATTACACTATTCACAATATGCATTTATTTCTGTTTCCACCAAAATAGCAAACTATGCCATACCACTTTTTGGGACCCCTTTACAAGAGTGCCTAGCACAACAATACTAGGCTGATTGGGTTTTTAAACAATCATCATCAGTGTGTAAATACGCATGACAAAAGTCTTGTTGTCTCAAACACAGCAGAATACCTGTTGGAACCCGCATGGACCCAAGATTCTCATAAAAATCAGTCAAGTTTGGTAAAGGAAAAATCATGGTTTGGGGTTACATTCAGTATGGGGCAAGTGAGAGATTTGCAGAGTAGATGGCAACATCAACAGCCTGAGGTATAAAGACATTTGTGCTGCCCATTACATTACAAACCACAGGATAGGATAGCTCTTCAGCAGGATAGCGCTTCTTCTCATACTTCAGCCTCCTAATCAAAGTTCCTGAAAGCAAAGAAGGTCAAGGTGCTACAGGATTGGCCAGCCCAGTCACCAAACATGAACATTATTGAGCATGTCTGGGGTAAGATGAAGGAGGAGGCATTGAAGATGAATCCAAGGAATCTTGATGAACTCTGGGAGTTCTGCAAGAATGCTTTCTTTGCCATTCCAGATGACTAAGTTATTTGATTCATTGAAAAGATGTAAGGATGCTCCAAGCTCATGGGAGTCAAACACAATATTAATTCTTTTTCCACTGCACCGTGACTTTATATTCTATACTTTACATTATTTCTGTTAAGTGACAAGACTTTTGTCTAAGCATAGTCAGAGCTTATTGTCCTAAATAAATAATAAAAAAAAAAAATCAAGGCATAATCATATTTTATTTTGGTAATGTAGAGGCTTTTGGCTTTCATTTAAGCCACTTCTGACACTAAATGATCAACTAAAAGTAAAAGTTATTATTTGTTGTTCCTTAAACTTGGATAGGCAACAAGACTTTTGTCAGGTAGTGTAATAATACAATGATGGAGCAGCAATGAAACATGCTCAGACCAATCTAGACAAACAGCCACACACTAAAAAGATTAGAATCTGCTGCAAGTCCTCCATTGTTGTTTACGAGGTGTTTCTCATGTCATGTGTGGAAAAGTGCGAGGGGCGCTGCTTCCTCTCTTTATTTGTGTGTGCATCTATATTTGAAATAATAAACTTGAGTGCATATGCGATTTATGAATGTCCTGTTTCTTCTTTGAGCAAAAATGATGTTGACTGCAACTTTGTTGTACACCACAACTACCATATAAGAGTTCACACTTAGCTGATGATAGATTATAAAGCTTGTTTGGCATGCTGATTCGGAAGAGAGCCCTGAGCTCATAAGATCCTCAAGCCCGGAGCTCCCTCCCATTTGCAAGGCGAGAGGGGAGTTTGAGCTCAGGTAGATCTCGAGAACTCCCCTGCTGTAGTAGCAAATGAACAGATAGTGATTGCTCTTAAGAGATAACTACTTACTAGGAGCATGTCGATGGTGCCGATTTAGATTAGTCAACTTAAGTTGCATGTTTTTGGATGGTGGGAGAAAACTGTGGAACCCGGGGAAACCCACGTGAGCACGGGGAGAACGTGTAAACTCCGCACAGAAACGTCGACTGGCTTGGTAAGGACTAGAACCAGTGACGTTCTTTCTGTGAGGCAACAGTGCCATCGACTGGCATGCCACCCATGTAGGCAAGGAGGAGGTGTAGGGGTGGAAGGGGGGATTCTTCAAAACGAAGATGGCTGTTATATGGAACTAAGGGTATTTATAGTGGCTTAGGAATCGTCTGATTGGTGAATCATAAATTGGATAATGCGGAACCAGCCGCAAGCAATCATAAACACGTGATCCTCTCGAAATTAGATTATAAATAAACTTCACTTAAAGGTACTGTTGGCAAAAAATACAAAGCTTGATGAGGGTAACCCGTACTGAATAGTATTGTACCATAATGTTGGATTATGTTGACATTTGTATAGATTGTCTCTCTACTGGATTGAGACATGATAGCTTTTAATGGATTTGCTTGTTTTGTCACAACAAAGTTCATGTATGATGTTTACTACTCCTGTTGCACTCACCAAGCTGTGTCAGTATGCTAGCATTGTTGTCTATAGTAGGGTGGTTGAAGGTGTCCCGACAGTAGAGCACTCGTGTGTTGTGGAGGGCCACTTTTATGCCCCCCAGAGCCAGCAGGTGAGGGTCCTGCAGGCCGGGGCAGCTAGCCTGATCTGGGACGCGTCTCTGAAGGGAACGGAAGCGGCAGTATTGAGGGTAACTGAGAACCTTGACCATGTGCTGGACTGGAGACTCGTCTGCAAGAGAACACATAACACCAGTCCATACATTTAGTGTGAACAAAAATATCCGTACTATCAACAAAACCAAATCAGCAGTCATCAAACAAATACTAATGAAATGTGGCCATATGTTGAAAAAAGAAAATACAACGGCCCATCAATACCAGCCCCAAGTTAATCTATGTTATCAGACACCAGAGGCATGTTCTTCGTACTTCGCTTAAAGGTGTCATTGATTGTGTAACAGTTTAATTGTTCACTATATATAAAGCAAGTATGTTTCTAAGTTGAGTTAAAAATTCATATGCTCATTTATAAAAAGAGGAATTACCCCCAGAATCAGAAGGTCCTTATTGACCATATTTTGTACAATTGTAAATATTAATAAGCTCCGCTCTAATGTAATAAAGCTCGCCGCTCAGTCATTGTGATGTCCCAATCAACTGTACCAGATAGGGCAGTTAAAATATTTAACTTGGGCCATCACCATACTGGTAGACCTGTCTCTGTGGGATAGCAGCGTAATTACAATAAATGAGATCCGAGACGTGACTCGCCACAGATAACTGTTGGGTAGGGGGGGGTTAATAGGTACCGAAAATGTCCAACAGGGGTGCGTTTCCCAAACAATGAAAAGAACGATGAGTGTTTCCCAAAATCTGTAGTTTCTCTGTTGCAGATCCATCGTTTGAAACATGTTAGTTATAACAAAAAATAATGATGCTCTAAACAGCGTGGAGTAACTATTTCTTTAGAGAAAAACCGCATAATTTCTTTGTTTTAATTTTTGTAAATTATATTGTTTTACACGCACACGCATTTTTAAAAAATCCAATATTAGTTCTTTAAAATAATATGGAATCATTCCAAGTTTAAATGTCAGAATGTTCTAAACGAATAGGACATAGGGGGGATAACTGGGAATAGAACACAGCCAGGAACTATGTTTCCAACTACAGCTCCAGAGGTGTAGTTGCAAGTGCATAAGTTTGCAACGCAGCTTGCAAATGTTCGTTGCAACGATGGATTTAGAAAACATCAAATCAATGAACTATGTTTGTAATGACGGAACTTGCAACCTTAGTTGGCTAACGATGGTTTTCAGAAACGCAACCCAGAATGGGGAAGTCCCAAAGTAAAATTTTCATCAGTTTTTATATTATTTGTTTCTATTTTATTCATACTTGTCTCTTTTATTCCCGTTTATGTAAAGCACTTTGAACTGCCACTGTGTATGAAATGTGCTATATAAATAAACTTACTCAGAAGTAACATGCAAAACAATCCTACTTCAATTGCCAAAAAATATTTTAACAGAGTAGTTGTCATGTTGATCTTTTCAACTGAAGTGGTAGAGTTTTTTTATCTAGCTATCGTTAATCCACCAGAAAAACTGGTTTATATCCTTAGTTGTGTTGTGGTTAATATATAGGCTAAATTATAAATATACTCAATCTACATGACAGACAGATATTTTTAGAGCTGTAGCTGAAACATATGAAAACATAGAATTAATATCATCCTTTGCACAGACTGATGACATTTATTAGTTCTATTGCTGCTCCTTTATTCTAGAAAAAAAATTTTAATAAAAAATTCACAAGTGAGTGAGTGATAAGTGAAGTGCTGAGTGTTTGTTGCCTTATTCGAAAACATACTTGGCAAATTTAAAAATATACACAATACATTTAACAAAAGATACAATTAAACAGACTTTATGGCTCTTTCAGAGTGGCGCTGAATAAATGTATAATATATACATTTATAATTTATAAATAAAATTAATAAAAATATAATCCATATATCGCATTTTGACAAGCTATAAACCAATCACTGGTGGTGAACTGCAGTGCACTGGCATCCATTGCTTAGCAAGACAGAAAAAAAAATCTGCAGACCTGGCTGACTGTATTGCTCTGCCTGCATATTCCATTTTGAAAATTGGAGTCCCAAATATATAACAGGTTTAATAAAAGCATAAAAACACAGTCTGTGTTTTGACTGTTGAACTTCTGATCATTTGGCTGCTCATGCAGGTCCAGTTGATGTAGAATGTGACCTAAAATACCAACCTATGTTGAGGGAATGCTAATTAACGATCCTGGCAACATAAAAGTCTGTGTTTTGTTCTGTGAGGCCTGTTTTTCACTGGGTTTTACACTCACAGGATTTACATGAGAATGGGGAAACAATAGCTTTTGAGGCTCGTGGTGTGGCCATTTTCACTTACTGTACTCTTATTAGTCAGCTTTGCTTAGGTATATACAGATTATTATTATATGACATCTTTAAAACATCTGGGATGGAAAAAGGGGGGAAAAAGTCAAAGTTAACCCTAACTTCAGTACTGTAAAAACATCTTAAGCACTATACCAGCTTTGTTGGCCTAAAACTTTTGCACAACATATAATCAATCAGTCTCTTTCTAGACCATTTTGAGGGATGTAAACAAAAACAATGATCTCGATGTATTTCCTGTTTTACATTTTTAATTTCTATAGCTTTCGAGAATCCAAAAAGAGCCACATATTAATGAGTAATGTTATGATAGCTGTTTTAACACCAAGTATAGATTGAATTCCCACTTGTTACAGTTATGAAATAGTTTGATAACAAGCAGGAAATGTTCATGGGCCAGTAACATCACCACATTGAAATGGTCTATTAAAAAGAAACAGAAAATATAGGAAATACGAAAAAAACAACAACAACAACAGCAGCAGCACAACATTTCCTCTTCAAACAAAAGCCTGTTTAATTCAGCTTTGCTTGGCACCAAGCAAAGCTTGAACTGTTTTGTTCTAATTGTCCTGGAATTTTCTGAAATAACGTTGTGTAATATCAGGCTCAAGTCCTGTTCATAAGAAATGGCATAATAGATTAAAACACATCTGTACTTTTCACATTGACAATTCCATCAATTCAGACAATATTGCTAACAACACTGGTAGAAATGCAGCTCAAACCAGGACGAACAGTCTCTTTCCAAAACTGTCTTTTACATTTCTTAATTAAACCTTTAAAAAATATTCTGACAACGAAACCGTAAAATAGCATCGGTTAAAAAATGAAATATAATCAAAACAAAAAACATGATATTACATTGTTATTTTTCTCCAATGCAATCAAATATTCTTGTGAGAAAATAACAGCAGTTGGTGGTATAGTTTTTCAGTATCACCTCTGCTTTAAATCGCACAATTTAATCCTGTTTACAGGAAACAAGCTGCTCCTGAGCAGGTTTGAGCTCATAGACCTGTTGCTATGGCAACAACACCTGGATGAGTTTTGCAAGGCTAAACTAATCTGGATCCGGTCAAACTGTTAATGATCAAATCCAGCTAACTGAATCATCAACTATAGCTGTGTCTCATTTCAGAGGCTGCATCCTCTGAAGGATGCAGACTTTAAAGGTGTGTTCTTTTAAATTACATTTGTGTATGTATATATATATACATTAGGGCTGTCAACTGATTTAAAAAAAATTAACTAATTAATAACACTTTTTTTGTGTTTTGTCATGATTAATCATGAAACGACATATTTTTTACAGAAATAAAACACAGGCATGCAAGTGCCATTTGAATTTCAAAACAATCAGTGGCAATAACAAACAAAAATGATTTCCATGTTGGATTCTAGTTGGACTACAAAAAAAAAAAAAAATCCAAAACACAGGCATTGCAAATGTGGAAATTGGAAAATTATAATAATAAAGTATTTAATACATACAATTGTACTCATTGTAAAGTTGTATTGCTGAGAGTTGAGAACATTAATTATAAAGTAGAACCAATTTTGCTTAGTACACCTTAACATTCAGCCAGTTGCTAAGACAGTCCAGTCTAATGACATTATCGAGGGACAATGTAGCCAAGGGGTACATCAGAGGCACATACCAAAGACTATAGAATTCTTACAGGGACTTTGGTCACACCATCTCTAAACATTTAATTCTAAACAGCTTTGAGGGATACAGACACCGCAAAGACTATAGAATACATATAGAATGCCTTAGAGACTTTGGACAAAGTCAGCGATGTCAGGCGTTTGGCTCTTGTTACTAGGAAATGCGCACACACACACATACACACACACAGACAACGCGCACATACAGCGCACCCGGTGAGCGAGGGAGCCCTTCAGATTCAACAACACGCACAATCGCGTTCATCAAATTTGCTTAAACTAAGCGTTCTAAAGTGTGGCTGTATTTTACAAGCAAGGATTCTGACACGGCAACATGAAGCAGACGCTCTACAAAAGTTGCGTGTAGGGTGGAAACACATCAAACTTAATGAAACTTTTGAGGACGCATGGAAGCAACCTAATCTGGCACTTTCACCGAGTACATTTACATCGACATCAATACTCCGATTTTAGGATTAAGATAATACTGATTAAGAGTCTACAATGTAAGCAGCGATTTTTGATTACCTTAAAAGACCACCCGAGTCCCGAAATGCGAAGGTTTTTCTTTCCATTCGCCATGCGGTATCAAATTCCATTAAAACAGCACTCTTCCAGCAGTCCTTACTTCATATTTTCATCCAATAATTGTCACGGGGCATGAACACTGTTGCTGAATGAAAGTGAACTGCAGTCTAAAGATAAAAAATGATATCTATCCATCCATCCATCTATCCATCTATCTATCTATCTATCCATCCATCCATCCATCCATCCATCCATCCATCCATCCATCCATCCATCCATCCATCTATCTATCTATCTATCTATCTATCTATCTATCTATCTATCTATCTATCTATCTATCTATCTAACACAGCAACAAAAAGTATTTAAAGTCATTTTTGTTGCTCACTCTTCTTCAAGAGTAAAAGCAATGTGCATAAAGTCAATATTCCTCATTTGTCTTTCATCAACAACTGGGCCTGTTAAACATTAATTGCACCACAATATGCAAGTAATATTCGAAAATATTAGAAAAGCTGACACAATCTAGAATTGCATTTGTATTTTAATGTACAGACTGTCCTTTTGTCCTTTAAAGAAAAAGCACAGTTCAGGATATTTCATCAGTAACTCACCGCCATCAACCTCTGGTTTTCCTTCCTGTGGAGAACTAGCATCTTGTGACTCGTCAGACTTTTGAGGCCCATTAACATTCGAACTGCTGCATCTCCAATGCGGAGGTTCCTGACAAGTCCATTTCACCAGATCCTCCACTCTCACCACAACCTTCTTTGATACGGCGATAACTTCATCCTGCACACAGAAAAGAAAATGAAATATTAGTTCATTTACACAATTAAAAAAATATTCTGAAATCAGGTTTTCTGCAGGTTTCTTCAAGTCAAATTCAAGTTTAAAGAGGCTTTTAAGGCTATTATGAATGCAATTTAGACTTGTACAGGGCTAAACACAATTTTTTCTAATGGCCTGGTTACTTCTGTAAATAGTTTTTGTATTAATAGAAGATCATGTAAAGGAATGAGTTGCTTTAGTTTTCTTTCCCTGATTAGGGAATTTGCTTCAGAGAATTTGCTAAACATCTTTATTTTTAATAAAATTTTAAATTTAGAATTAAAAAAAAAAGTTTTGGGATGGATTATAGGTGATTAGGTGTTGGCCGGATTGGGTAGCTTTACTTAGACATTAAGAAATTAGGACCGGTTTAAAATGATTTCATATCTACAACACGTTATTTCAGAGAATTTAAGACTTTTTAAGGCCTAAAATTTTGTTTTTGAAATTGACATTAAGACTTTATGACCTCACAGACACCCTGGAAAAGTAAAAAAAAAAAAAAAAAAAAAAACATTTTTCTGTTTCATTTATATTGTATATGCAAGTAGTTTTTTTAAGGAAACAGGATCTCCAGCAGAAAAGGACCCTCCATGTGAAAAGATAATGGCCAGCCCACAATTTAGGAAAAAAAAAATCTCGTATGCATCAACATCCAAGCACACTATAGACCTGAACAGTGCCGTGGCTTATTTATGTCCAAGGAAAAGTTATCCAAGATTCAAGTTGTAAATAACATTTGTTTTTGAAACGAATGAAGACAGCTGAAGTCAATGATTTATTTTAATTACCTGATTAGTTTATTAATATAAAATATAAGAGGGTGGGGATGTAGAGTTGTTTTTTTACTCTGACATTTAAAAAGAACATGTATTAGAGCAGAAATCACACTGTGATATTTTTATCCAAGGTTCTCATACCACCAGAATCTTATACCAGCCCATGCCTACTTCATATTGCAGTGCTTTCCACATTCGAGCTGAAAGCTTGTTGCTGAACAACCAGAGCACTCTCTTCAGCTGACGGTCGATGCGGATTGCACATGCTGAATCTGGGCGATTTGATCCGACATGAACCCTACAAGGTGACGTGTGAATTGAATTGAATTTTTATTTGACAGATGTTAGACAAGCTGTACAAAAATATGAGTATCCCATACATTTTGAAATAAAATCTGTCGAGGATAAAAATCCAAAGCCCTGGGCTTGTTTCCATTGTGGTCCTTGCTGTTAAATAAAACAAAAGTATGGCTTCAAAATACAGACGATGCATAAAACAAACAGTACCTTCACATATCAAAACAGGAACAAAATAAATCATAAATACATTTATTCCTTCATTGATTCATTTTTCTTTTTGGCTTAGTCCCTCTATTAATCAGGGCTCGCCACAGCGGAATGAACCAAACCAACTAGACGGACCAATGCTGAAGGATGACCTGATGAAATACCACCTACCAACCACCGACTTGGTCTATGCCATTTGAAACTGCATTGAATCTGCAATTTGGACGTTCAAATCACTGAGCACCATTAAAGTCCACAAAAAGGACAAAAAGTCTGCATGTTTTCTTAAAAAAAATAAATAAATAAAAAACGTAACTTATTTTTGGAGGGTGTGGAGTACAACAGAAAGTTTCAGACGACGTCATTTTTACTCGAGCAAAGTAACGACGTATGGGTCGTTCACATATCATATGAGAAGCACTTCTCACAAAACAGATGCTTTATACACAAATACTTGTGTATAAATGTTCATTACTAACCTTTCTATGAACATGATTTGATCATAACTGCAGATCAATAACATCTGCAATTATATGAAATAAATAAATAAATAAATGCAACATATATGAACACATACAGACCCTTACAGTCTCCGATATGTTATCAATTACAGAAAAACTACACACAGCACACATTTAGTCCTTATTTGGGTTCAAAAACAACACGAAATATAGCCCACAGTCAGTTGAAACCTTTCATATGTGTCTTCAATCTTCAGCAGCACATGTAACCTCTGTTAGAGAGTAATTCCATTAAGTTCATAATAGTCCAAAAGGTGAAGATAATAGTTAAACATGGCAGTTTGTTCATGTTTTAGGTTGCAGAAAGCATCATTTGCTGCTGTTTTTTGGACTTCACCCTCGCGTTTGTCCGTTTCTGAAAGTATGAGATATCAGAAGCACTTCATTGATCACTCGCACAATATTAATATGAGCTCAAGAAGTTCATTATTTAAAATATAGACGCACGGAGAGCTCTTTGGAGACAGTGAAACTGCTCGTGAAACAACAACAGACACGGCAGATTTTGTTCTTCTTGGCTTTGTGGCTTTTCATCAAGGCGACAACAAGATTTGTTTGAGCTTGGGTCGACCATGTCTTGTTATTATATGTATATATTATGGTGTAATGTCTTGGCTGTGTTTTTAAAATTGGCCCTTCCTTTGTTTTTATTCTCCTGCTTCTGCGAGTGACATATCTCTTTAAACCAATAGCATTCAGCTGCGCATCTAGCTCCACCTTATGGTACCCTTTTTTCATGCTAGGTACCCTTTGCAAAGGGTGACCAAAAAGTGGTATGATACGGCTCACTTTTAGGTACCCTTTGACAGTGGAAACAGCCATAAAAGCATACCGAACAGTACCACTCAATGGTAAGAAGCCATTGGAGCCATAGGATATCAAGTAAATATCAAGAGGTGAGTAAATGACACATTTAACAGTCATCAGCATCTTAATCCTAGACAGTTTTTTTTTTTTTTAATAAAAAAAAAACGGGTGTATATGCATTAACGCATGTATTATATCTTTTTTGCATCAAAAAAAAAAACAAAAAACAGAATCACTGCAAATCAGAGAGGTGTTTCTAATGCACAGTCTATGTACAGGACAGTAAATTTGAAGTTGTTCTCTCTTCTGGCTGCCGTTGTCAGTCTCACACAATTTTTTCCTTTTTCTGTCTTGAAAACACCCTCGTGGAGTTTTGCTTTTATTTTTTCAACAAATGGGTATGTAAAAAAAATATTTATTCTCCTAATAACTGCGCTCTAAGTTTACCCGACTATGACGACTTACACTGCTGAGAAACCTGAAAATGTGAAAAGGATCCATTATCAGATTATTTTATACTGTAAGTGTACAAATCCTTTTAAAAAACACTGAAAACGTTTACAGGAAAAACAGCATTTGCATCTCATGAATTCCCATGAGCTTACAGGCAGGACTGGGTTTCGCCTAATGGCCTGAATTATTTGAGCACCTTAAGTAAATGCTATAGAAAAGCCTCTCCCTTTTCCACCCCATGTTATACTGGTTAACAATAGGACACTCGTCACCTCAGGCAAAAAAACAACCAACAAAAACCGCTATGTTGGGGGGAAAAAAAAAAAGGTGGGGGGTAAAAGACAGATTGACATTCAGATGCTTATCTCCACAACATTCTCACATTCAATTATTTACAACAGAAACTCTGAAAGGATTTAGGATTTCTCCTTTAGACCTAGGAATAAAACAAAATGGTGTTCAACATGCTTTGTTGTGCTTCAAGGAATTTAATAAATGGGTTTCTATTTCTATATATAGAAATAACGCAACGTTTACATATCAAAGACAGTGATTGCCAGACTCCTGTGCAATCTTTCGGACAGTGTGATGGATGCGTGGTGCATCATCTTGGCTCAGTACCATGTCTTCCACAGTGGTGATATATTCAAAAGTACAAGCAGTGCATGGACGACCACTCCCTGCCACATGACATACTGATCCAGTGCCATCAATTTTCACCAAACAAGTAATCCAGTCCAGCTTTTGTCAAGTTTTTACTTGAAAATTCATGAAGAAAACGTAAAGCACTGTAGCCTTTCAGTTCTTGTAAACCTTTAAACCTCTAAAACTTTTTTATTTAAGTTTTACGCAGCTAAAAATCTCTCCGTTAAACAGAAATTGGGGAAAAGAAATAAACAACTATATATATATATATATATATATATATATATATATATATATATATATATATATATATATATATATATATATATATATATATATATATATATATATATATATATATATAGTTGAAGTCAGAATTATTAGTCAGGCTTTGTTGAACAGACAATAAACAGTTGAAGAATGCATTTGTTATCCATGTGTGGATTGTGACAAAAAGAATGCATAATAAACAAATAATACAGTCATCGTCACTGACTATTTTCTTGATAGGAAAAGGGTTTATAGTACATCTTTTCAAATATTTAGTCTAATATGCTTATTTGTTGCCCAATTAAGAAACATTAATGGTAATTTGATTTGAGTTTTTGCAGCTTAAGGTCAGTTCACACTGCAACAACAGATGAGCACAGGAGAAACACACTGATACAATAGAAGACCGTGATCGAGCAAAACATCTGTAGCTCATACAACCATTTTAAGAGATGAAAACATAACAAATAGTTTTAATGAAAAATACGAATGTCAAAAATATTTTTAAAAAATCTTCATAAGTAATAATAATAATAATAATAATAATAATTCCTTACAATTAAGGGTTAAACCGCTACTCTTTTTCGAAGGGATTTTTAACAACCACAGAGAATCTGGACCTCAGTTTAATGTCTCATCTAAAAGACGCCGTTCACTGATCAGTATAGAGTCCCCATCAATACACTGGGGCATTAGGACCCACAGCGCCCCCTGCTGGTCTCACTAACCTAGCTTTCCCCATGTGGTCACCTATCAAGGTACTGACCGGGCACAGCCCTGCTTAGCTTCAGCGGACGACCCTGCGAGAGTTGCAGAGAGCAAGTTGCTGACATACAAGTATATTTCTTTACTATTGAACTTTTCTTTAATATAAAACTTTTATTGTTCCTTCCAAGGCAGCTTTACAAAAGGTGTGTGTTATTACATTATAGTCAAAATCCAAAAAAGTTAAGATGCGAGTAAGGTGTACAAGTGTATACATAGTTAATATTAAAGGATGCAACGATTATAGATTTTGGTTGTATGATTATAGTCTGAGGAATAATCATGATTTCACAATTGTCACGATTATTATGCATTCATTAATTTTAAAATACTACTAGTTTAGTAAATCACATGAAAACGCCTTATATTTTAAAGTGTTGTTTATTGCTGCCCATTAACTAACTATTGCAACATAAAATAATACTACAAAACCAAAAAAGAGTCCATTTCTCTATGGACTTAAATTTAAGTGAAAAAAAGTTTCTGACGTTTTAACACAAGTAATAATTTTACTCTGAATATAAATGACAGAACAATGAATAAATAAATAAAAATAAGAATAAATAAAAACACTGTATTCGAGTAATGTAAATCTATTGTAAGTATTTAATCATGTAAATGCAAGTACTTCCTTTTTAAAGAGAACAAGTGTAGTCAAAAGCTGCTGTAACTCTGTCTAAAAGGTACTTTTTGAAGGCGAGTAGAAAGGTGTATATTCCAAACAAACTATGAAACTGATTGGTCCTGTTCTTGTCATGTGCCTTGCCGTGCGCTCGCGGCATTCTAAACATTGTAGAAGTTTTTAACTAGGCTTGCCTGAAAATTGCGAGTGTTGCTCCCAACATGTGAACAAAAGCCATGCACCTCCATTGGAAATAACGAACTTGAGCATGCACAAGACGAGATATGCGAGTGGCCCTTAGTTATTAGTAGGCCCACACGGAATCTGCGCATGCAGAATTCTGCAGATTTTTAGCCCATCATTGATTCTGTTTATTTACTTGTGTAAATGTGTGTAAATGTATATTCAGCTTTTAAATTAATTTTAGTATAATTATTGACTAATATAAATATATTAATATGATTTATTTACAATACAGTTTGTAAAGTAATATTATCTCTCTTTTAGTAGCTATATTATGAGACTTGCTTTGTTTACCATATAAAGTGGATCTAATTGAATTTGCAATGTAAACATTAAATAAAAGTTAAAAAGGTATTACTTTTTATTTCATATATTTAAGGTATTAGTTATGATACTGCCAAAATCATTCAACATAAATCTGCAGATTATTAAAAATTCTCTGCAGAAAAAGCAAAAACATTTTCGCAGATTCTGTCTGGCCCTAGTTATTAGCCTCAGAAATAGTTTATCCAGTGTGCATGTGTATTAGCCTTGGTGTACAAACTCGAAACTTTAAACTAGCACACAGTTGGCATAACTTTGTTTAGTTGCATCAGTTTTGTTCCTTGCAGAAATGCTGTATTAAGACTAGGGCTGCAACAACAAATCGATTAAAACCGATTACTAAAAGCGTTGGCAACGAATTCCATAATCGATTTATCGTGTGCCCCTTGCCCTCCACCTCAAAACTCCGGCCCAGCGAGCTGCCCCAGGGACCAGCCACTCTCCCTGGGCTTGCAATCTGAGGTCCTTAGGGCCCCTTGCCCTCCACCTCATGGCTCTCTGACCAAGCAAGTTGTGCCCGTGTGACGCAAAGACGTTTGATTATTGAAACAACTTTAGTTGAGAGCGGAGAGGAGTGAACGCACTCTGCCTCTCTCGCGCACTGATGCCAGCAGTTTGGCACCTCATAGACAGGACGGAGCAAAAAAAAAACAGTGGAGGTAGCGTTAGAGAAAAAGATACATGGCGAAGGCAGAGAAATCTGTGCGACCCTGTGTAGGAGTATATCACACTAAAACAAAAAAGTGTGTTAACGGCCAAATATGCAAAAGTGATAACGGGAGGACCACAGCAATGATCCAGCACCTGAGATGCAAACATGTTGGGAGTCTTTGATGAGGAGGAAGGAAGCAACAGCAGGGTAAATCATTACAGAATCCTACTTTTGTTCCATTTTTGAAGTCAGGAACGTAATGTCCCTGGTGCTGGTGTTTACTTGTTATCCAGCTGGATAAGCATGACGTGAAATTCAAACTGAGCTTTGGTGCGTTGGCTGGCGCTAAGCCAGAGAAAGATTTTTCATATCATCACAATTATGCAGTGTTTTTAACCACCCAATGCTTATTTTATGTTTTAGACATGTAAATGCACAGAAGTACTGGTAAAACAATACATTTAGAGTTTGTAAAACACACATAAAGTCTATGAAAGCCTAACAATCCATTCAAATATAATTTGATGTGTATTAATCATATCAGATACATGTAGTGAAAGTAACAAAGTTCAATCAAGATCATTTATACGTCTTTTAAACAACAAAAACACTCAAACGTTTTTGTGTACTGGAATGTAATGGAAATTTTCTTTAAGGAGGCTCTTTTAGTGGCAAAGATGACAAATTCTTATCCAAAGTGTCTTTTAGGGTTTTATTATTTGCAAAGGTCACACGATCATACATCAAGTACAGTTTCTGCAGAGAGTTCTCTTTTTATCTAGTTTGTAATACCCACAAGGTTATCAGTGACATACAGGATGAATCACCGTTACATCAGCGCTCAAACTTAATTTTTGACCATCTACATTTCAGCTTTACATCCCATCCGAACATGTAGTTTGTAAAATCACCATGTACATATCCAGATCTTGTCTGGTGATAAACAAATGTTAAAGTGGTCACACTTGGTCTAACTTAAACAGTACATTCATGGAAGAATAAAAGAACAGACCTTCATAATTAGAATAAATGAGTATATAAAATGAATTTCCACCACAGAAATATCAGGTAGTTGACGACATGATGAGCAAGTGTGTGAATACTTTGTATTAAAACGGAAAAGCATAATAAAAGGGATACATCTGTCATACAGCGCTATTGTGGCTGATGTGTCACCATGTAAACATTAAGGGTGAACGTTCTAAAATAATGATCGCCTAAAAAAAAAAAAAAAAACTCACTCCCGGGGCCAGACAGAATCTTTTAAACTCACCAGTGAAAGGGTTAATAACAGCAGTAAAGCAGCGGTGGTATAGTTACTTTGCACTTTGCATTGCAAGACTAAAGACACGTTTTTATCCACTTGCCTTTTTTGGATCATTCATTGTACATTCATTTGATCATTCATTTGTCTACATTCATCTGTAGTCATGTATAGCTGCACTGCAAAAAAAAAAAAAACCTTTCTTAGTCATTTCGTCTTGTTTCCAGTCCAAATATCTAAAAAAAAAAAAATCTTAAAATCAAGACTAGACAAGAGCAATGGCATGAGAAAATTAAGAGATGCTTAAAACTTCAAAAAAAAGTTTGAGATTATATCCCATTAAGATTATTTTTCTGACCCCATTGGCAAATAATTTTGCTTGTTTTAAGCAAACAATCACTTAATTTTGATGGGGTTTTTTTTTTTCAGAAAACAAGACATAATTTCTCGTGATATTTCATGTGTCTAATATGCATCTTGATTTTGATTTTTTTTTTAGATATTTGGATTGGAAAACAGAACAAAACTACCAAGTTAGTTTTTTATTTTAGTATTATTATTACTATTATTATTATTATTATTATTATTATTATAACAGCTCAGGGATGTTCATCGACAACATGATTGCGCACTTTCTAAAGATTTTAGTTCTATATTTGGATGAAGGGTTGGAAATGAATGCTTTTGTTGTTGTTGTTTTTTTATCCAATAAATAATTGGCAGATTAATCTACTATTAAAATAATTGTTTGTTGCAGCCCTAGTTAAGACTTTGATTAAGTTAAAGCACAGTTAATAGTGAAATCGCTAGTTATAATATGTAGTTATACAATAGAACTCGCAGGTCCCGTGAAATCAAACAATTTTTTTAATTTAGTATCAGTATGTCAGTCTTAAGGACATCCATCGTCTAGTGTGCTCCAAAACAGAGACAATCTCATTTAGTACAAATTAACATCCAAACCTTGCAGTATTATTATTTTTAAAATATTAAAAAACAACAACCAATAAGGCAGGAAAAACACTTATTTTAAATGGGCTAGATTGAACAGAAACAAGAGCTTATTTTTTCCAATAGCTTTATAGTTCCGTAGCAAGCTCCAAGTCATCAGTATTCCACTTATGTACACTGTATATTGCTTTCTGCTTGAATACATATTTTGGTTGGTAGTTTCTTTTGTTTAAATTTGATGTTTTTCAGAGATACAGCGTAATTTTTTTTGTTTGTGCGTGTTGTATCGTGTCTGCTATTGTTGTGAACCAAATAACATTAAATAACATTAACATTTAAAGATCACCTTTTGTCTGTCACTCAGCACATTTAAAGATCACCTTTTGTCTGTCACTCAGCACAAGCACACTGAACACATTCTAAGATGTGCAGTTATTTTTAGATAAACCCACAGCTAAAAGTAGTTCCAGGCAGGTTTAGACTGCAGCACAGTTTCATATTAAAATGCTGAATGATTTCATGTACATCACAGCTATACAACCATTAAAAAAAATCCAATCCAATAAACAAAACTGAAGGCTTTTGGATGATGCGCAAGAAACGCACACAGGTGCAGTTCGAGGACAAAAACCTGACAGATGTCTTGAAATACAATAATAGTGGAATTTAGTATAAGCAGAATAATTGACTATGGGCCTTTGCATTATATAAAATAAAGCACAAGCGAGGTGTTGAGATGAAAGTTAAAGGTGCAGTAGAGATCTTGGAAAATGCTAATGTTAGTCTGGTAGCACTAAAAGCATACTGTCCTACCCTGCAAATCTCCAAGCAAAGATTAGCTTCCTGAACGCATACTAGACAACATAACCCCAACAGGCTTTCTGCAGGTTTCACAAAGTTAAACGTAAGATTTAAGTCCTTTTTAGGGCCATTATGAATAAAATGTCAGACTTGTACAGGGAAAAATTGCTGATTTTTTTTAAATGGCCAAGTTGGGGCAATAGAAAAGAGTTTTACTTGCCCCCATAAAAAAAACAACAAACAAAATCTATTTACCTATTTCTTAGCCACATATTTTCAATACAAGAGTTCCTCTTAATCGTGGAAGTTAAGTTTTAAAAATAACTAGTAATAGGTGAAACCGCGAAGCAGTTCACTTAATTTTTTTATTCTAGATGTTTTAAAGCTGTAAAATCCCTCACTACACACTTTACAGACTTTTCTCAGACAGATATTAACATTTTCACATTTTGCTCTCTTGTTTAAACACTCTCAAAGTTCAAACCTTCATAAAAAATTAAGTCCAATGTTATAGAATGAAACCAAAGATCAAAACTATTTTATCTTTATTTATTTATTTATTTATTCCGTAATGGCACCTGACAGCCACGTAACTTCTACCTTTAGCATGTCTAGAACTTCAACTTTTTATGCAATGATTCCTCTGCCTTTTGGGTGCTACCGCAGGTGCCTTTGACGGTGCAGAATGTTTCGTCGACATTGTGAGGAGAAAACTTGCAAACATGCAGTACAGCACCACAGAGTTACACTGCTAGCGATTGAAGATTTATGTAAATTTGGCAAGCTGAACGCATTCTGTACTGTACAGAAAACACAGCTCTGAGTACATTGATTGACAGTGGTTTACAGCCAGTCAGGACGCAGAACACAATGCGCTGTAGAAAAAAAAAAATCTGAAAGGCATAAAACTTGACAAATTCTGTGCCCACTTTGTAGGCTCAACACATATCATGTCTAGATAAAATAGCCTAAGCTACATTGAAATCATTTAAAGAATTACAAATATTGGATATAATAGAATCACATTAAGTAAATAAATCAATATAAATCAAACAAAAGCTATTACACTTTAGGCATATACAATACAAATAAATTAAACTGTTTCAAGCCATTTTTTAAAAGGCCTATCTGAAAAAAAGATTTTAGATATTTTCTAAAAACAATAAACAATGGAGGAGTTTTGGAATATTATTTATAAAGTATTTGGATATGATTATATTAATCAAATCGTGCAAACAGGGCGAGTACAGTTAGTGGTAAGCCAGTGGTAGAGAGTACAGTTAGTGGTATAGCCAGAGACAGTTACAGATTAGGAAGGAAAGTGGAGACTAAATAGTTGAGTTTTTAGTCACTTAATGGTTTCCTTAAGATCACAGAATAATATGCAACATCCTTAAATTATTCTCTTAAATAAAGGGAAATTACCCATTAAATGTCATATAGCCTAAATAAAGAAATATTCATATGTTTAGGTCTCTCCGGAGCATTTGGGCTTATGATGTCTTTTAAAATGAGAATGTTATAAAATACATTTTATCCAGATTTATTACCAGAAAATTTCTGGGGTTTTATATTATGGATGGTGCGCCGGGTCATCCCTCTGTTAATGGCAAGACCACTCGATGCACGATGCCAACAGTCAGATGGCGAGTAAACAGATATAACGAATAAAAACACATAGGCCTGTGCGTATAGACATATAATATAATGCTGTACAGTAACTTGTCATTTGTATGTTTCAGTTGTCTTCATTTTAATCGTTTCGTTATGATGCAATGGTGCTTTATCTGCCTGCCTGATTCCAGCTGAACTGGGCAGGTTGTGTAACGTTTGATTCGGGGGATGTCCTAGGGGCGTGGTTTGCATGACTCACTGCGAGCTACTAGCCCGACAGTGGAAACGCGACATGATTTCGGCCTCACTGCTCATGCTCCCGGGCTATTGGCACGGCCCGATAAAAGCTCTGGCTCGCACTGACCTGACATTGGAAATGCGGCTAATGACTGTGAAGGGTGGGGTTAGGGGCGGGGTAAGGTGTTTTGATTAAAAGCATTGCATGCAACTTAGCTTGCATATTGCACCCGGTCTGCAGCCAGACCCTTCTCAACTCTAGTTGTATACATGTTTTTTTTTTTCAACATAACTTCTCTTTTTTTTTTTTTTTTTCACATGTGAAGTTTTAAAAACTGTTTAAAAAAAAAGTCAACAGTCTGTCCAATGAGTTTCCTTGCAGGTAGCTATAAATACATGAGGAACCTTCAAACCAGGGGTGCCCAAAACGTCTCTTATGAAGGGCCAAATAGCAAACTTGATTGAGGCTAGTGGGTGGAAGGTTAAAATAGTTGCCATGGATAATTTCCTAATTTATTTAATAATATTTCAAAATAACTAGAAAACATTGCTTTATATTAACTAATACAGCATTTTTTTGACATTTTACAATGAACTTATAACAGTACAAACAAAAACAATCTCATTGATAACAGAATGGAGTTACACATGTTTTTGCCTTGATTTGCTCACCAATGTCTAATGCATAGTCCTCCATCCATCGAGTGACATTTACATTTTTCAAAATCTGATTCATTTACAACATTTAATTGAAACATTTAATTTCAGTTTGCTTTTTTGTTTTTTGTAGCTCAACAATAAAACAAACAAACAAAAAAAAAAAGGTTACATCAAATTAGAACTGGCGATCTCTTTTGAAGGCATTCGCCCCAACCCTCTCCATCCTTCTCACTCTCTTCTCAGATGGGATGCTGGGCCAAATCAAGTTACAATAACCCAACTTTGAGCATCTCTGATAATTAAAAATATTATTTTAAGGAAGATAATAAACCATATTGGTAAATATAGCTAATGAATAAAACTTATTTCTTATTTGATAAGTTTTATCGAGTTGGATTGTTGGTGATTAAATTGGCTCGATCGGTTAGATTTAAATGGCTTTGGAAAATTAAAGGTGCAGTAGGTGATCTGCCAAAATGCTACCCAGTTAGCATATTATCATTGGACGGCAGGGGAGGGACTGTGTTTTAAAGCCACGCCTCTTGAAATCGCGAACACGTGCATCACAACATGACAGCAGACACTAGTTCATGTCATTCGCCAATTAAAAATGTAGTTAGTGCTTGGCCGGCAGTATGCAGGAATTACACCAATTACTAAGCCACACTGTTATTTCAGAGCAAATATAGGGAGGCTGTCATTGTTCAAAAATTAACCAATGTGAATATAAAAGCAACTTCAGCTCAGTAAAGCAGGCTAGACGGAATAGCGCTATTTACTGATGTTTTGTTGTTAAACTAAATAAAAATCTACATTATCGATGCTGTAAAAGGCCTTATAAAGCTGAAAATAGTCACATCGATCTTTCAACTGGAGACTTCAGTGGCTTAACAACACTTCTGTGCATTTAACCCATTCATAACACCACAATCTACATCAGCTTTGTGTGACTAAAATAGTTTTAAAACAGAACATTACCTGTCTAACAAAAATACTTCAGCCATGGTGTCGTCCTTCCTCCAGCGTGCAAAAGTATCTCCAATATTGATTCAGGATTTGATTTTACCGCAACTGTAACGGTCTCATGTGCACGTGAACGCGCGGTGCACATGCAGGCGTGTATACGCTAATGACAGATATGCGTGAACAGAGATGCGCAGAAGCTCAAATCTACATTTGTTGACAGACAGTTTGGGCTGCTTATCGAAATTATGGGAGATGTGGGCTCAACAATATTTAATTGGATGAACATGTTTTGTTTTATGCATTATCCAGAATATAAAAATACATATAAACACATATAGATCATTCCCTTAATCATTACTATTAGACTGTGAGGAGACTTTCAACCAGCACAACAAATAATGTTTCTGAAGACAACCACCTACTGCACCTTTAAGATCTACAACAAGACTTAAGATTAAAGGCCTAATGCACAATATTTCAGTGAATTTAAGACTTTTTAAGGCCTAAAATTTAGTTTTTTTTTAGATATAAGACATTTTATGATATTATAAGACCCCATGGCCACCCTGTACAATAAATCCCGTATTTCATGCATAAACCAGCTAGAATTTTTTTTTTAACAGTTAGTAAATACAATAACAAACTTAAAAAAGAAGATAGGTTGTTGATGTCTGAACCGTATCTGTGAACATGTCGATGATGTAATCTTTTCTGTGCTAACAGGGTGTGCAATCACATATTTTGACAGGCAGGTAGGACAGCCTATTTTAATGTTCAGACTGAACGTTTTGATTGGACGAACTTTTCATGGTCCTACACCTTCCACAGAGTATTAAAGGGGTGGTCCACAATGTTTTTTTAAGGTTTGATTGTGTTTATGGGGTGCTAAATAATGTGTGTTCATGCAAAAAAATAGATAATAATAATAATAATAATAATTCACATTATTTGTTCACATCTTACCTTAATTTTATACAGTTACTGAACTAACATGGACACGACCATCATATTTCCTAGTTGCTCCTATAAGCCCTGCCCTCAAAAGGCTCTGATTAGTCAGCTAATCTAATGTGTTGCGTTTGGCAGATTGGCTTCACATTACCAGGAAACGTCATGCCTCTCTCTACTAACGTGTCTGTGGCCACGCCCCTTAGCTGCGAGATGCGTGTGCGTGGTGAATGCGCGTAACCTGGAATGTTTGTGATAGCTCGAATGTATTTTTTTTTGTAGTCCTCAAATTAACTCGCTGTAGGCTTTGCTAAGCTAACTCTGTAAAAGCCAATGTCTCCCTTTGCATTGAAGTTTGAGCATCTAAAATTAATAGATGTTGTTTACGTCCACACAGCAACATTCCACATCAACTAAAGTTTAAAATATGATATTGTAGTGGACCACCCCTGTAAAATACATAAACACATATGGACCACTTAATTTAATGACTGCTATCAGGACTTTCAACCAGCATAACAAAAATGGTCTCTAAAGACAATCACCTATCGCACTTAACATTTTCCCATAATCAACAGCCTTTTGTCACATATGAACTATTTTCAGGATAATATTTGGTAACGGGATGCATTTCATCTCTCACCTCTCCATGCTCCACTGCTCTGCCCTTCGGTGTGTCTTCTGGTAAGAAGTAGAGCCTGGAGCTGGCCAGCAGGTGGCGCTGCGTCTGGTCTTCCCACAGCAGTGTGACCTCCGCTATACAGATAGGCTCCTGAGGGCCGCAGCGCATGAAGTAAAATTCCCCGAGCTTCCAGACCCGAGTCGGGCCTCCAGACTCTTGCTTTAAACCCACTGACTTATAGAAGGCGAAGGAGCCTCGCAAACAGCTGGGAGCACCTAACCACTGGCAGGACAAGAACACACCAAACAAAAATATACAGGTTAGAGAATAAAACACAGAAGGAATTAGGAGTCAAAGTGCAACATTATTGGGTAGACAAAACAATGTAGGCTACTTAATATTGATGAAAAAGCCCCAATGAGACGCCTCTGTTTTCAGATGTCTCTGCTTTCCCCCATCCACACTGACACGCAGCAGCAGTGTTTTAAAATGAAAACGACCTCTTCAACGTTTTCAAAAAGCTCCGTTTTCGGCGCTTGAAAACTCTGGTGTAACCGTAGCTTTTGTGTTTTAAAATGAAGACGCATTAGTGTAAATGGGGCCTAAAGTGTGATGGAGATGTGTTTGGGTGATTTATGGCAGGAAATTACAGGAAATTACAGGAAAACAACTAACTTTGATCAGTGCTCCAGCAGGTTTTATCAAGTCAAATTTAAAACTTTTAAAGACCATTATGAATGAAAGAAATTAATTTTAGACTTATAAAGGGCTAAACACAAATGATTATTTCTAATGGCCCAATGTATTTTTGCTTGTCACAAAAAAAAGCAATTATTTCTTAGCGAGGGGGGGGGGGGGGGATTGGAAAAAAAAATAAAAATTAAAAATATAAATAAAATAAAAATATAAATAAATAAATATATATATATATAAATAAATAAATAAATATATGTTGGTTTTTGTTCTAAATTGATGAAGTATAACTGGCGTTTCTGTTATAAAACCTTTCGTGTTTCGTTATAAAAAGTTTCTTGCCTATTTTTAAATATGTCTACTCGCCCTTAATTCTGTCAAATAGTTTTTGTATAAATGGAATACAACTAGGGCTTGACATGAACTTTTTTGATCACCAGCTACTGTGGCTAATAGATTTCCAACATTACTAGCCACTCGCCATTATCGCTAGCCACAATTTTGTTGTTGGGAAAACAAAAACCTCTGCTGACTGCGCATTCGCGTTTTTCAATTTATTCTGCTGATACTTGCTGCGTTCGCCGTAGTGATATTCTTTAAAACAACAGGGGGCAGTCAAAAGAAACTGACCGTAAAGTCAGATGGATAAACAGTGAAGTAGAAAGTTTCCGGAACTACGTCATATCATTAATGAATTTTTTTTTTATAAATTATTTTAATGATTGTAAGGATTTTTCTAACCATTCAAGATGTTATTTAAACAAACTTTGATGCATCACTTGCTTTTGTTCATATCTCAGACATTTTACCTATTAAAGTTTATTAAAATATTAATGACAACAGAATTTTTTTTTATTATGAATAAAAGCAAAAAAAGAAGACACAATACAGATGTTTTTTTAGATTTAGCCCGCTCCACAATTCACACATTGCTGTCTGGCTAGTTTCGGTCCTCTTTTCATGCTAAAAAAGCAATAATGGTCCAACATTCCTAACCATTATCACCAATAAAGCCTTGAAAAACTGGCCATCAGTATATTGTAAACCTATAGGTTCAAATATTCATTTCCAGTTATCAAAGAAACTATTTGTTCCTTAATTATAGTTTTGTAACTATTAAATTGTTTTAAATTCAAAATTGTAACATATACATCAGTGTAAAACATATGACCGGTGGAAAAACATATTTCTGTAATTGTGTACCTGGGTCTCCACTTTTGCCATGGCCTCTTTTGGCTTTAACAAACTTATCTCTCAGGTTTTTCCAAACTTTTTAACAAAAACTTTTCTCCTTTCCCATGGCTGTTGCAATTTCTAGCCAAGAGTAATTGATCATCTGGTTAGCTCTATGATCACAGAGCATAAAGAGGTCTGTACAGTCGTACATGTTTCAGACAAAATCTTTTTAAAGTAAAGTAATTCAGATTCAACTTAAATCAAATCTGGCGCCGCTCAAACTGTTCGCTCGAGTCTCAAAAATAAAAAATCATACCCTTGTGAATTGCCCTTCGAACAAAGAGTTTCCAGGACCACACTCGAAACCAATGGGTAAGAAAATTTCCCAGAATACACCAGCCACAACGGCAGTATTGCTGAACCCGGAAGGAGCTCCACAAATTTGTATTTTTTGTCATCACAAGTTCATCACAGCACATGTTTTAATACATTCATAGCCGCATTCGTGTTTTACCATCATGCTTTAAAAAAAAAAAGCTAAAATAAAAACCGCTAAATTTCGCTATCTATAATCCATAAGAATAACTCCTGTATAGCAGTCTCACAACATTCTGACACTCAAATACTCTGTCAGTAACGTCTAGTGGCTGGGAATGACCTTTTTACAGTGTCTGCTATCAGTGTCTGTTAGTGTTGTTTTGCTTGTTTACATAGATGAATATTGCCACGGTGTAAATGCACAGTATTACGATCTTATTACCCAGTGTTTCCTCTAGGATTTTTTCCAGCTGTGGCGGCAGACTCTGTTGGGCCTTTTACACAGATCTATCAACTACTTGTGATTTTATTTCATTGACAAATGTTGTGAGCGCAGTATTACAGGTCGAGATCGCATTCATGTAATACGAGCTTGTAAATCTCTGCTCGAGCGCTGATTTCCTCCATTCGTGCACAAAAACTTCTTGCACACCCTCAATTATACGCTGCTTAAGTGCGATTTAGTGTGTTTATGTAACAAGTTTGTCTCCAACATTTATTAGATTTGCTAGGAATTTTTATGAATGACTCCAATAGACCTTCAAAGCAGCATTAATGCATCCTGAAGTAAAGTGAAATGGCTATAAACTCCAGCAAGATAAAGTCATTGTATGCAGAGCCATAGACCTTTATCTATAAATAAAATATAATTATGGAAACTGTGTTCATCATAACTGAAAGCTATGTCGTGTTTGCTGGCCTCACGCACTTGTCAGTCAATCAGTACATCACCTTAAAGGGTTAGACAAATAACGCACAGCACTACGGTTACAGAAAAGTTCGCGTTGTTATAATTCACTTACCTTTTATTAAGTTTTGGTGTGATTATAACCCGCTGTTTAAAAATAATACGGCTGAATGTTTTGAATGAGAAGCTATAATGTAGCTGTGGCGGTATGAATTTTGGTGTGGCGCCCCGCCATGGAAGAAAGAATGTAGCGGAAACCATGCTACCACATTAGATCGTTATGATAACATAATATATGCCTTCAGTGATTTCTTGAAAATAAATTACAAAAAAATAACACAAGTGGAAAAACTACAGCACGATCTTCTGGTCTCATTTGAAGCAAGAGATCGCGATGACATATGATGACGTATGTAGGTGCTGTAGTGCTGTCCCAATTCTTAGGGGTACATTTTAAAGCCCTTCCCCTTAACCGTCGGTTTTAAGGGCAAGGGGAAAGGGTACAAAAATAGAATTGGGATTGGGCCTTCTTTTGCTTGCGCGAACACAATGAGTTTTATCAGTTGTGTTGCTTCTTGATTTTAAGATCACATTTGCAGGAATATTGGTCCATCCATCCTTGTAGTCTTCTTAAAACAGGGTTCGACAATAATTTAGAAATTATTTTCAACCAGCCAAAGTGGATAGTGGGAACTGCTGTGTAACCCACCACAGCTGAAATCTACCCGCATTTGGCGGGTGTTTTCTTTCCCTGATTTTATTAAGATAGTTAGTGATTGGATGGCTGTCAGCCCGATTGGGTAGCTTTAGTTGGACAGAGCAAAATTAAGACTTGTTTAAAATGACTTAAGGCATACAACACAATAGCCCCTTTCACACATACAGACCTTTTCGGTAATGCCGGTAAGAGAAGTTGTAACATTACCGGTAGTTTGCCTTCTTGATGTCAACCGTGTAAAAAATTATCGATAAAATGCTTATAATAAACCGCTGTTTGTTTACCTTCAAGCTCTACTTGACGCATGTGGATGTGAAGTTCAGAAGTGCTCCGGTGAGCAGCAGCATACACACATATTATGTACATGTCAACATGCGAAAGTGTTCCTCCCTATGTTTTCATGGAAGTTCACAATACCAATCCATCAACAAAATTTGTAATGTTGTCAAACGTGTAAACATTCAGCTGTGGTAAGTGCTTCTGCCTTTGGATGTTTCTGGGATAAGCTTTAAATAAAAGAGAAACCATCAAGCCGGATCCCTATTACGTTTACAAATACAATAGCAGCCGTTTTGAGCTCATTTCTGGTTAATGTCAGAATTTACCGGTATTTTTGAATGGTCTTTCCTGAAAAATTCTGGAACGTGTGAACAGCGTTTTTTAAAAATTTACCAGTAAAAGTAATTTTCCAGATATTTACCGGTATCACTGTGTGAAAAGGGCTAACATTTCAGTAAATGTACAATTTTTTACTGCCTAAAATTAAGACCCCACGGATACCCTGTTTGAGGAAAAATCAGCCTTTAAAAGATGTATTGTAGTTGAAATCAACAAAGTATATTTTAGATTTTTCCTTTACATTAGACTGAAAGGGCACAATCTCTCAAAACAAGCAGGTGCCTGAACAGCTCAACAGCTTTTTGCCTTCAGTGTTTCGAGTCTGTGGTTAATTAACTTATCAATTCATAAACTTCACCTGGATATTGCTCTTGCACGGATGTTTTAAGAAAAGAGAAATGTTTGGTTAGACAAACACTTCATAACTGTAAGACAAGGAAACTTAGCAAAGAAGCTCAAATACACAAACAGGCTTCACATGATTCGCATTATGTGTGTGAGCAGTTAGTATGGCTTCTCAAATCAGCTGAGTGGGAGGAAAAAACTTGCAGGACTATCTGCTAAAAAATATGGCAAGGGGTTTGAGCCATTCATCTGCAGAGTATGAATTCTTTATATCAACAATTTAATCAACAATGTTCACATGCTAAAATGCTAATTCTTGCTATAAACAATTTAGTGTTCAAGGTTAAATGCTACTTATTTACACCAATATTTTTGTGTTCACTGTAAAATGCTAATTCTTGAGACCAACAATTTAGCGTTCACTAGTAGAAAATGATAATTTCGATTCCAACAATTTAGTGTTCATAGCTAAAACGTTAATTCTTGATACCAACAATTCACTAGTATAAAATGCTAATTCTTGATAGCAACAACAATTTAATGTTAATAGCGAAAATGCTAATTATTGATTCCAACAATTCACTAATATAAAATGCTAACTCTTGATAGCAACAATTTAGTGTTTACTAGTTTAAATGCTAAACCTTGGTATTAAAAATTTTGTGTTCACAAAGCTATTTCTTGATACCAATAATTTAGTTTTCATAGCTGAAATGCTAATTCTTGACATCAACAATTTAGGGTTCACATGTTTAAATGCTATTTGTTTATATAATAATTGATTTAATATATAATATTATAATTCACATAGTCCACAATTTTAAATGCAAATTTTTGGTATCAACAATTTCATGTTCAAATGTTACTTCTTGATACCAACAAATTAGTGATCATAGCTAAAATGCTAATTCTTGATACCAACAATTTGGTTCGTTTAGGAGTTATTCTTGATACCAAAGATTTTGGGCCCTATCATACACCCGGCGCAATAAGGCCTGTTTGCCCTGATGTGTTGCTATTTTAAGACCAATGCAACCTTAATTTTCCAGTTTTCCGCCACGTTGTTTAAATAGCAAATCTATTTGTGCCACTTTGTGGACGCATGGGTGTTTCGGTCTTGTAAAGAGGTGTGTAAAGGCGCATTGTTGCCACATTGCTATTTTGGAAAACTAAAAAAGACTGAGCAATAGACCAGCTGAAAGCTGGTCTAAAGTCCAGCGCATAGAGTGTTAGTTGTGCGCCTTAAACACGCAGCATGTACAGCAATACACAAATATATAATATTATTATTAGTAATAATTTTATTTATTTTATGCATATTTATTTTAGTTTTATTAAAAACAAGCTTAGATTTGTCCACCTGTCAGGTTTTGGACCAAATGGGGCATAACGTGTGTTTGGATATAACTCAGTTTTTTGACCACTCTTTATTATTATTGTTCATTTATTCGTTTGCTGGAAATTAGAACTGAATTTAGAAATAATTTTGAAACAAATCTTTGCACATAAACTAAATTAATTATGTAAGGTCAATGGATGTCTTCAGTGAAGTGTGTAAGACACCGTCTCCTTTTCCATGAAAGAGAGAAAGTGAAAGTAAAGGCAGATTGGAGGAGGATTATTCTTTATCCTCGCACTGCAGATCGTCTGTTTAACCGCTTTCCCGCTAGTAATGCATTCAGTTTTTAGACTTACAAAGTCTGCCATGTAAATAGCAAATGTGCCATGGCGCAACACAACTGACTCTTAAAGGGAATGGAAGATGAGACTCTGATCGGTTTATTCTCAAAACACACCCAATGCTCATTAAGAGAATAAGCTCAACCCTGTTTGTGCATAAGCATACTTTTCCGTCCTTAAAATAGCAAAAGTGGATTCGGGCATGCCCTTAATGCTTTCGTGCCATGAGCTTTAGACTTTGCACCTAGATCGTTAAAATAAGAGCCCTTAGTGTTCAAAGCAAAGCTAAAATGCTACTTCTTGATACCAACAATTCACTAGTAAAACTGCTAATTATGGTGGCTTGAAAAGCCAGCATATTGTTATCTATCTTAAACTTATTATTATTCTTCTTCTTCTTCTGAGACTAATTTCTAAGTGTATCTCCTCCTAGGCCTTTCAAGCTACATACTTCAAACTTTCGTCAAACCTTCGAACTGGTCTGACTCGGGTTGCTATATCTTTTCTAACTGATCCGACCTTGGGTTTTCCGAAAAACGACCCAGAAAAATCCCAAAAGTCCCATTGACTTAACATTGGGTCAAACTTTGTGAGCTCATAACTCTGCATCAGACTGTCCTACAGACTTCTAACTGGACTCATTTAACTCAGTCTAGCCAGCAGCCAATAACTGATGACTTTTTAACTTACTAGCCACTCCCTAGCAACCAATTACAGCACCCTAGCAACTGTCCCATAGACTTCCATTGTAAAAGACTCCCATTTACTTAACATTGGATCAACCTTTGTGAGCTCATAACTCTGCATCAGACTGTCCTACAGACTAGAGTCTGGCCTCATTCAACTCAGTCTAGCCAGCAGCCAATCACTGATTACCTTTAAACTTACTAGCCACTCCCTAGCAACCAATTTCAGCACCCTAGCAACTGTCCCAGAGACTGTGACTAGCTATTCTAACACACGCTAACAGTTTTAACATCCTACTGACATGCTAATCTTGCTAGAAAGGTGCTATCAACACGATAGTGACATGCTAGTCATGCTAGTAACATGCTAATTCATGCTAGAATCATGCTAACAACATGCTAATTCATGCTAGAAACAAGCTGATTCATGCTAGAATCATGCTAGTAACATGCTAGTTACATGCTAGTTAATGGTAGAATCATGCTAATTCATGCTAGAATCATGCTAACAACATGCTAATTCATGCTAGAAACAAGCTGATTCATGCTAGTAACATGCTAGTTACATGCTAATTAATGCTAGAATCATGCTAGTTACATGCTAATTCATGCTAGAAACATGCTAATTCATGCTAGAATCCTGCTAACAACATGCTAATTCATGCTAGAAACATGCTAGTAACATGCTAATTCATGCTAGAAACATGCTAGTAACATGCTAGAATCATGCTAGTAACATGTTAATTCATGCTAGTAACATGCTAATTCATGCTAGAATCATGCTAGTAACATGCTAATCCATGCTAGAATCATGCTAGTAACATGCTAATTCATGCTAGAATCATGCTAGTAACATGCTAATTCATGCTAGAATCATGCTAGTAACATGCTAATTCATGCTGGTAACATGCTAGTAACATGCTAATTCATGCTAGAAACATGCTAGTAACATGCTAATTCATGCTAGAATCATGCTAGTAACATGCTAATTCATGCTAGAATCATGCTAATAACATGCTAATTCATGCTAGAAACATGCTAATTCATGCTAGAATCATGCTAATAACATGCTAATTCATGCTAGAAACATGCTAGTAACATGCTAATTAATGCTAGAAACATGTTAATAACATGCTAATTCATGCTAGAATTATGCTAGTAACATGCTAATTCATGCTAGAAACATGCTAGTAACATGCTAATTCATGCTAGAAACATGCTAGTAACATGCTAATTCATGCTAGAATCATGCTAGTAACATGCTAATTCATGCTAGAATCATGCTAGTAACATGCTAATTCATGCTAGAATCATGCTAATAACATGCTAATTCATGCTAGAAACATGCTAGTAACATGCTAATTCATGCTAGAATCATGCTAGTTACATGCTAATCCATGCTAGAATCATGCTAGTAACATGCTAATTCATGCTAGAATCATGCTAGTAACATGCTAATTCATGCTAGAATCATGCTAATAACATGCTAATTCATGCTAGAATCATGCTAGTAACATGCTAATTCATGCTAGAATCATGCTAGTAACATGCTAATTCATGCTAGAAACATGCTAGTAACATGCTAATTCATGCTAGAATCATGCTAGTAACATGCTAATTCATGCTAGAATCATGCTAATAACATGCTAATTCATGCTAGAATCATGCTAATAACATGCTAATTCATGCTAGAATCATGCTAGTAACATACTAATTCATGCTAGAAACATGCTAGTAACATGCTAATTCATGCTAGAATCATGCTAGTAACATGCTAATTCATGCTAGAATCATGCTAATAACATGCTAATTCATGCTAGAATCATGCTAATAACATGCTAAATCATGCTAGAAACATGCTAGAAACATGCTAGTAACATGCTAATTCATGCTAGAAACATGCTAGTAACATGCTAATTCATGCTAGAATCATGCTAGTAACATGCTAATTCATGCTAGAAACATGCTAGTAACATGCTAACTCATGCTAGAAACATGCTAATTCATGCTAGAATCATGCTAATTCATGCTAGAAACATGCTAGTAACATGCTAATTCATGCTAGAAACATGTTAGTAACATGCTAATTCATGCTAGAATCATGCTAATTTATGTTAGAATCATGCTAATAACATGCTAATTCATGCTAGAAACATGCTAGTAACATGCTAATTAATGCTAGAAACATGTTAATAACATGCTAATTCATGCTAGAATTATGCTAGTAACATGCTAATTCATGCTAGAAACATGCTAGTAACATGCTAATTCATGCTAGAAACATGCTAGTAACATGCTAATTCATGCTAGAATCATGCTAGTAACATGCTAATTCATGCTAGAATCATGCTAATAACATGCTAATTCATGCTAGAAACATGCTAGTAACATGCTAATTCATGCTAGAATCATGCTAGTTACATGCTAATCCATGCTAGAATCATGCTAGTAACATGCTAATTCATGCTAGAATCATGCTAGTAACATGCTAATTCATGCTAGAATCATGCTAATAACATGCTAATTCATGCTAGAATCATGCTAGTAACATGCTAATTCATGCTAGAATCATGCTAGTAACATGCTAATTCATGCTAGAAACATGCTAGTAACATGCTAATTCATGCTAGAATCATGCTAGTAACATGCTAATTCATGCTAGAATCATGCTAATAACATGCTAATTCATGCTAGAATCATGCTAATAACATGCTAATTCATGCTAGAATCATGCTAGTAACATACTAATTCATGCTAGAAACATGCTAGTAACATGCTAATTCATGCTAGAATCATGCTAGTAACATGCTAATTCATGCTAGAATCATGCTAATAACATGCTAATTCATGCTAGAATCATGCTAATAACATGCTAAATCATGCTAGAAACATGCTAGAAACATGCTAGTAACATGCTAATTCATGCTAGAAACATGCTAGTAACATGCTAATTCATGCTAGAATCATGCTAGTAACATGCTAATTCATGCTAGAAACATGCTAGTAACATGCTAACTCATGCTAGAAACATGCTAATTCATGCTAGAATCATGCTAATTCATGCTAGAAACATGCTAGTAACATGCTAATTCATGCTAGAAACATGTTAGTAACATGCTAATTCATGCTAGAATCATGCTAATTTATGTTAGAATCATGCTAGTTACTTGCTAATTCATGCTAGTAACATGCTAATTCAGACTCGGCTTTTCAAGCCACCATAAAGTTTGTCCTCAAACTTTAATATCTAGTTCTCATTATTAACAATTAAGTGTTACAGTTTAAATGGTAATTTTTTATATCAACAATTTGGTGTTCACTAACTGAAATGCTAATTCTTTGCATGAACAATTATTTAGTGTTCACAAGCTAAAATGATTGACAATAAAAACGTAACGCTCAAAAGCTAATTCTTCATAACAACACTTTAGAGTTCACTAGTTTAAATGCTAACTCTTGATATCAACAATTTAGTGTTCACTAGTTTAAATGCTAACTCTAGATCTATTTAATTATATTTCCACATTGGCCATTTTTAATATCTGCACTTACATTTCCACTAGTAAAATTGAATATTAAAACAAATTCCTTTTTTACAAAATAAATACAATTATTTTAGCAAAATCCTCCATTTTGGATATCATTACTTGCATGTAGTTCAATTATCTATACTTGATATCAAACAGTGAACTGCTACTAGTAAAATGCCATTGCTTTGACACCCTGAATGTAATAGTTACTAGCAAGCCATTTTAGACATCTAAAATTACTCTCCTAATTACTGATATCAGAAACACATTCATTTTTAATAGTAACAAGTGATTCATTAAGATCAAAAAACTTTTCTCTACAAGCAAGTGCAAAACTGATGTGTGAAAAAGGAACATGAAGAAATCAATTCTTGACATGAAGAACTGAAATTAAATGGCAGCTTATATGGTCACATTTAACTTGACATCAAGAATACTCAGAAATAAATAAGTTTTGCTTCTTGTTCAAACTAATTATTTAAAATGAGTTAAATAAGCAATTCTTGAGTTTTTTAAGAACAACTTAATTGTTTTATATTCAATCAACTTAAATGTTTAAAAACTATTAAATTAACTTAGATTGGCGTTGAGACAACATGAAGGAATGGTGTAGAACCCAGCATTTTTTTACAGTGAATTAAAGCTGCATGATATTGGAAACAAATTGCAATATTTTTAACATCCATTTAACATTTTATTTTTCTGCGATATTGAATACATTTCAAGTCATGAAATGGAGAGCTCTATTTGGAAATACTGGACTACTTTGTATGATAATAGAAGGATTTTGTTGCAGAGTGCATCTGCATAAAACTTTTGTGTTCTTCAGAAACCTATGTGTGACGTCCAGAATACTACATCGATATATTTTACAGTCTATGGCCTGAATGCTTTAAACTGGCTTGAAATGCATACACAGTCACAGGCCTTAAAACACAAGCAGATGATCCAATTCTGTGGTAACTTAATGGTTTAACTTTGCAATTACTCCACAATCATGTGTGTTTTACCTCCTACTCAACTATAACCCTGATTCGACAATGCAGATCCAGCGATGTGATTATTGTGGATGTGCACATTGTGAAATTGATGCCAAAACGATATATTGTGCAGCTCTACAAGAAATAATTGTTTAGTTTGTTTGTTTTACCAACTGAAATTTAATTCCTGACTCCTAACCATTTATACTAGTGTCAATGTAATTCCTGATATCAAAAACTGCCATTGTTATTATTGGAAATTGAATTCATATTTGAATTAGTGAATTGTTAGCATCAAGAATTCTTATACCGATCAGATAAAAGTCAAAACAGCTTGCCATATCCAAAACAAACGATAAAAATAAGGGTTAAATTAGACAGGAACTAATCATTGACGTAACCTACTCAGAACTGCTGGTAAAGTTTCCATGGTTGAAAACACATTCCAGTCTATTAATCTACTTAGGAATGGCTTGATATAGCAATGGAAAAAAAGCATAAAGATACAGATTTTCTTCAGTCGCAGAATGTTAAACATAAAAATTCCATTAACAAGATGCCAAAATGGGGTTTGCTGTTATTAAATATAAACATGTGCTGGCGTCACATACTGTAACTAAAAATGGAGATTAAATGTGACTGAAAGTTACGCTGAATATCTCTCTCTCTCACACTCATACTTCTTTATCTTAAAATATACTAACGGATGGTTATTTTCTTAATCTGTATTTTTGCTTAAAAGCATACATATTCTATATAAATATATTAATCTAAATACTTTCTACAACATTAAACTAAAATAAATATTGTTGCTCTTTTAATATCTTATTACAACAATAGATATTAGCATGCTTCTAAGAGTTAAAAACAACAATAAATAAAATTACATACGTTTATATAACATATGAGATTCAAAATTGGATGGACTAAAATGCAACACTGAACATCATAAAAAAGGAAGCTGATTCATTTCATAATACACATGACATCTGGTTGAAAACAAAATGTTCAATACTATATTTAAATATATTATTTAGCATTATTAAATTGCATTAAAGAGTTGAATACATGCATTTTTATTGTTTGTAATACGCTATAACACCTATTCAATTACTATTATTATTATTTGTGTTGCCTTGCTACTACAATAAGTAATAAAGAAGTGATAAATGAAATACTTAAGTAAAAATCATTGAAGGTTATACATATTACAAGCAAATAAACTAAAATAAATATTGTTTTTCTTTTAATATCTTTTTACAACAGAGTAGGTATAAGCATGCTTCTAAGAGTTAAAAACAACAATAAATAAAATACATTACATACATTTATATAATATATAAGATTCAAAATTGGATGGGACACTGAACGTCATAAAGGATGCTGATTCATTTCATAATACACATGATATCTGGTTGAAAACAAAATGTTCAATACTATATTTAAATATATTATTTAGCATTATTAAATTGCATTAAATAGTTTAATACATGCATTTTTATTGTTTTAATAGGCTATAAAACCTATTCCATTATTATTATTATTTGTATTGCCTTGCTAATAAAATGAGTGATAAAAAAGTGATAAATAAAATACTTGTTTATGTAAAAATCATTGAAGGATATACATAGTATTACAAGAAAATAAACTAAATATATAGTATTATAATTTTTTTTTTTTACATATGCTAAGAAAGACTGATGTATTTCGTTAATTTCATACTAAATTAATTACATTTTTGGTACAACCACACACGCATAATTTGGTGTTTAAACATAATCTGTTCAACTATTTTAATAAAAGGTTTTAAAAACAAGTATAATAATTATTACTAAATATTGCAATAGTGAATTTCTACGTTTTTTTAATTAACAAATTATAATAAACCATTCGATAAAAATATCTAGAAATATGATGAGCGCAGGTGTGATCAGGTAATAAATCATCCAAAAACTGCATAATAGATATTTTGATTAGAAACATCAGTGGATATACAATTGTATGTAAAGGATTTTAATAATAGGGTATATGCGGAAGGACTTTTAATTTGTCAGTAACCTGGGTTAAGCGCTTCCGTGAACTGTGTGCCATTACAAAAATCGGCATATTTAAGGTCTGTTTTCTTTAAAAATCAGCAATCTCCACTGGCTGAGTGATATCCGATATAAAGCGAGTCTCAAATTGTACACAAAGCACTGCATTAAATTATACTTTTCCCCACCATGTCTTTAAAATATGAACATTTATTTTAACCCAGTATATTCAACGGAGCTTCTGTGCTAGCCTGCTAATCCTGACGTGGCTTAAACGACTTTTCATCTCGTTTTACGCTTGAGCAACTAAATGAATGCCAAAGTCTATTTAACTGATTGTATTGTAATTACATTACAACATCGATGCTGTAAAAGGAACCGTGTAAAATGGAAAAAAAAAAAGTCACATTAACTGTTCGCCGGAAGTTTATCAGTATGGGAAGAAACACTAGCTCTGCATCTACCCTATTACACAAAACTATGTTTATTTTTTATTAATGTTGTTGTAATAATCTTAATTAAAATATCAAACATTGTTATTATATTACTATACAGCAAAAATATAATAAAACAAACAAATACTTTTATATTTATTTTATTTCAATAATACAATCATTGTTGTTCACCAAGACTGAAATCATTTAGTTATTGCATTACAAACTAAAATAAAAATACATAAAAAAAATAAAATGATATATATATAAAATGATATATATATATATATATATATAAAATGATATATATATATATATATATATATATATATATATATATATATATATATATATATATATATATATATATATATATATACATACACACATATACATATATATATATATATATATATATATATATATATATATATATATATATATATATATATATATATATATTCAAAGTGCTGTTGAAATTGCTTTTTAACTCATAATATCACTTTTTAAAAGCAAATGACCACTCTGTTGACATTGTATGAGAAAAAGGAACCGATTTTCAGATGCATACAAATTTTTATACATTTTGTTTGTGTGTGCTATAAAATATAGCCTTCGATGAGCCACATTCAATGTCCAGATTTGGATTATTTATATCTTAATAAAAAAAAAAATTATTAGCTTTTCTTGCATCATGCTGACCAAACAACATAAAATAACAAAAACAAAGCTTAAAATGTTACTTATTAATTTTAAAAGCATATTTAAACAATATTATACACTCAAAATATGTTTATTATTATATTATTATTACTATCATGGTTTTATTTATTGATATGGTTATTTGTGCACCAAGCACTAAATTTGTTGAAAACAATAAAACAACATCTAGGAAGAAAGCAAAAGGTTCATGGGAAACCATTGGATAAATAGATGTTATGGAAAATTCACATTTTGAACTGTAATATTTTGTAATTCATTATTAATAATTGATCTTAAAACACAGATTTCTTTACAATTTAAAACGGCATCTTTGGCAATTTTTTTTTCTGCTGAAGATACTGTTGTCCTAAAAACAAACAAAAAAAAGTAAAGAATAACAAATAAAAATCTTACACATACCTTAGAAATGGTATTACAGAAAATTTTGGCGGTTTTAAAACCTTGACTTTTCCAAACCGCGGTATAGCTTGAAAATGGTTATCGTCCGATGCCTAGTTGGGACAAGTAGGGATTGTGTGGAACCAAACCTTTTTTTTTTTTTTTACAGTGTATGCACATGTACATACATTTCTCTGCATGTTATCCACACAAACACAGAATTATATATGTGGTGTTTTCCACAGAAACAGGTTAGGTACAGTATCCTCCTGAAGGAGGCCTGAACTTGACAGACTTACAGTATTTTAACTTCGGCTGTCAATCACAGAGCAGCTACCCGAGTCAGACAGCCATGGGTCAGTCAGTCAGTCACCCCCGCCCCACCCCCACCGGTAACCCACATATTCACCCAAAAACTGACCAATCATAGGACACAAAACTCGGCGTCCACATGTCGAGCGCCTACTGGTAAAACAGAGAACTAGTCTTGCAGTTCAACCACAATACGCATCTGACTGTCAACTTTTTACTTTACACTCCAACAAGCACCAAAGTGAGTATCATTTAAATACAAAATAAACAACAACAATAAAAACACATAAAGAGCCAGAGAATGATTTACAAAGGCAACCAAAATGACCTTGGAGCTTTTGCGCAAAAAAAAAAAAAAAAAAATGTACATTTATTAGTACCCAAATTAAACAAAGGATCATATTATAGACAATCTGACGACGAACAGTGTTCATAATATTTATATAAATAATATTTTAATAACAACAACGACGATAAACAACGTCCTCAATCCGGGTGCTTTCCGAGGGTTAATAATACTGGTATTCATTCAATATGAACATATTTTTGTCAACTTCCGATTGCCACATACATAAAGGTCTCATATATCAAGACAAAAAACGTAGGCTACTGCTGCTATATAGCTAATCAGACATAGCAAACACGAATGACATTGTATTAATGATAAATAAACCAATAAAAATAAACAACATTAGCCTACGTTATTCCAAAACAAAACCGCAGCTCGGTAACAATAAGCTTAACGAAATAACTTCGTAATCTCAAATAAAAATCAGCAGCTCCACCAAGTTTACCTCTTCCTAGAACTTTCATTACCACGTCATTTTCAATATCGTGCTTAAAACTGGCGAGATTACATCGATTTCATCGAGATAAATAAGTCGACGGATCGAGAAATAAACGCAACGCTTTCCCTTTAAATTCGCGGGCTTTATTAGCGTCGCATTTATTAGAAAAATAAACAGAAATCTGTTTGTGAAATGTGGGGGTGGGGGGCAAGAGAGAGAATCTATGTAATCAACACGACACACAAAGAAATTAATCATTAACGGGGGGAAATCGAAATATTAAACGCACGCGTTCTTGATATTGCACTAATTCTTCACACAAAACGCGACACGGAAAATTCGGACGCGTCAGAAACGCCACAAATAAAAGTTTCTCGCCAATATATACGAGGCAAGATTTCCAAGCGTTCGCCTGGCTTGATTGGAGAGGAATCAATTCGGCATTTTAAGCGAAGTTCAAATATTACGATGTGTCGAGGGAGCTTCTGCTGCAAAATAACCACGCTTGTAATTAAAAACAAAGAGGCAAATTTGGAGCTCGCGCGCCGGAGCCCAGAGCCGCAACAAAGTAACAGTTTAAAGTTGTAATTCAGTTTACCTGTATCGTACTCTGCTCCATTGCAACTCAACATTCCCTTATCCCTCTCGATGCCCCCTATCAAGTTACACAGCCGGGTACTAACAGCACCGGCACACACATAAACGTAGCTGAAGAAAAGCTTGTGCTTTTTTGTGAAAATAGGGCAGGATCTAGGTGTGGCTTAACTCCGTTTGCCAAAAGAACTTTAATATATGTTATGTATCGCGCACAAAATTGCCTGTTTAAACACGCTCGCCGCTTAATTTCACCCGGTGACTGACAGTGATCATTAAATGCGGCACTATTTCAATATGGAGCCTTGAAATCCGTATTTCAAGACAATATATATTTATGTGCGGTACAGAGCATGCGTGCTGTCCTTCAGCGAAACTGCTGATTTTTGACCGTGTAAAATAAATAATTCGGCTTTTAAACTAATTTAATGATTGCCTTGGCGTGAAATGTTTCATATTTAATACAATTTATTGATTTAAAACAGCACAATAGCTGCTGTGTTATGCTTGTCTGTCGTATATATGGAGAAGATTTGGTTGTTTTTAGTCTTGTTGGCCATCACGGTCGATTGATGGTCGTCTGGATGAGATTGAATTTGTAAATGTTAAGTAGATATTGAGATATTACAATAATGAACAATATAAAATGAGCTATTTTTGTTCTCCAGCAGGGGGAGTGCGCACGTGATCATTTTCACGAGACAATGGCTGTGACATTTTATTTATTTATTTTTTTGCTCTTACTGACATCAGAAACCTGAAATGCATGGAAATATGGTCGACTCGTGGTTGTTTACGCCGTAGAACTGCAATTCATCTTTAGGATTGTACATGGTTATATAACATTATTTTAAAAATAGATATTTGATGGAGGAGCTCAACTCATTTCTGAAGGGAAGGGAAAATATATCCATTTGCAAAAACACTATATCTCTTTAGCTAATTTGTTATTGTGCCTTGAAGATTAATTGATCAAAATGAATAACAATGCTATCAGTTTTGAATATGAGCTTCATATATTAATTTTATTATTGATTCTTTTATTTGAAAACCCTAATACAATAAAAATTTGTTAAAATTAATATATGAAGTTCAGGGTGAGTGTGTACATGATAATTCTCATGAATTAACAGATGTGATGTTTTTTCAGTCTTTTTTAATGCTTTATTTTATTTTATAAAAGCTTAATAACATAAAATAATCAATATTAAAAATTAATACAACAAGTTCATTTGAAAATCTGATAAGCTGTTTATAATTTTTTTTACAAAACACTGAATAGTTCATTTTCAAAAAACAAAAACATGATTTGTCAAAAAATAATAGACATGTTGTCAGTTTTGCAAATCAACTTCATTCATTTTGATATTGATTAATCTTTTTTATAAAATCAAAATAAAATAATCACTATTAAATTAATTTGCAAAACTGATAATATTTGCATTATTTTTCAGAATTCATGTATTTATTTTTTATATCGTGCATTGAAGAATTAATTTGCAAAAATAAAAATATATAAATAAATAATAATATTTAATGTAAATAAAATGTTTTGCAAAAGAACTTCAAAGTAAATTTAATACAGATTATTTATAAAACCAAAATAAAATAAAAGTGATAACATTTTTATTAATTTTCACAAATCATGTTTTCTTTTATTGTGCATAGAAGAAATTAATTAGCAAAAACCCAATTGATCAAAATTAATAAAAATGTTATAACGTAAGGTAAACTTTATTGTCCCATGTGAGGGAAATTAGTCCTGGGCCCATCAACCATGCTGCAGTCATCAAAATTAAATAACAGTTACACATTTACAAATATATATATATATATATATATATATATATATATATATATATATATATATATATATATATATATATATATATATATATATATATATCTGATCATATTTTTTCTTCTTGAGAAAGTCTCATTTGTTTTATTTTGGCTAGAATAAAAGCAGTTTTAAATTTTTTGAAAACCATTTTAGGGTCAAAATTATCAGCCACTTTAAGCTACTTATTATTTTTTTCCATAGTCTACAGAACAAACCATCGTTATACAATAACTTGCCTAAGTACCCTAGTTAAGCCTTTAAATGTCATTTTAAGCTGTATAGAAGTGTCTTGAAAAATATCTAGTAAAATATTATGTGCTGTCATCATGGCAAATATAAAAGTAATCAGTTATTAGAAATGAGTTATTAAAACTATTATGTTTAGAAATGTGTTGAAGAAATCTGCTCTCCATTAAACAGAAACTGGGGAAAAAAAATAAACAGGGAGGCTATTAGTTCAGAGGGGCTAACAATTCAGACTTCAACTGTATATAAACCTGAATTAATTACCTTTATAAATTTGGTTAAATTAGGGCAGACTATCAGTTATCAGTTTTACAAATTTTTAATAAATTACTATAACAATTATAGTAATTGTTATTTAATTATATTTTCTTATCGTTTTTATTTCATTTTATTTCTTGAAACTGATTTGTCATTTGTCCTCCCCCGTGATCTTCACCCTGTGCTTGTGGCAGAACAAATGTTGAGGTCCATTAGAGACAGCAGGACGTCACACTACAGCTGCTAACTGTCCCTGCGTTTACATTTGCACTTCTGCTTTTATTATTGCGGATGGCGGTCGAAGATCTAGTGAATCTTTTGAAACTGGAAGTAGCTTTTGTTTTGGTAAACCTTCAACCACTCAAATTCATTTTTGGAATATTATTATTTGAATAAAATGATGTTAAATGTATTCATATATTTATTTATATTTTGTAAAAAGACATGGATCCACTATTTTCTGATACATTAAAATTAATGAATTGGGAATAGATTTTTGGTCAAAAGCATACCTGCATATTTGTTTTGAAATTACTTTAATGATAATAAAATGTTTTAATAATAGCAATATTGTTGTTTATATACAGCTGAAGTCAGAAGTATTACCCCCCTGAATTATTAGCCTGTTTATTTTTCCCCCAATTTCTGTTTAACAGAGTTTTTTTTTTACACATTTTTACACATAATACTTTTAATAACTCATTTCTAATAACTGATTTATTTTATCTTTGCCATGATGACAGTAAATAATATTTGACTAGATATTTTTCAAGACACTTCTATACAGCTTAAAGTGACATTTAAAGGCTTAACTAGGTTAATTAGGTTACCTAGGCAGGTTGGGGTAATTAGGGAAGTTATTATATAACGGTGGTTTGTTCTGTAGACTATCGAAAAGAAATATCTTAAAGGGGCTAATAATATTGACATTAAAATGATTTGAAAAAAAAAATTAAAACTGCTTTTACTCTAGCCGAAATAAAACAAATAAAACTTTCTCCAGAAGATAAAATATTATCAGACATACTGTGAAACGTTCCTTGCAAAACTCTGTTAAATTTGGGAAATATTTAAAAAAGAAACAAAAATTCAAAGGGGGGCTAATGATACTGACTTCAACTGTATATTACATATAGTGTTGTTTCTATAATAACTATAATTTATATGCATTGATGCTTCTAATCAAATCTATCTTATCTATTATGTTTTTTTATTAATTACATCAATTAACTTTACTTTATTATAACTGATTCATGTATGTTGCATACTGAAAGAGTTTAAATAATAGTCAAAAATGAATTGGGGGGAAAAATCTAATAAAATAGTAATAAAATATTAATCTACAACTAAAACAAAAGTCTCACTGAAATTAGATCAATCTTTGGTCACACTTTATTTTGATGGGTCATTTGTTGAATTTAAGTTATATTGCATCTACATGCCAACTAATTCTCATTAGATTATAAGTCGACTGTTAGGTTTTGGTTAGGGTTAGTGTAAGTTGACATGTACTTGCAAAGTTTTATATAGTCAGTTAAATGTCTGTTGAAGGAGCATATTATCAGATATTAAGCAGACAGTCTACTAGTACTCAAATAAACCATCAAAGTCTTACTCAATCTTTGTATTCATTTTTTTATCATTTATCTTATCATTTTAAAAACATGGAGAAAAACAATTTGGAAACAATGTTAATTAGAATAATTTTTTAAGAATAAAACAAATACTAACTGCTAACTCAAACAAATACATTATTTGTTATAATTAATAACATTGGAAGCTAAATTAGTTATAAACTCACAATATAAATAAGAATATATTTGAACATCATAGATAACTACACTACCAATCCATAAATAAAAAAGTTACAGAAAAAAGCATTATTGTTTTTATATTACTAATAAAATCATATTAATAAAACTTTCATTTATCCTACAACAATCATATACACATAAAATTAATGCTAATAATAAAGAGAGCAATAAAAGGACATGTATATAATGAAGAATTGAATAATTCTAAAGGATTTATACTTTATTACAAAAATCATAATAAATAGGCTATATAAAACATTCTGAAGGCTTTATGAATTGTGACATTATAGGCTATCAGTCAAGGTCAGATGTTTATTTCACACATGCTCTGAATATCAGCACTGATGTTGTCAGCACTGAAGTCTACTCTATTAATATTAAAAGTTTATAATATGATTGGAGTTTGCATTTTCTTCCTAAAAGTAAAATGGCTCTCAAGCACACAGAAAGCGTGAATTTAGAGCTTTAATAAAACCTCACGGGGGCGCTGTTGTCAATGCTGAATATGCACTCGCGCTTTTAAAGGGCCAGTTCAGCCCCAAAACCAACATTTCGGTCATCATTTACATTCATTTATGATTACATTCATTTATGATTTTGGGTCGCCACAGCGGAATGAACTGCCGTCACCATTTACAAGCGGTAACAAATCTGTTTGCGTTTCTTTCCTCTAAAGAAGATATTTTTAATAATGTTGAAGCCATTGACTTCATTAGTATTTAGTATTCCGTCTTAAAAACTACTTCAGTTATTTAATTTTTTCAAACTTTCAGACTAGGCTTTCTCAAGACACGATAAAGTTTGTCTACGAACTTTACTTTTCTAGTTGTTAATTAACATTACTTTTAAATTAGGGCTGTAAAAGTGTAAAATCTTTAATGCAGTAAGAATAATTTGACACAAATTAATTAGCATATAACTTATAAAAAGGGCAGGTTCTGTTGTAGAGTGTGTACTAGTACCCACTATAGAAGAAATAGCACAAGACCAAATGATGGACAAATTTGTCAATATGATGAACCTCGACTGTCATCCCCTTTATGATACAGTCCAAGCCTGTGCAAGCTCTTTTAGCTCAAGATTAATTTAGCCCCGGTGTTATAGGGAATGATACAAGAAGTAATTTTTACTAACAGTGATCAGATTGTATAATCAATGTCATTCATTCATTTTCTTCAGCTTAGTCCCTTTATTAATCAGGGGTCACCACAACGGAATGAATTACCAACTTATCTAGCATATGTTTTACACAGCGGATGCCCTTTCAGCTGCAACCCAGTGATGGGAAACACCCATACACTCTCATTCACACACATACACTACGAACAATTTAGTTTCTTCAATTCACCTATAGCGCATGTCATGTAGGGGAAACCGGAGCACCTGGAGGAAACCCACGCCAACACGAGGAGAACATGCAAACTCCACACAGAAATGCCAACTGACCCAGCTGGGACTCAAACCAGTGACCTTCTTGCTGTGAGGCGACAGTGCTAATTCAAATGAGATGAATTGCGCAGAAGTGTAATAACATTGATACTGTAGATATGGACTAGTGCCTACTTGTTGTTTGGAGTGTAGTATGGATGTAATTATATTAATATTATTGCCTTTTTGTATATGTAATGGAGCGACACGGTGCTATATAATTATTAAGGATTAAGTTGGTGGTTCATTCCACTGTGGCAACTCCTGATGAATAAAGGGACTAAGTCAAGGATGTTCAAACTCGGTCGGTGGGAGGGCCAGTGTCCTGCATTTAGCTCCAGCTTGCTTCAATACACCTGCCTGGAAGTTTCTAGTATACCTAGAAAGATCTTGATTAGCTGGTTCAGGTGTGTTTAATTGGGGTAGAAACTAAAATATGCAGGACACCAGCCCTCCAGGACTGATTTTGGACACCCGTGGACTAAGCCGAAGAAAAATTTATGAATTAATGTAGTTTATTTTATAGTATGTTGAGCTCTACTGTGATGCGAATTTCCATTTGGGACTAATGAATTCTAAACAAAAAAACAAACAAACATAAGTATATAATAATAATTGACTAAATATGTGATAAGTGAGGCTGCATGGTGGTGCAGTGGGTAGCACATTTGACTCAGAGCAAGAAGGTCGCTGGTTCGAGCCTCGGCTGGGTCAGTTGGCATTTCTGTGTGGAGTTTGCATGTTCTCCCCGTGATCGTGTGGGTTTCCTCCGGGTGCTCCGGTTTCCCCCACAAGTCCAAAGACATGTGGTACATGTGAATTGGGTAGACTTAATTGTTCGTAGATGCGTAAAATATATGCTGGATAAATTGGAGGTTCATTCTGCTGTGGCGACCCCAGATTAATAAAGGGATTAAGCTGAAAAAAGAAAATGAATGAATTAGATAAGTGAATAATTGTGATTAATCACACTAAAAATGTCCATATCGATTTGTCAGCATCAATAAAAAAACATAAATTATTCTGTAATAATATATATTTCAGTTCTCCTTATCAATAATTCAAGGATAACAGAATTTCAAAATTACATATAAAGATGATTTTTAATAAAACTAATTGCATTTAATATTAATTTTAACTATAATATACTTTATTAATAATTTAATAATTTTAATAATTTATAACTTTAAAATAAATAACATCAACTATTTTTTGTGTTTGTTTCAGCCTTGAAATAAAATAAATCCTATAATTCTGAAATTTCTCACCAGCGTAAAGCAAATTTGAAGATAAAATTCATAATTCTATAATACATAGTACACTATAATACATTTCACTGTAAGTTAAGTTCCTGAAAATATTTCATTCAATAAATATGCTGTATTAAGTCGCTTGTTTTTACTTTTAAAAGCAGCTGTTTTTGGTTTGACCTCTGTGGTAACCTCACAATCAATGATGTTAAGTGCTCAAACAACATTATGTAATGAACCAACTTTATATAACCAGAGCAGCATTAAATACTGAGCTGTTTATCTGGTCAACGACAGCTCCTGTTTCTCCTTTTTTGGTGACATCAAAAGTCCAACATAAGGTTAAACAGAGGAAAATGCATGAGCTAGAAATAGACTTTATGAAAAGGACAATAAAACAATGATGATTGGAATAAAATTCCATTTTTAAGAAACAATCAAGAAACTTTAATTGCTTTAAATGGTTTGAATGGTAAAATGGTTACAATATGTCTAAAGAATTGTAGAAAATTATGAAGTTACGTGTTTTTATCTGGAATTTATGTTTATTTTTTTTTAAATCATAAAATAAATCTGTATTTTTTTAAGCTTATTTCTGCCTTGGAATATAATAATAATAATAATAAAAAGGTATCTGCATAATGAAAAAAAAGAGTCATAATCCATTTTTTTTTTGCTGTGTTGGAGGTAATTTTAATGTTAATTCTGATCTCTTGTCTGGCAATTCTGTTTATTTCTTTATTTATGAGTTGTTCTTGTAATTAGAAGTTTACATTTCACAATTGTGCCTTTCTTTTGTTTATCTCTCAATTCAAAATTTTATCCCACAATTCAGATTTTTCGTCCTGTTATCCTTACTTTTTCAAGCTATTTTACTCTATTTTTATTCATAGTTTATATCTTGAAATTCTGTCATTTTTAAAATTTAAGTTTAAGTATTTTTAAAGTTTAAGTTTATAACCCAAAATTCGTTTTTGCCCCTGAGTGGAATAAAATGTTCAAGTTAACTGCCACTTTTTACCTCAGAATTTTCAGTTCTTATAATGTAATGAATAAATAATGAAATATCAAGAAGTTTGAGCCTTTGTTGGGTCGGTTGGCATTTCTGTGTGGAGTTTGCATGTTCTCCCCGTGTTCCTGTGGGTTTCCTCCGGGTGCTCCGGTTTCCCGCACAAATCCAAAAACATGTGGTATAGGTGAAGTGGGTAAGCTAAATTGTCCGTAGTGTATGTGTGTGAAAAAGTGTGTATGGGTGTTTCCCAGTGATGGGTTGCAGCTGAAAGGGCATCCGCTGCGTAAAACATATGCTGGATAAGTTGGCGGTTCATTTTGCTGTGGCGACCCATGATTAATAAAGGGACTAAGCCAAAAAGAAAATGAATGAATAAATGAATGAATTGTTGTGGTACAATTGTGCCTCCTTAAACACCCAAATGCAAAACAAATAAGTTGACTTTATTTTAGTGGTGCAATTGTGCCTAAAACGCCTAAATGACAAAAAAAAAAAAAAAAAAAAACTGGCTAATTGATTTCATTTCACATAATTTTTGTGGTACAATTGAGTCTCCTTAAACCCAGATATTTTCTCAGGTAATAGTCTCTTTGTGTAGCAGTCAAGCAAGATTATATTCACCTTCACGGTCTCTGAAATTTACTGTACAGCACACACACAAGCAATTCTAACAGACTTAGACAGAAATTACCTCCTGCTTTCTGTGGACATCAGAAATAACAGCATTTCACCTCAGATTAACCTGCAAATCCCGAAGACAGAGGAACTTTCAACAGAATCCATCTGTTCGGCGTCTGCAGCCGTTTAATATTTCGGCTTTATTGGCGTGTGACGTTTGCGTTTGCTGATGTTTTGTGGCGTGTGTTTTTCACAGATGGCCTGCGTTTCACAACATGCAGACATACAGATATGTGTTTGTCTTCCTCTACACATTCCAGACGCAGAACACACTATTTTATTCAGGAGAAGGGCGCAATAAATCAAACGATCCTAAAAGAGAAATTTGCAAAAATAATAGAATTATATCTTCTGTTACTTAAAGAGATAGTTCAGCCATAAGAAATGAATTCTGTCATCATTTATTACTATTGACTCCACTTCAACACAAAAGAATGCATTGCGGAATGTTGGAAATATTTCAGTTTTTTAACATATTTAAAAACATAAAATAAAACATAAAATATAAAACGAGATGAGATAAAAATAAAATGAAATAAAAATAAATAAATACACTACATTTTTTTAAACATTTTTAAACGTAAAATAACAGGCGTTAAATAACAGAAATATACCGTAAAATAACAGATGTTAAATTACAGAAATAAGCTGTAAAATAACGTACATTAAATTACAGAAATATGCTGTTAAATAATGGACGTAAAATTACAGAAATCTACTGTAAAATAACGGCTGTTAAATTACAGAAATACACCGTAAAATAAAGGATGTTAAATTACAGAAATTTACTGTCAAATAACTGATGGTAAATTACAGAAATTTACTATAATTCAAAAATATTACAGGAGTTTTCTGTAATTTAACGTTCATTTTTTAATTTTTTTCTGACAGCTTGGGTGTCGATAAACAGGACGTTAAATTACTGAAATTTGCCATAAAATAACGGATGTTAAGTTACAGAAATTTACCGTAATTAAAAAATGTACAGGATATTTCTGCAATTTAACGTCCATTATTTGATATTTATTTTTCTGGCAGATGGGGTGTGTAAAAAAACCTAAAATAATGGACGTTAAATAACAGAAATTTACCGTAAAATAACAGATGTTAAGTTACAGAAATTTACCATAAAATAACAGATGTTCAATCACAGAAATTTACTGTAATTCAAAAAATTACAGGAGTTTTCTGTAATTTAACGTTCATTGTTGCAGCTGGGGTGCCGAATAACCCCCCCGTTTAATTACAGAAATTTACCGTAAAATAACAGAAGTTAAGTTACAGAAATTTACCGTAATTCAAAAAATTACAGGATATTTCTGCAATTTAACATCCATTATTTTACATTTATTTTTCTGGCAGCTGGGGTGTCAAAAAAAACCTAAAATACTGGATGTTAAATTACATAAGTTTACTGTAAAATAACGGATGTTAAATTACAGAAATTTACCATAAAATAACGGATGTTAAATTACAGAAATTTACCATAATTAAAAAATTATAGGATTTTCTTGTAATTTAATGTCCGTTATTTTACGTTTTTTTTGCCACTCCAGTGTATGACTTATTGTACATAAGAAAAAACTTAAGTTAATAAAAATATGTAAATTCAAAGTTAAATAAATGATTTTATAATAAACAGTATTGCATATTATATTAAGGAAAATATAGAATAATTCAGAAAAAATTGTAGTTAATTTTTTTCAATATTTTATTTAAATTATTAATATTGTAATATTTATTAACTCAGTTTAATTGCTGTTGTAAAACGTTTGCTAAAAATATTATTTTCAATAATTTTTAAATAATTTAATTAAAGTGAAATACAGTACATGATCAACACCAGGGTGAGATGTTAAAATATTAAAACTTTAATTTAGGTACAGAAAATGATAGGAGAGTAAAGAAAATAAACAAAGCTCTAAAGGCAGGAAACGCAGACAGGAAGTGGCTGTAACTCATTGGACAGAGAAACAGCAGTGAAACTCTTGTGTTTTCCAGTGGAAAAGCAGACTTCCTGAAATCACAGAGACTGAATGTCAACAGTTTCCCTTCCAGCGCTTTCTGAAACTCTGTTTTCTTGCAAGAAATGCTCAGACTGAACAGCTCAGGCTTCTCAGCGAGTGTCCTTGAGTCAGTAAAGTTCATCTTATCGCTTTAGATAAAAACTAAAGTCCGTTCCAGAATTATAAACACAAAAGTCTTTGTTTTAGCTCATGCGGAGAGTAAAATGAAGGATTTGTGGAGATTACATGAGAAGTGAAAAAAACTTTTGCTGCTTGTTTAATTTACTTATTTAAAATGAGTTGAAACAACACAGTTATTACTTTTTTGGACAACTTAATTGTTTTTTGTTTAATCCACTTAAATTTGTAATAATTAAGTTAATCGATTTGTGTTGGGACAACATGAAGGAATTTTTTTGCAGTGCAATTCTTGAGATTTTGACTTAATTGTTTTATGCTGAATTCACTTAAGTTTGTTAAGATAACTTAATCAATTTGTGTTGGGACCAAGCGACAACCTCCTGCTCTCCCTCAAGAAGCCAATACAGAGTATTGTAAGTAACTGAAACTGCAATTCATCGACTCGCCTTTGGGGGCTGGCTCCAGGAAATCCAAGTGTTTTCTGACTGTAATGGAAATTGGCCAATTTCACAGCTGATTAAAATATGTTTACAGCCTGGTGCAAACGGTGGCTTGGTGCATATAGCTAATATTACCGTTCATGACAACTGTGAGGGGGTGAATTTTTTTTAGAACTCATCCATTTTGTTTATACAAAGTTATATTAAGTCTGCATAATTAAGGGCGTGGCCACTTGAGTGACAGCTACGTTTTGCTGGTCGCCGTCACTTCACCTCAGCTGATTCCGGCTTATTAGCCGCTGAACTCAGCATATACATCGTATTTTTGTTTTGTTTAATGTTTCTTTTCACAGTCAGTTGCCTTTTGGAATTATTTCCTGCAGTTATCAAATACTATAGCATGCTGTGTGCACTTTATTGTACTCACAAACCGTTCAAGCTGCCTCCATTTCCCAGGTGAGTGTAGTTATGGTGGCTTGAAAAGCCAGCATACTGTTATCTATCTTAAACTTCTTCTTCTTCTTCTTCTTCTTCTTCTTCTTCTTCTTATTCTTCTGAGACTAATTTCTAAGTGTATCTCCTCCTAGGCCTTTCAAGCTACATACTTCAAACTTTCGTCAAACCTTCAAACTGGTCTGACTCGGGTTGCTATATCTTTTCTAACTGATCCGACTTTGGGTTTTCCGAAAAACGACCCAGAAAAATCCCAAAAGTCCCATTGACTTAACATTGGGTCAAACTTTGTGAGCTCATAACTCTGCATCAGACTGTCCTACAGACTTCTAACTGGACTCATTTAACTCAGTCTAGCCAGCAGCCAATAACTGATGACTTTTTAACTTACTAGCCACTCCCTAGCAACCACTTACAGCACCCTAGCAACTGTCCCATAGACTTCCATTGTAAAAGACTCCCATTGACTTAACATTGGATCAACCTTTGTGAACTCAGAACTCCTACAGACTAGAGTCTAGCCTCATTCAACTCAGTCTAGCCAGCAGCCAATCACTGATTACCTTTAAACCTACCAGCCACTCCCTAGCAACCAATTTCAGCACCCTAGCAACTGTCCCAGAGACTGTGACTAGCTTTTCTAACACACGCTAACAGTTTTAACATCCTACTGACATGCTAATCTTGCTAGAAAGGTGCTAGCAACACGATAGTGACATGCTAGTCATGCTAGTAACATGCTAATTCATGCTAGAATCATGCTAACAACATGCTAATTTATGCTAGAAACAAGCTGATTCATGCTAGAATCATGCTAGTAACATGCTAGTTACATGCTAATTAATGCTAGAATCATGCTAGTTACATGCTAATTCATGCTAGAAACATGCTAATTCATGCTAGAATCATGCTAACAACATGCTAATTCATGCTAGAAACATGCTAACAACATGCTAATTCATGCTAGAATCATGCTAACAACATGCTAATTCATGCTAGAAACATGCTAGTAACATGCTAGAATCATGCTAGTAACATGCTAATTCATGCTAGAAACATGCTAGTAACATGCTAATTCATGCTACAATCATGCTAGTAACATGCTAATCCATGCTAGAATCATGCTAGTAACATGCTAATCCATGCTAGAATCATGCTAGTAACATGCTAATTCATGCTAGAAACATGCTAGTAACATGCTAATTAATGCTAGAATCATGCTAGTAACATGCTAATTCATGCTAGAATCATGCTAATAACATGCTAATTCATGCTAGAAACATGCTAGTAACATGCTAATTCATGCTAGAATCATGCTAGTTACATGCTAATCCATGCTAGAATTATGCTAGTAACATGCTAATTCATGCTAGAATCATGCTAGTAACATGCTAATTCATGCTAGAATCATGCTAGTAACATGCTAATTCATGCTAGAATCATGCTAGTAACATGCTAATTCATGCTAGAATCATGCTAGTAACATGCTAATTCATGCTAGAAACATGATAATTCATGCTAGAATCATGCTAGTAACATGCTAATTCATGCTAGAATCATGCTAATAACATGCTAATTCATGCTAGAAACATGCTAATTCATGCTAGAATCATGCTAATAACATGCTAATTCATGCTAGAAACATGCTAATTCGTGCTAGAAACATGCTAGTAACATGCTAATTCATGCTAGAATCATGCTAGTAACATGCTAATTCATGCTAGAATCATGCTAGTAACATGCTAATTCATGCAAGAATCATGCTAATAACATGCTAATTCATGCTAGAAACATGCTAATTCATGCTAGAATCATGCTAATAACATGCTAGTAACATGCTAATTCATGCTAGAAACATGCTAGTAACATGCTAATTCATGCTAGAATCATGCTAATAACATGCTAATTCATGCTAGAAACATGCTAGTAACATGCTAATTCATGCTAGTAACATGCTAATTCATGCTAGAATCATGCTAACAACATGCTAATTCATGCTAGAAACAAGCTGACTCATGCTAGAATCATGCTAGTAACATGCTAGTTACATGCTAATTAATGCTAGAATCATGCTAGTTACATGCTAATTCATGCTAGAAACATGCTAATTCATGCTAGAATCATGCTAACAACATGCTAATTCATGCTAGAAACATGCTAGTAACATGTTAATTCATGCTAGAAACATGCTAGTAACATGCTAGAATCATGCTAGTAACATGCTAATTCATGCTAGAATCATGCTAATTCATGCTAGAATCATGCTAGTAACATGCTAATTCATGCTAGAAACATGCTAGTAACATGCTAATTCATGCTAGAATCATGCTAGTAACATGCTAATTCATGCTAGAAACATGATAATTCATGCTAGAATCATGCTAGTAACATGCTAATTCATGCTAGAATCATGCTAATAACATGCTAATTCATGCTAGAAACATGCTAATTCATGCTAGAATCATGCTAATAACATGCTAATTCATGCTAGAAACATGCTAATTCGTGCTAGAAACATGCTAGTAACATGCTAATTCATGCTAGAATCATGCTAGTAACATGCTAATTCATGCTAGAATCATGCTAGTAACATGCTAATTCATGCAAGAATCATGCTAATAACATGCTAATTCATGCTAGAAACATGCTAATTCATGCTAGAATCATGCTAATAACATGCTAGTAACATGCTAATTCATGCTAGAAACATGCTAGTAACATGCTAATTCATGCTAGAATCATGCTAATAACATGCTAATTCATGCTAGAAACATGCTAGTAACATGCTAATTCATGCTAGTAACATGCTAATTCATGCTAGAATCATGCTAACAACATGCTAATTCATGCTAGAAACAAGCTGACTCATGCTAGAATCATGCTAGTAACATGCTAGTTACATGCTAATTAATGCTAGAATCATGCTAGTTACATGCTAATTCATGCTAGAAACATGCTAATTCATGCTAGTAACATGCTAATTCATGCTAGAATCATGCTAACAACATGCTAATTCATGCTAGAAACAAGCTGACTCATGCTAGAATCATGCTAGTAACATGCTAGTTACATGCTAATTAATGCTAGAATCATGCTAGTTACATGCTAATTCATGCTAGAAACATGCTAATTCATGCTAGAATCATGCTAACAACATGCTAATTCATGCTAGAAACATGCTAGTAACATGTTAATTCATGCTAGAAACATGCTAGTAACATGCTAGAATCATGCTAGTAACATGCTAATTCATGCTAGAATCATGCTAATTCATGCTAGAATCATGCTAGTAACATGCTAATTCATGCTAGAAACATGCTAGTAACATGCTAATTCATGCTAGAATCATGCTAGTAACATGCTAATTCATGCTAGAAACATGATAATTCATGCTAGAATCATGCTAGTAACATGCTAATTCATGCTAGAATCATGCTAATAACATGCTAATTCATGCTAGAAACATGCTAATTCATGCTAGAATCATGCTAATAACATGCTAATTCATGCTAGAAACATGCTAATTCGTGCTAGAAACATGCTAGTAACATGCTAATTCATGCTAGAATCATGCTAGTAACATGCTAATTCATGCTAGAATCATGCTAGTAACATGCTAATTCATGCAAGAATCATGCTAATAACATGCTAATTCATGCTAGAAACATGCTAATTCATGCTAGAATCATGCTAATAACATGCTAGTAACATGCTAATTCATGCTAGAAACATGCTAGTAACATGCTAGTTACATGCTAGAATCATGCTAATAACATGCTAATTCATGCTAGAAACATGCTAGTAACATGCTAATTCATGCTAGTAACATGCTAATTCATGCTAGAATCATGCTAACAACATGCTAATTCATGCTAGAAACAAGCTGACTCATGCTAGAATCATGCTAGTAACATGCTAGTTACATGCTAATTAATGCTAGAATCATGCTAGTTACATGCTAATTCATGCTAGAAACATGCTAATTCATGCTAGAATCATGCTAACAACATGCTAATTCATGCTAGAAACATGCTAGTAACATGTTAATTCATGCTAGAAACATGCTAGTAACATGCTAGAATCATGCTAGTAACATGCTAATTCATGCTAGAATCATGCTAATTCATGCTAGAATCATGCTAGTAACATGCTAATTCATGCTAGAAACATGCTAGTAACATGCTAATTCATGCTAGAATCATGCTAGTAACATGCTAATTCATGCTAGAAACATGCTAGTAACATGCTAATTCATGCTAGAAACATGCTAGTAACATGCTAATCCATGCTAGAATCATGCTAGTAACATGCTAATTCATGCTAGAATCATGCTAGTAAAATGCTAATTCATGCTAGAATCATGCTAGTAACATGCTAATTCATGCTAGAAACATGCTAGTAACATGCTAATTCATGCTAGAATCATGCTAATAACATGCTGAATCATGCTAGTAACATGCTAATTCATGCTAGAAACATGCTAATTCATGCTAGAATCATGCTAATAACATGCTAATTCATGCTAGAAACATGCTAATAACATGCTAATTCATGCTAGAAACATGCTAGTAACATGCTAATTCATGCTAGAATCATGCTAGTAACATGCTAATTCATGCTAGAATCATGCTAATAACATGCTAATTCATGCTAGAGTCATGCTAATAACATGCTAATTCATGCTAGAAACATGCTAGTAACATGCTAATCCATTCTAGAATCATGCTAGTAACATGCTAATTCATGCTAGAATCATGCTAGTAACATGCTAATTCATGCTAGAATCATGCTAGTAACATGCTAATTCATGCTAGAATCATGCTAGTAACATGCTAATTCATGCTAGAATCATGCTAGTAACATGCTAATTCATGCTAGAAACATGCTAGTAACATGCTAACTCATGCTAGAAACATGCTAGTAACATGCTAATTCATGCTAGAATCTTGCTAATTCATGCTAGAAACATGCTAGTAACATGCTAATTCATGCTAGAATCATGCTAGTTACATGCTAATTTATGTTAGAATCATGATAGTTACTTGCTAATTCATGCTAGTAACATGCTAATTCAGACTCGGCTTTTCAAGCCACCATAAAGTTTGTCCTCAAACTTTAATATCTAGTTATATACTTATATTCCATCTCTATAAATGTATTTGTTTTACTTAAGATCATTTATCATTTATAATTTTCTTTAGACCTGTAAAGCACTCCAGAATCTGATAGATTGATTAGCTGTAGACTCTAAAACAGTAATCTGAAATGTTGCCATGCAGTGTTATGCCTGTTATGCCTATTTCATAAATAGCCTTGCATTTACTAACACAGACTATATTTGAAGTGTTTGGAAGTAATTTACATTTTCCTCCAGTAGAAAGATGTCATAAGACCAATGTTTAGTGGCTCAATGTATTAATTGTTTTTAAAAGTCTAAACACGTACAGCCAAGCACATGGTCAGAACACAAATGAGTCGCATTTGTATCTTTTTTATGAGAACAATTGTGTACCATCATTTCAATAAAAGGTACAGAACAGTAAGAGGTCTTTTCTGTACCATATAAGGTACAACTTTTACAAAGGTACAAAATTGTTTCTTAAGCAACATTATTTGTACCACTGTGTACCTTTTTTCTGAGAGTGTACAGTGACAAAACACTTTGTACCTTAACAGTGTCAAATGTGTTCCTTCAAGAACTATTTAAAGGCATTTTGCAACTGTATATCCAAAATGTGTCAATTTATTTTCAGTAAATATAAAACATCAAATACATTTATAAACAATGTTTTATAAAAAAGTTTGTTTTTGTGTAAATGCACCTTTTCCATTTACAATAAAGAAAAAATACTTTAACATAAATTAAAAGATCTATTTTTTGCTAAACATTTCACAACACTTCACAAAAATGTTCCAGAAATACATTCTCTCATGTACAATATAAAACATTTTCTAGTTTTCACACAAAACCTTTGTAATCACTTAAAAGCTAATTTAATTTACTTAATTTTAAAATAGAAATAGAATTATGCAAAAGTATTGTAACGAGATATGCACAATGTTTGATTAGTTTTACAACAGTAACATGTCTGCATGAACACTTTGCAGGACGTTTGTCAGCTCACATGCATAGTGGAAAACAAATGGCAAAAGGTGCGGATATCAATAATGAAAATGTTTTTATCAAAAAATGCTTACCAAATGTTTATTAAAAGTGCATTGTATGTTACGTGTACAATACCTTTAGCTTTGTTTTACCAGTTATTTTGTATTGTTGAACTTAATAATTAGAGTTTCTTTAAACATATGCTTTGAAAAGGTACAGAACAGTATCATAAGAGGTCTTTTCTGTACCATATAAGGTACAGCTTTTACAAAGGTACAAAACTGTTCCTTAAGGAGCATTATTTGTACCACAGAGTACCTTTTTTCTGAGAGTGTACTAATTTAAAATGAGCTGAAACAACACAATTCTTAATGTTTTTTTGGGACAACTTAATTGTTTTTAAGCTAAATCCATGTAAATTTGTAAAACTAATAAACTAACTTAATTGCTTCATGTTGTCCGAACCCAGCATTTTTAATAGAGCAGTTATAGCGTCACAGTTTTTAATTGTTGATTGTCATGAACATTCAAGGCCTCTGTCGAACATTTCTGTAGCAAGTATTGTTTCCTCATTTCCTGATGCTCCTCATATTTGACACGTAATGTGTTTTCAGAGATATAAAGAGGGTGTCGTTTTTTCCAAGAATGTGAATGTGTAATCAGTCACACACACAGCCTCCAGCTATACGGCTGCAGTCCTGCCATACTTTACTGAACCTCACCATACCTGAAGATTTACTCAAACGTCACTTTAATGTGTTTAAATAGAAAGTTATTTTACTTCAAGTTAAATTAAGTTTTCAATTAAATTACATTTTCAATAAATCAATGGAGCACAACCATGCAACAGAACTCAGATAAGCTCAGAAGAAACAAAGCTTGAAAGAATAATTTATGCAGTTGTTTTCAACGTCAGGCTTCAGCCACTGTTTAAACTCGTCTTTCTCCAACCAGGAGTACGCAAACTTACATTTTCCCATTTTGCCGTCTGCTTCGCTCTATGGTTTCGCTACAAGTGGAGATCGCCGTCATTATATTATCAGGAAAATAAATATATTTATGCGTTTTTGGAGTCAAACACTTTGGACAACGTTTAAGCTAAATTTAAGACCTCGTAAAAACATGATTAAGACATTTTAATACTTTTTAAGGGCCTCAACGTTCTCATAATTGATTTATCAACTTTTAATACTTTTTAAGACCCCACGGACACGAATTCAACTACATATATATATATATATATATATATATATATATATATATATATATATATATATATATATATATATATATGCAGTTGAAGTCATAATGATTAGCCCCCCTGAATTATTAGCCCCCCTGTTTATTGTTTTTCCCAATTTCTGTTTAACGGAGAGAAAGATCACATTTCTATTAGTTTTAATTACTCATTTCTAATAACTGATCTATTTTATCTTTGCCATGATGACAGTAAATAATATTTTACTAGATATTCTTCAAGACACTTCTATACAGCCTAAAGTGACATTTAAAGGCTTAACTAGGTTAATTATGTTAACTAGGCAGGTTAGGGTAATTAAGCAAGTTATTGTATAACAATGTATTGTATAACTTTTTTTTATGTAATACTTCAGATAAAACAAACATTATTGGTATCAAAACATGAAATATATAAAAGCAATGAAAAACCACAAAGTGTTGCATGCAAAACTGTTGCAAACAATTTATTTGCGTTTAATTTAAACAAACAAATTATATTTAAAAATGTTCAACTTAATTTGTTTGTTTAAATTCAGCCGAAATAAATTGTTTACAACCACTTAACGTAAAAAAATTTAGTAAATCCAAGGAATCATCTTTGAATAATTTTTTTCAGTGTATACTGACATCAATTTCTTACTCAGTTCATTATTTCAAATCACCAATTTCATTCATTTATTTTCCTTCAGCTTAGTCCCTTTTTTGTCAGGGAATGCCACAGCAGAACGAACTGCCAACTTATCCAGAATATGTTTTACACAGCGGATGCCCGTCCAGCTGCAACTCAGGACTGGGAAACACCCATACACCTACACTACTGCCAACTATGGGGCAAACCATAGCACCTGAAGGAAACCCACTCAAACACAGGGAGAACATGCAAACTCCAACTGGTCCAGCTGGGACTCAAACCAGTGACCTTCTTGCTGTGAGGTGACAGTGCTAACCACTGAGCCAGTGTCGCCCCCAATTCACCAACAAAAAATACAATTTATCTGCTTCTCTGAATTGATTTGTTTGACTTTTTTGTAATTAATAAAAGTATGAAAGTAACCTAAAAAATGAAAAGTGATTTAAATTACAGTAACTAGTATCTTTGCACCCAACACTCTTCAGGAGTCATGATGAGACAGACTAATATACATAGTATCATGTGCTGCATATATATTTATACAGTTGAAGTCTGAAGTATTAGCTCCCCTTTGAATTTTTTTCTTTTTTAAATATTTCCCAAATTATGTTTAACAGAGCAAGGAAATTTTCACAGTATGTCTGATAATATTCTTTCTTCTGGAGAAAGTCTTATTTGTTTTATTTCGGCTAAAATAAAAGCATTTTAAAAAATTTTTAAAAACCATTTTAAGGTCAAAATTTTTAGCCCATTTAAGCTATACAATTTTTTTTATAGTCTACAGAACAAACCATCATTATACAATAACTTGCCCAATTACCCTAACCTACCTAGTTAACCTAATTAACCCTGTAAAATATTATGTACTGTCACTATGACATATAATAATAAATAAATCTGTTATTATAAATAAGTTATTAAAACTATTAACTATTAGGTTGAGAAATGAGTTAAACTGTAAAATGTGATTTTTTTATGTAAAGCTGTAGCAAATTATTGAGTAAACAATAGTGTGTGTTTTTTAAAAATACTTTTTAAAAAAGTATTTTTGTTGGTGCTTAACATTTGGCAAAGAAATCTAGCCTTTGCGCTAATTTGGTTGCATTTACATTCTTGAGTGATATTGCTAAATGTACTGTACACAATTCATTCATTCATTTTCTTTTCGGCTTAGTCCCTTTATTAATCTGGGGTCGCCACAGCGGAATGAACCGCCAACTTATCCAGCATTTGTTTTATGCAGCGGATGCCCTTCCAGCTGCAACCCATCACTGGGAAACACATACACACTTATTCACACACACATACACAACGGACAATTTAGCCTACCCAATTCACATGTACTGCATGTCTTTGGACTGTGGGGGAAACCGGAGCACCCGGAGGAAACCCACGCGAACTCCACTGTACACAATAAATCAGTAAAATGAGGTAAAAACACTGACCTGATCGTCCTCCAGGGAAAACCCCTTCGAGATGACCGCCTGTGTAAAAAAATATAAAGGGTCAAAGGGAAAATGCAAAAGACTGTAAAACACAACAAAAACCTGAAACATAGCACAAGATGGCGCTGTCAGCAAAGGGTTCACACAATATTTAAACCACACATTTTTAAATGATTAATATTTTAATTTATTTTTTTTGATTGATGATTAATAAGTTATCCTAACAGGGTTTACATGCATTCTGCATACCTGTTACACTAGTGTAAAATATTTGAAGAAAAAAAAAAAAAAAAAAGAACGTTTTCATTGCTGTTGTTGACCATGACTAGATTAATCTGGCAGTGGTTTGCTTCATTATCTGGGTACTTTCCCCTTACAAACCACTCGACAACAGCTTGTCCAGTTTTAGACCTGCTTACCCATTCATGTCCTCCAAAAATACATTCTTCCTTCATCTTTTTTAGTGGAAACCTATAAAATTTCGCTGTGGACGCCATCTTGTGGTCAGACGTGGTCATTTACTCTACTTCAAGGCAGTGCTCTCCAATATGGCCCGGTGGCTAGAGCCACTGCCCCTGTGCCCTCATTGGCTGATCGCAAGCTGATTGGTTTGACCCTCTTAATTATGAGTTAAGTCAGAGCGAGTTATAACCTAACGTCAGAATTGCGAGTAATCAAGTCAGAATTGCGAGTTAAGTCAGAATTGCGAGTAGTTTAATCAGAATTGCGAGGAATTAAGTCAGAATTGCGAGTTTTAAAGTCAAAATTGCGAGTTATTAAGTCAGAATTGCGAGTAATTATGTCAGAATTGAGTTGTCAGAATTGAGTTATAAAGTCTTGCGAGTAATTAAGTCAGAATTGCGAGTTATAAAGTCAGAATTGAGAGTTTTTAAATCAGAATTCTGAGTTAAAGTCAGAATTGCGAGTTATTAAGTCAGAATTGTGAGTAATTAGTTCAGAATTGCGAGTTTAAGTCAAAATTGAGTTATTAAGTCAGAATTGCGAGTTATTAAGTCAGAATTGCAAGTAATTAAGTCAGAATTGTGAGTTTAAGTCAACATTTAGAGTTATTAAGTCAGAATTGCGAGTTATTAAGTCAGAATTGCGAGTAATTAAGTCAGAATTGAGTTGTCAGAATTGAGTTATAAAGTCTTGCGAGTGATTAAGTCAAAATTGTGAGTAATTAATTGTGAGTTTAAGTCAAAATTGCAAGTTATTAAGTCAGAATTGCGAGTTAAGTCAGAATTGCGAGTTATTAAGTCAGAATTGAGTTAATTGCGAGTTATAAAGTCAGAATTGAGAGTTTTTAAATCAGAATTCTGAGTTATAAAGTCAGAATCGCGAGTTAAGTTGGAATTATGAGTTAATAAGTCAGAATTGCTAGTTATTAAGTCAGAATTGTGAGTTATTAAGTAAGAATTGCGAGTTATAAAGTCAGAATTGAGAGTTTTTAAATCAGAAATCTGAGTTATAAAGTCAGAATTGCGAGTTAAGTTAGAATTACGAGTTAAGTAAGAATTGCGAGCTAAGACAGAATTGTGAGTTATAAAGTCAGAATTGAGAGTTATAAAGTCAGAATTGAGAGTTATAAAAACAGAATTGCGAGTTAATAAGTCAGAATTGTGAGTTATAAAGTCAGAATTGTGAGTTATAAAGTCAGAATTGCGAGTTATACATGAGTTTCCTGTTATGGTGATTGGCCATAAATGTAGTGTTAAAGACTCTTTCTTTAGGTTCTCTGCTTGTGATCTGGTAAGGACTCGCAGCCCAGTTTTCCAATAAAGGCCAGAAGGACAGAGTATTTGGTAGACACTTTTAACAAACTGAAATATGAACTAATACAGCCCTTTTAGTTTTAGCCCTTTATAATGTTTATGCCTGCAGCTCCCAAGTAGGCTACACGACATGAGAGCACTCTTGAAATATGAAACAAATAACAGCTGCAACCAAATGTAAATCATATCATTGTTACCCATTTATTAAGATAAATAATATAGATATCTTAATTTTAGGCTTTTGGAGGAATCACACAACCTACAGCTAAAAGTTTCAGGCGCTTAGTTAATGCTTTATGGTTGCTATTTTGACCAAATGGTGCATATGGCATAATTAAAAAAATAAATCCTTATGAACAAAGAGACAGCCTAGTTCAGCTAGCCTATATATTTCCTTTTTGAAAGCGTGATAAACAATAAAAAGTCAGAATTGCGACTTTATTACTCAGAATTCTGAGTTTATAACAGAATTGCGACTTTATAACTCAGAATTGCAGCATTATAACTCAGAATGTTGACTTAATAACTGAATTCTGACTTTATTTTTTAAATCTTATTATTATTATTTTTATTCAATGGCGGGAACAAGCTTCCATATATTTCAGACCTTTATGAGTTTTTTCCCTGTTGAACACAAAAAAAGATATTTTGAAAAAAGCAAGAAACCTGTAACCATCAACTTCCATAATAGGAAAAGCAGATGGAAGTCAATTGTTACAGTTTCCAAAATTTCAACAAGTATCTTCTTTTGTGTGTAACAAATAAAAGAAACTCATAAAGGGCAAAGTAAATGATGACAATTTAGATTTTTCAGTGAACAATCCTTTTAAGGGTGTAGGAGTGGAAAGAACTGAAGACTCTACGGTCTACGGAAGTTATGCAAGCATCTTAATCTTACACAAACGTCAAATGCAAAGCAAGCAGCTTTTTGTTGAGCAGCACAACATATGATCCTGACTAGAGCAAGAGCAAAATATTTGCTAGGAACTAGCAAATATTTCTTTTTATTCCTCACAATAAACTCTCAAATGTGAGCTTTCATGTAGAATTTGGTTTTGAAATGTAAAAAATGTGAACACCACACCTTTAAGAACAATTCATCCACACAGACAAGTGAAAGTCTAAACAGACATTTAATACAAACTCAAGACGGTGTCAATATCATTTGATACACTTCTTTTAGACAACAAAGACTTTAAATAGACAACTGTGTGCATTTTAATTGTATAAAAAGTCATATAAATGAAGAAGCATTGAATAGCAGTGTTGCTAAAAGCATTGTTCTCCCCACTACTTTTTGTATTTTCTCTTTCTTGAGAGTCTTAGGCTGTTCCTGGCGGAATCAGTAAGGCATTGTGTTTTCTCTGAAGGAGGAGTGAAGGTGCTGCTGGGAGAAGAAACCATTGCTTCACTGACACTTTCAGACGTCCACATCACCACAATATCAGCAGAGTTGCTGGGGAATCAGTCAGGAAAGGAATTAGGAAATCCAAGACATTTGCACATTCGAAACGTTTAGCGAACAATATTGGAATTGTACCAGTTGCTCTTTGTAGAAACATCAGACGGGCCAGGCTCATCACTGGCAGAAACTGAAATGTAAGAAAAATCCTTAATGGCATAACTCAAAATATTTATTGGCCTGAAACACACCAGAAATGAGTAATATTACACACCAGTGCTTCTCTGTTCTGTCCGCTCCAGAGCAGAAAGCAGGCCGTTTTCCTGCAAAAGCAAAACGGTATTGACATGCCACAGAATGTAAATCTTCTCACCCAAAGGATAGTTCATGCAAAAATAAAACTGTACACACTACTTACTCAAAATCAAGTGGTTTCCTTCATAAGTTTCTATTTTATAATTGAAAACAAAAAAATGAAGATATTTTGAAGAATGTTGGAAACCAGTAACCATTGACTTCCTTAGTAGATAAAACAAATACTGTGAATAGCCATGTTTTCATCCACCTGTTTTATTAACATTTTGTAATATACAAATAAACTCTATAAAAAAAAATAAAATAAAAAAAACTTACAGTGCATCTGTAAAGTATTCATAACGCTTCACTTTTTCCACATTTTTTATGTTACAGCCTTATTCCAAAATGGATTTAATTAATGTATTTCTCAAAATTCTACACACAATACCCCACAATGACAATGACAAATTTATTAAAAATAAAAACCTGAAAAATCACATGTACATAAGTATTCACAGCCTTTGCTCAATACTTTGTTGATGCACCTTTGGCAGCAATTACAGCCTCAAGTCCTTTTGAATATGATGCAACAAGCTTGGCACACCTGTCTTTGAAAATTGCTGCCCATTCCTCTTTGCAGTACCTCTCAAGCTCTATCAGGTTGGATGGGAAGCGAGGATGAACAGCCATTTTCAGATCTCTCCAGAGATGTTCAATAGGATTTAGGTCTGGGTTCTGGCTGGGCCATTCAAGGACATTCAGTTGTTGTGAAGCCACTCCATTGATATTTTTGGCGGTGTGCTTTAGGTCATTGTCCTGCTGGAAGATGAACCATCGGCCCAGTTTGAGGTCAAGAGCACTCTGAAGCAGGTTTTCCCTCAGGATGTCTCTGTACATTGCTGCATTCATCTTTCCCTTTATCCTGACTAGTCTTCCAGTTCCTGCTGCTGAAAAACATCCCCACAACATGATGCTGCCACCACCATGCTTTACTGTAGGGATGGTATTAGCCTGGTGATGAGCGGTGCCTGGTTTTCTCCAAACGTAACACCTGGCATTCACTCCAAAGAGTTCAATTTTAGTCTCATCAGAGCAGAGAATTTTGTTTCTTATGGTCTGAGAGTCCTTCAGATGCCTTTTGGCAAATTCCAGGCGGAGAGTGGCTTCCGTCTGGCCACTCTACCCTACAAGCCTGATTGGTGGATTGCAGCAAAGATGGTTTTCCTTCTGTAAGGTTTTCCTTTCTCCACAGAAGAACGCTGGAGTTCAGACAGAGTGACCATCGGGTTATTAATCACCTCCCTGACTTAGGCCCTTCTCCCCCGATCACTCAGCTTAGATGGCTGGCCAGCTCTTCTTTGTCCTCATGCTTGGTTTGTGCTTTGACATGCACTGTCAACCCTGGGACCTTATATAGATAGGTGTATGCCTTTTCAAATCATGTCCAATCAACTGAATTTACCACAGGTGAACTCCAATTAAGCTGCTGAAACATCTCAAGAACAGAATGTACCTGAGCTCAATTTAGAGCTTCACGGCAAAGGCTGTGAATACTTATGTACATGTGATTTTTCAGCTTTTTTATTTTTAATAAATCTGCAGCAATATAAAAAAATCCTTTTTCACATTGTCCTTATGGGGTATTGTGTGTAGAATTTTGAGGAAATAAATGAATTGAATCCATTTTGGAATAAGGCTGAAACATAAAAAAAATGTGGAAAAAGTGAAGCGCGATGAATACTTTCCGGACGTTTGTGACAGTGAAGGGAGAGCAAATGATGACAGAATTGTGATATTTTGGGTGAACTATGCCTTTTAACACTTCGTAATAACATCAGAAAAGAGTATTATGTGTACTGTGTGTGTGCATGTGTTGGCACACAATGGTCACCTGATTAGCTCTTGAGCCTCTCTCTAAGCACAAAGGGACATGTTGTATATACTCCTTTAGTGGAAACAAACCCTGACACATGGAGCACTTCTCAATCTGTGCTGATCTGCAAAGAAGAAGATGATCAATAGGTGACTCCTTAAGTTTTTATGGCTTATATGTAGGTGTTTCTACACAGATCTGTTAGAATTTTCACAGAATGTTTGCTGAAGTTACTTCTCAGATTGATGAGTGTCCTCCATCAACTGTCTTCTGTTCCTCGTCCGCCGGACAACTACAATCACATCAAATCAAACAAAAGTAAAATATATTATGAATGAAGACACGCATATGTATCTCTGCTAAAATCTTAAAAGAAGTGTATTCTCTAATAACCTCATTCCAGCAATACTATGAAATATTTAAACCTAAAACAACTTCCATTCGGGATTAAAAAGTTTACTCCAGTTTTCTGTGTCCCATGATCCTTCAGAAATCATTACAATATGCTGTTCTATTATGTTCATCTAAAAAAAGAAGGAAAACAAAAAAACGTTTAAAAATTCATAAAAAGAAAATTCGTAATAACAACACTTAAAAGCATGATACATTTAAGTATTTAATATATATGTGGTAGATCAGGGGTGCCCAAACTCAGTCCTGGAGTGCCGGTGTCCTGCATATTTTAGTTCCAACTCTAATTAAATACATTTGAACCAGCTAATCAAGTTCTTACTAGGGCTGTTTCTCAATTTGCATTCTTCCGCGGTCTTGCGTCCTCGTGTTCTCCATCAGACAACTCTGCTCAATAACAGGCTAATGGCCGCCGATGCGCTGTCTCTCCGAAATTATGAATATTTAAAATAGGCACTATGATTAAAAGTAAACTGCATAGTTCCAATCAAAGCAACTACATTCTCGACTAAAAAAAGCCTCAAAAGTACATGATGTTGTCCAACAGCAGCAATGTGTCAAACTGTAGTGTCTCTGCTTGTCACTGTATGTGGGCAGAGTAAAACATCAAGTGTGAAGGGTAAAGAGGCTGTACGATTACAGTTATTTGTAGAATTTGGCACAGCTATCGACCAATCAGATTCAAAAACCAGACAGAACTGTTATATGTGTGTATATAAATACACACACACACACACACACACACACACACACACACACACACACACACACATAGACTTTTCTAACAATAGATATATTAACGACCAGCCAAGTATATTTGGTCACTTTTGGCGACACCACAAATTTTCGCCAAAATGCTTCTGACCGTAGTTTCTGAATCTCCTAAAATGTCCGGGATTCTGGTTTTACTTTCGCTTTCTAAAGTTGCCGTTATTTGTATGCGTTTTTGCAGCCGTGAGAGAAACTTTAAATGATTAATCATTTAATAAACGACTCAGATAAACTTTACTATATACTCGGAGAGAAAAAATGACATCTTTAATGGCAGCTAAATATTTGTTAGAAATGGCTAATCAAATAATTTGCCTTATTTTAATAATCTACACTTTTTATTCTAGTAATTATTATAATATTAACAATATTGTTTATTTTTCTATTCATTTTTTCTGATATTTATTTCTCATTTGCTGTATATTTTAATTTAATGATGTTAATATATTACATACTTTATACATATCTAAAATGCTTTGGCGATACTGTAAATGTCAAGCCATCAAAGCAACTTTAGAGAGAGAGAGAGCAGTCTTTACCTGTCAGTGGGTGTACATGGCTCCTAAATGGCACAAAAGTAAGAGAAATAGTGGATTTATTTTATTTCAGCAGCCTTTTTGTTAAATAACTTTAAAACATTGAAAAGAAAAGGTATGTAACATTGTAATAATATATAAAAATATAGTTGAAATTAGCATTATTATTTTTTGTTTGTCGCATGTAGTTGACCATTTATGTGCTGTGGTTAAAAGGTGTTTCAATCCGGCTACCACCACAAGTATATTTCAAACCTGTAGGAAGCACTGATATATATATGCAGTCAAACCGAATAATAAAAGTAAATATTTTAATGGTACCTTTGAATTCTATTGTACCGCAAAAATATGAATTCTACTACTGCTACTACTAATAATAATATTAATAGTTTCTTGAGCAGATCATCCTATTATAATGATTTCTGAAGGACCACACGTCAGTAGACTGATGAAGTTATGCTTCAAAATCAGATTTAAATGTATAAATTCAATTTTAAACTACAATAAATGAAAAGCATGTTCAATTGCAATAATAATTCACACTTATGACTGTATTTTGATGAAATAAAAACAGCCGTAGTAAGCAGAAGAGTAATTTTAAAAACATTACAGTTGTTACAGATCCCAAGGTTTTGATCAGTAATAAAAAAATACAACAAAATAAAATAAAAAAGTCTAAAATAAATTAATAAATTATTAATTTCTTCCAAATCTTTTTTTTAATTATTTCTCTCCCAGGAAACCCTGAAGTCCTTTAACACTTATAAGACTAAAGGTTTCCTTGCTGTAATACACCTAAAACATGGATTGCTGTAAAACCCATGGTGGGGAAAGTGCTAACAACAATACGAAATAACTAGATATGGTCATTATACCATCAGTAAAATGTAAAGGTGGTGTAAAACATTTTTCCAGTGCTGTACCTTGTGACTGCTGGTCCTGCTGGTCCGCTTCTCCATCACAGTAAGCTGCGTGCATCTCGATGCTGCTGATGGGGAAGAGTTTGGAGCACATGGGACACTCCATCTGCTCACTGAGAGGAGCAGCCGGCTCTGCAGGATCAGCATCCTGCTCCATCATCATCATCATCTCCTCGTCTGCTGCCGGAGCGTCTCCTCCATCCTCCACCTCCATCACCTCGCTGTCAGCACGAGACTGGGCCTGCCAACCACAATCAAATTAGATTCTGGTTTCTATTATATTTCTTTCTAGAAGTAGGTCATTGAAATGAACACAACAATTAATTTTGTAGAATTTTCCCTGAAAATATTCTAACAAAGGTTTATTATAATGTTTATGCACATAGAAGTTATTGTGTTTCACATTGACAAACCAATTAAAGACTTGATATATGATACTGAAAAAATCTGTGTTGTTATTATGACAATGAATGAAACTTTTAAAATGTATTCAAACATGAATATTTATTTCACAATGTTTCTTTACACAATTGTTTGCTGAATATTATTTGATGATTCTTATTTTTTTTTATTTTACAAATTACATAAAACAAAATGTTTAGATAAAAAAATACTTATAAACCATAGTGTATATATGTATATATATATATATATATATATATATATATATATATATATATATATATATATATATATACAGGGGTTGGACAATGAAACTGAAACGCCTGGTTTTAGACCACAATAATTGTAGGGCCTCTTTTTTTAGCCAATACAGCATCAATTCATCTCTGGAACGACAAATACAAGTCCTGCACAGTGGCCAGAAGGATTTTGCATCATTCTTCTTGCAGAAAAGTGGCCAGGGGTCCGTTCTTCATACCTCGCTTAAATGATCTAAGATGATTTGGCAGATCCTGGATCTTTTAATCTTGATAACTGATCTCTGGCTAATTTGGTTCTTCAAACCAGTTTGTGAATCAGATTAAAATGACAGGATGAACTGATCTGAGATCTCTGCGTGTGTTGTGAAGGACTGATCTTTCGATACTTGAAATCATGATCAGCAATACAACGATTGGCTGACGACACAGCAGTGTAATGACATCATCTGATTAATATTCAATTATTCATGTGATCAAAATGACAAAATTCGCAGTAAACCGTTTGTTATACATGATACGCAATAACCTTCCACATTTGTTGTGAGCTGCAGGCTTTACAATTTCATATGTCAAGAGTATTTTGCTAATTATCTAGTTTTCTATTTTGAACGAATTAATCTGTGTAATAACTGGCTAATTAAAAGCATTTTGATATTGGTGAAGGTGTCTGAATCTTTCACAAAGCATCATATCACCGGCACATTATCTGTCTAGACATGTCAATGACTGCCTAAATTATTATTCCTTTATAAAAACACACACACACAAAAAAACTGTTGATGATTGTGCATGTTGTCTAATAAAGCTGGTTATCATCAATAACCAAATCCAGCTAATTGAGTAATCCACGTACAAAGAACGGACCCCAGGTCACTATGTGATGCTGGTGGAGGAAAACATTTACACACTCGCTCCTCCAAACCCTCCAAAGTGGCTCTGGTGACTGTGCAGGCCATGGGATAAGTTCAACTTCACTTTATGTTCATCAAACCAGTCTGTCATCAGTCTTACTGTGTGTATTGGTGCATTATCATCCTTATACATGCCATTGCCATCAGGATACAATGTTTGAATATTGGGTGCACATACTCTTTCAGGTCTAGAACAAGTATTGGTCCTAGGGAAGGCCATGAAATTGCAGCTCAAATCATCCCTGACCCACCCCCTTGCTTCACTCTGAACATGCAACAGTCTGGGTGGTACACTTCTTTGAGGCTTCTCCACACCGTAACTCTCCCAGATAAGGGAAAAAACAATGAAGGTGGACTCAACAGAGAACAATACATATTTAACATTGTCCACAGCCCAAGATTTACACTGCTGGCCCCATTAAAACTGACGTTTGGCATTGGCACAAGTGACTAAAGATTTGGCTATAGCAGCCCGGCCATGTAAATTGACCCTGTGGAGCTCCTGACGAACAGTTTTGGAGGAAACAGGAGAGTTGAGGTGCACATTTAATCCTGAGTTGGGCAGTTTTACATTTTTTGGATACAGTCCAGGTTAGCACCCAAACATCCCTTTGAGACAGCTTCCTCTTACTTACACAGTTAATCCTGTTGGATGTGGTTTGTCCTTCTTGCTGGTATTACCCTGGATACAGGGGCTCTTGATACATCACAGAAATGCTATCTTGGTTACAGATGTACCAGCAAGACAAGCACCAACAATTTGTCCAATTTTTAAACTATAATGTTGTGCCCATCGTAATATTTTAAGCAAAACTGTGCTATTATTTTACTAATTAAACGTTCACACTCTGCTCTTACTGGTGGAATGTGCAATCAATGATGACTGGCCACCAGGCTGCTCACATTTAGCCATGAAACCTTCAACACTAAATTTGCCTGTTTTAATTTATACCACATATACTACAATATATATAGTACAGTTTATACTACAATATAGATAGGCCCGCACACATGTACGCATGCATAGTCAAGCCCGAAATTTTTCATGGCCCTGGCAGCTTTTATTGAATTATATAAATTTTTGTTTAAATGTAAAAAAAAAAAAAAAAAAAAAAAAAAAAAAAACAGATTTTTTTCCCCACAATGGCTTCTCTAGAACATTGTCCTATTATCTTTTGGGAGAAGAACTTGCTGGTTTTTTTTTTTGGTGCTGGTTTGTATTTTTAAAACTCATTTAAATCTTATTTGCAACCTTTCACCCTCCCTCGGGAAGCCAGTACGGAAAGCCATTTTTACAGCTGATAAAAACATGTTTACAGCCTGGTACAAACAATGGCTTTGGTGCATATAGTCATAATTAACCTTTATGACAACTGTGAGGGGGTGAATTTTAATTTATAACTCATCCGTTTTGTTTTTATAAAGTTATATTAAGTCTGCAAAAATTAAGGGCGTGGCCACTTGAGTGACAGCTAAGTCTTGCTGCTCGCTGTCTCGTCACTCGCCACTGAACTCAGCATATACATCGTATTTTTTGTTTTGTTTAATGTTTCTTTACAGAGTCAGTTGCCTTTTGGAATTATTTCCTGCAATTATCAGATACTATAGCATGCTGTTTGCACTTAAACCGTTTAAGCTGCCTCCATTTCCCAGGTGAGTGTAGTTATATACTTATATACCATGTCTATAAATGTATTTGTTTTACTTAAGATAATTTATCATTTATAATTTTGTTTAGACCTGTAAAGCACTTCAGAATCTGACAGAACCATATCTGAAAGTTGAAACGTTGAAATCTGAAACATTGCAATACAGTGTTATGGTTGATTTTCATAAATAGCCTTGCATTTACTAACACAGACTATATCTGAAGTGTTTGGTAGTAATTTGTGTTTTCCTCCTGTAGAAAAACATCATAAGAGCAATGTTTAGTGGCTCAATGTATTAAAAGTCTAAACACTTTATTGATATAGTATACAACCAAGAACATGTGGTCAGAACACAAACGAGTCACAGGCAATGAAGTATTAAACGCTTCTCCCAAAGAAAAGCCTGTCTAAGCAAAATGCCAGCATGTGTCTGTAGCTCTGCTCACGCTCCGCCTCGTTGCCCTTGTTTGGTATCCTGTGGTCGGTGAGATGACGCACAAACAAAATGGTAACGGTTGGCCACTCTTACGTGTAGCTTCTTTTGCAATGTTCAGAAACCTATGGGTGACGTCACCGATACCATGTCCATATCTTTTACAGTCTATGCTCTGGTGCAGCGTTGCAGTATGGTTTTGTTGTCAGTACTGGTGAATTTAGACAACATGTGCTTTACTGAGAACACTTCAGTGAGGAATTACTATGGACTGGTCAAACGTTATGTAATAAAGATTTATGACTTGTACAATACCATGTAAAAAAGCATTATTATTTCATTATTTTTTATATTATTATATTATTTTTCATTATTTCATGTGGGTCAAAATTATGAATGAAAATCATTAGAATATTAAGTAAAGGTCATGCTTCATGAAGATATTTTGTAAATACATCAAAACAGACAACTTTAAAGTTGGTTTTCCCAGTCTTTTTGATTTTATAGGAACCCTCAGATTTCAAAAACTGTATGATAGTTATATAGATCCGCTGTACCTGTGCAGGACTTGTCATCATCAGCTCTGGTGTGCTGCTTTCACTCATCTGTGTCTCTAGATTAAGACAAGTAAACCAATTTTACTTTTATACCACAGGAAAATGCATCATAAACTGTTTAACAACTGGTCACACACCTGGACAAACTGTCGGATCCTCTTCACAAGCCTCCAGATTGGGAGTCTCGTCTACATGCTGCTCAGCTGGATACTGTGATCCAGTTTCATCTGAAGTGTCCCATAGAGCACTGTTCCTGTCGATGAAATGTAGAAAAAGAGACTTAAAACAATTTTGCGCTTTTTTTAACATTTAATTTTTTTAGCCTTTCTAAACCATTTTAAGGGATGTAAACAAACAAAATGGTCCCAGAATATTTCCTGTTTTACATTTTTAATATCTATAGCTTCTGAGAATCCGAAAAGAGACACATATTGATAAATAATGTTATGATAGCTGTTTTAACATTTAGTTGTGATTGAATTGCCTCATCACAGTTATGCAATTGTTTGATAACAAGCAGGTAATGTTCATGGGCCAATCACATGACTACATTGAACTGGTCTCTAGAGCTTGATCAGCATTTTCACTATGGACAACTGGAGCTGGAATATTCTGGCAGATATTTATTATTTACTGCATAATTGAAAAAAAACAAATAAATACACGGTTCCCCACTTAAAGCCAAACATTTAATTCCTAGACTTATAGGATGAATTTAAATGACTTCTAATGACTGAAAAAACAGGTCATTATTGTGCTTATATCTTATATTAATAATATACCATTAATATAATATGTTAAAATAATAAAATAATTAAAATCAATAGTATATCATTGTATGTATCTTGAATATCATTTTGCATGACTTTAAATATCAGAAAGAGCTTTACTGGCAGGTGTGATCACACATACGAGGAATTTGTTTTCATGACAGAGCTTCTACAGGGCAACAGAATTACAGAGACAGGACAAAAAACAGATAATAAATATATTTGAAAAAATAGAAGTAGGTAGTGAATGCAAATATACAAATTGACAAGTGTATGTAGAGCTATATTTCTATATACAACGTTATATGTGCAGCTGTTATGTGCAAATTGGCATGTAAAGTGTGTTGTTAAATAAGTGTATATGTGTATAAAAGTGTATAGCAAGTAATGATGTTGGTTTCACAATTATTATTATCACGTGTTCATGAGATGGATTGCCTGAGGGAAGAAACTGTTTCTGTGTCAGGCTGTTCTGGTGCGCAGTGCTCTGTAGCGTCGACCAGAAGGTAATAGTTCAAAGAGGCAGTGTGCTGGGTGTGAGGGGTCCAGAGTGATTTTGGCACCCCTTTTGCTCGCTCTGGATAAGTATAGTTCTTGGGGAGTAGGAAGGGTTGAACCAGTGATTCGCTCAGCAGTCAAACTATTCGACGTAGTCTTTGGAGATCGTATTTAGTAGCTGAGCTAAACCAGACAGTTATTGATGTGACTGATTCAATGATGGAGGTGTAGAACTGTTTCAGCAGCTCCTTTGGGAGGTTTAATAGTGAGTATGAAAAAAAACAATGGATCATTTACCTCAGAATTTACATTTAGCTTTTCTGTCATCTAACACCCAGTCTTTGAAGCGGCCATTTTGAAGCCAAAGCTCTTAAAATGTATGTTACCCAAACATGTTAGCCTTAGGTAACAGAGTCTGGTGAATGTTTGTGACTGCAATTGACTGCCAATTGTTAAATGTGAAAAAAACTAAATAGAGCTACAAAATAGTCTAACAATAACAATAGTCATGAGAAAGCATAATATGGTATGGAAAAAAATGACATTTTGATAAATGGGAACTTAAATTTAATGCGACAAACAATTTTCAATGTCTGGAATAGACCTTCTGAAATGCCATAATATTCCAGAAATCTTTGTAAACCCTTTATATATATATATAACAGTTCTGTCTGGTTCTTGAATCTGACTGGCTGGTAGCCGTGTGATATTCTGCAATAACAGCACTGGCCCAGCCTCGTCACCCTTCACCCTTGTGATACATATATATTTATATATATATATTTATATATATATATATATATATATTTATATATATATATATATATATATATATATATATATATATATATATATATATATATATATATATATATATATATATATATATATATATATATATATATATATATATATATGTATATTTATATATATATATATATATATATATATTTATATATATATATTTATATATATATATATTTATATATATATATTTATATATATATATTTATATATATATATATTAATATATATATATATATATATATATATATATATATATATATATATATATATATATATATATATATATATATATATATATATATAGTTACCAGGGGGGAAAACATGAGACATGAGAAAATTGATATTTCTCTGATTGTATTAGGTCTGGTTTTGAGTAAAACGTTCATATTTGTTTTACTCTATAAAAGTGTGATAGCGTTTCTTCCAAATTTCAAATGCAGATAATGTATTGACAGAATGGTCAGAATAGCAAAAGTATTCATTAGTTGTATTTGAAAACCAGGGCTGCTTCATCAAATATTCATCTTTAGTTAAAACATTGACACTGTGTAATATATTACATTTTACTTTTTTTTTTTTTTTGAAGGAAGGAATTCCCGTCTTTTTATAGTTTAGTGAACAAAATACTATTATACCTGATATGTTTATCCGCAGCTCTAGTTTCAGGCTCTTCTTGGCTGAAGAAAGGGGTTTTGTCCTGTTGAGAAAGCAAACAAGATTCTTAAGAACATTCCTAACATTTTATTCCTGTCAATACTGCAGTGTCACCTTGTGGTTAATAATGGAATTACACCAAAACACACAAAAAAATAGAAACTGAGCAATGAATTCAAAATAAAAAGATGTACAACATGTACAATTCACAATTCGAAGAGAAAAAAAAGTTAAACTGCTATGGAAGCACCAACCATTAAACTCCTGCTAAACATAATAAATTAGAATTTTCCCTCACTTGGCAACAAATCCTTCAAAATGATTACATAATTTAATCGATCACTTGGAAATTCTTAGTTTCTCTGGATTTAAAATTAATAAAAGGTTGTATTTAGTGCATTTTTTATGCATTTACTCTAAATGACAAATACATAAGCTCTAATATTGTTATATTTACTTTTGAAACAAAACCATAGTGGCATTCCCAATACATTTATTTTAAACATATTTAAGGTAAAACTGAAACGTGTGGAGGGTGGGAAATACTCAAATGTTTAGATGTTTTGTGCACTCAGAATCAATTGCATTATAAAACCCACCATTGAAGAACAATTCAGGTGCTAAAAAGTGTGAAATCAGGGCTTCTGCAGGTTTCTTCAAGTCAAATTCAAGACTTTTAAAAACCCTTTAAGACTATTAAGAAGGACATTTTAGACTTATACACGGCTGAACACATATTTCTAATGGCCCAGTTAATTCTGTAATAGGGTCTGTATTAACGGAAGATCATGTAAAGGGATGTGTTGCTTTAGTTTTTTCCCTGATTAGGGCATTCAATTTTGAGAATCTCTAAGAGCTGTTTTTGTGTATCTTTGCACTAAAAAAAAGTTTTCGTCCAGGCCATGGTACACTGGAACAGCTCTATACCCTCACCAGGGATCTCGTCCCTGCATGAACAGAGTAGGAGTTTTGTTCACATTGCCGGCAATATGTCAGACTTGTTCCCAGTGCATGGTGGACTCCGGCAGGGCTGCCCTTTGTCACCAATTCTGTTCCGAATTTTAAGGACAAAGTGCAGTCTTGGGCTGGAGGGGTCCAGCTCGGGGACCACAAGATTTCATCTCTGTTAATCACAGATGATGTTGTTCTGTTGGCTTCATTGAACATGGACCTTCAGCATGCACTGAATGCACTACGACACTATATTTTAGGAATTCAAGACTTTTTAAGGCCTACATTTTTACTTTTTGAAATTTAGGACTTTTAAGACCCTGCGGACACTCTGAAAACATTCTAGAAAATATGGTCATTTCATATCCACAGACCCAAACAATTTTCCAGAATGAGATCACAATAACACCAAGACCAGTATACCAACCACTTGCTCATCTTTAGTCTCTGGAGAAGATAAAACAACATAGGTTTCGCTCTGTCCGCCGTCAGCATTATTAAGTGTCCCAACTGCAGACTTGTCCCTGGCTTCCTCCTTTTCTTCTTCTTCTACTATTGTGTTATTTTCTTTCTCAGCCTCTACTTCATTCTCCTCCTCTTCCTCAGACAGCCGGGTAGCTCTGTGGCGTTTCCATCTCCTCGCACCAAATGACCTTTCTGGTGATTCAGGACAAACCTGAAACAAAACAATGTAATGTTTAACAATCTGCTACATTACAAAAAGTACTGCTAAGTACATTGGGTTTTGGCAAATGATGTCATTTACCAGTTAAGATTTTACATTTAAGATTACCTTCACATTTATATTTACAGATATAAACAAATATCTTTAAATACAATATAAATAAACTATTATATCTATCTATGCTTTTAATTTATTATTTTTATGCACAATCAATCATTCTAAACAAAAACTAGTCAAGTCATCTGAGGAAATAGTTTTTTTACAGAATAAAAAATTGTGCAGCACTAATACAGTAGCTGAAATTAAAATAACTTTCACATATTAAAGCTGCTTTGTTTTATTTCCATGCTCCCTGAATGCATCTACATTAAAAGAACACATTTTAGAAGCACCCTAGAGTTAAAACAGTTGAGTTTTACCATTTCTGACCCCATTCAAATGATCTCAGAGTCTAGCAGAGGAGTACTTTTGGCTTATTTTAGCATAATCATTGAATCGAATTAGACCATTAGCATCTTGCTCAAAAATGACCAGAGTACAGGTGCGTGTACTCTCATTCCATCTTCATAATCAATGTACTTTGCTGCCATACCATGTCTGCAGCAGGCACAATATTACACAGTGCCTGGAAAAAAACCAGAATAATTTTCAGTCAGCAAAGTTCCTCGATTACAGTGCCAGAATGAGAGAACAGTTCCTAGCTATACCAGACAAGAAAACAGCAACTTTTCATTTTACCAGTGGTTTTAGTACACGATGTAACTACAAAAGAGTTCAGCTTTTAAAAGGGAAAATGATCTAAACCAGGGGTGTCCAAACTCGGTCCTGGAGGGCCGGTGTCCTGGAGAGTTTAGATCCAACCCTAATCAAACACACCTGAACCAGCTAATTAAGCTCTTACTAGATATACTAGAAGCTTCCTTGAAGCAAGTTGGAGCTAAACTCAGCAGGACAACGGCCCTCCAGGACTGAGTTTGGACACCCCTGATCTAAACACTTAAGTAATTTTTGAGATTCTAATGGTCTAATCTAATTCAATGATCTATGCCAAGCTAAGCTAAAAGTACCCAGAGACCAGCTGAACGGTGTCAAATATATGGGAGTTGTAAAATGAGCCTATTTGCAAAAAAGTGGATTGTTCCTTTAATGTGCCATTGTGCCTGACTGAATGAATGTTGCAGTGATTTACCGGTTTTCCCCAGTCTGCTTTGCGCAGCAGCTCTCGCTGGGCCTCCTTCAGGCTCTTCTCATACACCTCCATCTGACACATGATCACACGTGTGTACTCCTCTGGGTTTTGGCCCATGGGGCAGAAAGGCACTCCCCAGTAGTATGCGACTGTGCGTTCTCCATTTTCCTCTGAAGAATGTGAAGCTTTACAGTATGAGGGTTTGAATTCAGCGCCTCTGGATGCTCTCGAGTCCTGCTCCAGGACAGACCGGGACACCTCCGTGTCCTGTGTGGAAGGATTGTTGGTGGATGAAGACACGTGGGACTGCGTTGGAGAAATCTCAATATTGAGGGGTCGGATTATCATCTCTTTGTGAAGGACAGGACTCGGTGAGAGGATCTGGAAATAATGATAATTTTCAAATTAAGATGCAAAAATGTGGTTAAGCCTTGATGTTTACATGTTTTAAGAGAAGTCACCTTTTAATTCTATACAATACAATGTAGATTGTAGAAAAGCTGTTTTACATGGATGTACATGAAAAAGATACACTATATTTTCCAATAAATCTAAAGGGCCTTAACGACTGCCTTACTAATAACACTTTTTTGGGAGACATGACAACGCATAACTATTGGAAGATTTATTATTTTTGCGTGAACAACAGCTTTAATAATTACTAATCAATAACCAACATGGAACTAATCAGCTGAAAAAAAAAAATCAGTATAGGTCTCAATGGCAGCTTCTTTGTTCATGAAGAGGAAGGGGTAGAGCTTTTGAGCATTGATGTTGAATTATTTTATTTATTTTATAAATATTAGCAAAATTCTCCTACGAGAGTGATTATAGCGCCTCCCGATAGTGAATGCGGTTATACTCATGGCAGGTATTATTTGTTAGTTTGGTCATTTATTTCACTAATTTGGAAACCGTCAAACATCATCAGGGAAACGTTTTGAATTTTCGCTTGGTAAAAAAACATTAGTGTTCCATTTGGGACAACTCTACATACATATACTATGCTGGTAAGTGTAAGTGCATAAGTGTGTAGTGTGCCATTTGGGGGGCAGCTCTTGTAACATACAGTCACCATACTAAAGTGTTACCATATTTTGAGAAAATGATACAATTTTTGTGTTTTTAAAAACACAACTTTAGTCACTTTAACATAAGATGTAGTCTGATACTGTTCAGATCTTAGGAAAAGTCCATCAAGATATGAAACCTTGGAAACTACAGATGAGAAACACATGGGATCTTTAATCCATTACAAATTATTACTGTAGTTAATCACTCATGTTACAGATCATCATAGTGTAGGTTATTATGCATGCATGGCGATACATTAAGAGAACTTAATGATTGATACAATACCCTACGCTGCAATGCGGGATTCGCCGGCCATTTGCTATTGAAGGAGCAGCAGAGACTATGGGACTTTGTCAGACTTTGACAGGGACTTTGTCAGTAACTTTTACAGTTCAAATGGACCAGTTTCCTCTTTTTCCTCATTATATTAACTTATTATGTTATAAGTTGTAATGGCCCCACGTGGCTTGTAATCATGTATCTATTACAGATGAGTGCTTGTACTGTATCTCTCAGATTAATGGGGCTGTTCACATATCGGGTCCAAAACCACGTTAAAAATGTGACGGATGCTTCTTACTTTACCAATTTAAATGTGTTTCTGAACTAGTGATGCTCTGCTGTTTGTTGCTATGGCCACCATCAGCTGTTCACACATGCGGTGCGGTCAATTTTCAAAATAGTTCAACTTTTGCCACTGTGTGGATTAATACTTAATGTGTGTTATTATTACTTGTAGTTAGGTTTAAGAACAGAGTAATATGCTGGTGTTTAACTGCATTGCTTTATTGCATTCCTGCATTGGGCTCTCACATACTTTCTGCTACTTCATACTGTAGCCGTGGTGTCAACCAATCACAACAGACTGGGTCATCAGTCCAATCAGCGCAGCTTAGCATCGCGTTAAGGAGAGGTTTGGGAAAAAATTAATTGCTGAACGATTCATATGGGAGTCGCTGGGATAATTAGGTAAAAATAAATGCATATTATAAGACAATGAAAGTGTTTTTTGACCTTGCACACATATTAGCATGTTGTTGGAGACCCCAAAACCAAAATATGACCTTTTTTAATGCAAAATAGGGGCTCTTAAAAATATGTATTTATAAGCGTTTCATGGTCAGACACAATTTTAAGGTAGGACATTTTAAATGATTCACAAAAACATTTGCTTTAGAAAATAAATAACTTTTAACAAACTACTAGAATGAGTTGCTCAACACTAAACCTACAGTTGCTAAAGCTAGGATGTCATGGTCCACATTTTCACCTGCAACATCTTTGGTCCCGAAGTCACGAATGAAAATGACACAGACGCACATAACAGTTTACTAAGCAATGATGCTATAAACTGGAGCAAGCTGGGCTGATAGCCCTGTCAGATTTTTTAATAGCCCTGGTTTAGCCCCCCAAAAGTTTGGCAAAATGTCCTGTTTTTCCTAGAAAAGTCCCACATTTGAGCTCTATTATATGTATCCCATTATAAAAAAAAACAAAGGTGTTGCCAAGCTCATCATAGAACAAAATTACCGTTCATTCACATTTGTGTGACGTGCCGTGCCATAGTAAGTTTATGAATGTCAATTAGTTTCTTAGCATCACATACAGGGGTAGGACAATGAACCTGAAACACTGGCTAATTTAGTGTTGGAGGTTGCATTGCTAAATTTGAGCAGCCTGGTGGCCAGTCGTCATTGACTTGATTACTGATGTCCATCTAAACATAATTTTTTGCCTTAATCTAATTAAGACAATAAAAAGATTAAGGTGTTTACATGAGGAGCTTTTTGAACGTTCCTTTCATGATCCTGTTTTTCATGTGTTTAGTTTAGTTTGTTTTGTTTTTTACATTTTTTTGTAATTGTTGAACATTTACAGTGAAATGCATAACAAATCCTACAATAAGATATTCACATTTTAGCATAACATCTGTAAACAAAGTAACAAAAAGAAAAAAAGAAAGAAGAAAAACAAAACAAATAAAGAACAAGAGAGGGTATTCATAACCTTTACCATTGACAAGAGGAGTTTACAAGAGTGTTGTTTTAATGGAAGTTCATACCGCATGCTGAATGGAAGAAAAAAAACCTCAGAATTTAACGATGCAGGTGTCTGTGATCTGCACTGATTCGGTAAATGCAAAGAATAGTGTCAAACAGTCGTGTGTGTGTGGACCATCCTGTCACAAAACGTGGTGAAAAGTCCTACATGAGAGTAATAGTTCGATGTAAGGTGTTTACATGTCTGTACTGCACTTCAATAATGCGACTAAATTCAGCATAATCCACATGTCTGGAAGGTTTGTGAAGGTTTAATTAGCAGAGTAACAGCACAGTTTTGCTTAAAATATTGCAATGCGCACAACATTATGGGTGACATATCAGTACAAAAGAGGACAAATTGTTGGTGTGTGTCTTGCTGGCGCATCTGTGACCAAGAGAGCAAATCGTTGTGATATATCAAGAGCCACAGTATTCAGGTTTATTTCAGCATACCACCAAAAAGACGAACCACATCCAACAGGAGTAACTGTGGACGCAAAAGGAAGCTGTCTGAAACCACAGCTGCCCAACTCACTGCAGAACTAAATGTGCACCTCAACTCACTTGTTTCTACCAAAACACAATTTGTCGGGAGCTCCACAGGGTCATTATACATGGCTAGGCTGCTATAGCCAAACCTTTGGTCACTCGTGCCAATGCCAAATGTTGGAGAGTTGCAGTGCAGCGAAGCCCCAAAGAAGCGTATCACCCAGACTGTTGCATGCCAAGAGTGAAGCATGGGTGTGGATCAGTGATGGTATAGGCTCCAATACGCGTGGCATTTCCTGGGCCCAATACTTGTGCTAGATGGACGCATCACTGCCAAGGACTACCAAATCATTCTGAAAAACCATGTGCACCTAATAGTTCAAACATTGTATCCTGAAGATGGTGCTGTACATCAGGATGATAATCACCAATACACACAGCAAGACTGGTGACAGAGCGCTTTGATGAACATGAAAGTGAAGTTGAACATCATGGCCTGCACAGTCCCCAGATATATATATATTACTGAGAAACTTTGAGGTGTTTTGGAGGAGTGAATCAGGAAATGTTTTCCTCCAGCAGCATCACATAGTGACCTGGCCTCTATTCTGCAAGATAAATGGCTCAAAATCCCTCTGGCCACTGTGCAGGACTTGTATCTGTCATTCCCAAAATGAATTGATGCTGTATTGGCAGCAAAAAAATGTAAACTATACTAATTAATGATTGTGGTCTAAAACCATGCTTTTCCGTTTCATTGTCCGACCCCTGTATTTGTCTAACTGAAAGACATACAGAAGGCAATTCAGAGAAACTGAAAATTTAAAAGTATTTTACAATTTTTTTTCAATAGCTGTAAAATTTTACTTTTATTTTGAACACATTTTCAGAATATATACATAATCTTGATCTAATTAAAATGTATAGAAACACTGGTTATGGCAATAACCAAAAAACTGATCATGACGATATACTTGCTCATGTTACTGTCTCTCCAACATTAATCAGGGTAGCACCATGTTTATTTTTTATAGAATGAAAATTAACCTGAGAGGATTTAAAATTACAGTAGCACTTGAGGGTATTATGGCTTGACAACTTATCAAAATGTTTTTTTGGGAGAAAAAAAAAATATACAAAAATACTCTATATATTCATTCATTCATTCATTCATTCATTTTCTTTTTGGCTTAGTCCCTTTATTAATCTGGGGTCGCCACAGCGGAATGAACTGTCAATTTATTCAGCATGTTTTACGCAGCGGATGCCCTTCCAGCTGCAACCCATCACAGGGAAACATCCATACACACACACATACACTATGGACAATTTAGCTTACCCAATTCACCTATACCTCATGTCTATGGACTTGTGGGGGTAACTGAGGCACCCAGAGGAATTTAGCTACCCACTGCGTCACCCCACAAAAATACTAAATAACATATATAATCGTTTAAAAAACTGCTTACCTCTTCACTGCCATCATCTTCATCATCATCTGGTAAAAGCAAGACCATGTGACTAGTAAATCCCTCCCAAGACTGTGTCTTTAAAGCAGACTCTGCAGTTTAAAACAAGATGACATTGTAAAGACTAATCTGCACATTCTGTTGAAATTCACTTTACTGCGCTACCATTCCATTCAAAAGTGTCTGGTCTGTAAGATTTCATGTCTCTAACACTTTTGTTTTGTTGGATTTGTCAAAAAGTTTAAAAGAACAGCATTTATTTGAAACAGAAACCTTTTGTAACATTATTAATTTTTTATTTCATTTGTAAATGTAATCTGTTTTAAAGTGCATTCATGTCTTTAAAAATACAAAATAAATAAACAATGAGCCCAAACCTTTGACTTTAACTTTTTTTAAAGGCTGCACAATTATTCTGGATAAATATGTATGGAACCATCGCACAGAGAACCCGATATCTTGACAGGCCCTGTCGGCAGGAACCAAACTTGCTCTGTGTGGTATCGAATACTGCAAAACACTGCTCAGTCTTGCAGCAAATGTTGGTTAACCACACATGTAACTTGTAAAAATAACTGATTTTATATCACCAGAAATCTACATCCAATTGTCTTGATTTAATCAATCTTATTTCTCAACTAAGAGCAGGTACTGAACAGATTGTTTTGTTACAAACTGGCAAAACTTACCACACTATTTTAATACATTTTTAAAGATCACACTGGTTTGTAGTGCAATTTTTCATTATATCCCTATCAGAAACTGATTACTTTCTACATAAATATAAAAACCACTGCCTCAATGTCTTCATCTCGGGGGCTTTTTTTCAGTTTATTCATGACAACTTGCTTTTGTATAATGTTATTTTGTATTATTAATTACATGCATATTTATTTTTGTTTTATTAAAATCAAGCTTAGATTTGTCCACCTGTCAGGTTTTGGACCATATGGGGCATAACGTGTATTTGGATATAACTAATCAAATAATTGACCACTCTTTATAATTATTGTTCCTTTATTCGTTTGCTGGAAATCAGAACTGAATTTAGAAATAGTTTTGAAACAAATCTTTGGGCTTAACAAACAAAATTAATTATGTAGACTAATGGATGTCTTCAGTGGAGTGCGTACAACACGTGTCCTTATACATGAAAGAGAGAAAGAGAAAGTAAAGGCCAATTGGATGAGGGTAATTATTCTCTTGCTGCAGATGCTGTTTAACTGTCTACTCGCTATTGAATCGTTCAGTTTTTCCACTGCAAAGTCCAACATCAAAATAGCAAATGCGCCATGGTGCGACGCAACTGACTTTTAAAGGGAATGGGAGATGAAACTCTGACATAACTCATTGAGAGAATAAAATCAACCCTGTTAGACCATGCACTGTGGTGCAGAGTATTTTTCCGTCCTTAAAATAGCAAAAGTGGATTCGGACATGCCCTTAATACTTTTGCGCCATGAGCTTTAGACTTTGCGCCTAGATCGTTAAAATAGAGCCCCAAGCATTTGAAGGATTCGGATTTATACCTTCCAATCAATCTCAGCATGGATCATTTATTCTTTTTGCATCATCCTGTTTCTCATTATCTTTATTAAATATGATTATTTGATTGCTTAAATGAGTATTTAACTTTGAAATGATTTTAACTAATGAATAAGTTAACACACTGCTCTATGTAAGAATTCAGTGCATTTGCCTATCTCTGTGTATGATTTTCAGGAGCCACCAAAGTAGGTCAGAAGTCACGGAGACCTCGAGTGGAACTGAGGGCTAAGGACTGGAAGCAACTGTCTCAATTGTTATTTCTAGAAGTTAATACTATCTAAAATGTCTAAAGAGATTTAGCTATTTTTAAGGTTAATTCTTTTAAAGTGATTCTACTTTTTATTCAAAATATAGTTTGTGTAGTAAGGATATTATAACTGCCTGAATGTAGATGATACCGGTTTTTAACCAGTGTTGATAAAAACGGCTGAGAGACCCTCAGCCTTGGATAAGAGACAGATTATACTTTAAGTGTGTGTGTTCTATTTGATTGTGGATCCGTTTTACAGGTCTGGAGTCAGCTCTAAACAGTCTAGTGGATGTCTGACGTTTATATGCTTAAGATATTGTTCAGAATTGTACGCATGCACTCCATATGGAAATTTTCCTAGTCTATCTGTGTTTTAACCAATCATTTTAGAACACCTATATGTGTGACGCAGTTAATGACCTTATGTGAGAGTATAATTGTCACTGATTTGTGATGGTAAGCAGAGCGGCCTAGGAACTCATTGCGAGTGTTGAAGCTAGCTTCTGCTGATGAAACTGCAAACTATCTTCAGTAAACTTCGTTTATTTATTTGAAACTCTGACTCCAGCTCTTCTTCATCTGATAGACTGGTCATTCTTTGGGTTAAACTGTAAACCATCCCTACACGTTTCATTTGACAAAGCAATAAATCACTTTCATTACATGAAGACGTGAAGCATGCAAAGTCATTTGTGTTTTGTAAGCTAAACACTGTAAACTCTTGCTTCTTTCCTACATAAAACAAATTCTAAATTTGTGAATTAGCGGTTTATGGTTTTGATCTCTGCTCTGACAGCTTTGGATGTGGAATGGTTTAACAAACTGACCTTTATTGAGATTTTTAGTAGTTTAAAACAATATATAAATAATATATACATTTTATTGAAAAAGGATTAACTTATTAAATTAAGATAAAGTAACAAAAGCATTTGTTGTAATAACATTTTGTCTTATCTTTTTTCTTTTGTATATTTCTTCTTTTACAGTATACACTTAAAAAGTCAATTAAAGTCACTTTGTAACACTGCAGAGTTAAATATTCATTTATAATTTTTTCAGAGCAGAGATCAAGGTCCCATAATGCAATTTATTTAAAGTGCAACAAAATTAAAAAAGAAAAACACCCATAAATCTTGTTCTAACAAGAAACTGTTAATTAATGGATTCTTTTTAAAGTGTATGGCTATTTACAGAGTAAATAGTGCAAACAACGTCAGCAATGGCACAGCAGAGCAAGATGTGTAAGAAATACCATACCAGTGACAGATTCTTTCTCTCTCAGAGTGGTCTGATCCTCCACTGGCTTTTGGTCAAGGGTTCTCTGTTAAAATGATCACACAATAATAGTTAGAAATGTCAGTAAGGGGCTCAAACTGGCCTCTGGAGATCTACTATGCACCAATATGCTTTATGAAAATATACAGTTGTGGTGTGGAAAACGTGACATATGCCTTTCCATTACTGTTTAATGAATAGAAAGTATAAAAGAACATGAAATTGAAATATTTCTAACTTATCAGAAGTAAAGAAAAAATATTTATTTCAAACACAAAAAAGGTAGCTGGTAAGGATGCACAATGATATCTGAAAGTCTGATAAATTGGCTGTGAATGGCATGAAATGTAGACATTAGCATTGGGCTCATATGAAAAAATTATGCTGATATACCTTTCCAGGTCAGGGTATATGCAGGAATCCTAAAGGTAATTTTAATTCCTTTTTAAGACTTTTTAAAGACCTTCTCAGAATATTTAAAGAGCTCATCGCCACTTAAAGTTCTAATCAGTATTAAACCTTTACCTTAATAAACAGTTGTAGTTAAAGAAATCAATGAAAAACAACCATGCAACAGAACTCAGATTAGCTCGGAAGAAACAAAGCTTGAAATAATACATTACGTGGTTGTTTTCAGCGACAGGCTTTAGTCACTGTTTAAACTAGTCTTTCTCCAACCAGAAGTACGCAAACTTACATTTCCCAATTTTGCTTTCTGTTTCTCTATATGGTTTCGCTACATGTGGAGAGCGTCACATCACCTTCCCGGGTTTGTCGCAAATTACATGACATGACCCAGACAAAGGAGCTTGGCCGGACGTGCCCTGGCCCGAACCAATCGCGTGGATCGAGCACGCCGTTATTAATATATTCAATTCACCTTTATTTGTATAGCGCTTTTACAATGTAGATTGTGTCAAAGCAGCTTCACATAAAAGATCATAGTAAATTGAAACAGTGTAGTTCATTTTTCAAAGTTTACGTTCAGTTCAGTGTGGTTTAATAATCACTACTGAGGGTTCAAACACTGAAGAGCAAATCCATTGATCCACAGCTCCACAGATCCCGAACCATGCAAGCTAGTGGCGTCAGCAGCGAGGAAAAAACTTCACCAATTGGCAAAGGTGAAGAAAGGAGGATTAAAATAGGAGGAAGATAAATATATTTATGCTGCTTTGGAGTCAAACACTTTGGACAACGCTTGAACAAAATTTAAGACCTCGTAAAAACGTGATTAAGACTTTTTAATAACTTTTAAGGGCCTTAAATTTTTTTAATACTTAATAAGTACGTAGCCTACAACACCGTTTCCTTACCCACGAAAGAGAGAACGAGAAAGTGAAAGCAGAGATTGATTGGAGGCTCATTCTTTATCCTTGCGCTGCAGATGGTCTGTTAAAACCTTTTTTTCCGCTAGTGAAGCGTTCAGTTTTTACACTTACAAAATCCACCATGTAAATAGCAAATGCGCCATGGTGTGACGCAACTGACTCTTAAAGGGAATGGGAGTTGAAACTCTGATAGGTTTATTCTCAAAACCCACTCATAACTCATTAAGAGAATAAGCACAACCCTGTTGGACCATGCACCGCAGCGCAGAGCCTATTTTTTCCATCCTTAAAATAGCAAAAGTGGATTCGGACACGCCCTTAATGCTTTTGTGCCCTGCGCTTTAGACTTTGTGCCTAGATCGTTAAAATACAGCCCTTTGATTTTGTTAAGGTTCAGTGACATATTGATTTATTTATGTTTTTTTTTTTGTCAGGCAGTATATTTTTTTTATATAATAGAGAGTTGGCCATAGAAAATTATAATTGATTAATACAAGTTCAGAGATTAATTAAAACTTTCTTTTTATGTGCCATGTTTTGAAGAGAGGTGATCCCTGCCAGGGACAAAGTCCAGATTCAAATAAATTGGTTTTAAAATAAAAATAGCTTCCCCTCTCCCCCAAAAACCTAGGAATCTGTCGCCAAGCTTTAATAGAGCTATAAAGTATTGGAAGATAAAATGTTCTAGATAAAAGATAAAAGAAAAAGTTTCTAATATAAAAACCTTATATTTATATTATCGCCTCCAGATACCGGCTATCGGTCAATAATTCTGTATTGGTGCATTCCTAATTTGCAAAAAAATTATAATTAAAAGTATAGACGGAGGGAATGGAAATCTCAGTTGTGTCATTCATGCTTTGTGTAAGCTGAGAAAATATTATATGCTATTCCTTCTATGCTAATGAAGGACTACTGAGACATTCCAAACATGGGATGAGTCCTCCTGGCGTGGTAGAGTTCATCACAGGTCCAATACACATCTCTGCCATGTGCTAACAGCAACCATGTGCTTTTCACTATACACAATTCATCTGCCTGTGATCTTTCTTTATATAACTTTGCCATGTTTGGTGTCATTTGACAGTTTGTGACTAATAGTGATGAAATCAACAGAAATACTAATGTATTTCAATATACAATCGGTTTACTATTGTTGACACATGGCCTGAGGAGAGCATGTTAATGTACTTCTCCCCCCACTTTATCTTCTCAACTTTGCTTTCATGTCCAGCAGGTTTAGGGGGTGGGTTTTCACTCATGTTTGACAATGCTTTGCTCATGGCATAACAAGGAAAGGTAACTGTTGATCTGGGAGAATGGCTTTTACTCTGCATCTCCCGCACACCGGTGCATAGCCTCATATGCAAACAAAGGCAGTATCACTGTCTTTGTTGCTCTGCAGTGCATATGTTACAGCTAATTTCTTTATACAGTGTGTTAGTTTGTTTCATTCTACTGTCTGTATATTTAAACATGTAACTTAATAAACAACTTTGCCTGCTTTAAGGCGTTAAGATTCTCTCTTTATCAATGATGATAACAACTTAAATGGAGTCAGATTAATTACAATGGAGTCAGACAAATAATGGATTTAAACACAAAACATCCTTCAACTGTTTCTGTTTCCGATTATTGGTTAAGAATAGCAGTGTAAGCTTCAAGTCTTACACTTGGTGTTGACTGACTTATTTCAAAAACTTCGGTTTAGACACCAAAAACTATACATGGTTATCAAAGAGCAATGCCCACCAAACAGTGTATGCAAGCTTTTGGTCCAATTATTGGCAATACGATGGTAAATTTTAGATTAATGGAAAAATACATTCATCATTCACATAAATGGCACATCCATCCACCTATTTGGAATAATAATGATATTCGATCTGGGGGTGCACCATTTCTTTCAAGGAAATGTTTGGAGAAAGGCATTTATACACGAAAAGATATTTCTGGTTCTGATGGCATATTAAGTTTTCAAGAACTTTGTGAGCGGTATGAAATGGAACCTTCTCTCTTTTTATATCTGTGATTAATCATTGCTTGGTTTGATCTGTCCTCTACTAATTATTTTACCTCATGGATGTACAGAAAGGCTTTAGAGGGTACAGCGAAGCATTTAGCTAAACAGCGAAGTTAGGAAACTGACTGTCAACTAGAAGAGGGTTTTAGGGAAAGAGTCCGGCAGAACATTTTAACTTCATCTAAAAATCCCAATCACCAACTCATTCACTATAACTTTTGTCATAGAACCTACTGGACCCCACTCAAAATACATCGTACACTCTCGGAAATAAAGGTACACGAGCTGTCACTGGGGTGGTCCCTTTTCAAAATGTACACAATTGTACTTAAAGGGTCCATATTGGTACCTAAAAATTTTAAGAGGAACACTTTTGTACTTTTTAGGTACTAATATGTAGTTTGAGGTATTGATATGGACCTTTAAGGTATAAATTCTTACCTTTATAAAGGTACCACCCCAGTGACAGCTCGCGTACCTTTATTTCTCAATGTATCAATGCCTCCTTTAGCCCTTTCTGTGATAAATGTCCTGACCAGGAACTTGGATCTTTTTTCCATATGATGTGGGAATGTGGAAAAATACAAAAGTTTTGGAATGAAGTCTGTGTTATCTTATCTAAAATTATTGAATATCCTGTACCAGTGGATACTTCCATTCTATTACTGAGCGATGATTCTACGTTGAACCTCACCAAGCTACAAAAAGCTGTTTGGCTGGCTGGCTTAACTTCTGCAAAAAAACTACTAGCCCAACAATGGCTGCCTCCACATAATTTGGACATGTACAAGTGGTTGGTACAACTTCAGGACATTATAATGTTGGAATTATCCCCAGCTCGAGTGAACTTGGTACAAATGAGTGCATTAAAGATTTGGACTTCAGCTGCTGACAAAATCACAAAAGAATGATTGCTTTAGTTTGTATAACTGATACTGTATTTTGTTTTTGTTTTTCTGTTAACTTCCATTCATTGAATCCCCCAGTTTCAAGAGACTGTAAGGGAGGGGGGTGGGGGTATTTGAATTGATATATTTCATTATATAGATTTTTCAGCCTGTATGTTTTGTTAACAATTAATAATAATAATAATAATAATAATAATAATAAAATAAAAAAAGAGCAATGCCCACATAAACACAATGCCATTATTTACTCATAACAAGACAATAAAATATATAGACTTTTTCACATTACATTACTTTGCATTGCAAATATATCTTATATAGGTTATAAACACATACTTGAGCCAAAATATCAGCTTATCAAATACTGGCATCCCTAGAAACCAGTAAAACATCTGTTGTTTGAGGATGTCCTACTTACACCTGTTAAAGTGGCATCTTCCTTCATTTTAGGCACACATTTTGGGCTTGACAGCTGGGATTTCCTCGATGGCGAAAGGCACGTATCTGACTCTGTGCTCAAACCTTGGCTTGACTCTGTTGGTAAATGCGTATCTTCATCGGGTATTTGAGTTTCATCTTCTTTCCCATTGAAACTTTTATCATCAGCTTTGCCCTCTACTAAATTGATTCCTCGTCTTAAGTCATTCTGAGTGAAGACCGGGCATTTGGGTAAGGGTGAATCTACCTGCTCGGGAAACTGAGATCCATTGGCACGGGAGGGAGTGACAATGCTGTTCTGTGTGTGGACGTTTACTGAATCTGCGCTCACTGAGATGAGCTCCTGACTCAGTTTCTCCACACAGACTACAGGTCGCCGATTGGAGGAGCTTTGTCTGGTCAAGACAGGGGACAACTGGGACTCTGAGAGAGATTTGAAGATCTCAAATTCTGGAGTGTCGCTGATGGCTGTCTGTTTGTCCTGAGGAGATGCAAAATTATGAGAAAAACAAAGGAAAATGTAAATTCTTTTATAATTATCCCTGTATGCCTTTACACTTGACCTAAGAGTTAAACCATTGGTAATCAATCAACAGCCACTTTTCCACCATCAGGTCGAACGGTTCTGTTTGCTCAACTGCTTCATATTGTGCCGATCTGAGACAGTCAGCATGAAAGTGGTTTCATTTTCCACTGCAGCACTGATAACGAAACTGGAATACAATACAAATGCGCCATTCATTGCCTTGGTAACAGAAGTGTAATTTACACAGCAACATGGATGATGATGAGATATTCCGTTTTAGGGAATTTTCTCTGATATTTACTGTATTTCGTTGAATAACAACAACAACAAAAAATACAACTAAAAATAAATAAACAAATAAGACCTAGTCGGTTTTGGTGTCATTGGCTGCTAGGCAACAAAGTGGTGACATCATGCGCACATATGCTATACCAGTCCAGCATTCCTAGAACAGTTCAGCCTAATAGTTGAAAAGTGGCTAATCAGGGAGTCAAGGCCCACTATGAAGTGTATTAATATCAAGCAATTTGTGTACCAGTGACAAGAAATGTCTCTGTCCACAGTACTGCGACACGACACAACCATTTAAATACCAGACATTCAGAAGCACAGAATAATCAAATGGACAGGTTTATAATGTAATTAACAAATATTAAACCACATTAGCATTATTAGAAATACATTTTGAGTGATTGATGTTGTTGGTTCGCACTGTGTCACAGACCTAACGTCTATATGTTATATCTATGTTTTAGTGGTGTATCAGATCAGAAATCTGCAGTTCAGATTACACTGCGGTTTTTGGGTCACAGATCGGACCATTTTTCGGATCAGCAAAAAATGGAGGAGACAGAAGTCATTTGCTTTCTATTTATACAAAAATATTACTGCAAAAAACATTAGTTTTAACAAATGGAACATAAAACCTGTAATTTTAATAGAAAAAAAAATCAAGAAAGATCAATTCGAAATTTCAATTCGTTCAATAAAAAAAATCATCTTTGCTACTGTTATTGATAATGCTAAATATAGAAATGTAACATCTTGTACAACATATCCTATTTATTTTCAATTAATGATTCAACAATTCACACTTAAACTTCATGTTTTAATTATAGGTGTATCATGTTTGAAAACATATTCAGTGACATAATTTTGATGGTTGTTTGTCTCCACCTGTTGGTTCCACACAATGTAATTGCTACAACACCAGCGTCAAGTTCCATTAAATAGTGTTTTAATCTTTACCATGAAGTTCAGTGTTTATCTGAACTATAACCTGTTCTCCGACTACTTCTGTGTTATTTATTTGTTTGTAACTTACTAAAAAATTCAAACGCAGATTGAAACATCATCATTTATCATTGATGTTGCGCTGGTTTGAATTGAGATCACGTTTTTTTTATGTTTTATTGTGCAACTTTACACTAAATGCATTAATGCAAGCTGAACAAACAGTGACAGAAAACACATTTAATTATTGTAAAACCCTATAAAAGCATTTAGGTAGGTCCCACCACAACTTTTTCCATCATCATTATATTTTACAGGGAAGCCAACATGTAAGTGTAAATGTATAAATGTGTATATATATATATATATATATATATATATATATATATATATATATATATATATATATATATATATATATATATATATATATATATATATATATATATATATATATATATATATATATATATATATATAAAACAAAAAAAAAAACAAAAAAAAAATCCAATTTGAACGCAATATATTTTAATTTGAGAAACATTTAAAATATTTTGGAACAGTAAACATGTCAGGCTAAATAAATTCAAATGAATCATTAACTTCTGCTGTCTTCATTTCTAAAACAGTGATTTCTCTATCATTTAAAATGGCATCTATGGATATATTTTCTGCTGGAGATACTGTTGTCCTAAAAAAAACATAAAGAAAATATATAAATGAAAAAATCTTACATATACCCAAGGAGCTGTATAGAAGAAAATGTTGGCAGTTTTAAAACCTTGATTTTTCCAAACAATGGTTTACCTTGAAAACGGTTATCGTCCCATGCCTAGTATTAGTATTATTTTCAAGATCTGAGGTAAACTATTGGTTGGAGTTTTTAGAATGGTAATATATGTCACATAAATGGTATTCAAACTCTCACTGTTAATATTTAACACTGAATAAAGCACATAATCAGTACCTGAAGTGATAATTTTAATAGTAGGTTGTACTGTATTTCTAGCCACAATGTTACAGAAATGTTTCTAATATAGAAACCTTGCACATCATCTTTGAGGATGGTGAGCTCATTTTATTGTGCTCATTTTATTGTGTGTCACAGAGCTGTGTCTGCGCTGCGATGATGTTGTTTGGACAGTGTCACAATATCAAATGTTAGGTTATTTTACTTCATAAAAATATATTAAATACTTCACAACCAATAAAATGTTAACCATGATCTGAAGGTGGATATTCTTACAGTTATACTTAATTGCTACAAATTGTATATAGTTCAGTATTTTCACAGTAATTTAAAAAGAAAATATAATGTAATCTAATATAACATAAGGACATTTCATAACAACTAACCTGAGTGTCAGCTGGAGGCCTGGATATGTGAGCTGGACTCATGGATGAAATATTTGAGGAGGTCGTCTGTGATAGATCTGGCATTTCTGGAAGTGGACTAGTTTCCCTTTCTATCTCATTGTGTGTCTGATCTTGGCTGGGGTAGCACAGTTTTCGTCTCAGATTTGTTGATGTTTCTGCTTCATTCTCTAGTGGTTGATCAGAAGAGCTGCCTGCTTCATTCTCCAGACTGTCAGATGGTTTTACAACGCTCTCCTGCAAAGCACACGCAACAGGTTTAATTAATGACATTCTGTTCTTAAATTGGTCAAACTTATGAAAGGCTGGAATACATAACATGAATTATCATAGCCTGGATGATGCGATGCTAGCTAGTCATTGCCAGTCTGCCAATTTTAGCCAGCTGAAGATGAAATACTGCAAATGATGAATATATAATGTGTGATTTAGCTTTAGACTTTGATTCCATACCCTCCTTCCAGGACTATCAGGAATGGTTCAGCTGTTGATGACCAGCTGAACTTTAATGACCACATTAGAACTGCCCAATCGCGACACTTCCTACAACTGTAAAACAATGCTGCGTTCCACACAAAATCCATCAGACCTCTTTTCTTGTAAATGAGCATTTTCTATCAGGCTCCTATAATTAGGTTTAGAAGTTTCATTTTATAGATAATGAAAAGGTTATAAGCTAGTAAATAAATGTTTTTTGTTAAATGTCACTTTAGATAATTCTTTGGTTTTTAACATGGTACATTTTCTTTTGCGTCAAAACCAGCTAAATCCACTTGTGCTTTTTTTGCAAAAACCTCTAAATCCACCTATTGGGACAAAGCATTGCCATTAGCAATGATCACTAAAGATGCATTTAGAAATTATTTTACCAAACATAAAACCTATTACACAGACCACCTTAAATTAAAAATACATATATCTGTCAAGTAAGAGACTGTTCATTCCGCTGTGGTAACCTCTGAGGCAACATATACCATAAACCAGAGACTAAAGGAAAATGAATGAATGAAATCTGTCAAGTAAGTGCATTAATTAATAACATTAAAATTGACATTAATTAAATCTTAACAATCTGTTGTCATTTCTGATATTTGGGATTTAGATTTAATGCAAGTAGAACAGTGTAAACATTGCAAACATTGTAAGCTTGTTAGATTCAAATAATGTAGTGTAAAAATATTGTGAAACATCAATATCTGTGCATTGTCCATTAACATAAAAGCTTACCAGATGTATAGGTAAAGTAGTAATATAAATAACGTATAGTTTTATACATTATATTTATCTTTAAAAAAACAGCTTTAGGGTGCGTTCATACCTGTTTTGTTCGAAACAGGGATTAAAATTGTTACAATGTTGCACTTTGTACTTGGTTCGCTATCACACTGCAAAGTTTCTAAACGGACCAAAAGAGCTAAAACAAGTCACGTTCGAGTTAACTCTCCTCACACTGGTCAGAGTTTCACTGTTTATTTTGCAGAGTCCCGCTCAGCTGTCATGCGTCCTTATTTTAATTTATGGCAATGAGCAACAAGACATTATAAGCTGCGCTTTAATTTTTAATGGTGACAAGTATAAATCCGAGGTAAGACTTTCTCTTACAGAGCTCTTGATTAGAATTATGCATTATAGCCTTTAAATTATAGAGAGAAATGACAGATAAACCAAGACTGCAGTTCAGTCAGTTTTCCTAACGGAAAAAACAGCTCTTGTTAATAGTTCAGCATGCTTTCACTTTCGTATTTGACATGAAATGCACATTTACCGGTGGGAATGACATCTCGCCCTACTCATAATTCTCTTTTCATATAGCCATATATATGCCTACTACATGTCCATAATACACTGTGATATGGCCAGGCTCGGATCGCTTTGCTTTCTCACTACAATCAATCTGCTCCAGAGTTCGTTTCAATTAAGCCGAGACCACCTCATTCAGGCGATCTCAGACCGATTGATGGATTAATCGGCACGGATCAGAGCACGATTGCTGGATTCACGTATGCCAAACGAACCGCGCTAACTTGGGAAACGAGACAAGTTCCAAAACGAAAGTCTAGGTGTGAAAGCACCCTTAATTAACAAATAAAACACAAGGTAGGCCTCCTGGTCAAAAAGGGCAAGTCTCTTAAACACTTTTAGAAGCTGTCATTCACCATATATTCTCACCATATTTAAGGTCTTGGTCTCTTTTTCGTCTCTTGTTTATCCTCAGCATCCATGTAGGATAAAAGAACAGCATCTTAACTTTGTCTTTCGTGAAACGCACTTGTCTTTTAAATGTATAGTAAATCAGACTCTTTCAAAGTGAAGTCGCTTCGCAAAAAACGTTATGAATGTATGCTACACTTCCGACTGTACATTGTGTTTTCTTTTTCTTATAATGCACAGAGTTTTGAGGTAAGGGATGTTTTTATTTGCCATTCACTCACAGTCGGACAGGCTCATCCAGTTTATCAAACTCCGTCTTTTTAAATCTAAATCGAAAGCGGAATAAAATAGTCTCCTCATAAAAGCCGGCGTGCCAGCGCACTGCTACATTGAGAACATACGATTCGATTTGTGCCTTCTGATTGGTTCTCGGGATATAGGAGCTTTTGCTGTCAAAGGCAAGTGGCGTTTAGAGGCTTTTGTATACAAACTGTTATTTCTGAATGCACTGACGCTGCGATTTAGATGATTTAAAGCAAAAATATTTGTTGGACATGTACTACGTGCCTAAAGTATTCGCTCAATGTCATTAGCTCATTTCTGGCAGAAGTGGCGTTTAGCAGCTTTAGCATCTGACCTCTTCATATATATATATATTTGTTGTTTTATATTCATTTCAGTAATATGCTAATGTTTATATGATTTATTTACAATAAAGTTTGTAAAAAAAATGTATAGTCAAAGTTATATCCAGTTGAAGTCAGAATTATTAGATGATGTTTAACAGAGCAAGGAAATTATGTATGTCTTCACGCTAGAAAGCATGTTTTATGCGGCAATGTAACTAATATGATATACTGCAACGGTCCCTTTAAATACGAGATCGATGCAGTGGATTTTGATGCCGGAGCTGAAGGCAGACAGCAGTGTCGCTAGGGCGGCCAGAGCGACCTTTGACGCTCTCGCCGCTTTCTGTGAACGCACAATAAGTCTTCACTACATGATTTAGTAGCTTCCAAATGTTATTCTCGTTGCTTAAACAGCATAAATAGGCAGAACAACATGTTTGGTCGTGTATTAAACATGCAATATCTCCATCACAACGGCATTGGCAGGATGGCCATGTGCATCAGTAAACTGACCATCTATTGGTTTAAAGTATAATGTAAAGTAAATAATTGATCTTCTTTTACGACTGTCAGTTTTTTAGTGAATAATGCCCAGTTATTCTCTGTACAGATACTGTGTGGTATGTAGTGTTTAAAAATAGGTGGAATCTGTTCTGATTTTAGGTCATGTAGTGCATTCCAGTCTTTTCTGAAAAAGTTTCACCAACATTCAGACTCTCGGCGATGGCTTTCTGTATGTCGCTGTCTTCCAGCTCTTCTCTCTGGGCTGCAGAGTTTGCTTCTTGAGCGCTCAGTCTCATGGCCAGAGCCAGCATCTCCTCTTCTGTCATGTCTGAACACACAAACAGAACCGGAAAACGTCTGAATGAAACACACGTTCCGATTTCATGCAAAATTAATGATTTATTAGTAACTGGCTGTACCTCGTAAATGAGACTTATTTTCTCTTCGCTTCCACCGCGCTGAACGAGATGAGCAGTTATTGGTACATTCTTCCTAATAACAAGAAACAAAATAAAAGTTAGTTGTCATTACTTTCCCCTCAGCAAAGCACAATTTAGCCTAAAATCGTCATAGTGAAGAGTTATATATCTTTTTTTTTTTTATTCAATGCCATGTCAGCATGTCAGTCATTAATAAATATACAATTAAAACCACAAACAAATGGATTCATAAATTAGATATGATTTTTAAAAGGTTAAATGTCATATTTAACTTATTTATGCGTTTTAGTGAAAATGTAGGTCGCAAAAAAAGTATGTGGATCTTATTTCTTGGTTTCATATTAAAAGGGTTTGTTGTATATATTTAGATCAGATTTATTTTCTTATTTTATTTATTAATCAATTAATCTTTGCCCACTACTAAAAATATAAATATATAGACTCTGAGACTTTAAGGCTTGTGTTTTAGAATTCAAGTCTGTGTTCAATCATCAACTATATTAACTGAGATTAAGGTTAAGTGACCTAAATTTGTGTATCTGTAAAATAGAAATTAGAGATTAATTTAAATTACCAAGAAATGTATCGTTACCTTAGAATTATTAAGTTCTATCTGATTTTTGTCAAAACTGAGTTATTTTTATATCTTATTAAATGATAACTTATTTACATTATGTGATGTTTTTTATAAGTTGTTTACATTTTAAGACTTTTTATTTTAAAAAAGGTTTTTATTTACAAAGTTGAACTTTAACTTGGCTCAATAAGGTGAGCCAATCAACATATTGAAGGCACGCACGAGGACCATGCAGGTTCAGCTTTCTTTGTCATTCCGCCGGATTGCTCCGTGAAAGACCAGAAAGAAACACAAAATTGAAACCGAACCTGAAACTGAAAAGATGTGTGCATGTAAATGTGATGATTTAGAAGCATTTTTTGACATTGAGATGAAATGTTAAATTTTACATTGTTGAAAAAGAAACAGTTACTAAAAAAAAAATAATTAAAAAAAAGGTTCGAGCCTCGGCTGGGTCAGTTGCCATTTCAGTGTGGAGTTTGCATGTTCTCGCCGCGTTCGCGTGGGTTTCCTCCGGGTGCTCTGGTTTCCCCCACAAGTCCAAAGACATATTGTTATTTCTGAATGCGCTGACGCTGCGATTTAGATGATTTGAAGCAAAAATATTTGTTGGACATGTACTATGTACCTAAAGCATTCGCTCAATGTCATTAGCTCATTTCTCGCAGAAGTGGCGTTTAGTAGCTTTTGCATCTGACCTCTTCATATATATATATATATATATATATATTTGTTGTTTTATATTCATTTCAGTAATATGCTAATGTTTATATGATTTATTTACAATAAAGTTTGTAAAAAAAAAATGTATAGTCAAAGTTATATCCAGTTGAAGTCAGAATTATTAGCCCCGCTTTGAATTTTTTTCTTTTTTAAATATTTCCCAAATGATGTTTAACAGAGCAAGGAAATTATGTATGTCTGACAATATTTTTTTTCTGGAGAAAGCCTTATTTGTTTTGTTTCGGCTAGAATAAAAGCAGTTAAGGTCAAAAATATTAGCCCCTTAAAGCTAATTTTTTTCTGATAGAAAAAACGGTAAGACACGCTCTCATAGAAAAAAACTGTCTACAGAACAAAACATCATTATACATGAACTTGCCTAATTACCCTAACCTGCCTAGTTAACCTAATTAACCTAGTTACGCCTTTAAATGTCACTTTAAGCTGTATAGAGAAAAATATCTAGTAAAATATTATTTACTGTCATCATGGCAAAGATAAAATAAATCAGTTATTAGAAATGAGTTTGCGTGGGTTTCCTCCGGGTGCTCCGGTTTCCCCCACAAGTCCAAAGACATGGGGTACAGGTGAATTGGCTACGCTAAAATTGTCCGTAGTGTTTGTGTGTGAATGAGTGTGTATGTGTTTCCCAGTGATGGGTTGCAGCTGGAAGGGCATCTGCTGTGTAAAACATATGCTGGATAAATTGGCGGTTAATTCCACTGTGGCAAACCCAGATTAATAAAGGGACTAAGCTGAAAAGAAAATGAATAAATGAATGAATGATACACACTTTCTGAAATCTTGCCGATTACAAGGTTAAATCACTCAACCAATAGCATGAGTTTGGGGGCGTGACTATGTTTAGCAAAACAATGACAAAAGGGCAAATGTTTAAAAAACCTGTTTAATAATTGTGCAATTGTGTGTGGTGACGATACTGGAGAGTAATTAGCATAACATTCTCAATGCTTTATATGTGATTATGACTATGAAATTTAGCAGAAACAACTTTTACCATGGTAAATCTTTAGGAGTGCTTATTGTTTATCCCAATTTACCCACCCAGAAAGCTATAAACGAACTCAAACAGACACCAAGTCTGCTGCGTGTATAGTAACTCACCTCTTCATGATCAGAATCAGAAATAACCAGGGGCTCCTCATTGAGCTCCACTCGGCTGACTTTGGCTCTTCTTCCGCCTTCATCCCCTGTGCGCTTCCGGCGGGGCATCCTGCGCCTTCAACAACATTAATTCTCTCTCTTTGCACACTCCTAGACGCGCTCTCCGAGACTCTGCCTCAGCTTAACCGCCCATGAACTTTTACAAAACACATTTAATGTTCATATTCGGCATTTCGGTGTTGGTTCGTGCAGTAAAAGGCTTCAGAAATAAGGATTTCGATTCGGAGATATTTTCGCAAGCGGTTGTCAGGTCACGTGACACGAGGGACAAGGAAAAGTGTTACGTCATAGCCGACAGCGCGCGCAAAATCATAAGAAGTTCCGAGTCATTTGATTGAACCGGCTTGTTTTCAATGAACCGGTTCAAATACGATTCCATGATTCATTCATTCACGCCAGGACGTCGAAACAATTTTATGAAAAAAATAGGTTTTAGACGTTCAAACATGCTTTAATCTGAATAAGGATGCGATGTCAACTACAGAAAATTAATGTAATTAATATTAAAGAACATTACACACATAATCAAATCATTAAACAGATCATTTTGGGTCTTTTTTTGGTTGGAAATTGTCCTACAGTTTTATTGAATTAATCTGTTTTAAAATCGTCAATATATTTTTGCTTAACAACAACAAAAAACACACTTTTCTTTTAGAAATATGATTCTCGAAACTCTATTGGTACATTTAGGCGAGGTTTATTAGGGACATGATGCTATTAATTATATATTTTATTTTTAATTTTACCCGATGGGTTCAGACCAACTGACTCACGGATAGATTCGACTCCAGCTCCACTAATTCACTGATAGAGTCGACTTCATAAAACGATTAAATCATCATCTACAAACCAGACAAACTGTCATTCTAGTCAAGCCCACGACCAGATAACATATTTTAGGTAAAACAGGCACACATATGTGTTGAATATAGATTATAAAAACAAATCTTAATAATTCCTTTTGTATAAAGCACCGGTTAGTAAGTACTAAATGAACAGCCAGCACTAATAAGTCACAAAATACGATTTATTTAACAAAATAAAACAGAGTACTTTAAATAAATTCGAATTATATATGTGTGTGTGTGTGTGTGTGTGAGTGAATATTACATTAAAAGAGATGTAAAGTGGATGAATACAGCAAATTGGTTTTTACAGCATAGAGAGACTTGTTCAGCGCATGTATTGTCTGGGCATGCGCGATCCGCCTCCAGCAAACATCATGGCGCAGCAAGAACCGAATGGAGATTTTCCATATTTACCTTCAGGGGCGGCCGAAGGTAAGAAATCGCTAACACTCATTCAAAATAAACAGCTTTTACGTTCGACACATTGTTTACAATCAAAAAAAGACGCTTATAGCCACAATGTACAGCGCGTGAGCGAGTAAAGCGGCGTAAAGCATGGCTACGTTAGCCTAGCTCAGTCTCCCGGTGCTCCAGCACTGCTGCTTTAGTGTCTGACGAACAGTGTATCCAAGGTCGATGTAAGACACGCTCTCACATTAGCGAATAAATGCATGGAAAGTGTTTCAGGTTTAATTTGAGCGTAGCGTACTTTGCCGCCAAAACGTTGTGTTCGTGTTTCTTGGATTTGATCATGAAAAGCCTCTTTGTAGTAACCGTGCAATGTTGACCTGTTTTTCAGTGAACCGAATGATAAAGGAGAACAGCAACTTGTTCTCTGATTCTCAATGTAAAGTGTGTAGCGCCGTCTTAATCTCAGAATCCCAGAAACTTGCACATTACCAGGTAAGATTTTGCCCTTTTAAGTTTATCATCACACAACATCCTTTTGTTCTTTACCCAGAGGCTGTTTGAGCTCTAAATACTGATTTTTGGGTGTTTCAGGCTTTTTACGATGCTAAACTAGCATATTTATCATATTATGACTGCAGTATGTATGCACTCAATACACTGATGCCCTACTGAATTAGTTCTGATCTCCATTATACAGTAGGTCACATTGTTCTAGGTTGTACTATCAAACACACAGCCCTACAGGGCCTTTTATTAAAGGGATGGTTCACCCAAAATCGAAAATTCTGTCATTGTTTTGACCCCTTTTGAGTTTTTTTTTAATCTGCTGAACACAAAAGGAAATGTTTTAAAGAAAGCTGAATAAAAAATATCATGGATTCACAGTATTGTAATTACTGCTCTTAAATATATTCTTATTTCTACTAATATATTTAAATGTCTGGGTCAAAAAAAAAACTGTTTTCCCCTTTGAACACAATATATTTTAAGAAACATTTAAAATATAGGAGCAATAAACATGTCAGACTATCTGATTCAAATGAATTATTGACTTCATGGGAACCTGCATGGGAAATTATAAATGTTTTCATGAAAAAATGTGGATTTATCAAAACTATGTAAATGTGTTTTAAATTTTTAAAACGTGCAGCAACGGCTTAAACTATGTTAGCAAAAAGCACATTTGGTTTGTGCAGAAAGCCCTTATAGTGTTTTCATGACACCTCATCAGTCGGCCATATTGGAGAGACAGAATGTAAAAAATGCCTCTCAACCGACTGGAAATTCTCATATTATGGGGGGTTTTGCTGGTGAAAAGGATCAGTTATTCTCATGTTTTTGGGCTGGACTAATCAGCCAAATTTAAAAAGTAAAGCACTATAGACTGACAAAAGTAACAAATCAAGCAGAAGAATTAAAGAAGCCTGTGTAATGAATAAAATGTGCTTGTAGATAAACTGAACCTGGATTTTCAGCGCAAGGGTCTTGACAACGTTCATGTTTATTTCCAGTCAAGTTGGTGAAAAATATTAGACTAATATGTTTATCACTTTTCACATATATCTTTTACCACCTATTTAATGCTGTTAGTCAAAATATTCCAACTTTTCCGTCTAATTTAGCAGTTTCCACATGTTTTTTTTTCATCAATTAGATTGTATAAATAGGCAGACGATAATCTTAAACTGAAAGTACATTTGTACATTATCAGTATGGCGGTGCATATGGGTAACTGACCTAATGGTGACCAAATTTAAAACCCTTTATTTGGAGATGGTTTGGACATGTTTTAAGCAAATGACTTGCCTTGTGCGTAGGGAAAAATGGTTAATTACTCGCTCTCATGTGGGCGCTTATGGCGTAGTGGTTAGAGCGTTGACACATGCACTCAAGTGCTGATGGCGACCTGAGTTTAATTCCCGCCTCAAGGTCCTATGCCGATCATTTTCTTTCTGCTGTCTGCGTTTTGTTCATTTTCAGAACACGTATTCAGAGATTTTTAAATGAAATCCTAGAGCTATCTCGCCCTCCTTAAAGCCTGATTTAAAGCCTGACTCGTATTAAATAATATCTGATGTTTTTTTTTTTTTTAGCCCACTCCACAATCACTCCACAATTCACTAGTTTCTGTTCTCCATTTATATGCTAAAAGGCAATAATGGCCCAATATTTCTGACCATTATCACCAATAAAACCTAGAAATAGGGCATCAGTGTATATAGTAAACCGACAGGTTCAAATATTCATTTTCAGTTATCAATAAATAATTTGTTACTTCATTTTAGTTTTGTAATAATCAAATTGTTTTAAATTCAAAATTGTTATATGAAAATATAAAAAAAACATATTTCTGTAATTGTGTACCTGGGTCTTCACTTTTGCCATGGCCTCCTTTTGGTTTTAACAAACTTATCCCTCAGGGTTTTCTAAATTTTTTTTACAAAAACTTTCCTACTTTCCCACTACTGTTGCAATTTCTATCCAAGAATTATTGATCATCTGGTTATCCCTATGTTTCAGACAAAATCTCTTCAAAGTGTTTTATATTCAACTCAAATCAAACGTGGCACCGCGCAAACTGTTCGCTCGAGTCTCAAAAAAAAATCATGCGCTCTGCCAGCCGAAATCATTTCTCACTCACCCAAAGCGAACCTCTGCAAACACAGGGATGACGCCACATTCGCCGCCTGCACTCAAGCGATCTAGCGGACATGTAGAGTATAAACCAGGCGTCAGACAGCAACAATTCTGAGACAATCAAAGTCCAGAAAAGGAATGAACCATTTTCACATTTCCGGTTTTCTCAGCAGTGGAAATCGTCATAGTTGGGAAAACTTCGAGTGGAGTGAATGGGAGAGTACAACTAATAATTTTTTGTGCATTTCTCTTTGCTCAAATATTAAAAAGAAATCTGCAAGGATAGTCTTATGAAGCCTTTCAGACAAGCTAAAAATAAAATCGTGAGTCTCATAGCCTGTTCCGAAGTCAGAATTCTGAGTTATAAAGTCAGTATTGCGAGTTATAAAGTCAGCCCGTTCCCGCCACTGAATTAAAAAAAAAAAAACTTAAAAAAAAAAAAAGGTCAGAATTTTGAGTTATAAAGTCAGAATTCTGAGTTACAAATGAGTTTCCTGTTATGCCGACTGGCCATAAATGGAGTTTTAAAAACGCATGCACATTAGCTCATAATCACAACATAAAGCCTATATCTGACATTTAATGTTTATCACGCTTTCAAAAAGGAAATATATAGTTGAACTAGGCTGTCTATTTATTTGTATGGATTTGTTCTTTTTTTAATTATCACCAATGGTCTAAATAGCAATTATAAAGCAATAAACAGAGCACCCGAAACTAGCTATAGGTTGTGTGATTCCTCAAAGTCTAAAATTAGGATTTCTATATTATTTATCTATTATATGTGTAACAATTATATGATTTACATTTTGTCGCAGCTGTTATTTGTTTCATATTGCAAGAGTGCCCTCGTATGGTGTACTTGGGAGCTGCAGACATATCGTACATAGACATTATAAAGGGCTAAATCTAAAAGGGTTGTATTAATTTATATTTCAGTTCAGTAAAAGTGTCAACCAAATACTGTGTATTCCTGACCTTTATTGGTAAACTGGGCTGGGAATCCATACCACATCACAAGCAGAGAACCTAAAGAAAGAGTCTTTAACACTTCATTTATGGCCATTCGCCATAACAGGAAACTCCTTTAAAACTCGCAATTCTGACTTAATAACTTGCAATTCTGACTTTATAACTCAGAATTCTGACTTAATTTTTTTTTTAAAAGTTTTTTTGTAAGTTTTTTTTTTTTTTTTTTTTTTTTCACTTTATTATTATTATTATTTTTTTTTTTACTCATCCATGCGTTGGTTACTTCACATCTTGACTACTGAGCCATTCATATGCCTCTGGTTGCACAAAATAGTGGATTTTGATGCTAGTGCAAATTTTTGTGTGTGTAGTCATTATGTCCCTACATTAATTTTCTACATTTCACTTTATTTCTTGCATTTACTTTAACTTGGTCCTAAAATGTCTTTTAAAATCTTAAATCTTTTGTCTTGGTTGAGCTAATACAGCAGGGGTTTTCAAACTTTTAGGACACGCGCCCTCCCAAGTTTGGCGAATTTTACGAACATTGAGTACGTTTACATGGACACCAATACTTTAATAGATTATAATACAATTAAGACAATACTTTTATTAAGAGTCACCATGTAAACAGTGATTTTTGATTACCTTAATCCGACTAAAGTCATAACTGAACTAAACAGAAATGGAATTAAGACGTGGAGTATGCATAAATTAGGGGCATTATTGAAGTTAACACCATAATCAAACAATTACCTTCATGTAAGGCTTTTCGGCATATTTTCCGACTAGATCCACACACTGTCAGTAAAGGACTGCAGACACACATGCACATTGCGAAATGCGGAAGTTTTTTCTTTACATTTGATGTGCTTCACTAAATTCCATAACACTCTCACCAGTCCTTACTCCTTATTTGCGTCTAAAACCCCAGTTTGTCACGGGGGCATGAATGAAATATTCATGAGTGAATGTGTAACTGCCGAGCTGCAGTTAAAGTCAGTCAAAATGACAGGAAACTCTTACATTAAAGCACTTCACGTAAGCACCCTAATTATATTATTGTCTATTAAGGCAAATAACTAATTGCAGATGGTCATCTAAGTGGAAGTCAGTATTGTCTTCGAAGTTAGTGAAAGATCCAGAAGGGCATCCTGCTGATTTGTTTCAGAAGGGCACTTTTTTTTTTTTTTTTTGTCAGACACTCACCGGTTTGACTTTCATTCATTCACTGTCATTATTTTTAAAAAGCACCCGGTCTATTTTATTTGTATACGTTTTACTGAAACGCATAAACTCGACAGGTGCCTGAAAGTTAGCTGTGGTGCTAACAATAATTATTGTGAATAATAATAATTCACTCTAGTGAACGCATACAAATTGTCATCATAATTTTCTCAAATGCTCGCCTCAATGTCTCGCGCCCCCACAGTTTGAAAACCCCTGTAATATAGAGTATGGGATTGTTTTCTCAAATGGCTGAAAGAGACTATTCTACGAACTTTTCCATAATAGTAACTGACTTGTTAAAGGACAATTGTCTTCATTTACTCACCATTTACTTGTGTTAAACCTTTTATGAGCGTCTTTCATCTGTTAAACGCATACAATAAAAAGGTATTTTGAAGAAAGCTGGTCACCTGTAATCTCTGACTTCCATTGTATTTGTTTTTCCTCTTTCTGTGGAAGTCAATAGTTACAGGTTTTCAGCTTTCTTCAGAATATCCTGTTTTGTGTAGAAAGCAATTCATAAAAGTTTGAAACAAGTAAAGGGTGAGTATTTTGTCCCTTTAAACTATAGTAACTTAATGTTAATTTTCTGCCTTTTCTTGCAGAGCAAAAAACATGCAAGCAAAGTACGCCGATACATGAGCGTTCATGGCAGTGATGAGCCAATCGCGAAGCGGTTCAAGCCTTCAGGAGATGATGTAAGTCACATGAATGGATTGATGTGATTTGAGACTTCTTGAATATTAGATTGTGGATACGTCTGTGTTCTGCATTAATGAGAAACGTAATGTTTTGCAGCAGAGTAATGTTGATGAAAAGGACAAATACAAAGCATGCAGTGTGTGCAAAATGACCTTCTCTTCCCCGGTGGTGGCACAGTCCCACTACCAGGGCAAAGTTCACTCCAAGAATCTTCGCATGCAGAGCATCAGCTCTCAGACTCCTGGTAAGACGACTTGGTTAGCTTCATATTTATCCACCTAAATGTAGTGTGTAGTCACCTAAATATGTTGATGGACTCGGTTGTTTTTGCTCAATTTCACAATGCATAGAATGCATTATAGTTTTTAATAAAAATGAGGAATATTGTTTGTGTTTTATAATACAATATCTGACAAATTAAATGGCTTTGACTTAAAGGAACACTCCACGTTTTTTGGAAATAGGTTCATTTTACAAGTCACCTACAGTTAAACCACTGAGTTTTACCATTTTTTTCATCTATTCAGCCAATCTTTGGGTCTGCTCTGGGTGGGAGCACATTTAGCTTAGCATAAATCATTGAATCGGATTAGACCATTAGCATCTCTCTCAAAAAGAAAAAAAGAGTTTTGATAATTATTCGCTGCAGTCATGGTATGACAACAAAGTTTCTTGATTATTATGCTAGCATGAGAGTGTAGATCAGCCTACAAACTATCAGCTTTTTAGTTTCCATCTTAGTACAAATACGAGAGCTTAACTTTTTTTTTTTTATTGAAAAAGATGCTAATGGTCTAATCCAATTCAAAGATTTATTCTAAGCTATGCAAAAAATGCTCCTGCCGGACCCAGAGACCAGCTGAATGGATTCAAAAATAGTAAAACTCGACTGATTAGGTGCGTTCGGCATGAAGCACGCTTGCAGCCAGCAATCAGTGAGATTTGCCGAGCAGGGGTGGAGTTAAAAACTGAGTTGTCAAGCTGGACACAAAGTTGCTGCAGTCATGATGACCGATCACATGGCGTGATCATTTGCTTATTTATTTATTGCAATAACAACAAAAGATTTACAGTACAAATAAAACAGAATACAGCCTCTACAAGGTGTAGTTGCAAAGTGCATGAGAAATAAGGGAAAAACAAGAGGGCACATAAAGGAAATGAATATCTACGAATAGGCCTATTAAACACAAAACAATAAGCACAAATTCTAGTAAAAACATCAGTCTTTAGGCTACTAGATGTTGAATGCAGCTCCATAGAAATCCTGGAAAAGTCATGGAAATTTGACATGGCATTTTCCAGGCCTGGAAAAGTTTTGGAAAAACGGAAAAATCCACAAAGTTTTGGAAAAGTCATGGAAATTAGTTTAACAAATATCTGTAAACTTGTATATAGGTTAGTTGTCTTAACTTCTTTTCTGTCTTTGGAACCATGGAATTTTAGTAGTAAAAATGTATATGAACCCTGTGAATGGTATGTAAATACTGTTCCAGTTCTTGTTTGAATATGCTAAAAAAAGGTTTACATTTATTTACATTTATAAATATAAATCTTTCCTATATATATAATGTAAAACCCAATTTGATTAAAATGATTAAGATTATTTTGGATGATGAAAGCATTTTAAAAAAAGCGCTTTAATCCAAAAAGATTGAACAAAAGGACGTTCCTAAAATATGTGAGCTACACTTTAAGTAAAAGCTTCCCTGAAAGAGCAGGTACATCAATGTCACTTTTAAAACTTGTGCATAAACAGCTACACAGGAAACAAAATAGTTTATAATCATACATTTTTATATTTCATATATTTTCTTTTACTTAATTTGTTAAGAGCTTTATATGGGTGTCAGGATCAATGATGATAATTATTTTATTACAAGTCTGTAAGATTTATTTGAGTTATTATTTAGGTTATTTACTAAAATATATAATTTAACTCTGTGGTGGGAAAACGTTTTTGACCTGAGGGCCACATCAAGTTTTGCAAACCAAGTGAAGGGCCACATGTCAAATCCTTCAAAAAATATCTTTTATTTACATGTAATATCTGACAGAAACATGTCACATTAACACAAAACAGATTTTTTAAATAGTTATTGAGTCAAATGAATTTGCACTGCTATTTATATTTACTTATCAATCATCATAAAACAATCCCTTAAAATATAATAATAATAATTATGTAATAATTTTTACAGTGGATTATAGAAAAGATATTGTCTGAAAGAAAAAATCTTAACACATTAAAAATAATAAAGTTTACTACTCAGTCAAATTTACAATAATCTAATGTGCACTGCTTTTAGAATATACAGGTCAATCATCATAAAACTTGATAAAACCACAAATCTTTAATTAAAAAACTTTTTAAAGTGGCTGTATGCATGGAAAATATGTTCTATGACACAATTAACCAGCAATTATGTCATTTGAGTAAAATTCACAACAATCTTATTTGAGCTTGTATTAATATGCTCATTTCAACAATTATAAAACTGAGATAAAACGGAAGAATCTTAGTCTTTGTTATTCCAAGTCATGTTATTATGAGTGTGTTAATGTGAACAATGAGCCTGAAAATAAAGTTATATTAATAACAACAGCAACACTCTCACAAAATACCCAGCTGATTTAGTCATTGCCTAACGACACAAAAAAAGTGCACAGAGCTCCTCTTTTTCTTGTCAACAAAAAGGCAGCGCGGTGCACCTAGCGTTTTTGGAACGTAAATGCGCGTTCAGTGTGATCGGTCCCTTAGGTTGTAGTCTTTAAAAATGGCAATACTTTCTTGGCATATTAGACCTACCGCTTTCCCTCATTTTCAGTCATTAATGGTCGAGTGCATTTTAATATCTGAGAGTACGTTCTAATTCTGCTGGTTGCACTAACTGTACCGTTTGCAATACTGCCATCAAATGGCGTTCACTTGTATTGCATTATTCATTTATAATTCTGAAACCAAACCGTTACTCAGAAGTAGCATTTTAAAAACTCCCTCGTGGGCCGGATGAAAGTGTTCAGCGTGCCGCAGTTTGCCCACCTCTGATTTAAATCATTTATGGAGCTGAATACATTAAATGGTCTGTATAAAAAAGGTAATATAAACCTATGCAAACAATCTAGTTATTATGAACAAATTATTTAACGAAAAGATGATTACTGCAGTAAAATATTTGTAGTCTTTTAATAAGCATGATGTGTATAAGTTAGAGATGGTATAAAAAGGTAATTGTTTTGTACTTTGTGAGATGGAAGTTGTTCAATAGTTGTTGTCATGCAGTAAATCCAGCCAATCGTGTAATATCGGTGTCGTCATCTGAGCTTGTGCAGTCGCTCTTCAGATGCAGTCGTGGGACTTTAAAGGGCACCTAGGTTAGCCCTTTTTTCAGATTTAATATAAGTGTTTTACGTCTCCAGAATGTGTCTGTAAAGTTTCAGCTCAACACTCATCAGATTTTTTATTATACCTTTTATTAAAGTCCTATTTATAAATTTTTGTACTGGGTGGCGGTTTTGGTGTACTGCTCCTTTAAGGCTAGTCCTCCCCGCCCACCGTTTTTACGTGCCTTTCTGCGTGCCTTAATCTCCTCCCTTGGCTGCGTCAGACAACAGACAGACATAAAGGAAGCTGATCTCACGTAGCGTTTGTGAGAAATACTACAGTAAGAACTTTACCAATGAGTATTTGTGCACACACACCGCAGCAGACAGACAGACAGACAGACAGACAGACAGACAGACAGACAGAGCGCCCGTTTAGCTTCTTACTCTGTTTGCACACATATGTGACAGGATACAGGTTAATCTCCACTGCTGTATGGATATCTGTTATGTTAATGAACAAAATAAACCTGATTTAACGTCCACAAACCGGGATTGAAGCGTCTTGCTTTATAATTGTTCTGACACGCGGCTGTGCTGATGAAGTAAAGCTAAGCTAAATTGCTGTAATTCATGACGCACGTGCACTGTTTTAAAACATTTTAAACATATGAAACTCACTCTTGATCACATTTGATGATGATTGATGAACCTAGCAAACTGAACAAACCTTTTATTCCCGGTTGCTTTGCGCACGTCTGGTCTTGCTGGTATGATTATACACGTGACTACCGGACATGTTAATGCTCGCAGCTGTCAATCAATATTGGTGGGCTGGGGGACCGCACTCCTACGTAAAGTTGCGGTCGATTTGAAAACCGCTCCAATTGGTCCACCATTTTTATGTTGCTAAATTGAAAAAAAAGGACTGGGTGTGTTTTTCACCCCAATATGACGGTCTATACACCATACATACACATGTGTCTGTCCAAACAACTTGAAAAGTAGATTTTTCACCATAGGTGCCCGTTAATGGCACATGTGAAAGTCACGTGGCATCTGTGCAGCGTCAATCCAGACACAATTTCTAACTGGCATGCACCAGTTTAAGACTGATTCCGATCGATCTGCGCAGCACTGCATAAAGTTGAACGTACCTGTTATTTTTAGGAGAGTCGTAAAGTGAGTGTTTTTTCAAAATGAAATTTGATTCTTGATTAGATTTCAGTGTTCAAACCAGACATTTTTACACCAAAAAAAATGCAAAATATTTGTATTTATTTTATGTAATGCAGCATCATATTTAATTTGACTTTGTTTCATGTACTAATATGTATTAGTATAGCATAGACATTCGAACATGGATAGAAATGACAGTTTCATCTGAAAATCTGACCTGCTGTGCTTTGGCTTATTCCCCAGGATTACCTCAGCCCAAAGCGCAGGCGAAAAAGGATGACGGTATGCAGGGGCCAGCAGACCAGGACCCCAACCGTTTCTGCTCCATCTGCCAGGCCTCCTTCAACAATCCCCTCATGGCTCAGCAACACTACAGTGGCAAGAAGCATAAAAAACATATGAATAAACAGAAGCTGATTGAGACCTTTGGGCCCTCCACTGCGCCAGGTCAGCTCACACAAAATTTTTTACGTTTTTCTCAAAGCTTGATTTAAATTGAATCGCTTCAATAACACATCCAGGTGTTCTAGTGATATCTGGAAACATTGATGGTCCACCAATATAAGATCTGACCATTTCAATGTGGTGATGTCATTGGCCCATGAACATTTAATGCTTGTTATAAAACCATTTCTTGACTATAACAAGAGGCAATTCAATCATAACTTAAAGTTAAAACAGATATTACATTATTCATCAATATGTGTCTCTTTTTGAATTCTCGGAAGTTACAGAAATTAAAAATGTAGAACAGGAAATACGTTGGGACCATTATTTTTTTTATATCCCTCAAAATGGTCTATACATAGCTTTGCAAACATGACAGATAATTTTATCTACACCACTAATGGTTTAAGGTAGTTTCACACCAGTGGAACTATTGGCAGAAAGACCTGCTTTTTAGACCTTATTTAAGGGAAAGTTCATCCAAAAATTAAACTTCTGTCATTAATTACTCGTCCTAATGACCCAGTAAGACCAATGGAAAATCACTGCTTTACAACATCATTTAGCAACTTGAAAAGCTTGAAATGTTGATGTTCTCTTATTACTCATGAAAAAAATACCCCTATAAAGACAATCATAAGAATATAACAGTAAGAATATAATTAAGTAATAATAATCATTCTAATAATAAAGCAATAATGATAGCGAAATAGAAATAATAAAACATAGAAACATAAATTATCTAAATCATGAACTAATAAGCTGTTTAATGATAAATGTGGTAATCAAATGTTAAAGTCCATCTGAAAAGTATTCATCGCGCTTCACTTTTTCTATATTTTTTATGTTTCAGCCTTATTCCAAAATGGATTAAATTAATTTATTTCCCCAAAATCCTACACATAATACCCCATAATGACAATGAGAAAAAAAGAATTGTTGAAATTGTTTATTAAAAATCAAATTTATTAAAAATAAAAAAACAGTAAAATCACATGTACATAAGTATTCTCAGCCTTTGCTCAATACTTTGTTGATGCACCTTTGGCAGCAATTACAGCCTCAAGTCTTTTTGAATATGATGCCATAAGCTTGGCACACCTGTCTTTTGGAAATTTTTGCCCATTCCTCTTTGCAGTACCTCTCAAGCTCCATCAAGTTGGATAGGAAGCGACGATGTACAGCCATTTTCAGATCTCTCCAGAGATGTTCAATAGGATTTAGGTCCGGGCTCTGACTGGGCCACTCAAGGACATTCAAGTTGTTGTGAAGCCACTACAATGATATTTTGGCAGTGTGGTTTGGATGATTTTCCTGCTGGAAGATTAACCGTCGCCCCAGTCTGAGGTCAAGAGCACTCTGAAGCAGGTTTTTATTCAAGATGTCTCTGTACATTGCTGCATTCATCTTTCCCTTTATCCTGACTAGTCTTCCAGTTCCGGTTGCTGAAAAACATCCTTGCAGCATGATGATGCCACCACCATGCTTCACTGTAGGGATGGTATTAGCCTGGTGATGAGCGGTGCCTGGTTGTCTTCAAACGTAACACCTGGCTCCAAAGAGTTCAATTTTAGTCTAATCAGACCAGAGAATTTTATTTTTTTTATGTCTGTGCATTCTGTGCTCATTGGAACTTTCAGAGCAGCAGAAATTTTTCTGTAACCTTCCCCAGCCTTCTGCCTCAAGACAATCTTGTTTCGGAGGTCTACAGACAATTCCTTTGTCTTCATGCTTGGTTTGTGCTTTGACATGCACTGTCATCCCTGGGACCTTATATAGACAGGTGTATGCCTTTTCAAATCATGTCCAATCAACTGAATTTACCACAGGTGAACTCCAATTAAGCTGCTGAAACATCTTAAGAATGATCAGTGGAAACAGAATGTACCTGAGCTCAATTTAGAGCTTCACGGCAAAGACTGTGAATACTTATGTACATGTGATTTTTCAGGTTTGGGGTATTGTGTGTAGAATTTTGAGGAAATAAATGAATTTAATCCATTTTGGAATAAGGCTGTAATATGAAAAAAAATTGAAAAAAAGTGAAGCGCTGTGAATACTTTCCGGATGCACTGTACATAAAATAATGTGAAGACTTTTGCGACTGCCTTTATGTTTCTCTCCTGACCAAAACATAATTGGCTGAATCGTAGAAATGCTGAATTAAGATCGTCTGGGGGGTTGAATAGAGATCCCTTTTTTTTTTTTTTTTTTTTTTTTTTTTTGATTATTCGTGCAGTCCTACAACAAAGTGAGTAATCTGACCAATCAGAGCAGAGTAGGCTCACAATAATAATAAACAAAACTTTAGTGAGGCCAGATCTTTAAAGTGAAATTGGACACTATTAAAATGGGTGTAAAAAGTTGAGCTGTTTTTGACTTTGGACGTATGGATTGTTTAAAAATTGCATAATAGGGGCCTTTTAAAGATATGCAGTCATGTGGTGGTAACTCAGCAACAGAAGAGGAGAGAGTGGGTGTAGCGATTAGTACAGAGTATATAAAAAAAAAAATCAATTGGGCAGTCTGGTAGTGACATTCAAATGATTCAGTACTAGTTGTAATGTTGCCAAAGTGTAGTTGTTTTAAGTATACTGATGTGCGTGTGAATGTAGTTTATTTATTATATTTTTAACACTAGTAAATGTTATGAAATGTGTTTTCTTTCTCTTTCAGCCTCCACAGTGAAGGGCTACCCATGTACTGTGTGCAATATTGAGCTGAACTCAGTGGAGCAGTACCAAGCCCATATCAGTGGCTCCAAACACAAGAACCAGTGAGTAATCATGCTGTAGCCCAGGGGTGTCAAACATTGTCGAGGGCCAGACACATTTTTATTAATAATTTATGTTTTTATTATCTTTAAGATACAGCAAACTACTGTATTAACCATCTTAATATATTACAATTTTTGCTTAAATACTGAAACCAGAACAGGTTTAAGAAAATAATAAAATAAAAACTGAAAAAAATATCAGGCTTATATCTTTAACTTTATTCACTTTAATTGTAACCTAAATCTTTTCATCACAGACCATCAAGGCCAACACCTAAAAAAATATCTCTTTCAGCTTTGAACAGACCATGCCATCAGTAAATAAAATATTTATCCATTTTAGTTTTTTTTCACTGTTCATTTACTCTGATGATGCACATGGGTCCAAGCCAGATACTTGGCATCGCTTTTTACATGGAAGTGCATCAATTTCTGGAGTCAGGCTCTGCGCAGAGGAAATCCTCAGAACTGAATGAAGGTGTTCATCGGTGAGACGACTCCTATGTGGTGTTTTGTTCATCTTCATCAACGAAAACAGTTGCTCGCACAGATATGTGCTCCCGAACATAGAAAGCATTTGCGCAGCTTGGGCACGGAGTTCGGGCAGCGTGTCAGGGAGGTAAGGTGGAAATTGCGCAGCACCGACAGAGTCATATTTTGACTTGAGCGTGCCATGGCACTGCAGCTCAATAAGCTCCATTTGGAGATTGCTTGGTGCGTTATTCACATCAAACGTAAAGGGGTTGCTAAAAAGTTCAAATCTACATTTTTGGGCTTCAAAGTCGGCAAATCGTCGGGCAAACTCAGTGCCAAGTAGAATGAGTTTTTCAGCGAACTGTGCAAAAGGCATCACGGCGGTAGCGGTCTGCTCTTTCATGACTTGGCAGCACAAAAAATGAGCCAGGTTTCCCTGCTGCATCTGACTCTCCCACAAGCGCAACTTGGTTCTAAAAGCCCTCATGGCATTGTACATGACTGTGATGACGTGCGCGCGCCCCTGAAGCTTCAGAATGAGCGTGTCGAGATGATTCATGCTGTCACATAGAAATGCAAGCTCACATTGAAACTTTTCATCCCTGAACTCTGTTGTGTCTTTGCCTTTGCTTTCCAAGAAAAGACAAATTTCCTCACGCAGCTCAAAACACCTGTTCGCCACTTTTCCTCGGCTCAGCCACCTCACCTCTGTGTGATAGGGCATGTTGCTATGATCTGCACCCAACTCCTCAAGGAAAGACTTGAACTGATGGTGATTCAAACCTTTTGCTTTTATGAAGTTGACAACTTGCGTTACAGTGTTCATAATGTGATCCATTTTCAAGGCTTTTCCACACAAAGCCTCTTGGTGTATGATGCAGTGGTAAACTGTAAGCTCACCTGCCTGCTTTTCCCGCATCTTGTCTCGCATCCTGCCGACCAATCCACTCTTTTGACCACACATCGCCGGTGCTCCGTCAGTGGTCAGTCCCACAAGCTTATCCCAAGGCAGCTTTATTTCATCGATACATTTGGATACCTCCTCAAAGATGTCTTTTCCTGTCGTTGTGCCATGCATGGATTTTAGTCCTAAAAGTTCCTCTGTAACACAAAGATTTTTGTCCACTCCACGAATAAAAATTGACAGCTGGGCTGTATCAGAAGTGTCGCTGCTCTCGTCCACAGCAAGTGAGTATGCAACAAAATCTAATCCCTTTCTCGTCAGCTGTTCTTGTAGATTGGTGGCAACGTTGGCACCACATACAAGACAGATGGGTTTGTCCTTTACCATGGTGAACATGTAGTCTGTCTCCCATCTATCTTGAAAGCTTCTGTTTTCTATTTTTCGTTTGGCCATTTTTCGGGAGGTTGGATTTGAGCGTGTGCTTTGTAGCAGCTTTGCTAATGAGCGTCAACACAAGAGGTGAGTGTTTCCGGGCTCCGGAGTCTGGCGCCAACGCCGTGACGACATCTGGGCGCGGCCAATAGGAGAGAAGCTGATTTTTAGGTCGGACGGAGTTCCCGATGCGGAGCAGTAAGCCCGCTGCTAAGCGATAGAGCAGAGTTTTCTCCGTGGTGTCAATTTTAATAAAGTTTAATACGTAGTGTCGCGGACGGCAGTGCCCCTTCTATCGCTTAGCAGCAGCTCCACATCGGGAACTCCCGGCACCGGCTGCTCTCATATGGGCCGCCCGTAGATGTCATCACAACGTTTTGACGCTCGAATTAAAAATATTTTAAATCGGGAGTCAAACGCCACCCTTGCGCCACCCTTGTCACTGACGTCGCACATACACAATGAATGGCTGCGCTGACGCCACCCAGCGCTTGACGCGTTCAATGTGTAGGCACCATTAGCGGTACGTGCGCTGTATAACGGGCCGGCGGGCCAGATGTAATACATATTTGAAATCATCTCGTGGGCCAAATATAATTGTAGTGCGGGCCAAAATTGGCCTGCGGGCCTGAGTTTGACACACAAAGATTTATTCAATTCAGGTTTATTTGTATAACACTGTTCACGATGATTGTTTCAAAGCAGCTTTTCAATAGGTGGACATTATTGCATTACAATCAAAGTCAGAAAAGTTACAAGTTATTAATTAGTAATAGTAATTAGTTACTATAAATGTATTTGTTACTAATAACTTTAATTAGTAATTATTTTAGAGGCTTTTTCAGAGTTTAGGAGCCATATCAGGACTCTGCGGAAACATTTTTTTATTAGGAGCACTTGTGCAAAAATTTAGGAGCATGTACTTTTTTTTTTTGTCTTAACACAAAATAGTTTTACTATGCATAATATACAAAAGTATGGAGGGAATTCCTAATATAAAAAGTTAAGAAACATAGCTTTAAATAAGCATGTATTATTCTATATTCTATATTTATTTATTCAGGATATTGTTTATGCATTTATTATTTTTTTTTTGAAAAGTCTACTTTTACAATTTGACACACGCAAATCACTGCAGAAATGTTCTAACCAACAGGCCCATGTCATATACAGTACAGATACCTAATAAATGAGCTACTATAAAATAAAAGCATCATTGTATGCTTTGTTTTTTGTTTTCACAAGCTTTGGAGACGTAACGTAAATTCCGCTTTTAAATAATAGGCCAATGTTGTCAAAGTGCACTGCGAAGGGAGCTCAATTGTAAACATGAAGATCGCTAAAACTGAACTTTAAAAGTACTTTGAAAGCAAATTACACCTAAGAGAGATGACTTTAATGTTTTTAAATTATTTCAAGTTAAATGTTAGAATGTTCTAAATGAATAGGGCATAGGGGGATAACTGGGAATAGAACACAGCCAGGAACTATGTTTCTAACTACATCTCCAGAGGTGTAGTTGCAAGCGCACAAGTTTGCGACACAGTTTGCGAATGTTAGTCGCAACAATGGATTTGGGAAACACTAAATCAACGAACTATGTTTGTAACAACGCAACTTGCGCCCTTAGTTGGCTAATGATGGTATTCAGAAATGCACCCCAGGTCAGTCGCATAACTGCACCTTGATATTTTTTCCTGGTTGCACATCATAATTAATCCAGAGGCTATTCCAGAGTTCAGGAGCCATTTATGAAAATGCTTGACCTCCTTTAGTGGACTTTGCTATTCTGGGTACTACCAGAAGCCCTGTGTCGGGGTAAACACTAGATGTGACATTTCTGGTGACCTGTTTCTTCTGTTCTTTATTTATTTTATTTCATTTTACTTATTTTTTTATATTTTTGTTTGTATGTTAAAATTGTTTAAATAAGTAAATTGTGGCATTTATGGGCCACTTTATTCTGCATTCTAGCACCCAACTTTCTGCCTTATAGTTGTTTTAGTTGAATCAAATAAACTTTTCTAGTTATCTCAACTTGCATCAGTTAGACTGACTAAAACTATTAAACTTTGTATAACTATAAAAATATTGTTGATACCTGATTAAATTAAAGTTAAAGCAGCATAAAAATATTTGTTGTTTTGAATTTTTGTCATATTTTCTATAGTGTGTACTGAGGATGCTTTATGCATAAAATCTAAAATCAATCTGCATTTTGACAGTGCCAAGCCCAAGAAAGATCCGAATGAGTTCGCCCCTCCACCTGACAACTACCAGCCTGATTACCAGTATCCCGCCAACGACGATTGCATGGAGGATACCGGCGAGTGGGACAGCTTCAACGAGGCCTACGAGTGAGAAGACGCCTCCAGCATCCTCAGCCCTTTGCTCATTCGTGACAAGCTTCCTCTGTTTAGGCACAGGTCAATGTGTGTCTGCACTGTGCATCTCCTAATACCAGCTCTTTCTCCACATAGCATCTCTTCCTTCTGTCACTCTCACGCTCTTACCGCTGAGGGACCACAATAATCTTCCACAGCTTTTTTTTTTTTTTTTTTTTTACTCCATTTTTCCTCTGCAAAACTTAGAGTGCTGCATTTTCCCCAGTGTTAGGATTGTGTTTATTAGTGTTACAATTATCAGTTTACAAGAATTCATTTTCATAATCTCCACAAGCAAGCGCAGGCTCCGAAGGTGGTTTCAGGAGACGTTTTTTTTGTCTAAATGCGATTCGATATTCTTATTTGTTGCTTTTTTATGTTAAAATGCTCAAGTGTGTGTTGTGTTTATTGAATGTCTGTGCAGTACAAAGCTGTTGAAGTTGATAGTGTGCAACAATTGGAAAAAATGTCTTTGTTTTTTTTTTTTTAAAGCTTAAGAGAGCTTTTTATTTTATTTCTGTCATCTTTTAAGGAAAAAAAAAAAAGGAGAAAGTTTTTAACCAATTTTAGTGATTTGCTCTGTTTGTCCTGGACTTCTCAAGGCTTCTCTCCGTCTTCATGTAAACATACATCTTTAAATAGGACGTATACTGTAATTTAATATGCTTAGAGATTTAGGATTTAAGCATTTATAAGTGGTGCTTCAGTTCTCACATTCAAACTGAATTTGTCCTAGTGATTTAAAGTCATCCCATCATAGTGTGTTAGTTCCACTTCATAAGGGTGATTATTTATTTAGTTCCTATGTAGGTGCAAATTCATAATTGTCATGACATAGATTCTCACGGTGTATTCTGGTGTACAGCTGTTTTTTTTTTGTTTTTTTTTTGTTAAAATATTGATTAGTTTTAAAATGACTCTTTTAGGGGTTAATGTGTCTCAAAAATCAACTTTTAAATGAATATGTGACAAGTTTCTGATGATATGTCTAATCTCTGGCTTGCATTACAGGTGTAAGAAGCTAATGCTAAGACGTAAAAGCAGCAATAGTTCGATTAGTGTTTAGTACCTTCATATGAATTCTTAAATATTTCATTTTATTAAGGGGGATTATAGCTGAAGTCATTGTGGAAGTTTGAAGTGCTACTTTTGTCACTGAAGAACTGATTGTGAGAGATTTTCTTTTTCTTGTGTGTTTTCAAACAAGTTTTCTACTCCCAAATCCGCCATGTTAGATGTGTGTTTGAGGTGAAGGTTAATGCAGACTCATTCAGTAGTCTGTCAGTAAACCCAAGAAGATCGACTGAAGAACTACTGTAATGAATCCAGGCAGTGTTGCTAAGCTTGGGAGCCTGAGATGTTCAACTAATGTTTTTTTTTTGTTTTGTTTTTTTATTCCCCAATGTTAAAGGCTTCTGAGCAGCACATCTGCAATTATGTGCTGGTTTAAGGCTTTTAAACATGGTAGCATCTGTTGTTTTTTTTTTTTGCTTTTATTGGTCAGTTTAATTTTCAAGCGACTGTGTGAGCCTAAAGAGATGTACGTTACTTTTCATCCAGTAAAATGTTTTGAGGAAATCAAATTGGTGTGTGTTTTAATGAATGTAAAACTGCTCTCACAAATTTTGATGTTCATGTTTTTTTGATGGAGTAAGCTATTACTTCAAGGACTGATTCCAAAAGCGCTTCACCAGACTGAAGATCGGCTGAATGGATTCCAAAAAATGGTAAAACAACTTTTGGAGAGCTGAAAAATAAGTCTATTTCCATAAAGTGGAGTGTTTCTTTAATCCTGCTTTACAGAGGTATCCTAAAACAAAAATTGTTTAAAATCACCAAAAATATTTTGAAAAGGGTTGTAAACCTTGTAACCATAGTATGAACAACAAATACTATGGAAGTCAATGGTATTTATTAAATGTTAAGCTAAAGATTTATTTAAAGAAATTAATATATCTTTTTTTTTCTTTCAAATTCCAAGAACCCTAATTTAAAAAAACCTTTCCTGATCTTTAAGACATGAAAATGACCTCTGTTGGGACTAGCCAAATTGTGGATTACTTAAAGGGATAGTTTAACCACAAATTAAAACTTACTCTCCAGAGCTGTGTGTTTCCTTTTTTGTTGTTGAATAGAGAATAAGTTATTTTGAAGTGGTAATCATTGACTTCCACTGTAGGTAAAACAAAAACAATGGAAGTCAATAGTTTCTGGTTTGCAGCATTTTTCAGAACCTTCGACAGTACAAAAAAAAGTTTTTGTAACAAATTTGACAAGCAAAGGCTGAACCTTTTCAGTTTTGGGTTAACTGTTCTTTAATTTAGCTATTTTAGTATAATGGCCTCTATGTTAGAATGCATACATTTCTGAGCATGTGAGTCCTTGGATGTGATGAATGGTGGGATATATAGCCTCAAACACAATTTAAAATCGCTATAGACTTGCAAGGTCTTCTGCTGTCATGAGCAACATTGAAAATGTTAATTTTGAGGTATTCAGATGACAGTTGATTAAAAAAAAAAAACATTTCATAAAAGGTGTTTTATGGCGGGGGGGGGGGGGGGAGCTTCTTACTAAAATGTATTTGACTAAAAAATTGTTCTTTTAAAAAACATTCACTAAAAGATTCATTTGGGAACAATAAAGGCTATTCTATGGCACCACTTTGGGAAAAAAAAAACCTATTTGGGTTACGTTTTTATGTTTTTCAATCTTGTATTCGAATATGTTCAGACTTTGTCCACAAGATGGCATACATTACACACTGGCCTTTAGCTTTTTGATAATTCCCGTCTTTCGATGATCAAGAGAAATACCCATTGTATAACAGCTCTTCTCTGAAGTAGGCTACATCAACATTAATTAATACTTCAAATGTGCAATATAAACCAGCTAAAATTGGTTTTGAAAAACTCATTTATAGCTATGGCTGAAGTGCAAGGTCATATATTGAGTACATGACTATCTATTTTTGCCGATAAATGTCATATATATATATATATATGTCCTATATATATCCTATATACAGGAATGGGCATTATTTATGATACATGTATTTCAAATACGTATTTTTAATACGGTATTTTGTAATTTGTATTTGATAGGGCTGATGAAAATGGCTTAATATTTAGCATCAAAATAATTTAATGTCTTGTATTTTTTTAAATACTGTAAAATACTTTGTAAGAAATCTACATCAATACATCAAAAATGCACCCTCTGATTAGTGCTTTGGATGTTATTGACTCTTCCATTTAAAGAATTCAAAAAACCTTAGGAGAAAGAGTATACTGTACAAATAATAGTAGTTTTGGATGGATTGCTAATGCCAAATGTTTGTCGTTAAAACAAACAACATAAAAATAAGTCATCCATGGCGATTCTACTACTTCATTAGCTGGTTCAAATGCTAGTTGATCAGTAGGTCCACTATATGATTAATAAAGAGGAAAAATGTAAGCCTTAAGATGTCACAACATATGAAACAAATATCTAATTACCAAAAACTCCTAATACAGTTTTTAAGAGATTGAATAATCATTGTACAGAGATGATGGCCCTTTTACTGGTCACATTTGCTATCAAACATTACTAAGTCACTTTAATGGTGAAGGGATTGATTAGGTCTGATTGATGGAAGACTTGCAAAAAAGAAATCTTGTTCCTTTAAAAGTAATTTGCAGTATTTTCAAAATACTAAATTCTGTATTTTATTTTGATATATGTTGTGACAGCTGAATTTTTAAGTTTTTGATACACCTAAAAGCTATTTGGTATTTTATTTTAAAATACTTTTCAATGTATTTTTGCCCAGCCCTGTATACAGTTGAAGTCAGAGTTATTAGCCCCCATTTGAATTTTTATTTCTCTTTTAAACATTTCCCAAATGATGTTTAACAGAGCAAGAAAATTTTCACAGTATGTCTGATAATATTTTTTCTTCTGGAAAAAGTCGTATTTGTTTTATTTTGGCAAGAATAAACGCAGTTTTTAATAATAATAAAAAAATGTAAGCTCAAAATTATTTGCCCATATATTTTCTCGATAGTCTACAGAACAAACCATCATTATACAATAACTTGCCTAAGCCTATATATTGCCTAGTTAACCTAATTAACCTAGTTAAGCCTTTAAATATGACTTTAAGCTGTGCAGAAGTGTCTTGAAAAATATCTAGAAAAATATTATTTACTGTCATCATGGCAAAGATAAAAGAATCAGACATTAGAATTAAAACTATTATGTTTAGAAATGTGTTCAGAAACTGGGGAAAAAAATAAACAGGGGGGCTAATAATTCTGACTTTTCTGTATATGCTACTGAACACAACAAATAACCTCAAATGAAAAGAAGAACAAACGAGCACTTAGGCATAAAAGCTAGCACTATTTAGCTAAATGAGCACTATAAATGCTAATGCGTGGCAATAACAGCCCTCATGCGTGGCGAAAACGCATTTTGGTATTTTCATTCATAAAATGGCAGCAGGGAGGAGGGTTGATTATTTTCATTGATAAGATCTATTTACTTGAAGGGGGAGGATCTGGAGCCTTTCCATTCACCGAGAGAGCGGCTTCTGCCTCCAGTGATGTAAACAACAATCCAGTTCAGTTCAGCGCACTAGCAGGCTGAAACAGAGACCCAGTCAACAAACCCACCGTCAGCTGTCCCTGTGTGTGTATTCACTCCTGAGAAATAAGCACAGCACGGTTTCCCATCCGGTAAAATACATATTCAAATATTTATTGAAATGTATTTAAAAATTGAATTAGCCTATTATAGTCAACATTTGAAGTCGATCAAAAAAGTTCAAAATTGACCGAAGACAAGTAGCCTATTGTTGAACAGTTTTCTTATCGAAAGGTTTTTAAATGTTGACTACTGTGTATATAGCATAGACTGGTATATAGTAGTCAAAGGTAGTTTTGAGACAAGAATGTGTGTTGTTCAATAGTTTTAGATAGGTTTTTTTTAGAATTTTATTTTAGTTTCACATGTTGATTAATGTTTATGTATAGCCTGCATGCATATATTGTAAAGGTCAAAAGTGTTCATACCCCTGGCTGATTCTGACTTAAAAATTCTGCAAAGTAAGTTTTTCCTTTCTTCTACCTCAACCTCTTTATTTCATTTTATTTATTTTTTTAGATAAGATGATGTACAAGAGGCATCACTGAGGAAAAAGATTTCTCATGTGTTATATACATTGACCAAAAACTTTAAGGCAGAGTTTGCCAGAAGTATATGAATAATTTCGGGTTTGACTGTTTATACAGTGCATCTGTAAAGTATTCAAAGCGCTTCATATTTTCCACATTTTTTTATGTTACAGGTTAATTCCGAAATGGATTAAAATCATTTATTTCCTCAAAATCCTAATACTCTATAATGACAATGTGAATTTTTTTTTTTTGAAATTGTTGCAAATTTATTAAAAATATATAATATATAAAAATATCGGACTAGTCCAAGTGCTATGAATACTTTGTGGATGCACTGTAAACATATAATCAAAAAATTTAAATAATTTTTGACATATTTGATAAATTATGTAAATATAGACACTTTAGACTTTCTCGGATACTTTTAAAAATGTATTTGGAAAAAAGGTTTGAAAGCTCCTAAAAATAAATGCATTTTCATACAAAAAATATACTATTTTTCCTTATAATTTTGAATATGTATTTGGTTGAAAAGTCCTAATATATGACAACCTTGAAAAATAAACTAAACTTTTATTGACTGCCACTGTAACAAGCAAAAATATTTATATATTTGTTGTGCTGTGCATAATTTGTTTCTCTATTCTGTACTCTAATTTTGAGAACATAAACCATTTTTATTTTTAATAATTATACTTCAGATCTTCGTCCACAGTTTTTTTAAGGTTTGAAAATGTAGTTTCTTGACCTTAAAATACATTTATATATTTTGATGCATGAAAGACTTGAAATTACACACACATACAGTTGAGGTCTTAATTGTTAGCCCACTTGAATTCTGTTTGAGAAGATTTGTTCAACACATTTCTAAACATAATACTTTTAATAACTCATTTCTTTTATCTTTGCCATGATGACACAACATATTTTTTTACTAGATATTTTTCAAGATACTAGTATTCATCTTAGAGTACGATTGAAAGGTTTATCAGGGTTCATTCGGCAGATTAGGTTAATTAGGCAAATCATTGAAGGATGGTTTGTTCTTTAGATAATCCAAAAAAATATTGCTTAAGGGGGATAATAATACAGACTTTAAAATGGTTTTAAAAATTGTAAAACTGCTTTCATTTTAGCCAAAAAAAAAAAACAAAACAAAAAAAAAAAAAAACAATCAAGACTTTTTCAAGAAGAAAGAATATAATACACTGTAAAACCCAAAAAGTAAGGTAACTCAAACCATTTGAGGACACAGATTGCAAAAAACCATTCAAGTTAAAAAAGTAATCTTAATGAGTACTGTGAACTTAATCCATTTGAGTAAACGAAGAAATTTGAGCACAGTAAAACCCAATTAATTAATAGAACCAAGACCAACTGAGTATTGTAAAACCCAATAAGTTAAGGCAACTCAAACCATTTGAGGAAAAACTAATTTATATTAGTACTGTGAACTTGGTACATTTAAGTTGAACAGGTATTTAATTAACTCATTACCTTCAACACTGAGTTCAAAACTCTTTTCAAATGAGTAGAATTAACTTTCAGTCAATTTTGAGTTAACTACACTCAATTCATTTGATAAAGTTGACTGTTGGGTTTTACAGTGTAGTGGAAATACTGTGAAAAATTCCTTGCTCTGTTAAACATCATTTGGGAAAAAAAAATAATAAAAAATTAAAGGAGGGCAAATAATTTGGACTTCAAGTGCACATGAACACGATTAATTGAATATATATAATCTATATTTTAGCCGGAAAGAAAATGTCCATATGGGTTTGGGTTTAGCTGTCCAGTGAACTGCTGTTATTTACAGGGATGACAGATTCATCTCTACAAATTTCCCCCAACAAAAGACGTTTAGAGTTAACTAGAGCTCACTGCTGTAAAAAATGATAGTTTCAGCCTGGTTTTAGCTTTGCATGCTGTAACTTTAGCCGTATATTGTGTAGTTTTGTAGTTTGACCTCAACATTTCATCCAGAATGAGGCCCAGAGAGCTTTGGGTCATGTGGAGTGTATCCTGATGAATGAAAGCTGGACTTTGGCAGACCCGTTTCACGTTTACACTCGCGTTTCTAAACATGCCCTTGTGTATTGAGCGGCCACATGGACACTTGTTTGAACCGAGGCCTGTTTGCTGAAGCTCTCTTTACTCGCAAGACTTGTGGATTGAGCAGAGCAAACCTGTTTGTCTTTTTTTATCTGTTTGGTTGGGTTTTTCCTCCTAAATCAAGGCACTGCATGACTAAGATAAATAAAGAATAAACTTGACCAACATATATCAGAATACTTGCAGAGTTCATTGATCACAGCACATCAAGATGACGTATATACACTCATCGGCAACTTTATTAGGTACATGGTCAAGACGATATTTTGCAGTTCAAACCGAGCATCAGAATGAGGAAGAGAGGTGATTTAAGTGACTTTGAACGTGGCATGGTTGTTGGTGCCAGATGAGCTGGTCTGAGTATTTCAGCATCTGCTGATCTACAGGGATTTTCATGCACAACCATTACCAGTGAATGGTCCAAAAAAGAGGAAATATCCAGTGAGCGGCAGTTCTGTTGGAACAAATTCCTTGTTGATGCCAGAGGTCGGAGGAGAATGGCCAAACTAGTTTGAGCTGATAGAAAAGCAACAGTAACTCAAATAACCACTCATTACAACGGATGAATGCAGAAGAGCATCTCTGAACGCACAACATAACGAACCTTGAGACGGATGGGCTACAGCAGCAGAAGACCACACCGGGTGCCACTCCTGTCAGCTAAGAACAGGAAACTGAGACTACTATTCTACTATTCATACTATTTAATAATTCTGACTTTAACTGTATATTCTTTTAAACTACTAAAATGTCAATAAAGGTCACTTTTTTAACAGCAAAAATTCTACAGAACAGAGGTCACGGTCCTATGAAGCAATTCATAACCGTAAATAAACAGAAAGCACCCATGAATCACAAAAAATAAATAAATTATATATATATATATATATATATATATATATATATATATATATATATATATATATATATATATATATATATATATATATATATATATAGCTGAAGTCAGAATTATAAGCCCCACTTTAAATGTATTTTTTCCTTTTTAAATATTTCCCAAATTATGTTTAACAGAGCAAGGAAATTTTCACAGTATGTCTGATAATATTTTTTCTTCTGGAGAAAGTCTTAATTGTTTTATTTCAGCTAAAAGCAGTTTTTATTATTATTATTTTTAATTTTAAGGTCACATTTTTTTTGCCCATTTAGGCAATATTTTCTTTTAATAGTCTACAGAAACCATTGTTATACAATAACTTGCCTAATTACCCTAACCTGCCTAGTTAACCTAATTTACCTAATTAATGTCACTTTAAGCTGTATAGAAGTGCCTTGAAAAATATCTAGTCAAATATTATTTACTGTCAACATGGCAAAGATTAAAATATGTCAGTAATTAGAAATGAGTTATTAAAACCATTAACAATTTTCACCTTAAAATGGTTTTTAAAAAATTAAGAACTGCTTTTATTCTTGCCAAAATAAAACAAATAAGACGTTATTTTTTATTTAGTTTTGTTTATATTTTATATTAAAGTTGAGTGTTTGTCAGTATTATAAATATTTAAAATGTCTTTAGTGTTCATTTATATTTTAGTTTTTAAAAAAATAAGGTCAAGAATCTTTGTGTTTCATATGAGTTTCAGTAGTCATGTCACAGCAGTAAGTAAATCAGCACACAATCATCTCAAAAACATTGCAAGAATTAGATGCTTTGTTTCCAGTGAAGACTTAGAGAAACTTGTTCATGCTTTTATCAGCAGCAGGGCGGATTACTGTAACCGCCTCCTCACGGGCCTTCCCAAAAAGACAGTCAGATAGTTGCAGCTCATCCAGAATGCTGCGACCAAGATTCTAACCAGAACCAGAAAATCACAGCACATCACACCTGTCCTCAGGTCTTTACATAGGCTCCCAGTTACATTCAGAATAGATTTTAAAGTATTACTACTTGTCTATAAATCACAAAATGGCATAGGACCTCAATACATTATAGAAATGCTCAGTGAATACAAACAGATCACTCAGATCATTAGGATCGAGTAAATTAGAAATTCCAAGAGTTCAGTCAAAGCCGGGTGAATCCACCTTTAGCTACTACGCCTCAGCTTGAGGCGAAAAGATCAGACGTGCTCCAACATAAGGCACATTCAAATCAAGACCTAAAACACATCTGTTTAGCTGTGCCTTTACTGAATGAACACCGTGCTACTTCCGTCAGATCGCACTATTATATCTTTCTTTTCTTTTTCATTCTTTTAAAGCCTATATAATACATTTTAATCTGTTTTTAATCATTTCTATTCTTTGTTCTTATTTTCTTATACTTGTCTCTTTTATTCTTGTTTATGTACAGCACTTTGAATTACCATTCCATATGAAACGTGCTATATAAATAAACTTATCTTGCCTTTTAGTTGTTTTAGTTTTATGTTAAATTAAGCAAAATGCTTTAAGATGTTATTTAGTTTTTTTTATAAATCTATAACAACCCTTTTGTTGTATATATTTTTTTGTATATTATTTTTTCAAGAACATAATTCAATGGTGATAATTTTGAGCAGTCTCGTTTAGTAATTTAATAATGGATACATAATATGACGCAATAATGGGACATTTAGACAAATAGTAACGTAGACAAATGAAGCCAATATCCTTGCTTTCCAACAAGAACCTCTTTCAGAAACACATTAGAAATGAAATGAGCACAGCTGCTGCCCCACATTTTTCACCCTGGATGAGCAAAAGCTTAGTTTTAGCCACAGAAAGGGCTGAGCCTTTCTCCTGAGGTTTTTGCAATCATTTTTAAGTGTTTATCCTCCAGAAACAAACAGCCCAAAAAAATACATGTTAGATTGCAGCTTATTATCTGGAGAAAAAAAAACATAATTTCCCCAGAGTCCAGGTTCCAGGAATTAACACCAGCAGACGTTCATGGACAGTTACAAAAAAAAAAGAGTTTCAAAACGTCAAATCGGATGTTTGCTTGACATAATCCAACAAACATGAGCGAATGTTAAACTGCTGATAAGAAAGGGTCAAACATTTGTTTGCCCGTCGGCTGAGATGTTTCAGCTTCAGGACTGCTTTTGCAAACCCTAAACGAACGGACAACGGAACGGAAACAAATGAATAATACACAACAAACTACTTTTAATAAATGTTTTGCTTGAGAAGTGGACTTGTGCAATTTTTAGGGTCACTGATAAGATCGTCCCTAATTAAGAAGAAAATTATTGCAGACATCTAGTTTAAAACACATGCGCCAAATTCCTAGAAATGCACATTTCTGCAATGTGTTGTGTAATAGTTTCCACACTCTTTTTGAAAATACAGATTCTTTATCGCTGTTGATTCTTTACCACAGTGAACTGCACTTCAACTGCATGTGCATATGTGCTCATATAGGTTCTCTTTCCATATGGGACTGTAGAGCATGTGATACTACAATATATTACAGTTTACTGTAGTTAAAAAACAGTATCCTACAGTACTTATTTATCAGTAATAAAAGTGTCAGTGATTTCAATGGTAGTAAACTTTACAAATGCTACGGTATAAATCTGTAACATGATAAATAGTAAGTTTCCATAATATATGCGTAAATTCACTTTCCCAGAATTCCCTGCACGACACACCTCTGTTTATGATTTTTTTTTTTACTGACTATGGACTATGATTACTATGGTTCTTTTTAGTTTTTTCTCTTGAGTTATGCACAGTAGAGTTATGTTACATCTAATGTTGATAAATAATGCTTATTGCTTTACTTTAATTATTATTATTATGTTACTGTTTAGTGGCCTAGTTGTGTGAATAACACTGAGCACCATCTATATACACTACCTGACAAAAGTCTTGTCACCTTGTTTTAGGAACAACAAATAATATCTTGACTTCTAGTTGATCATTTGCTATCAAAATAGGCTTATATGAAAGGCAAAGGCCTCTAGATTACAATTATTTTACCAAAATAAAAGTAAGGTCTGACTTTGGTTAGACAAAAGTCTTGTCACTTAACAGAAATAATGTCCAGTATAGAATATAAAGTCATGGTGCAGCGGAAAAGGAATTAATATTGTGTTTGACTCCCATGAGCTTGGAGGACTGCATCCATACATCTCTGCAATGACTCAAATAGCTTATTAATAAAGTCATCTGGAATGACAAATAAAGCGTTCTTGCAGAACTCCCAAAGTTCATCAAGATTCTTTGAATTCATCTTCAATGCCATGTCTGGTTACTGGGCTGGGCAATCCTGGAGCACCTTAACTTTCTTTGCTTTCAGCAACATTGATGTGGAGAAGGAGCGCTATCCTGCTGAAGAATTTCCCCTCTCCTGTGATTTGCAATGTAATGGGCAGCACAAATGTGTTGATACCTCAGGCTGTTGGTGTTGCCATCCACTCTGCAGATCTCTTGCATGCCCATATTGAATGTAACACCAAACCATGATTTTTCCTTCACCAAACTTGACTGATTTCTATAAGAATCTTGAGCTCCAAGAGGTCTTCTGCAGTATTTGTGATGATCTACTATAAAAGATCTGGGTGTCATATTAGACAGCAATTTAACTTTTAAAAATCATATATTCCATGTCACAAAAACTGCTTTCTTTCATCTGAGAAATATCGCTAAGTTACGAAGTATGCTATCCATCTCAGATGCAGAAAAGCTAGTCCATGCTTTTATGACTTCTAGGCTGGACTACTGTAATGCACTGTTTGCTGGCTGCCCAGCATCCTCTATTAACAAACTTCAATTAGTACAAAATGCAGCTGCCAGAGTTGTAACCAGGTCTAGAAAATTTGATCACATCACCCTAATTTTATCCTCCTTACACTGGCTGCCTGTTAAGTTTCGTATTGAATTTAAAATATTGCTTCTTACATATAAAGCTTTAAATAATCTAGCTCCTGTTTATCTAACCAATCTTCTGTCTCGCTACAATTCAACTCGCTCTTTAAGGTCTCAAAACTCAGGGCTTCTGGTAGTACCTAGAATAGCAAAGTCGAGTAAAGGAGGTCGAGCCTTCTCATTTATAGCTCCTAAACTCTGGAATAGCCTTCCTGATAACGTCCGAGGCTCAGACACACTCTCCCAATTCAAAACTAGATTAAAGACCTATCTGTTCAGTAAAGCATACACTTAGTGCACCACTTAGGGGGCTTCCACACAGGTTATGCATCTTGTTGATATACACTGTGAACATCAGCTACGCTAATTATTTTCTTTATTCTCCATTTCCACCTGGGGATACTCTTCCCGAGGCCCTCAGACTATGCAGAGTCACTGATTCGATTCAAGACCAACGACGAGATGATCCCAAGGTTTCCATATCCTGGACCTTGCTGAATCCTGAGCAGCTACTGTGATGGTCATGGAAGAGTGGAGAACATGAGACTGATTCCTGTGATGCTCCAGAGACAGACGAGTCTTTGCTGAGGCCAGCTTCCAGCCTCCGCCACTGAGACTGCAGCTCTGCACAAGACGTTTGGCCAGCGGAGAAATTAAAATGATCGTGCCCAACTGAGCCTGGTTTCTCTCAAGGTTTTTTTTTTCTTCACTTCCGCCATTAGTGAAGTTTTTTTTTCTTCTCCGCTGTCGCCACTGGCTTGCATGGTTCGGGATCTGTAGAGCTGCGCATCGTTGGATTTGCCCTTCAATATTTGGACTCTCAGTAGTGATTATTAAACCACACTGAACTGAGCTCAACTGAACTGAACTTAAACACTACAAACTGAACTACACTGTTCCTATTTACTGTGACCTTTTATGTGAAGCTGCTTTGACACAATCTACATTGTATAAGCGCTATACAAATAAAGGTGAATTGAATTGATTGGGATGCAGTTCAACAGATAATTTATCAGATACCTTCTGCCACTTCTCCAAATGATCAACTACAAGTCAAGTTATTATTTTTTTTTGCTCTTACAACTGGGATCGATGACAAGACTTTTGTCAGGTAGTGTACTGGTATGCTTCTTCTCTGCTTGTGGCATTAGTTGTAAGTGATGATGAGCATTGGTTCATCAAATGACTTTCTCATTCACACCTGCTTATAGTTGTAGATGTCAGTAGGCTACTTCAAAACATTTGTGTAAGATTTTTTTTTCTACAAAATACAGTAATTTACTGTACAATTTAGAAATTTCTTTTACATTCCTATTTTACCATATCTAACAGTTTAATTCTAGCAACCACAACTGCCATTTTTAAACTGTAAATTGTATGGATTTTTTACAATGTAGTGTGTGCTGTAGCATTCATTTATGAGAGTTGTAAATACTAAAATATAAAGATACTATAGTATTTACAATAAATTAGTATTTGTTCATGTCGGAATGATTCCTCACATTCCAACAAAAAAGTAAGTTGTTTGAGAAAATTCTTTAAAATACTATGTATTTAAAGAAATAATATAACTTTTGTCAGCCTAAAACAAAATAATATGATGCAAGTTTTTAAAATTATGTTTATTTAGTTTTCAATATCAAATCGGGGTGGTCCAGCGTGTATTTTTAAGGCAAAACAATCACGTTATTTTTTCATATATCTTACTTTGATTATATACTGCTACTCAGCTAACATGATAATGGCTGTCATATTTCCTAGTTCCTTCGAAAGCCTGCCCTCAAGAGGCTCTGATTGGTCAGCTAACATAATGTGATGTAATTTGAATATTACCTCCACATCACCAGGAAGCATCTCTGTTATAACATTACAGGACCTCTGGCCACGGCCCTTCGCTGTATGGGGTGTATGCACATAATCTGAAGGGTTTATGACATCATTAACCTGGATGTATTTTTTTGTAATCCCCAAACCTCCAACATAAGCTCATTTTGAAAATGTAGTCCTATATACATTTCTGGAGACCGCAAATTATGTAGCCAGAGGTACGTGTGGCTGTATTTCATTTTTAAAAGAATGCTACGGAGTGGTATGACGCCATTCCTTTTTGCGCTTACCAGCTGACTGCTTGCCTCTGTGTGACGGCTTTCCTGCTATAACAAACGCGAGTCAATTAATAAAATTGGTTGGGTTTAGGGAAGGAGGAGGCTGAATCAGTCGATTGGTCGGTCAGTCAGTCATTCAGTCAGTGAGTCAAACAGTCAGTTAACAGCAGCCTCTGGTGGGTTTATAAGAGAACAGCAGGCGCGAATTGCACTTGCGAGAGAAATTTGAGATACGAAAAAGCATACACAGCGGCCTCTCATGGATTCGCGAAAACAAAAACTGCATGAATACACCCCTTCTGGGACGTATTTCGCGGCATCCAGATATGTATATAGAGGTACATTTTCAGAATGAGCCTGTTTTGCAAACTTCGGTTGCTGTAGGCTTTGCTAAGCTAATTCTGTAAAAGCCAATGTCTCCCTTTGCATTGAACTATGAGCGTCTTACATTTAGAGATGTTGTTTATGTTCACAAAGCTACATTACACATCAACTAAACTTTAAAGGGCACATAGGTTACCCCTTTTTTCATTTTTAATATAAGTCTTTTGTGTCCCCAGAATGTGTCTGTAAAGTTTCAGCTCAAAACACCCATTACATTTTTTATTATAGCTGTTTGAAGTGTCTATATTATAGCTGGGAAAAAGTTTTTGCTGTTTTTTGTACTGGGCCTTTAAGGCTAGTCCTCCTGGCCCACCGTTCCCACGTGCTTGTCAGCAATCGCTGCCCTCGGCTGCCTCAGGAAGCAGACCTCACATAACGTGTGTGAGAAATACTACAGTAAGAACTTTAACAATCAGTTTATGATGCATTTTTTGTGGAGTTGCAACAATGAGTCACACACAATATTATTACAAAGTTCATGCACACACACAGCAAAGACACAAACACATAGCGCAGACACATACACACACACACACACACACACACACACACACACACACATAGCTCAGACACACACACACACACACACACACACATAGCGCAGACACACACACACATATCGCAGACATACAGCGCGTTAAGCGCGTTAAGCTTTGCACTCGTTTTGCACGCATATGTGACATGATACTGGTAATATCCACTGCTGTATGGATATCCGTTATGTTAATGTAAAAAATAAACCAGATTTAACGTCCACAAACCGCGATTGAAGCGTCTTTTATAATTGTTTTGACACACGGCTGTGCTGATGAAGTGAATCTGAAGTGAATCGCTATAATTCATGACACACGTGCTCTGTTTTAAAACATTTTAAACTTGTGAAACTCACTCTTGATCACGTTTGATGATGATTGATGATCCTAGAGAACTGAACAGACCTTTTATTCCCGGTTGCTTTGCACTCGTCCTTTCTTGTTGATATGATTATACACGTGACTACCAGACATGTTAATGTGCGCAGCTGTCAATCAATATAGGTGGGCGGGGGGACCGCACTCCTACGTAAAGTTGCGGTCGATCTAAAAAACGCTCCAATTGGTCCACCGTTTTTATGTTGTTAAATTTAAAAAAAAAAAGGACTGGGTGTGTTTATTTCACCCCAATATGAATATAAAATAAAATTTTCACCATAGGTGCCCTTTAAAATATGATATCGTAGTGGACTTCCCCTTTAAGCAAAAGCATTCATATATTTGTAATTGTGACCAACATGGTGTCTAAAACATTTCTAACATTAGTAGGATATTTCTAAATGAGTCCATCGGCGTATTTCTTCTCATTCCAGCCCAAAACAAACCCCTCTCTGCATCAGTCCCATAAAGGAAGCCGCCTGTGTCTGCATGCAATTCTCAAGTAGGATTAGTTCACCATGAGAGCTGAAAGAAAGACCCATGTACTCCATTTCCTGGGCTCCGAAACAAGTGCAGGTGGCTGAAGGGGTCGGATTACACCCCAATGAAAGTTCCCCCTTCCCTTTGGTCCCTCCTTCCCTTCCAGCCCCCCTTTCGCCCACCAGGCCAAAGCATTGCGTGATCTGAGAATTCCTGCAGACTAGTCCTAATTCTTCTGACAGATGGACACACTTAATCTGCAGCGCTCAGGCTGGAAGTAAGTACTACAACCTGTGAACAGGCAGCCCGGACAGCCACCTGTCAGGACCCCGTCACATGATAGGCACCGCATGGCACAGCTAAGCTATTAGGGCATATTGTGCGGAAATAAGCCTGGATTTCTGGACAAATCTGATTAAATAAAGGTTCGCAAATTTGGAGAGTCATTTCAAGTGTGTTACATACTCCCCCTCTTTCCTAATCCATCTTTTTTTTAGACATTTGTCACAATTTGCATACTATAAATCCTAAAATTTTAGATATTTGAAAAAAAGTCTCCCAGATCATATTATGTTAAAATAATACAAAGTTACCAGGATGGTCTACTATTTTTGGCAGTAATTGGAAATACATTGTGCACTGGACATCAATTTGATTTGTTATTAGATTGATTTTTAAGATCTACAATAATGGCAGATGTGCAAAAACAAATAATATTTATTATAACGATTACCATTAACATTCAAGTTTCATCTCCAATATGATATATTAAATGTGGACAAAAGTTTTTTTTTTTGTTGTAATTTATTTATCCCTGCTCTAATTTTACACTGTAAAGAGCTTTGAAAGGCTCCTTTAAATGCGCCATTGACAATATAGTTATTATTACTATTTTAAAGGTTTATTTTAAATTATTTTAAAGGTAAAATTGTTTTCTGCTATATATGTAGCAGATTCAGTGCATCCGGAAAGTATTCATAGCACTTCACTTTTTCCTAATTTTTTTATGTTGCAGCTTTATTACAAAATGGATTAAATTCATTTATTTTCTAAAATTCTACACACAATACCCCAAAATGACAATGAAAAAAGATTTTTTGAAATTGCTGCAAATTTATGAAAAATTACATGTACATAAGTATTCATAGCCTTTGCTCAATATTTTGTTGATGCACCTTTGGCAGCAATTACAGCCTCAAATCTTTTTGAATATGATGCCACAAGCTTGGCACACCTGTCTTTGGGATTTTTTGCCCATTCCTCTTTGCAGAACTTCTCAAGCTCAATCAAGTTGGATGGGAAACAAAGGTGTACAGCCATTTTCAGATCTCTCCAGAGATGTCCAATAGGATTTAGGTCTGGGCTCTGGCTGGGCCACTGAAGGACATTCACCGAGTTGTTGTGAAGCCATTCCATTGATATTTTTGAAATTTTGGCAATGTGCTTTGGGTCATTGTCCTGCTGGAAGATGAACTGTCACCACAGTCTGAAGTTAAGTGCTCTCTAAAGCATGTTTTCATTTAGCTGCATTGCTGCATTCATATTTCCCTCTATCCTGACTAGTCTTCCAGTTCCTGCTGCTAAAAAACATCCCCACAGCATGATGCTGCCACCACCATGCTTCACTGTAGGGATGGTATTAGCCTGGTGATGAGCGGTGCCTGGTTTCTGTAAACGTAACGACTGGCATTCAAAACGTCACCTAACGTCAAACACGTGACCTACTCACAACATATTGACGTCCAAATGGGATCTGGGTTAGATGTCGAAATTACAGACCTAGTTTGCACGTCGTGTAGGCGTACAGAATTGGTCTTCGACCGACGGACGCAATATAGACATAATCTGCAAGTCCGTCAGACGTCTAATGGTTAGTGGCTACACTGTACAAAGTGCATGACAAAAAGATCATTTAATATTTTATTCAGTGTGATTGATGTAAGTTGAGATGACTAGAAGAGTTTATTTGATTCAACAACAAAACAAAGTTTATACTGTAGGAATATGTAGATATTCATTCTACAGTAACTTTAAAACTGGGCGTCACGGTGGCGCAGTGGGTAGCACAATCGCCTCAAAGCAAGGTCTCTGGTTCGAGCCTCCTCAGCTGGGTCAGTTGGCATTTCTGTGTTTGGAGTTTGCATGTTCTCCTCGTGTTCGCGTGGGTTTGGTAAAATGTTGTGGTAAAATGTGAACGTGCTTTGACGATCGCTGACAGATGGAGATTCGGCTGAGGGGAATAAAGGATTAAAGTTAATTTTCACAACAATACCACAGTATATCCAACCGTGTGCTGTGTTTGTTCCTGTCATTTTTCGGATGATTGATACAATAACTATATGTTAAATGTATATATGTACTACATGTATAAATATGTGTTTAATTGTTAAGTTGTAATGACCCCGTGCGGCTTGTAGTCACGAATATATTATAGATGAGTGCATGTACTGTATTTCTCAAGTTAAATCTGTATGGGGCTGTTCACATATCGCGTCCAAAACCACGTTAAAAACGTGATGCGTGCTTCTTCCTTTACCGATTAAAATGTGTTTCTGAACTCATGATCCTCTGCTGTTTGCCTTTGCTATGGCCACCATCAGCTGATCCTCACACACGGGACGCGGTCAATTTTCAAACTAGTTCAACTTTTGCCACTGTGTGGATCAATACTGAATGTGTGTCATTATTACTTGGAGTTAGGTTTAAGAGTAGAGTAATATGCTGGTGTTTAACTGCATTGCTTTATTGCATTCCTGCATTGAGCTCTCACATACTTTCTGCTATTTCATACTGTAGCCGTGGTGTCAACCAATCACAACAGACTGGGTCATCAGTCCAATCAGTGCAGATTGCACTAAGGAGGGGTTTGGGAACAAATGAATCGCTGAACAATTCAAATAAGAGTCGCTGGGATAATTAGGTAAAAATAAATGCATATTATAAGACAATGAAAGTGTTTTTTGACCTTGCACACATATCAGCATGTTGTTGGAGACCCCCAAAACCAAAATATGAGCTTTTTAAATGCAAAATAGGGGCTTTTTCTCTCTTAAGATGACTGTCAGGGCACCAACATGGTCTGTTAAAGTGGTTTGTCCCAAAGCTTGCCAACTTTTCTGATACACACTCAAAAGTATATACTTTATCTTCATAAAAAGAGTACTTAGTAGGCGAATTGAGACACAACAACTAAATCTTTTATTTTGCATCTCTAATTCATTCGATGCTCCTTTAAGATGACACATCTTTAACTTCACCCTAAACCTGGGTTGTTTCCCACAGCATGCTAACAGATGGATATCATTTTGATAGTTTAAGTGTCCGAGGAAGTAGAGACAGAGCTGCTGTAAGATCCCATCTAGACCAGACAACAGGTGAGCGGTTACGGTCAGCCGGCAAATCTTACTGATATTCTAACCTATTGAACTTTCCCAGAACAGGGTTCCCCTGTAGACACACATTATTGCATTGCGGGACCTGTTCTCTGTGCTTTGATCCAGTCAATGTGAAGCAGATCTGTGGCTGTGGTCTTAACAGTGAGATAATGAAAGCAGGCTGACTGGGAGAGAACTGACCCAGCACAATGCCTCTCTTTCAGCCTGCTGGCATGAGCTGGTGGATACTTGTACTACAGCTAGTAAAGTGACTTTCCAGCTTCAGCACCTTCAGCTGATAAAGTGGAGGGCAAACAGGAAACGACTCTTTTTTTTGGTTCAGAAGATATTTAATTTAGTTGTCTGTTTCCACCTGGTATTAACGTGTTTTAAAGGGCACATATGATGAAAATCATCGTTTGTAAGCTGTTTGGACAGACTGTTTGTAGGTAGTGTGTCTACGGTCATATTAGAGTCATAGAAAGACAGAGGCCTGTTTCAGTAAGGAGGTTTAACCAACTCGGATTTTAAACTTAAACTCTGAGTTGACTTACAGAGAGATTAAAACTCAAGTTTTCGGTTTCAGAATAGTTGATCTGAGTTAGGTCAATCAACTCTGAGTAGACCAACTCAAAGTTAAGCACGCACACCGCAACTGTAAAAAGGCATTATCAATGGAGCGCAGATATTACGAGTCACCATGGCAACATCTGAAAAAAGAGATCAGCATTTCTTTCTCCAGCTGAACTTGATGTGCTCATGCAAAGTTATAGCAATTATGAGCATATATTTAAAAAAGCAAAACCACTGCATCATGGAAACAGAGACAGTTAGCATGGGAAAACATCTGCTCAAGTCAATGCTTAAGTTTACATTTAAAGTATTTAAGTTATTAATTCATTCATTTTCTTTTCGGCTTATTCCCTTCATTAATCCGGGGTCGCCACAGCGGAATGAACCGCCAACTTATCCAGCACATGTTTTACACAGCGGATGCCCTTCCAGCATCTCTAGGAAACATCCATACACACTCGTTCACACTCATCCACTACGGACATTTTTAGCCTACCGAATTCACCTATACCACATGTCTTTGGACTGTGGGGGAAACAGGAGCACTAGGAGGACACCCACGCACATACAGGAAGAACATGCAAACTCCACACAGAAACGCCTGAGGCTCGAACCAGTAGCCTTCTTGCTGTGAGGCGACAGCACTAACCACTCCACCACTGCGTCGCCTATTTAAGTATAATAAAATAAGAAATGTGATGTGTGACATATATTAAGTTTTCACTTGAAAAAGTGGGGAAGTGGCTGTAATTTTGAAGTTGTTTTAGATGTAATTGAATTAAATAACATAAAATAGGCTACTGCATAGATTCTACAACAAATTTGACAAAGCAAGAATGCAGATAATTTTAACTCAATGTTCAGTGGAAATGTTTACTTTAAGGTTCCCACTTTTCCACACGTTGATCAGTTTAAGATCAGTTTAGACATTTCTAAAATTGAGTTTTTAATAGACGTAAAAGTGCACTTTTGTGTGTCTGCCTTTATTATTGATCGAGTGGTAGAGGTTGATACGACATTTAGAATGTGAGCAGAACTAAAAAATTGTGTTTAGAATGAGTAATAATCCTATTAATCTAGATACAGTAGATGTCCCTATTGAGGGTCAGTGAATTTAAGATAATTATTCATTAAAAAAGGACAAGCCATTCTCGTACGTGACTTGGTCCTTTGTGCATACCTGTCAACATTGTGATGTGAAAATAAGGGATATGCCCACCATAATAAGGGATAAAAAGCTCCAAGATCGACATCTTTAGATATTATTATTATTAATTCTGTATATATGTCTGTTCAAACACGCACCCCAAACCCAGACTTTCGCTCCATTTCAAATCGCGTGTACAGAATCCATTTGGGTAACAGCATGTATTTATCACTATGGAGCGTGTCAGCTGACCGCTATATGACTGTTTTGAGGATTGCATATAAAGGGGAGACTGCACCTGTAATGAAAAGTAAAGGGAATCCCGCCGTTTTTATATTTATTTCAAAGTGTTTTCATGCCTAAACAAAGCGAAAGCACAGAACAGACTCGCATTTAAGAGCAAGGGGCGGCCCCTGGTGGTTCGGCGGTATGGGTTGCTTATAGGAAGGCTCGGCTCTTTAATGTTTATTTGGCACCCTTCAGAAAAAGACTGAAAATACGGGAGAAATACGGGAAAATACTTTTATGGGATGATAGCGGGATAGAACTGTAAGATATGGGAGAATCCCGGGAAAAACGGGAGGGTTGACAGGTATGCCTTTGTGTGACTGAAATGTAGGCAGTAGCTATGTTTCCATCCAAAAATGCAAGTTAAATTTATGTGCAAAACAGGAATATTGCATAAAAGACGTGCGATTAAAGCAATGTTTCCATCCAATGAATCAAAGAGAACCTGATTAACTGGTGCCAAATATCAACAGTAAAAACAAAATTTACAGTGGTAGAAGAAGCTGTGTGAATCTTTTCTTTATTTAATAAATGACTTTTTACTCAGAAGACAATGCCGACACACAATGAACGCGTGGTTGTGTTTGAAGCCATGAGACACGGAAAACACGCTCTTGACACGCTCCAGACACACTGGAGGTCATTAATTATACAATAACACTAATACTGAAACGGTTGAGGCATTTTAGAATAACCAAAAAGTACTGGAATTTGTTCGGTAAAAGTGTTTCCATCGTAGTTTATGCGCATCTTTTCTTGTTGAATAAAAGTTTATTCTGATCAGTTATGCACATATGTTTTTCATGCCTATTTTCAAAGGTTATGTGCATCTTGATGTTTTCATCAACTCTTTTTTATGGCATCTTCAAAATGCACATAAAATATGTGGGTGGAAACGTAGGGCTAAGGTGAGAAATACCACTTCGTCTTTAAAAAAATGGGAGGAGACCAACAGAAACTGAGAGTTTAGTGGATAAAACCTGCTCCTGACCAGGTTAGGTTCACAGAGTAAGTTACCATGGTAACTGACTCTGAGTTAAAGTTATCTCTCTTTCAGAAACAGGCTTGACTTACCCTGCTTTCTCGAGTTTGACAAACCTGCCATTTTGAAATGGAAAACCCAACCAAATTGATTAAGAGCTGCATATTAACATGTGTCCGCAGTAATGCGTATAATCATATAAACAAGACAGGGCATGAGCAAAGCAACTGGTATTAAAAGATCTGTTCAGCTCTCTGTGATCATCAATCATTATCAAATCTGATCAAGAATGAGTTTTATAAGTTTAAAATGTTTTTCAAACAGTGCATGTTTATAATGAATTACAATGATTTTACCGTTTTTATCACCACAGCCTTCTGTCAGTACAATTATAAAAAAGACGCTTCAATCCTGAGTTGTAAATGTTAAATGAGGTTTATTTTGTACATTAACATAACGAATATCCATACAGTAGTGGATATTAACCTGTATCCTGTCACATTTGCCTGTAAAAACACGCGCTGTGTGTGTGTGTGCGTTTTGTAACGACTTTGCAGAAAGGCTTGAATTAACTCCACAACAAATGCATCAACTAGCCATTGGAAAAGTTCTTACTGTAATATTTCTTATAAATGTTACGTGAGATCTGCTTCCTTCATGTCTATCACTGTGCTGTTTATCTGACACAGCCAAGGCAGAGATTAAGGCACACTCTGACAGGAACATAAGAACGGTGGGCGGGTAGAACTAGCATTAAAGGCACAGGCCACAAAAACAGCTACACTGTGTTCAGAGCTGAAAATCAAATATTCTGAAAGCTATAATAAATAATCTGATGGATGTTTTGAGCTGAAACTTTACAGACACATTCTGGAGACACAAAAGACTTATATTAAATCTTGAAAAAGAGATCAAATAGGTGCCCTTTAAGTAATCAAATCAATTTCCCATCAGCATTAACACGCATTCAAATGTGTTTGGATTTCAGTGGGACCCTTCACACTTCAAAACTCCTTCTCTGGTCAAGTGTTCCGATCTGATTTATAGCCAAAAATAAATGTATTGATCTTGTTTTAAGAATATGTAATATCAGATAGTGTAAGATTGTAACTCTTGACTAGATTTTTTTTCTTCTTTTTTTCTTACTTGGTAAAGCTTAAATTTAGCTGCAAAATTAATATATATATATTGAGTCATATACACATATATGTTTTGTGTTTATGTCATCAATCATTCAGAGTATTAGTAACTTAAACATTATAAGTTCAGTTATCAAATCAGTATGAGTTCAGTTAATAAAATGAATTGAGTTCCGCTACTCAAATGGTTTGTTATTGTTTCTGGCGTTAGAGTTAACACAAAACAATTATTTTATTAATTTATAACTCATTCGTTTTGAGTTCTGCTTAAGATAATCTGCTTATGAGTTACCATATCTCTTTTCATTAAGTCAAATTAACTTTTTTTAAATTATAAGTTAAATTTAAACTTATTTTTCAGTGCAAGGTTTTACATTGTAGTCTTTAGTGATGAAAAGTTTTAATTTTTCATGTTTCAAGAAATTTTACTATGTACAATTAACTTACAGCACTTGGGTGCATTTCCGAAAACCATCGTTAGCCAACTAAGGTTGCAAGTTGTGTCGTTACAAACATAGTTCGCTGATTTGCCTTTTCCCAAATCCATTGTTCCAACGAACATTCGCAAACTGTGTCGCAAACTTTTGCGCTTGCAGCTACACCTCTGGAGCTGTAGTTAGAAACATAGCTTCTGGCTGTCTTCTGTTTCCAGTTATCCTCCTATGCCCTATTCGTTTAGAACATTCTAACATTTAAACTTGGAATTATTTTTTAAAAAGCATTAAAGAAATCTCTCTTTTAAGTGTAATTTGCTTTCAAAGTATTTTTAAAGTTCAGTTTTAGCAATCTTCATGTTTACAATTGCACCCTTCGCAGTGCACTTTGAAAACATTGATGTCATTTTGAACACAGCCGTATCTCATGATGAAAGCTATAGGTGACCTATTACCTTAAGAGACCATTTAAATATATTTCAATTAGTATAGAAAACGAGTGGATGTTTTTACCAAAACTAATAATGGATGTTTTTAATGCATGTGCGTGTAAAACAATATCATTTGCACAAGGAAATTATAGGGTTCTTCTCCAAAGAAGTTGTTACCACCCCATTAAGAGCATCATTATGGGCATTTTACGTTATAACTAACGTGGTTCAAACAATGGATCTGCGACAGAGAAACTGCGGGTTTTGGGAAACACTCGTCACTACATCATTTTTTTGCTATCTTAACAGGGCTATAGTGAAGCAAAGCAAGTACGAAAACCTTGTTTGTTTGGGTTCATCACATTAGTTTTGCGAGGTTACATGTTTGCCTTACTATTATTCATTCATTTTCCTTCAGCTTAGTCCCTTTATTAATCAAGGGTCACCACAGCGGAATGAACCACCTGCCTTGATTTTAATGATATGAAATTCTAAAGTAGTACAAAACAACTAGTTGCTGACATCTCGTAAACCATACAGTGAGTCCGTGAGAGAGTTCAGAACAGGTCTCAGGTCTCAATTTGGACTCAAACCAGGATTCAACATGCTATCTTCTGTTTTTTGTTCAGTCGCTCCCTTTGAACATAAGTACCCTGTGAAGTGGACTTTAAAGAGTTTTCTGCCATCTTATTAACATAAGTGAATCACTAAATAAAAGGTGCGATCGATATGAAGCACGGCTGCAGCCGGCAACCAACGAGATTAGCCGCGCTGCATGATGACAGATCACAAGGCGTGATCAATGATTTATTTATTTATTGCAACAACAACAAAAGAGTTACAATTATTAATTAGATTTCAGTAGCCTATAAAAAAGTATAATCGGAGAAACAATGAAAAAACGAGACGGCACATGAAAAGGAAATAAATATCAATGAATAAGCCTATTAAACAAAGCAAGAAGTACAAATTCTTGCAGTTTAAATCCCTCTTTAGGCTACTAAATGTTGAATGGTATGTTAATACTGTTCCAGTTAGTTTGAATATGCTATAAAGGGGTTTACATTTATTTATGGATATTAAATTTTCCAGTAAGTAACACTAGGTTTATGCAAAAACGTGCATTATATAACATTCTATAAATAATATAAATTATTGAAATTATTTTGGATAATGAAAGCATTCACATTAATCCAAAAACATTGAACAAAAGGGCATTCCCAAAAATAAGTAAGCTTATTTTTAAATTTCTGTATAAACAGCTTGACGTGAAAAAAATTATTTTATAAATATATAAATAATTTTAGAAATTATTTTAGATTTTCTTAAACATTTGTGGCATGATCAAGAGTGACTATTATTTTCCAAGTCTGTAAGACTTATTTTAGTTCATATTTGTTTATTTACCAAAATAAACATAATTTTAATCATTTATGGAGCTAAATAGGCCTACATTAAATGGTCGAAAATAAAAATGGTCAAAAATAAACCTACGCAAGCCATCTAACTTTCATAAACAGTTTATTTTTACAAAAAAAGATGATTGCTGCAGTAAAATATTTGTAGTCTTTTAATAAGCATGTGCACAAGATGACAGAAATGACGAAAAGCTAATTGTTTGTTTGTTTAATGACAAGATTTGAGCTCAAAATGGCCATATTCTGCATTGAATAATAAATAATACGATGGGTATTTTGAGCTGAAACTTCACAGACACATTCTGATGACATCAAATTCTTATCTTACATCTTGTGAAAGGGGTAAAATAGGAGTCATTTAAAAACAAAATTCGAGCTTAAAGTTGGCATGAATCGGAAGTTGCTGAGGCTTTTATTTTAGTATGTGGATGTACTTCCAGTACTACGGGCTGGGGCTTATTTGCACATCGTTCCAATCTAACAATAAGGGGTGTAGATAACAATTTTGTGGGGGAACCATCAAACTAATGTCAACCAATAAGGACCACCATTCCAATGTTTAGCCTTTGATTGAAGATTACTCATTCACTTACCTTCGGCTTAGTCCCTAATTTATCAGGGGTTGCCACAGCAGAATGAACCACATTTACTCTCTGGATGGCTTACACTAACTCATGAACCCCCAGTGCTGGGAAACACCCATACACTTATTTCATTCACATACCATCATACACTAAGATCATACACAATTTAGTTGATCCAATTCATCTGTACTACATACTTTTGGACTGTAGCAAAAACCAGAGCACCCAGAGGAAACCCACGCGAACACAGGGAAAACATGCAAACTCCACACAGAATGGCCTGGGACTCGAATCAGCTACCTTCTTGCTTTAAGAGCTCCAACCACTGAGTCACCATGCCACCCATTGATTGACTATTACCAAAACCCATTTTCTGGTTCACCTATAAAATAACAATGTACAAAATAAAACATAGTACATTTTTATTTTACACAGACTTTAAATGCGAATACTTTGTTGCTTTATGAGCTGGATGTTGCACTCAAGTTGCGGGGGTGGGCTGAAACAAAAGGCTCAACTTCGGTTTTTGGGTTTTAGCCTTCTTTCGGACTCACAGAGGAAGGATATTTCACTTTCCTGCTTGTAGTAAATGACTTCTCCTGTTGCACTCACACAATGGTCACTCTGTTGGGCCCTTTTTAAAGGCGTTGAGCCTGCATGGTTCGGCAGCCCTCCCCGGCCTTTGCTTAGCCACCCAAACGGCAGGCGTAAGGCAAACAGATCCAGCCTCCACCGCAGCCTTTCAGTGCCCCGTCCTGCTTCTAAGAGGCTTATGTCCTCACCCAGGGGTGGTAGGAAGCATGGATGAATGGATGAAGGAGGGAGGGACAGGAAGGATGAAGGTATCGGCCCAATCAGCCATTACTGCTGAGATCAGAGTAGATGAAGAGTGACCGGTTAAGTGAGAAACAGCATCGCCTTGCTGTCCTTTAAAAAGTTTGAAACTCCCCTCGGTGAACTATTTGGTTGACTTTCAAAGAGGTGATGAGGAAATGACTGTTATGTCAGACTTAGATGGAGATGCAAAGTCTTTCTTGCTTTAGGAGGTTTTGGCATTGTAGAAGGTGCCATAATTGTTTGCTAATCTGCGAGGAAGTGGTGTTTGCATGAGTACATTGAGACACAGGCGAAGGATGGGTCTATTAAATAGGACCCCATTCAGTGAATGAATGTGAATGGAGGGATGAATAGTTCCTTAACACAGATGAATACAAGCGCATGGCTTCGCACAATGGCAGACCACAGGGACCTTTCTTTGAAATCAGGAGTTAATCTGGAAAATTCTTGGCAGCAGGCACCCAAAGCACAAATCCTGATGCCGGGAGAATGGCACACTGGCACAATGTCAGCTAAAGGCCGTTAATAAGGTTTTACAGCCCACATGCAAGTCAAGTGAAGAAAAGATAAATGCAGTTAGCACGTTTGTCTGGTCCAGTTCTGCTTTTGTTTCATCTCAGGAAGAACATGTTTGTAACACAGATTTGTGTTTACTTTATTCTAAAATGAATCAAATGCTATTCACACAAAGAATCAGATAATTATAACAATCTTTTTTTGCAGCTACCTTGGTTTTTGCTGCATGCTATCCTAGATTCTCACTGCATGTAGGCCTTGAAATACGTTATTTCCATTAAAAAAAAGGCAAAATCAATTCTGTTTGGTGTTTGTGTAAAAAAAAAAACAAGTGTATTTTGATCAGTGAGTATGTTTCCAGTCACACCACAATGAAAAAATCTGGGGTGAGTTTCCAAAAATCATCGTTAGCCAAATAAGGTTGCGAGTTCTGTCGTTACAAACATAGTTAGTTGATTCGGCATTTCCCAAACTCATTGTTCCAACAAACATTCACAAACTGCATCACAAACCTGTACGCTTGCAACTACACCTCTAGAGCTGTAGTTAGAAACATAGTTCCTGGCTGTGTTCTATTGCCAGTTATCCCCCTGTGCCCTATTCGTTTAGAACATTTCAGCAATTAAACTTGGAATTAATTAGGTGTAATTTGCTTTCAAAGTATTTGCTTTCAAACTTTTGTGTTCCCTCCATAATGCTTTTTAAAATGTATGTAAAAAATATATATATAATCCCCCCCCCCCCCCCCCCCCAACCCCTCCCAAAAAAATTATTTCTTTCTCTAAAGAAGTCGTTACTCTGCCCCGTTTAAAGCAACATTATGGATGTTTTACGTTATATCTAACGTGGTTCAAATGATGGATCTGCGAAAAAAGCAACTGCGGTTTTGGGAAACACTCATCACTATATTGTTCTTTTTCCTAATGATGCATCGTACTATGATAGTTCAGTCAAGAGTTATGTTGTTGTTTGGGAAACGTACCTCTGTTCAGTTAGATTCAAGCTTTAGATCACATACCCCAAGCTGCTGCTGTTGCACGAAAGGGTTTGACTAGTGTTGCTATATAGTGTTGGAACAGAAAGTTCTGGAATGGAATATATCTAAGTGTTTGTTAGTGTCTTGGTGACATTTTGAAGCCATAAACAGTGACTAGAACTTCTGTAACAAGGAATTGGCAAGAACATTTTTATGTTTTAAGTTTATATCACAAGAAACTTTGCTTCTGGTAGTACCAGAAGTTATGTATCTTATTCTACTGTTGTATGTTATGCAGCAAAGAAATTTAACCCAAATAGAAAAACCTAGAAGATACTTAACTGAGGAAAAAAGTGAATGAACTGCTGGTTTAAATCTCACTTGGAGTGGGTCAGATGCAGACATAAAGTACATTGCTACTATAATACGTACTCCCAAGGCCGTTTTTATTAAAGTTGATATTTAGCTGCACCATGTTGGTGTTTCGTAACAACAAATTAATTTTTTGGGTGGTTAGCCCAACGCTCAACCCCCAACCTGGGGGACCAGGACATGCACACATACGCTACGGACAATTTAGCTCACCCATTTCACCTAAAGCACATGTCTTTGGACTTGTGGGGGAAACTGGAGCACCTGGAAAGCCCACACGAACACAGGGAGAACATGCAGACTCCGCACATAAATGCCAACTGGCCCAGCCAGGGCTCGAACCAGCGACCTTCTTCGCATTATCAACAATAATGCAGAGATCAATTGGTTGAAGACAATCAGCTGTTTCTCCTTCAGTGTGAAAGTGTATGATAGCCTAATAGTGTAATAATAGCCATGTAGTGAAAGCTTTATAAGTAAACCTCACTCTTCTGAACTCGAGAGATGTAATAGCAACACACTTTAGAGTAGTGTTCCCCAACTCTATTCCTGACAGAACACCAACAGTACAAGTTCAAATTCTTCCTAATCAAACACACCTGAATCAACTCATCAGAACATTAGAAGAGACTCCAAAATCTGCTGTCTTCACACGGCACACGGCGAGCTCACATCATCCAGCATGCGTGTCGAACTACACTACCCACAATACACTTCGCTATGGACTACAACTCCCGTAAATAGCAGTCTTAAAGCGGCCACTTTCTATTTCCCCTCTCCTGCAACACTAGTGTGCAGCTAAAGCAAAACTGATACTAAAATTGTTTTACATTTGGTTTTGTAGTTTGGGCCTAAATAAATGTTTGTTGCAGCTTTTAATAATTTAAGTCCATTTGATTGACTATATATAAATCAGTGGATATTATTACCGCATTTATTGGGTAAAATTACTACTTTTTACTGTCCTTCAATGTGTTTTGGTCATTATCAATGCACTGTCACTTTAATTGAGCTTGAGCAGTGCGGCAAAAATAGACCCAGCGCGAAACTATCGCGGCACTGCTGCTTCAGCGACGCTCACGTCTCGCAATGACGCGCTGCTGCTACGAGCGGTATGAAAGCTCTAATCTTTTTACAAGGATGCCGAAAAAACACGCGCGACTCACGCTCTGCTCAGGCGCTGCTGACGCTTGCAGTGTGAAACAGGCTTTAGGGAGGGTAAGTGTAACAGAGACCACCTATTAAGAGCTGTGCAGGTAAGTCCAACTTCTTTGGCCTTGGCCTGACTAGATAGATAAGGGTCAGGGGGGATTGGGTGAGGTGTGAGAGTAGAACTGGAGGGATTACATTGGTGCCATGTTTTGAATTTTAGTGAGGTTTAGTGTGACAGAGAGGCCAGATAGTAAAAAACTGCAAGTAAACCTCATTCTCCTAGCCTCAAGAGTATGCAATTGTTAGTAATTTTATTCAGGTCTTGTTAAATATTGACCTTATTCCTTAATGTACGAGTGGGCTTAGCCATTGTAACCTTATTGGCATGAGACTTCTGGACTTATTCACTTCCATCGATTTTTGTAGTAAAAACTGCTTGTTATTCTGCTTGATGTTGCAAACGGGTAGCTTGACTGTTAGTTGCTGTTTACTATTACTAGTCATTACTTCATTACATTATATAGGCAGTAAAACAATCGCAGAAAAGAGCTTACTTTGTCAATAATTTTTTTCCTAATTTCAAACAGAATTCCTCCAAAAATAAAGCCTGTTTTGGCTTTATTACATACCAATGCAATTCAAATAACATACCAATGCAAACTTTTTTGTGGGAGTTTGTTTTGGCCCCAATACAACTTTGAGCTTTTTTGGTCCATGGCGATAAAACAATTGTTGATTGTGTTCTGGAACTCCACCTTCTTTGATAAGCTAGTACAGTTGTCCCTCGTTATTCGCGGGAGTTGTCATGTCATGTCATTTTCATCCCCTTATCCAGGGCCGACTTCTCTCCCCCCAGACACTTCCTCCAGCTCCTCTGGAGGATCCTGAGGCATTTCCAAGCCAGCCTAGAGACATAGTCCCTCCAGCTTGTACTGGGTCTTCCCCGAGTCCTCCTCCCGGTTTGACATGCCTGGAACACCTCCCTAGGCAGGCATCCAGGAGGCATTCTAAACAGATGCCCGAGCCACCTCAGCTGACTTCTCTCGATGTGGAGGAGCAGCGGCTCTACTCTGAGCTCCTCCCGGGTGACAGAGTTCCTCACCCTATCTATAAGGTTGTGCGCTGCGACCCTGTGAAAAAAACTCATTTCGGCCGCTTGTATACAAGATTTTGTCCTTTCGGTTATGTTCTAAAAATAACACGCGATAGGCGAACATTGTGAAGTAGTTTGCTTTATTTTTTTACAATTATTATAGATATTTTAAGGTTGTAACTACACTTTATACACTTTTCTCATACAAGAATTAACATTATCACACTATTCTTTTTTGTTTAAACAATCTCACACATCATAGAAAAGTAAGTCCAGTATTATAGAATGAAACCAAAGATCAAAACTTGTTTTTAATCATAACATTTATTCTGCTATCACGCCCTACAATCCCATAACTTCTACCTTCCTTTAGCATGTTCAACTTTTTGTGTGATGTTCAGCATCTTCCTTTGGGTGTTATCGCAGGTGTCTTTGATGGTGCAGAATGTTTCGTTGACATTGTGCTATTTGTTGGGGAGAAAACTTGCAAACATGCAGTACAGCTCTTCAGAGTCACACTGCTGGCAATCAAAGATTTCTGTAAATTTGGCAAGCTTAACGCATCCTGTAAAGAAGACACTTCACAGAGGAGATTGATTGACAGTGGTCTACAGCCAATCAGGATGCAGAACACAATGCGCTAATCAGGATGTATTGTAGAAAAAAAGCATGTCAAATTGCATTAAAAAATTTCGCGTAACTGCAAGGCCGTGAAAGGTGAACCGCGTTATAGGGAAGGACCACTGTATTTGTAGTGTCAAGGCCAGTCTTGCTATTGTGGAGATTGATGTACTGTGCTTTTTTGCATGTTTCACGTATAGCAATACACTATTAAGGAGGTTGTCAAGCCGCATGGTGCACATATATATGAAAAATTCATAATCTCTGCTCATTTACTTGTGGGAATGACATCCCGCCCTACACATAATTCTCTCCTCATATATCTGTATAAAAGCCTATTACATATCCAGAATACACTGTGAACTTGTCTGGCTCAGATCATATTGCTTTCTCACTACAATCTATCCGCTCCAGAGTTTGTTACAAGCGAGCCGGGACCACCTCATTCAGGCGATCTCGGACCGATTGTTTTGGCGTGGATCCGAGCATGATTGCTGGATTCACATATGCCAAACAAACCGCGCTAACTGGGGAAGCACGCCAAGTTCCGAAACAAAAGTCAGAACCCGGTGCTTAGATATCATCTACGCAACATGTTCTACATTTTCTATACCATAAAATGACTTTTCTCAAACCCACCATCACTGATGTGTTTAGGGGTTCATGCAAGCACCACCTTGGGGCACACCCAACCCCAAAGGTCAAAAAGTTCAAAAACAGTATACCATCGCTCAGCCTATTCAAACTTTTTTTTGCCCTCTAATAAAGAGCGAAAAAAAAGTATACGAGGCCTTTAGTGTACCCATATCCCAAGGTGGTTGTGTGTGTGACGTCGAAATGTTTACTAACAGTAAACCACTGCTCAGGCATTTCAAACTTCTTACTACCTCAAAACAAAGACCAAAAAATAACTTCATTGTGAGTATATTGAGCTAAAAAAATTTAAATAAATAATAAAATAACAAATAATAATTTGTTTTCTGTTTCAGTGAAGAGTTCTTCAAAGAACCATTTTATTAGTGTAAAAGAACATTTTAAACATCTAAATAACTTTTTTTCACTATAAACAACCTTTTGTGGAATGGAAAGTTTCTTTGTTTTTTTAAAGGTCCCTCAAGGACCCATCAATGCCAATAAAAAAGCTTTATTTTTAAGAGTGTAGTGGATGTTATTGACCCTTAAACTGACCGCTCTTCGGTTTCAGGCCAGAACTCTTTCAGTTAAGCACTGCCTGTACAGGCAATAGAGAAATGCTGTGTTCTCACGTACAGATGTGCCACAGTTCGGAACTGTGATTCAGATCAACCCAACACAAGACTCATCCTTCATTGTGCAACTTTTTTTATGCCGTAAGCCAGGAAATCCTGGCTTGGCGTGCCGGTTTGGCTACCAGTCTATTGTCTAACCCTGGCTTCAGAGACTCCATTGAAGTTCTCCACCCAGCTGTAAAATTGGGTAGAGATGGGACCCCCTCTAAAAAAAAAAGATATTGCCCCACAGCCGGGTTAGAGCGCGCCGAAGGTGTAAGCTTAGGAGGCCAAACATGCCATATTCACTTCCTGCCTCTTCCTCCTCAGCTCTCCAGTTTCCTGCCTGGAGCTATTGAGTTTCATGGTGCATTTCCACACATCGGACATATGCGTTCAGCAACATTAGAGAAGAGCAGATTAGCATAACAATCCCTCCAGGAGATGTTTCCTCAGGAAGTGATTTGCTGTATAATTGTTACTGGCCCAAAGCAAATGAAAAATCTCCAGGAATATGTAATTGTCTGAAAGTATCAGTGAGCACAGCTTTGTCTGAATGAAACAGTAGAGGAATTTGGGGTTTGGATGAGAATCCAATTTTACTGCCAAAGGTTTCTGTGGACAAAACCACATGCCTGATCTGAGCAATCGATGTGCAGATATTTTGTGGGAACTTTTGTTGTTCCTAAAAATCCACTAGAAATGGTTTCTTTTAGAATAATGTTATCTGGTTTTGTTCTCTCTGTTACACATTTGCATGGTTAGAGGTCAAAAGATGTTTCTTCCAACGTCTTGCAGCAAGCTTGAAGCAATATTTTTTGTTACCCAGCATGCTTTCAGTTTTAGTGAGGCATTACATTGTAAAATCCAACAGTCAACTTTATCAAATGAAATGAGTGTAGTTAACTCAAAATTTACTGAAAGTTAATTCTACTCATTTGAAAAGAGTTTTGAACTCAGTGTTGAAGGTAATGAGTTAATTAAATACCTCATTACTTCAACTTAAATGTAGTAAGTTCACAGTACTAATATAGATTAGTTTAACTCAAATGGTTTGTAGCAATCGGTTTCCTCAAACAGTTTCCTCAAACAACTTATTGGGTTTTACAGTACTCAGTTGGTTTGAGTTCTCTTTATTTATTGGGTTTTACTGTGCTCAAATTGCTTCGTTTACTCAAATGGATTAAGTTCACAGTACTCATTAGGATTAGTTTTGAACTTAAATTGTTTGCTGCAATGGGTTTCCTCAAATGGTTTGAGTTACCTTAACTTATTGGGTTTTACAGTGTAGTACATTACTAATACATAATAATACGATGTTACATATGACATATACACTCACCAGCCACATTATTAGGTACACCTTATGGTACCTTACTAGTTACTAGTAGTAGTTTTGCCGTCAGAACTGCCTTAATCCTTAATGGCAAAGATTCAACAAGGTACTGGAAATATTCTTCAGAGATTTTGGTCCATACTGACATGATAGCATACACTCTGGTCATAAAGGGTTGGACAAGGGTCAGCAACAAATTCTGACCCTACCATCCAAATGTAGCGGCAGAAATCGAGACTCATCAGATCAGGTAGCGTTTTTCCAGTCTTTTATTGTCCAGTTTTAGTGAGCCTGTGCGATTTGTAGTCTTAGTTTCCTGTTCTTAGCTGACATGAGTGGCACCTGGTGTAGTCTTCTGCTGCTGTAGCCCATCTTCCTCAAGGTTGGACGTGTTGTGAGTTCACAGATGCTCTTCTGCATACCTCAGTTGTAACAAGGGGTTATTTAAGTTACTGTTGCCTTTCTATCAGCTCAAACCAGTCTGGCCATTCTCCTCGGACCTCTGGCATCAACAAGGCATTTGCGCCCACAGATCAGATATTTTCTCTTTCCGACCATTCTCTTTAAACCCTAGAGATGCTTGTGCGTTAAAATCCCAGTATCAGCAGTTTCAGAAATACTCAGACCAGCCCGTCTGACACCAATTAAGCATGCCACTTTCAAAGTCACTTAAACCACCTTTCTTCCCCATTGTGATGCTCGGATTAAACTGCAGTAGATCGTCTTGACCATGTTTACACGCCTAAATGCATTGAGTTGCTGCCATGGGATTGGCTGATTAGAATTGTGCATTAATGAGCAGTTGGACAGGTGTACCTAATAAAGTCACCGGTGAGTGTAGATTAATATGATGTTACATGTGACATATGGTTTACTGCTTTTATACCAAAATAAATATTTGTGCAGGGTTTTTATTATTATATAAACACTGTAATGATCAGAACCATGGACTATAAGTTTTTAATATTATACATTTATTAATTAATATTTGAACGAAATATGTAAATATACTATAAATTAAAATAAAAATACATTACATTTTGTTCAAATTTTTTTATAATAAAACTGATTTATCAGTATCTTTCAGAATTACTAAAAAGTAGATTTACATTTTTGTAATATTTATTTTAACAATCTGCAAACATACATTTTAAATAAAAAATAAAATAAACTTGAAAAAACTTAAAGATGCCATAGAATTATTTTAAAATAATAATTTTATTATTTTAAATTATTAGCTTAATTCTTATTTTCAATTATTAAATTTTAATTATACTTTATGTGATTTATTTATCTATCAATTCTTACTTTTTGTGTTTATTGGCTACATAGTCAAATATTGTAACTATCCCCCCCCCAAAAGAAAAAAAAAACCAATGAATCTAAAATCCTGATTGTAAAACATCCATGGACAACTTTTGCAATTGTTTCCTCTTATCAGATGGTCTGCATGCATTAAAGCGCATGAGCATCCAGCACAGTTCACATTGGGAAAGTTCACAAATGAAAGTCACTGTGCTCTTAGTTTAGCTTGGTTGCTGGAGGTCAGATGAACGGTCATGTCGAAAAGCTCACCTTACTGTCTTACTTCAGACACAAAGAACACAGTGAGAAACACTGAGAGAGTTGACCTGCAGATGAAGCTTCAAAACAACAGCTGTGCTGGAGGAGGGAGAGAGTCCATGATCACTGACACTGACTACACTTGTTTACTTGTTTACTCTCTGTCTGTCTATCTGCTTGTCTGTCTGTCTGTCTGTCTGTCTGTCTGTCTGTTTTCAGATTCAGCAAAAATTGTTAATTTAACTTGAAATAATAGACGTTAAGGAATAAACTGATTCAACTATAAAGTAAAGGGAGCAATTAAAAAATAAAAATAAAAAAAATAAATAAATATATATATATATATATATATATATATATATATATATATATATATATATATATATATATATATATATAATCTTTTTTGTATCTTTTTAAAAAGATATATTAAAAAATGTTGTGAGCTCTGCATTTTTCTGCCACAGAGAGAGAGAGAGAGAGAGAGAGAGAGAGAGAGAGAGAGAGAGAGAGAGAGAGAGAGAGAGAGAGAGAGAGAGAGAAAGAGAGCTGCAGTTGAAGTTTAAAGATGTTTTCAGCTGTCACTGCAAACTCCATAAATGCTTCTTTGTCTTCTCGCGCTTGTGAAAGGGTCGTTTTGAGCCTCCCTGCGGCTCAGTTCAGAAACGTGAGGTCACCGTTTTGCCCACCTGAATCAAGGTCCTTTGTCAAGCCAGCAGAGCCAGAAACACTGACGGAGACCTGCAACTGGATCTCCAAGCTGCTCTGGCTTCAGCTCCACGCCACTGTTTTCTCTGTCAACAGAGCACTTGAGAGAGTGAAGGGCCAAAGTACTTCTGGTCTTATGGTGATATGCGAGTGCAAGGACAATTTAATCCTCCACGGCCTCTTGCCCCGGGACATTTACGGCTGCTGCGCTCCTTTGAGAGGCTAAATGAATGTTCGGATTCACAGCTGTGCGAGAGCTCAAACCAAACCAATGACATAAATCTGTCCTTGAGTGTGTTTTATCTCCTATTTGAATTTAAATGGTGTTTCAAACATAAGTCATGTTTTGTCAATTTCCTGAAAATTCTTTCTTTCTTTCTTTCTTTCTTTCTTTCTTTCTTTCTTTCTTCTTTCTTTCTTTCTTTCTTTCTTTCTTTCTTTCTTTCTTTCCTCAGTTATAAAGAAATGTTGTTTCAAGGAAAACTGTATTTTTCTACACTTTTAACCATAAAAGCTTGCATCCCAGACCTAGTGCCAGATGAGATTTTGTGGTGAAAAAGACTTTTTTTTTAAAGGAGACTGATTATTTCAGTAGGTTATGCCAAGTTCACATTGCATGATTCTAGCCCTGACTTTTACTTGCTGACACATTTTGTGAAATCACAAATTAGCGACAATCATGCAGATTGAATTTTCAAAAATGTAATCGGAGGCGACATTCCATGTCCCAAGAGCCAGTTTCTGTGCCCGACGATCAGGTTGTCACGGTCCTAACCTTCGACCACCACCCGTTCCACAATGCACCAGCCCCTTACGGCTCCCCCAGTAGGTGGTGGACCTGCAGGAGGATCAGGGTCCGGTTTGGTGACCACAGGATGTTATTTGCAGTTCTGTTGGCTTCATCGAACATAGACCTTCAGCATGCACTGGGGCGGTTTTCTGCAGAGTGTGATGCGGTTAAGATGAGAATCAGCACCTCCAAGTCCGAGGCCATGGTGCTCCACCGGAAAAAGGTGGTTTGCCATCTCCAGGTTGGAGGACAGTCATTATTCCAGGTGGAGGAGTTCAAGTATTATGGGGTTTTGTTCATGAGTGAGGGAAGGATGGAATGTGAGATTGACAGGCGGAATGGTGCAGCGGCAGCAGTAATGCGGTCGATGTACCGGTCCGTTGTGTTAAAGAAGAAGCTGAGCCGAAAGGCAAAGCTCTTGATTTACCAGTCAATCTACGTTCCTACACTCACCTATGGTCATGAGCATTGGGTCATGACCGAAAGGACAAGATCTCGGATACAAGCGGCCGAAATGAGTGTCCTTCGCAGGGTGGCATGGCGCACCCTTATACATAGGGTGAAGAGCTCTGTCTCCCGGGAGGAGCTCAGAGTAGAGTGCTGATCCACCACATTGAAACAAGTCAGCTGAGGTAGCTCGGGCATCTGTTTATGATGCCTCCTGGACGCCTACATACGGAGGTGTTCCAGGCATGTCCCACCGGGAGGAGGCCTTGGGGAAGACCCAGGACATGTTAGAGGGACTATGTCTCTTGGCTGGTCTAGAAACGCCTCGGGATCTCCCCGGAGGAGCTGGAGGTAGTGTTTGGGAGAGGACTGCTGCCCCCAGGACCCAGCCCTGGATAAGTGGACGAAAATGACATGATGACATGGCAGTCAGAGGCTATTTCAACACTAATTTAAAATACTAACTAAATACAACACTAATTTTTGTCTTCCACACAATTCTTTCTGTCATCCACAGTGCTAACTACTGAGTCACCGTGCCACCCCTTGTACAGAATCTTAAGCCTGGTTTATACTTCTGCATTGAGTGAGGACCAAGGACCACAGTTTCAGCTAAAGATCTACTTTTAGTTTATCTGATAAAAAGTTTGGCTGCACGGTGCCGCAGTGGGTAGCAGCAAGAAGGTTGCTGGTTCAAGCCTCGGCTGGGTCAGTTGCCGTTTCTGTGTGGAGTTTGCATGTTCTCCCCTTGTTCACATGGGTTTCCTCTGGGTGCTCCGGTTTCCCCCACAAGTCCAAAGACATGTGGTATAGGTGAATTGGGTAAGCTAAATTGTCTAAAGTGTATGAGTGTGAATAAGTGTGTATAGATGTTTCCCAGTGATGGGTTGCAGCTGGAAGGGCATCCGCTGCGTAAAACATGTGCTGGATAAGTTGGTGGTTCATTTCGCTGTGGCGACCCCTGAATAATAAAGGGACATGAATGAATGAATGATAAAAAAAGTCATCTAGATCTTAGATGGCCTTAAGGTGAGTAAATTAACAGCAAATGTTCTCCTTTTTGTGAACTAAGCCTGTAATGTTTTCTTGTTGACTTTGGCCAGATTTTTTTTCATTGCTCTCTTTGAGTTGCAAAATATCAGCATTTAATTTCTCCAATGAAAGTTCCAAATCAGTGCTTCTCCTCTTCCAGGAACTTTTCACAATGTTTTTTCCCTGCACACGAAAGCCATCTTTAAATGAGGATTTCCTTGAATGTTTCGAATAGGCATCAAACACGATTGAATTACCGAGTTTATGTTACATTATTAGCTCTTGGCGAGTTCCTACTGCGAGTCTCCAAACAGAATAGATGGTTTTGGTCTCAGATGAGACGGATTTTATGTTTGCAAATTACATGCCTTTGATATTGGAGATTTATTGAACGTTCATTGTGGTGAGTTGTCTGATGTGGAAGACACAGGCAATGTAAGCCGTACAATACTACAAAACAGCTCTCAGTCCAATGGGACACTGAACAACAGAGAGACTTTATTGGGGATTTATGACTCTTGGGAAAAGCTCAGCACAAGTGAACCAGTGAATCAAGGGGGACACTTTTAGTGCCAGCATAAAAACAAACTCTTAACACCAGTGCTGAGAACGGAGTAAAACGCTGATTTATTCCTGACAGGAACGTTGTTGTGAGGGTATGTATGCCTTTAAAAACATTCAAAACATCAGGATCTTCGGGCTCTCAGAACAGTACAAATTGACGATTTGACTCAATATTTATTAATGTGGTTCATGTAAGTGATCATTTATTAAATATCATTGTTCATATTTTATTCAAAACATGTTAATGGATAAAGGAATGAACAAACAAACATGTTTGAAAATAAGGATTAATAATTTATCACTATAGGTAAAACATGTTTTATGTTTAATATTTTTATTTTGAAAATGTAACAACAAATTGGTATGCTGGACTTGCTGACCGCTATGCTGGTCTTGCTGGTTTTAATGCTGGTCTTGCTGAGACCAGCACTGAAACCAACAAGACCAGCACCAGCATCGAAACCAGCAAGACAAGCATTGAAACCAGCAAGATCAGCATCAAAACATACCTTACCAGCATATGTTGTTTTTTTTTCAGCAGGTAATAAACTTTTTTTACTGTTTTTTGAAGTGTATAAAAAATGAATGATTTGTTAGTAAAAGCTTAGATGAAAAACAAAGGGCTCTTTTTTTAACTGTCTCTGTTTTGCTATATTAAAGACGGAAAAATACGTTCTGCGCCGCGGCGCATGCTCTAATAGGGTTGAGTTTATTCTTTTAATGAGTTATGGGTGTGTTTTGAGAATAAACCAATCAGAGTCTAATCTCCCATTCTCTTTAAAAAACAGTTGGGTCGCACCATGGCACATTTGCTATTTACATGGTGGACTTTACAAGTGGTAAAACTGAATGCTTCACTGGTGAGAAAATAGTTAAACAGACCATCTGCAGTGTGAGAATAAAGAACAAGCCTCCTCCAATCGGCCTTTACTTTCACAATCTTTTTCTCGCTTTCGTGGATAAAGAAATGTGTTGCAGCCTCCATTAGCCAACATAATTCATTTCCTTTGTTAAGCGCAAATATTTGTTTCAAAACTATTTCAAAATTCAGTTCTAATTTCCAGCAAACGAATAAATGAGCAATAATAACAAAGTGTGGTCAAAAAACTGAGTTATATCAAAATACACATGCTATGCCCCATTTGCCCCAGACTATGGATACCCCATATGCCTCAGATTATGGACACAATCCCTTTTTGTAATCCCTTATTATAGTGGGCATATCCCTTATTCTCACATCCCAATGTTGACAGGAATGGCAATTTCCAGGAGATTATATTCATTTGTGGGCATCTGGGAGTCTCTATGCATATGCGGGGGACTCCTCAAACTTCCGGGAGACTTTGTATGTCTGTGTGCATGTTTCCAAGCACAATGGGTTATGGCTGAAAGAGGACCAGTTAAACATATGCCAGAGTAATTGGATGTTCATTCAGCTGTGGTGACCCCTGATAAAGCAGGGAAGAGTGTGAACAATATTTGAGAGAAAAATCTCTTTGTGAACAGCCTATATATATATATATATATATATATATATATATATATATATATATATATATATATATATATATATATATATATATATATATATATATATATATATATATATATATATATATATATATATATATATGTGCCATATATATAAAATGTGCCATATATATATATATATATATATATATATATATATATATATATATATATATATATATATATATATATTTTTTTTTTTTTTTTTTTAGAAATTTGAGTTCAGCTCATAAAAAAATGGGAGCAAAACAAACGTTTTGTATATATTTGTTGAGTGTATGTACCACTGACATAGTGGCAGTGGTGTTCCTTTAAAATTATTTGTTTTATTTCTTTAAAATGGAAGTTCCCCGGAAGAGCAACCCATAATTTGAAACGCAAAAGTCAGGTGTGGGAGATGTGATCATTGACAGGGCACATAACAACAGAACGGTCCTTTAATGGCAAATAGTTCGTCCTAACTCTTCTGTTACACTCAAATTTGATACTTAAGTATGTACTCTCCTTACATAATGACTGACTTCCGGGCGTATTTACAAGTAGGCGAACTGGGATGCAGAGAACGGCTGCTGTTAATGGCTCTTGACGGTCTCCTCTTCCGTAATTTGGCGATTAATGTCTGACAGATGCTCGTAATGCTGCTGTGTGTGGAGCGGGCCAGCAGAGGATGAGCGCGAGTGCTCGCGGGATGAGATCATAGCAGAGGAGCAGCAGTTTGGGCTCTTCACCCTCTCAGGACGCTGCTGTCCTGGTGTGATTCCCAGCAGATGTTCAGCTCTGAGAAACAAAACTGTGGCTCGGGGTGAGCTCGGGGTGTCAGCTTCACATCACCTGTTCATCTGACGCAAACTCTGAGGTTTATGGGGGTACAGTGTGGCAGACGTTCACAACATTAAAGTAGAAATAAACAAAATGTATTACGTTTTTAGTTTTTAAATGTAGTACATTAATGATCTCTTAAGAATTTTAGTAATTAAAAAAATAAAGCTATTATAAATATAGGCAAATACAACAGGCTATTTGAAATATACAATGCAATACATTAAATTATAGTTATAAATTGTATATTAAAATGTTTTTGGTATGGGTCAATAATGAAGTGTCTTTGATGTGCCACAAGATAGAATCAGTCCTATATGAACATAATGTGAAATGATGAATATCCGGATGCTTTAATATTGTTGGTTAAACCTTTACACACATGCAGGTGGAATTATGTGTTTTGAAATGTTTTTGTCATTTTTTGCCATATTCTTTCATTGAATGGATGTGATTTTGCTGGAGGCAATAATTACTCTTTTTATTGTGAAATAAATGTTCGCAAAAATGTAATTATACTGCTCTGAATTTGTCCATGACAGGGTTGACACAATTTGAGGTTTGTATACTGTTTTTCTGCTTGCCGATTATTTGTAAAAAGGGAAGGAGCTTGACCAACATTCATTTCTTACAGCCCAAGGTCTAATATATACAACAACTATGTGGTTAATTCAAAAATCTCAAACTTAAAAAGAAAATATGTCTCAAATGCACTTTATAATGATAATAACCCCTATATAAAACATTATAATGTTTAAACTTGTTAACAAAGGTTCAGCAGCATGACCATGACCCCCCTTTGCCTCCTGCCTCATTAACCAATCACATACTCCCTATTTATTTAAGGAAGACCAGCCCTCTAACACTGTTCTTCTTGTTCTCTCGAACCCATTCTCCCTCCCTCTATTTCCTTGCTTCCTATTAACAATCCTATAACCCTCTTTTTGAATCAGGGGTCCAATCCCTCTACCGAAATATTACAAAGACGGTACCCCCACTCCGAGTCTCTGGTCATCATCAGAGGATGCCTGATCAACCTACCTACCTGTTCACTGTTTGTCCTCTTACTTCCTTTTCGCTTCATCCCACGGTTTCCTTACCATCCCTTTCATCCCTACAATAAACTGTAGCTCAAAGTGTGGTGTGGTTCATGTTGGTGAATATCGCTTTTTATGCTTAAAACTATGAAATTGACTTTGGAATATAAAATAATCTCATTTATATTTGTTAATCTCTATTATTTTACATAAAATTTTACAAAAAAAATTATAAAAATAGAGAAATATTCTATATATTCATAATTATTTCTTTATTATTAAATATTATTTATGAATGGGTGACATGGTGACTCAGTGGTTAGCACTGTCGCCTCACAGCAAGAAGGTTGCTGGGTCGATTGGCATTTCTGTGTGAAGTTCGCATGTTCTCCCCGTGTTCGCATGGGTTTCCCCCACAGTCCAAAGACAAGCGCTATAGTTGTCTTTGGACTGTGGACTGTGGACTGTTGGACTGTGGACTGTAGAATTGAAGAAACTAAATTGGCTGTAGTGTATGTGTGTGAATGCAAGAGAGTATGGGTGTTTCCCAGTACTGGGTTGCAGCTGGAAGGGCAATTGCTGTGTAAAACATATGCTGGACAAGTATGATCTTATTCTACATCCCTAATCCTACTCAGTACCTAAACCTACCTTAATAACTATTAATAAGGAGTAAATTAGAAATTTATTGAAGCAAAAGTCAAAATGGTTTGCTAAGAGCGAGAACTGAACCTTAAAATAAAATGTCCACAAATATCGCAACATACAGTGCATCCGGAAAGTATTTTCAACATTTTTTTAATGCTACAGCCTTATTCCAAAATGCATTCAATTAATTTATTTCCTCAAAATTCTACACACAATATCCCATAATGACAATGTGAAAAAAAGATTTTGTGAAATTGTTGCAAATTTATTAAAAATAAAAAACCTGTAAAATCACATGTACATAAGTATTCACAGCCTTTGCCGTGAAGCTCTAAATTGAGCTCAGGTACATTCTGTTTCCACTGATCATTCTTGAGATGATTCAGCAGCTTAATTGGAGTTCATCTGTAGTAAATTCAGTTGATTGGACATGATTTGAAAAGGCATACACCTGTCTATATAAAGTCCCAGGGTTGACAGTGCATGTCAAAGCACAAACCAAGCATGAAGACAAAGGAATTGTCTGTAGACCTCCGAGACAGGATTGTCTTGAGGTACAAGGCTGGAGAAGGTTACAAAAAAATTTCTGCTACTCTGAAAGTTTCAATGAGTGCAGTGGCCTCCATCATCCATAAGTGGAAGATGTTTGAACCACCAAGACACGTCCTAGTCCCAATAACCCGATGGTCACTCTGTCTGTGCTCCAGCGTTCTTCTGTGGAGAGAGGAAAACCATCTTTGCTGCAGTCCACCAATCAGGCCTGTATGGTAGAGTGGCCAGACAGAAGCCACTCCCCGCCTGGAATTTGCCAAAAGGACTCTCAGCCCATAAGAAACAAAATTGAACACTTTGGAGTGAATGCCAGGTATTACATTTGGAGGAAACCAGGCACCGCTCATCACCAGACTAATACCATCCCTACAGTGAAGCATGGTGGTGGCAGCATCATGCTGTGGGGATGTTTTTCAGCAGCAGGAACTGGAAGACTAGTCAGGATAGAGGGAAAGATGAATGCAGCAATGTACAGAGACATCCTGTTCATCTTTCAGCAGGACAATGACCCAAAGCACACCACCAAAATATCAATGGAGTGGCTTCACAACAAATGTCCTTGAGTGGCCCAGCCAGAGTCCAGACCTAAATCCTATTGAACATCTCTGGAGAGATCTAAAAATGGCTGAACACTATCGCTTCCCATCCAACTTGATAGAGCTTGAGAGGTACTGCAAAGGGCAATGGGCAAAAATTCCCAAAGACAGGTGTGCCAAGCTTGTGGCATCAAAAAGACTTCAAAAAGACTTGAGGCTGCATTTGCTGCCAAAGGTGCATCAACAAAGTATTGAGCAAAGGCTATGAATACAAATGTACATGTGATTTTTCAGTTTTTTTTTTTTTTTTTAATAAATTTGCAACAATTTCAACAAATCTTTTTTCACATTGACATTATGGGGTATTGTGTGTAGAATTTTGAGGAAATAAATAAATTGAATCCATTTTGGAATAAGGCTATAACATAAAAAATGTGAAAAAGTGAAGCGCTGTGAATATTTTACAGATGCACTGGATATCACAGGAAAAACTAAATATGGCAATGTCAGATTTTTCCAATATCATGCAGCCCTACTTCAAAAGTAGTTTTTATGTTGCTTTAAGTCAGATGAGTTACAAATCTCAAAATACATATAATATTTCACAAAAAATACATAAATTAAAGTGAAAATGTGTGGGTTTTTTCATTAAAACTAAAATGTTCAAAGTAGGTTTATGTAAATGAAAAAGGCAGTTTCTTTTTCAAGCAGCCAGATTTTACAGCACTGTGTGTGTGTGTGTATGCTGAAAGCTGAGCAGATTTCCTGCAGCGAGTAGCAGGGCTCCGGATCTGAGGGCATCGCGCCCCCACTAATCCCCCCTTCCTGTTTTGTGTAAATGCAGCGCTGCAGAGGAAGACCGGGATTTATTTGATAATTAGCCAGATAATACCTAACAGCCAATTACCTGAAATGGGTGGGTCGTGTGCATGTGTGTTTGTGCGACATCGGTACTGCTCCACTCTCCAACATCCAGATCTGCGAAAACACATTGACTGCGCCTGGAAGCTCAAGGTCTAATTGAACGTTGTCAAGTAAACAGGCGAGCGCTGCAATCTGGAAGAGTTTGTGGCTTCGCAGTCCAGAAATATGGCCAACGGATCAAAGCCTGGCCCACAAAATAAAACCCCACTGTGGAGATGCTTCTGTAATGTGGTTTGAAGAAGCAGAGGGTATTTTAAGCAAGTTTTTGGAGGCCTGTAATCTGATCGATTTTTCTCGTGAAGCTGAAAAGGGAAAGAAAGGAATGTGCTGTAAAGGAAAAGACAGATTTACTCCGCTAAATGAGTCTGTGAAGGAAATCCTTTGTTTATTTTGAGCTGTAAATGGGATCTCCTGTCAGCACGACATTTGCCTTGGCCTTCACAGCTCTGTTTATTGGTGTCATTGGGCGGAGGATCCCTCCGTGCTGTAAAGAACATCCACCTCAATCTCTGGCTCTGTAACAAATGCTGGGATCCACACAATTCATTCATGTTGTCCCAACACAAATTGATTAAGTAACCTAAACTTAAGTGGATTGAATGTAAAACTTATTAAGTTGTCCCAAAAAATTCTTAAGAATTGTGTTGTTTCAGCTAATTTTAAATCAGTTCGAACCAGCAGCTAAAGTCATTTTTGACTGGATGTTTCTAGAGATATGAGTAGGCCCACACAGAATCTGCGCATGCAGAATTCCGCAGATTTTCCGCAGAATTCCACAGAATTCTGCAGATTTTTAGCTCATCATTAATTCTGTTTATTTATTTGTGTAAATGTGTGTAAATCTAAATTTATTCAGTTTTTAAATTATTTACAGTAATATTACACTAATATGAAAATGTTCATCTGATTTTTGAACAATGCAGTTTGTACAGTAATATTTTCTGTCTTTTAGTAGAGATATTATAAGAGACTTGCTTAGTTTACCAAATAAAGTGGATCTAATTGGATTTGCAATTTAAACATTAAATAAAAGTTAAAAAGGTTTTACTTTTTATTTCACATATTAGGGTTTTAGTTATGATACTCCCAAAATAATTCCATAGAAATCCGCAGATTTTTTACAAAATTCTCAACAGAAATAGCAAAAAACATCCGCAGATTCCATCTGACCCTGGACATGAGGAGGAAATGTTTATTATATTATTTGGTGCCATGGGTCCTTTTTAAAAATCATCCATTTTTATACGACTGACAAAACATAAAACACTTAAGTTTCCTCATGAGATCTGTGGTGCATTTCCCAAATAACAATGTAACTCGCGGCTGAACTATCATAGTACGATACATCGTTTGGCAAAAGAACAATCTAGTGACGAGTGCTTCCCAAAACCTGTAGTTTCTCTGTTGCAGATCCATCATTTGAACCACGTTAGTTATAACGTAATGACGCTCTAAACGGGGTGGTAACAACTTCTTTAGAGAAGAACCCCATAATTTGTTTGTGCAAATGATATTGTTGTACATGCACACACATTTAAATAAAAATACAATATTAGTTTTGGTAAAAGCATGCACTTGTTTTTCATATTAATTGAAATACATGTAAATGGCACATATAGGGCCTGTGTTCCCTTTACAAATATTATTGAGAACATTACATAGTCTATTCTGAATTAACATAAAATCACTTACAAAAGCTAACATGTATTCTAATATCATATATATATATATATATATATATATATATATATATATATATATATATATATATATATATATATATATATATATATATAAATAAATTATGAGGCTATTTATTAAGAAATTCTATTTAATATTTATTATTTATTGTGAAATGAAAAAACATACTTTAATAATAATATGAATAAAAATGATGATGATGATGACAATTACTATTATTAATAAGTAGGATATTGTTGTTGTTTTTTTTTAAGTTTACTTTTACAAGTTGACACACTCAAATCACTGCAGAAATGTTCTAACCAACAGGCCCATGTCATATACAGCACAGATACTTAATAAATAACCTACTATAAAATAAAAGCATTACCGTATGCTATGTTTTTTGTTTTCTCAAGCTTTGGAGACGTAACGTAAATTCCAATAGGTCACCTATAACTTTTCATGAGTGTTCAGAATGACATCAATGTTTTCAAGGTGCACTGCATGCGAGGGGAGCTAAATTGTAAACATGAAGATCGCTAAAACTGAACAGTAAAAATGTGTTGAAAGCAAATTACACCAATTCCAAGTTTAAATGTTCTAAACGAATAAGGCATAGGGGGGGGATAACTGGGAATAAAACACAGCCAGGAACTATGTTTCTAACTACAGCTCCAGAGGTGTAGTTGCAAGCATACAAGTTTGCAATGCAGTTTGCGAATGTTTGTTGGAACGATGGATTTGGGAAATGTCAAATCAACAAACTATGTTTGTAACAACAGAACTCGCAACCCTAGTTGGCTAACGTTTTCGGAAACGCACCCCAGGCTGACTCAATCACATGACTTTTTTAATGCATACACTGGAATTTATTCAGTAAATGTGTTTCCATATGCAAGTTTTTTTCTTATTGACTAAAGAGGTTTTCCTACACAATTGTGTGCAGTTTTTTTTATGTGTTTCAAAATTAATCTTGTAATTTCTATCAAGCATTTTTATGCGAAATTACAAAATGTACATAATAATAAGTGAATGGAAACATGGCTATTAATACTGTATACCAGTTTTCATATCGTAATAAGCACCATCTGCTTTTTAAAAACCTCCATTCATTCCAAAATGAAAACAAATGGTAAGATTTGATTAAAGTTTACAAAAACAGACAGAAACTTGCATGAATGAACTGTTTACATTATGACAAACAATGTACGCTAGCAAAATACAAATCATTTTAATTTCATACAGACTTTAAGACCCTTTAACATCTGTACTTATCATTTTAGATTTCTTACAGAAAATTATTGAGAACACTCACTCTCTTTCCTTTGGTTTATTCCCTCCTTTTATCAGGGGTTGCCACAGCGCAATGAAAAAAAGGTTCTTTTAATGAAAAAAAACATTCTTTGAGGAACTGTAAAAACATACTGTGGCCTCTTTTTTTACCATTTATATTTTACAAATGTTGACTTACAAAGTTTTGCCTGTCAACTCAGTTGCAGCAACATACCAAATACACAATTGTTTATTTTTTAGTTTAGAAAACCACTGTAAAACCTAACAGTAAAAATCACTAAACGAAATGTTAGTTTAACTTTAAAATAAAAAAGTTACTTTGACTTATTGAAAAGAGTTTTGGTAACTCAAAATCAGATTTTATCAAGCAGAACTTAAAAAGAAAGAGTTATTTTAATTTTATTTAATTCTATTTTTTGTGTTAACTCTAATGATAAAAGCAATAACAAATGGTTGTTGCTAGATCGGATATGGTTGCAGCCATTAACAAGAATTATTTATATTATTTATTAAATTGCCCATTTATTGAATATTGTTATTGTCAACCCCCACCCCAACCCTAAGCCCAACAGTCACAGTAAAGTAAAAACAGTAGTTGAACCGAGTATTATCTATGTTATTGATTAAATTACCCAATAAATTGTATTTTTTTAATGCCTACCCCAAGCCCAACCCAAAGCCTAACCGTCACAGTACTGTAAAAAAATTAATGATTGTTATACAGTGTCATAAAAAAATGCTGCTATATTGATGTGCATATCGCACTTCCAGCCGGCCTCATATCCGATCTAGACTTTGCCATAACAAACCATTTGAGTACTTAAAATATATAGTTGTTTTGATTCATTCTATTAGCTGAACTCATACTGATGTTTAAATGTTTTAAGTTACAAATACACTAAATGTTTGATGGCATAAACGACTAATATAAATTCAAAACATAAATGGTTTGCGGCAAACCGTTTTCTCAAACAATTTAAGTTAACTTAACTTATTGGGTTTTACAGTGTGTACTTTTAAGTGTAACCCCCCCAAATTTTTTTTCATCAAATATATTTCATTTAACATTAAACATACTTACACATTGAACATACTTACCTAAACACTGTTTTTGTTGTTATTATTATCATTATTCCTCATGTACAGTAAAAATGCTTTTGCCACTTCATTAAATCACAGCCATTTCCTTCATGCTGGTCTGGATGGAGAGTTTGACAGTTTCAATGTCTGGAAACTGGCTCTTGTTACTCTCTGATCCACTTCACTGGAGGCTGCCGTTTTCCAAAGTCTTGGGCCAAATCCCAGTCTATGCGTGTTTGTGTGGAAGATCATATCATGTTGGTTTAGCCTTTAGATACTGACAAACATTTATTTGGCCCTCCGCCCTTTTTCGTCACCCTCCGCCTTGTCGCTCCAGGCCATTAAAAAAACGTGTCGCCGTTTAAAGCACTGTGGTGTGGATAAGGCGCCGTCACACGTCTTGTTTGGGGAATGCTGATAAAGTGGGTCGGTTTGGAGATTATGGCAGACTGTGAAGGGAAGTGAGGCGGTGAAGGGGCCCAGATTCCTCATCCCGATTGCATGGGCCCGTCCCACTCCTCCCATGCTTGAAATCCAAGCCAAATCAATTACACTCCCCCGGCACCTCCGAAATTACAGAGCAATAAATAACCCCCCACCCCCCTCAAGAAAATATGACGGTGTTATGAGGGTCTGTGGATGGTGGTGAGGCCCATGGCTCCTCCTGCTCTTCCTCTGGAGGTGATTGTAGATTCGAGTCGCCTTGATTCCTCTGGCAGCTCCAGTTTCAGGGTTTTCTGCTGTCCGTGACCTACAGTCCTGCTTTAGGATATGCGATCCGGTGTGTAGCAAACACCCCGTTTCTCTTGAAGCCAACTGGGATTGTGGGACATTTATTTATTTTTTTTTTCCTGAAATAGCTCTTGGGAGCTCTTAATGTGGGGCCAATATCTCATATTTCTTTAATTCGTAGATTGCTTTGTCTTGAAAAAACAGCTAAAAGAAGGATATTTGCATTGATTAGAAATAAATTATTTATGCGTTGACATTTATTATTGTAATTATGATACTAAGGTACCAATGTAGTGCTGAATGATTGATGATGGGCTATTGAGTTGTTCGAAAAATAATGAACATTCTTTCATTCATTCATTTTTCTTCAGCTTTTTATTTCAGCGATCGCCACAGTGGTTGAACTGCCAACTATTCCAGCATATGTTGTACGCAGCCGATTGCCTTCAAGCTTCAACCCAGTTCTGGGAAACATACACCCTCAACCCACACACACTCATTCACACATACTCTCATTCACATTTTTAAAAAGTGCATAAAAATTGTACGAATAAACTTTTTAGCTAATACGATTAAAATCTGCATAAACTATGATGGAAACAACATTTGCCGAATCAATTCCAACATGCACATTAGAAAACCCATGTGATTTGGTTTTAACAGATGATGCGATGACAAATGGGTGCGATGGGATGGCATTAATGGACAAAGCAACAGACCGACCACATTGCACAGCGTCTGAAATGTTGTTTTGGTCATTCTAAAATCCCTCAGCCAAAGTCTGTCTTCAAAATGGTTCGGTATTATTACCTCCCAGAACTTTCTTGAGCATCTGTGCTCCCAAAGAGCGTCTCGCGCATCCAAAAGCCACTGTGTTCATTTTGTATTGTTGGTTTTATTGGCAAGGCAAGTTTATTTATATAGCACATTTTATACACAATGGTAATTCAAAGTGCTTTATATAAACAGGAATAAAGGAGACAAGTATAGGAAAATAAAAACTAAGGATAAAAATGATTAAAAACAGAGTAAAATGGGTTAAAACAGGTTTTAGAAGAAAGGTTTGTATTCAGTGAGCATATCTGTAATGTATTAAGGTCCTTGGCCATTTAGGGATTTATAGACAAGTAGTAATACTTTAAAATCTATTCTGAATGTAATGGCACGCAGCAAATTCATCAGAAACAGACAATGTTGGCAAACCAGGCTCATTATTGATACGTACCCCTATCAGTGCTTCCCACACATAGACTTTACTTGGGCGGGCCGGGCAGACCAGTCATGCATGCAGACATTTTCACGTGCTCTTCAGACCGACAGAGACGCACATTTTGGGACTTTAAAAATTTGTCCGGCCCAGGTTTCTAAACCTCCTAAAATGTCCGGGATTCAACTTTGGCTTTTGCTTTCTAAAGCTCGTATGTATTTTTGCATTACTCTTTTATTAAAGACTACTTTCCACCTGGTTTCACAGCTGACAGCAATACCGAGTGAAAAAGTATATAATACATTTATTAATCTAAACGACTCCGAAAAACTTTACTAAATACTCGGAAAGGACGAAATGACATCTAAACTGGCTGCAAAATATATGTACACCATTAGTAATAATGGTTAATCAACGCATTAATTAATTAATTTTTTTAAATCTACTTGTTTTAATCTTTATTAAATTATGATAATTTTTAGAAATTTTGTCTGTTTTTATTAGCTTTTCTGTCATTTATTTCTCATTGGCTGATTATTTTATTAGTTATGAATATATTACATAGGTTATTTTATATACATGTCTAAAATGTCATAATAAATACAATTATTATTAAAGATGTTATTACGTTTTGTTTGTTGCATATAGTTAGCTATTTATGTGATGTGGGTAAATGGTGTGTTTCAATCTGGCTTCCACCCCAAGTATATTTCAAAGCTATGGGAAGCACTGTCTATATACATTTCTGGAGAGCACAAAATACGACCCAGGAGCTAAGTTTTTTTTGCAGTTTTTGTTTTCGCGAATCTTCCACTGTGTAGGCCGCTGTGTATGGTTTTTCAGATGTCAAATTTCTCTCGCCATTCGCGCCTGCTTTTCTCCTGTAAATATACCAGATGTCATTGTCGACTGACTGACTCCCCCACGACTCCCTTCCCTAAACCCAACCGATAGTGTTTTCAAAAGCAATGCAGAAAAAAAAGCCCTCGCGGCAGTATGATTTTTTACCAGATTCTCACCCTGTTATTTACTTGTTTATTAAATTTTTTGCCTTTGGTTTTTGTTTTACCTGCTTTCTGGAACTGTTCTTCGCAGGACATGAACCCTGTCATCGTGGTCAACTCCTCTCTCATCTCAAGTCCGCCAACGTATGTGGCGAGCCACTGGACAAACCAAAATGACCTGGTAACACCAAAATAGCCATCCACACAGTGATGGAGGTAAGTGGTCAGCTGGTATTGCGAAAAACAAAACAAAAGATGTAAGTGGTGTCATACTGCCCCGTAGCAGTCATTTTAAAGATGAACTGCTGCCATGCATAGCTCTGACTACATAATTCGCACTCTCCAGAAATGTATATGGGGTACGTTTTCACAATGAGCCTGTGTTGGACGTTGTTCAGTGGTGTAGTCAGGGCTGTACGCACGTATACTCCATATGCCTACTTTTTTCCAAAAGCAGTAAGGGTATTCCGACTTCTAAGGACCAATAATTGTGTATACCCTCGGTATACTCTCTTGTTTTGCTGATTAGACTTCCCTAATTTGTGTGTATTCGCGTCCCTTTTGACCAAATATCAAATAATTTTTTAGTCGCATCTTAATTTAGGGTTTATACACATTTTTATACTAAAATTCCATGACTTTTCCTTGATTTTTCTAAGACTTTCAAGTAAATTTTCATGACCTCATGTTTCATGCAATGTCTACATATGCATGGTAAAAAAAAAAAAACAATGCATGTTCAATTTTATTACAGCATATCATAAAACACGCAACAATTTATTTAGTTTCAATTTATATTTATATCTATGTAAAATTTATTTACATAATGCTGACACCGCACTAATAATGTGAGAGTATGTGATTGACCCAGGACAGAAAAGAAGTAAATAACCTATATTCGAGTATCTGTTTTCCATGACTTTTTCAAAACTTTGTGGGTTTTTCTGTATTTCCAAAACTTTTCCAGGCCTGGAAAATACCATGTCAAAATTCCATGACTTTTCCAGGTTTTCCATGACCGTATGAACCCTGTTATTTTGTTGCAATTGGTGCATTTTTGTTTAATTTGCTTCATTCTCCCCCTGACGACCGCAGCAGCTGTGAGAAAATTTCACCAGTTTTTCGAAGACGATGACAAGTCAACTGAATGATGTCTCACTGAAACATTCAGGTAACATTATAAAACAGCATGGCATCACTTTAGCACACTTTCCATTCAGCCTTCCTAAAGTTTTGCGATTTGAACTGTGAACTGTATACACTACTAAATGATCGCCTGAGTCCCTTTTAAATTTGATCTGAAAACGGCCGTAGATCTCCGCTCCTCTGTTTTAAACTTGTTTTTAATTTAATCAGCAAACCACCGCTGTTCAAAGCGAGAGCACAAGGTGTGTGTTTATCGATAGATTGTTATAATATCTGCTTATTTGCAGTTCTTTGCTACAGAAACACTTGCATCACCTGTACCCCAATGGGTCGTGGACGAGCAATCGTGTTTCCCCAGCTACTGTTTCCTCAGCGCTCCCCTCATCATCACAGCTGTTTCCTCCAGCGAGAATGTAAATCTTAACAAACATTTTGCTATGTTAAACTTGCAAACTAGTCAACTAATTAGTCAACAGTTAGGATTACTCATTGTAATCATAATCATAAATGATCTCACAGCTGTTTACTAACATTTGAGTCCATTTAATATGTTCATGCTTACAATACAGAAGTGCTCATGGAAAAAAACCAGATGAGTTTAACGTTGAAGTGGAATGTCAAACTCTGCCACATAATCCAACAGCAATATATATTCACCATAACCCTGATGCTCGCCAGACCCATTCTGACAGTCAACAGTCACCTGTGTGGAAGTGTGGAAGAGCCAAAATAAAATGCCGCCATTTACCAGGGGGATGTTTATCCTTCACACTTCCTGGCCTCACACACTCTAGGCATTATCCACACCGGCTCTGTGTATAGACAAGTGTTCAAATACTTCCCTTGATCAGCAGATAGAGAGAAAGAGAAAACACACACACAGATAAGCCATTGTGCTCTCGTCCGGAGCACTCAGCTGAAGGCTAAGCGGTTGAACATTAACTATAAACTGGTTGGCATGACTCAACTAAAGTGAATCAAAAAACACACAATATTTCCTAATTAAAACTCAGTTATATCATCATATTTGATCATTAATATATTTATATACCAGTGTTTCCAGCTGTGGTGGCAGGTTTTTTACACAGATCTTCCAACTTCTTATGGTGTTATTTCAATGACAAATGTTGTGAGAGCAGAATTACAAGTCGAGATTGCCTTCATGTAATACGAGTAAGCGAATCTCTTTGGCTGAGCACTGATTTTCTCTGTTTGTGCACAAAGCTTCTTGCACGCCCTCAAGTATATGCTGTTTAAGCACAGATTTTCTCAAATAAACGCTGCTGAAGTGCGATTCAGTGCATTTATGTAACGAGTATGCCTCCAACATTTATTAGATTTGCTAGGAATATTTTTGAATGTCTCCAATAGACCTATATAATGGCATTGATGTGTCCTAAAGTAAAATTAAAATTAAATTATTGAAATTAAAATTAAAAGGCCATTAACTCCAGCAAGATAAAGTCATTTTATGCAGAGCCATAGACCTTTATCCATAAATAAAGTATAATTATGGAAACTGTGTTCATCATAACTGAAAGCTCTGGCAGATCTCTTCAGATCTGGCAGGAGCACTTTTAACTTAGCTTAGCATAATCACTGAGTCTGATTAGACCATTAGCATCCCTCTCAAAAAATTGTCTTAGTACACAATGTACTTAGTACACACTTAGTACTACAGAAAAGTCTAGCTTTAAATAGGAAAATTATATATATAATTTATATATATAATAATATATAATAATAATATACAAAGTTTAGTTCCAACCCCAATCAGACACTTGTCTAGCTAATCAAGCTCTTACTAGGCTTTCTAAAAACATCCTTGCAGGTGTGTTGAGGCAATCTACAATTTTTAGGATACCGGCCCTCCAGGGCCGAGTTTGGACACCCCTGGTCTAATCTAATTCAATGATTTATGCTAAGCTAAGCTAAGATAAAAGTGCTCTTGCTAGACCCATGAATTAAAAAAAATGGTAAAACTCAGCTGTTTAACCCTAGGTAACTTGTAAAATGAGCCTATTTTCAAAAAAAGTGGAGTGCTCCTTTAGGAGTGATATTGTAAGTGTGTGAATTTATTTGGAACAGGATGCAGAAAGGCAAACAGCTGATGTAATATTCTAAAGTAATTACTACATAATTACTCTGGCTGGCCTTACTGCACTACACACTAGTTTCTGTAGATAAACATGACATTGACATAGTGCCCGTGGTAAGAAGAACATGGACACAAAGATATTTGCTTTGGCATGTGCTCTGTTTTTACTTTGCTCTTTAGCAATGGCACTAGTAAAGAGGTTTTTGATAACAAGGCTGACAAAATATTCAGTGAAGCATGTAACGTATCAGCTGTTTCCCCCTTAGAGGAACTTATTAGAGCTACATGTGCAAGAAAAAGAATTATGTACCAGTTAGAATACATAGCTTGTATAAGGGATATTTCACCGAAAAATGAACATTTACTCATTAGCCGTATTCCAACTATCGCGCCTAAATCGAGTGAGTCAGGGCCAGTCCCCACTGCCCAGTCCCCCCGCGTTTCCACTATCACTTACAGGGCCTGATCGGGCCAAACAAATCTTTTTTGCTGTGAAGCGACAGCCCTACCTACTGCACCACTGTGTCGCCTCTTGATGTTTCAATGACGCATAATAATTTTTAAACCATATTAAAGACACAGCAGCCAGTAACAGTTCTCGAGAGCTTTTGTCAAGTTGTGTTTGTGCATGATTCTTGCGCCGTGGGCGTTTAGATGCCTTTATGTGTGTGAGTAGCCTGATCTTACGAGAAAACATATTTTATGTTTTGTCAGTTTAGTGGCTAATTCATACAAATTCGTATGAGTTCAGTTTTAAAAAGGAGGCGTGACACAAAACCTTGCCCTTATGGCCCGTTTCCACTGAGTGATACGGTACGGTAAGGTTTGGTTTGGTACGCTTTTATGGCCGTTTCCACTGTCAAAAAGCGTACCGAACGGTACCGTACCACTTTTTCGGCACCCTTTCGAAAGGGTACCAAACACGAGAAAGGGTACCAAAAGGCGGAGCCACACGCGCAGCTGAACGCTATTGGTTTACAGAGATTCGTCATTCTCTTACGCAACAAGCCCGAATGAAAACAAAAAAACCACTATGTTTGATGTAGACACACAGCCGAGAGATGACAGCGGAATTATAAATACATATAATACCGAGCCATGGTCGACCTGGGCTCAAACAAACCTTGTCGTCGTCTGGATGAACAGCCACAAAGCCAAGAAGAAGAGCAGATTTACCCTGTGCCCTGTAGTTTGTTACGAGCCAGTCTGAGGCGCGAGCGGTTTCGCTTTCTTGCTAGCGCTCGTGTGCATCTAACATTATATCTGAAATAACAAACTTCTTGAGCTGATGATAATAACCTGCGCTTGATTATTGACGTACTTTTGAAACCCGATTCTGTCAGACACTGACACACGCGAGAGTGAAGCGTGAAGAAACAAAGGAGAAGCCGGAAAAAAGGAGCACATTATTTATCAGCAAACATGAACAAAATTCCATGATTAACTAACTTATTATCTTCACATTTTGGACTAATATGAACCGGGAATGACGAAATTACTCTCTAACAGAAGCTACATGTGCTGCTGAAGATTACAAACACAGATAAGAGGTTTTCACTGACAGTAGGCTATAATTTGTGTTGTTTTGAACCTAATTACGGGTGAAATGTCTGCTATGTGTAGTTCTTCTGTAGTTGGTAACATATCGGAGACTGTAAGGGGCTGTATGTGTTTATATATGTTCATTTATTTATTTAATATAATTACAGACGTTACTGTAGGCTGTTTCGCACTGTCATTGATTTGCAGTTATAATCAACTCATCTTCATTGAAAGGTTAGTAATAAACATTTCTACACAAGTATTTATGTGTATGAAGCATCTGTTTTATGAGAAGTGCTTTTCATATGATATGTAAGTGACCCGTACAGCTTTATTGTAGACATTTCCTCGAGCTAGAATGATGTCGACTGAAACTTTCTGTCATACACCACGCCCACCAAAAGGGTACCCTTTGTTAGTGGAAACGCAAGCCTGATAAAGGTGACCCGTACCAAACCGAACCGTACCGTACCAGTCAGTGGAAACGAGCCATTAGATCCAACCGTCATTTTGTGATGAGCAAATCATACTAAATTGTACGAATTAGATCATAGGAATTCATTTGAATTAGTCACTAAATCTAAAAGTTATGAATTGCTGTGAGATTGCATTGGTGTGAGAGACCAGGTGAAAGAGCACTCGCTTGACAGCTCTGTTGATGTCTCGAGCGGCTGGGTTCTTTCTTTCTTTTTTTATTTATTTTGGTGATAATACAAAAAATGAATACAACAGAAAGACATAAAACTTTACAATTACGTATTTTTGTAGGCTCAACATATATCATATCATATCTAGATAAAATAGCCTTAGCTATATTAAAATCATTTAAAGAATTAAAAATATTGGATATAATAAAATCACATTTAATAAATAAACCAATATAAATCAAACAAAAGCTATACCAATGTAGGTATATACATAATACAAATAAATTAAACAGTTTCAAGCCATTTTAAGCTTTCATTTTACAAAGGCCTATCTGAAAAAAAGATTTTAGATATTTTCTAAAAACAACAAACAATGAAGGAGTTTTGGAATATTATTTATAAAGTATTTTGATATGCGTGACGCTTGATTAGGGGGACGTTCTGGGGCGGGGTTTGCGTGACGTGCTGCGAGCTACTAGTTTGACAGTGGAAAACGCAACATGATTTCGACCTCACTGCTCAACCTCCCAAGCTGTTGGCCCGGCCCGATAAAAAGCCCTGACTCGCACTGGCCCGACAGTGGTAATGCGGCTAATATTTGCTCCCTCTTAGGTGGTTCCAAATCTAGATGAGTTTCTTTCTTCTGTTGAACGCAAACAAAGATATTTTGAAGAAAACTGAAAACCTGTAACCATTGACTTTCATTGTAGAAAAAAACAAATACTATTGAAGTCAATGGTTGCAGCTTAAAACTTGTCAAGGTTTGAAACATATGAAGTGTACAGTTGAAATCAGAATTATTAGCCCCCTGTTTATACCACCCCCCCCCCCCCAATTTCTGTTTAACAGAGAGAAGATTGTTTCAACACATTTCTAAACATAATACTTTTGATAACTCATTTCTAATAACTGATTTATTTTATCTTTGCCATGATGACAGCACATAATATTTTACTAGATAATTTTCAAGACACTTCTATACAGCTTAAAGTGACATTTAAAGGCTTAACTAGGTTAATTAGGTTAACTAGGCAGGTTAGGGTAATTGGGCAAGTTATTGTATAACGATGGTTTGTTCTGTAGACTAGCGAAAAAATATATAGCTTAAAGGGGCTAATATTTTTACATAAAAAAAAAAAAAAAACTGCTTTTTTTCTAGCCGAAATAAAACAAATAAGACTTTCACCAGAAGAAAAAATATTATCAGACATACTGTGAAAATTAGCTTGCTCTGTTAAACATAATTTAGGAAATATTTAAAAAAGAAAAAAAAATTCAAAGGGGGGGAAATAAATCTGACTTCAACTGTATGTGGGGATGATAAAATGAGTAAGTCATGACATAATTTAGGTTTTTTGGGTGAACTATCCCTTTCAGGTAGCAAATTGTAGTGTGACTTTTAACATGCTTTGTGAAAAGAAAGTAGCAAAACAACAGAGTTTAAACTAATATAATTACATGCTAATTGATTGAAATTTGCAATTGAACAAGCATGCATTAGTTCGAATTTATATTAAATTAAAATTGTTAAACATAAAAGCATTTTTTTATTCACTTCGGTCACACACACACACACACACACGCACACGCACACGCACACGCACACACACACACACACACACACACACACACACACACACACACACACACACACACACACAAAACATGAATGAGCAATACAGGATATGCTAAAAGAAACATAACCTGCAGCTTCCTGAAAGATTAGCACCTCTCAATTACCTTGCTGAGTCAGTGTTTCAGCCACATCAAGTTGCCAGTAAAACTGATTGTAGACATTGTAACACATTTACCTTGAGAAGCCATTCAATGTTCAAATCTCATTAGCTGGCAAGAAAGAAGGGCATTTTACTGAAATAAAATCCTATATATTATATTATATTATATTATATTATATTATATTATATTATATTATATTATATTATATTATATTATATTATATTATATTATATTAAAATATATTATATTATATTATATTCATTGTATATCACATTATTATATTGTTTAATTTAAGTCAAATTTAAACTAATAACTACTACTATTACCTGCTTATTTTTAAGACATTAGCGGTTTATTACTAAAGTATATAAGTATGTATCCTGCTCAATATCTGAGCCTGACTGCTAACTAATAAGCAGCTAATTAGTCGTTTATTGAGCTAAAAGTCTTAGCTAATGGTTTGTTAAAAGCGAGAATTGTACATTAACATAAAAGGTGATAAAAGGCAACTAAATAAACATCAAAATAATTAATATTTATATTTCATCAAACTTTTAAAATATAAACAAACAAATAAATAAATAAATAAATAAAACAAATAAATAAATAAATTAATTAATTAATGGGCTGCCGATGTTTTATATTTCATCAAACTATTTATTTGTACTATAAGTACAAATAAATAAATAAATAAAGGGGTTTTATATTTTATCAAAGTATAAATGAATGAATAAATGAATAAACAAATAATTAAGTCAACAGGCTGCCAATGTTTTATATTTGATCAAACTATTAAAGTATAAATAAATAAACAAATAAATAAATAAATGGCCTGTTGATGTTTTGTATTTCATCAAAGTACAAATAAATAAATAAATAAATAAATAAACAAATAAATGGGCTGCCGATGTTTTATATTTCATCAAACTATTAAGGTATAAATAAATAAATAAATAAATAAAATAAATGGGCAGCCAATGTTTTATATTTTATCAAGCTATTAAAGTGTAAATAAATCAATAAAGAAACGGTCAGCCTGTGTTTTATATTTCACCAAACTACTAGAGAATAAATAAATAACTAAATAAATAACTAAATAACTAAATAACTAACTAACTAACTAACTAACTAACTAAATAAATAAATAAATAAATAAATAAGGGGGCAATCATGAACACATCTCACAAGGAAATGTAACATTTCAGTTGTGTGAAAATGTAAGATTTATAAACTAAACACAACTGTCATTGGGGGATGAGTAAATCATACTAAATTCTATGAATGAGATCGTACAAATTCATATAAATTAGCCACTAAATCAAAAAGTTACTAATTTTGCATTTTCCATTTGTGTTTAAACCTACAAAACACATCTTAATACTAGGCCGTACTGGTTGAGACCGCTCAATGTGAATCAAGAATAATCCAGATTTCCACTGACTGTGGCAATGAACCACCAATGAAGGGCAATTGTGGCAGGGACATTTCCAAGGACAATTACAGCAAGCATGTGGACTGTCCCTGGAAAACAGACATCTGATCACCCTGTTTTATTTAGAAATAAGGCAGAAATCCAGAGCTTGATGGAGCTCAGGGCATTTGGTAGGCTGGTTTGGGCCCATTACCCCTTTGGCTAAACATGCTGGAGATGAGAGAGACGGCCATTCCAGTGGTGGTCAAACTCTTATCTAACCAATAGCAGCTGGCTGAGATTGTCTCCATGGAGAGACAGACACGTTTGGACTGCAGTGATAGTTGTCCTGCTTGTCTCATAATGGTTTGTTATACATGAGAGATAAGTTTGTGATGCAGCAGACACACGTCTAGACATTTAGATGCTGATAGTAAGCCAATCAGCCTGATTGAAGCAGACGAAATACAAACAGTTGACAATCGCTAGGTGCGAACATTAAATAACGCTGATAAGAATTGCGGGTAGCATGTGGGGAACACTTAATTTGACACCATGACATCTAATGAATGTAAAAAAAAACACACAGACTGCTGTGCTTATACATTAATTATACAATATTACAATAATATGTTAAAATAGAAACATAATAAATAATTGACAATAGTTTCATCTTGAATATACACTGAAAAAAAATAACTCTTAAGATTTACTTAAAAGTCCTTGTAACAATTTGCACAAACAAATTTAAAGTAAATTTTACAGCTTTATTTCAGGTACAATTGACTTGTCAAAAACATGTAAAATTTACTTAATTTATTTAGGGGTGTTAGGTTAAACATTAAGTAAAAATTTATTGATTATCTTTACTTTTGAGTCTTTATTTAATTAAATGAACCAAGTAGTGTGATTTTCTTGCTTTAGCAGAAGGACTATTGCTTTTATCCATTTAAATAAATCTTATTAGTTACTAATTAGTACATTTGGTGCAACTTAGTTTACATAAGACACACATTTCCACTTTATTTTAGGCAAATGTGTTTAGCAAAAGCAAATTTACTTGTTTACTTATGTCAGCGCTAATGTTAGCACAGCTATGATTTTCTGAGTGAAGCCTCAAACATTAATGCTGATAATAAAACTGCCAAGACCCAAAGCATGAGTGCTGCTCTTCTGCAAGGTGGTAACCTTAAAACTAAAAGACATACTCAAAAATCTTCTTAATCTTCAAATTAATGATGACCAAGCTCTAACAAGTCTTTCTCTCAAATTTAAACAACTAAGATTGCTTTTATTTACAAAATACTTTTCTTTTAATTTAAATCCCTTGCAAAGCATGCTGAGAACTACATATCCATTGTGGCATATCCATTATTAAAACTTACTTAATATTACTAGGTTTGCGACGATTAGAAAATATTTAAATATTACGAGTAAATGAATATTAATATTTAACTCTTTTCACTCATTTCATGTATTACATGAAGTAAATGTGTAAATATGTACTTAGTAAATTCTAGTTATCCTTGACACTTAATATTACAATTTAAAATTTATGAGAGTCAATTTATTAGATCTGACTACACTAAAAAGTCATTTCTTTCAGTGTAATTTTGCATGGGGCGACGCGGTGGTGCAGTGGGTAGCGTTGTCGCCTCACAGCAAGAAGGTCCCTGGTTTGAGCCTCGGCTGGGTCAGTTGGCATTTCTGTGTGGAGTTTGCATGTTCTCCCCGTGTTCGCGTGAGTTTCCTCTGGGTGCTCCGGTTTCCCCCACACGTCCAAAGACATGCGGTACAGGTGAAATGGGTAAGCTAAAATTGTCCGTAGTGTATGTGTGTGAATGAGTGTGTATGAATGTTGCAGAAGGGCATCCGCTGCGTAAAACATAGCTGCGCTTCTGGTGTGCGACCTGCTTAACACACACCTGATGCGTACATTCGCATGATAGTTTACATGCAACTAATTAGATGGAGCTCTGTGACGCGGAAGAAAAATTAACACTGTCCTGAGTCGTGGCTGGGGTAAATCAAAATTTGATTTACACTTAAAATTGTAGTGCCAAAATTTACAATATTTGATTTTCTTTTACATAAAAAAATATGTTTAACTGAACATTCTGTGTTATATTAGTTGTAAATCAACCTTAGGGTTCTTACTAGGATTGTAAATGGTATTCTAATGAATAAGGTTATTGATTTAAGCCTATAGTTATAACATATAAAGGCTCTACTTTTTGATTAATAGAAGATATTTTTGACTTCTTGTTTCTTGCTTTAATCAAAACTTTGTATGTCTGTCTGTGAAATTATTTTGTGATTTATTAATATTTTTATTATTATAATGTGATGAAAGGTCAATGTAATCTAGTAGTAGGTGTTTTATTTTTGTTTCATTACTTTTATTTTTGAGTACAATTTAAAACCATCCTTTTTTGTTACTTACACTCAAGTAAAATTTCAGCTTTTAATACCTTTCATTCAGTTAGATTTTCCCTCATTATCTGTACTTTTAGTAACTGGAAACTAAAATATATCCATAACCTGAACCAAAAATCTAAAGATTCCCTGACTTTCAATGTCTGGAATGGTCCTTTTTAAAATTCCATGACCTGTGGGGACCCTGAGAAAAAAATTATCCTTTCGAAATAAAAAATTTTCTACACTTTGTTTACAGAAACAAAACACAAAAATGGCTCTGTATTTTAAATTATATTTTATTTAATATAAAACAAACAATAAACAAATAAATTAAATATTTCTAAAATAATTCTCTTGAGGGGAAATTTATAATAACATTGTTTGATCGTTACATTGGGGAATAATACACAAATGGAATGTCGTGTGGTTCATAACTCTTGATTTTCTCGTACATAAATTGATCAAGGACTCCTTACAATTCTCATTTAGAGTTCAAACATCTCTGTAGCTGCCTGAAAAGAAGATTTTGATATCTGGCGATAAATGCAATCAAACAATTTCTCTCTCTGGGGAGATCAACTTGTACTCATTCGTAGTATGCTGACCATTTGTTCCAAAATGTGCCCGAAGGGATCTGTAGGAGCGTCCCTGGCTGGGAATGCAGAGTATTGGTAAATTAACTTGAAAAAAGCCATTGGCTTCTTATCAGCTTGTGGGAAGAGGCTTTGCATTCCCTGAAGGACATTGCCGAGTTTGTTTAGAAAGGCCAGCATTAGCATTTGTATATTAAAAGATAGTGCAGGATAAAGATGGGCAGCTGGAGCCATTAGCATAATAAGGGGCTTTCTCATTTGCACACAAGCATTAGACAGCCCCCCAATCACCCTCGCCAGCAGTCACACACATTACAGCTGCATGAGACCATTGTCCACCTCGGCCTATGCCTGGACCATGCAAACAAACCGGGGTGGTTGAAAGGTTACAGCCAGACAATGGAGGATTCACCATTTGAAATCAATCAATATCAAGGCATTTCACATTCAGTTGAGTCCTTTTCATCCGTACAGTACTGACAATGGAAGTGTTGCTGGTCCTGTTTGAATGGGGTAAATGGTCAGAGAGAAGACCACGATAAATCTGTGCTTACCAAACGGTGAGGCATGAAATGAACAGAACAACAGGAAGTTGAGTGCTCAGAGATTTAGCCTTGACAGTGTACAATGGTACGAGCAGCAAACAATAGCTACAGTAAATGTGTCGATGAACTGTTCAGGGATAGCTGTAGATTTACAAAACTTCACCTAAGTAACGCCTTCACTTTATATCATTTAGAATAATTTATAAAATGTAATTGTCTTCTGTAGTGATATGTACATAAAATATTTTAAGATATTCACAGGAAATCCAAAAAATCAGGCACTTTGCTGCCACTACAGCCATTTTAACATGCAAGATCCTGAGATTTAAGACAGTTCTTTAAATAAGAAAACGAAGAATAAATTTATATAGAGAGCGATTTATATTTATCAATGCTATCCATTTTTTATATCAAAATAAATGTTCTCTTTTTTTTAAAAAATGCTTCTGTATGCTGCTCCAATGTAGCGTTCTACATCTAGCAGCACCCATTCAGTAAAATCATTTAGCTCATGATCAGTCCAGAAGATATGCAAGTGAAAATTATTCACCACCAAGTTTCATAGTGCCAAGCATCATTATAATGTTCTTAGGCAGAGCAACGAAGGCCAAAATCCTTGTTTTGTGTTTCTGACAATCGCAGGATGTGCCACAAAAAAAGGACTATCGCATTGTCGTCTTTAGGTCCATCCGAGAATGCACATCGTGGTAGCCAAGGAGGCATGGTTCGGTTGACAAAGCATCATGGGTAAACACAGAATCATTGTCTGAAGAGCATGAGCTGGAGGTGTCCTCACAAGATGGAGAGTACTGTTCGAAAGGGGTGGATAGGTCCAGGTACTAAAAACGTAAACATAAGAACAATTTAGAGGTTTGGATATAAAACAACATCTTGTAGGATTCAAACTGTCACCAAAACAGGTGTTTACCTCATCTGAAATTGACACCAGCACCCTATCGAGCTCTTCCACAAGTTGTTTGAACGTTGGTCTTTGAGTTGGTACTGCATGCCAGCACTCTCTCATCTTCATGTAGCTATAAAAGCAATGGGAACATAAGTAAATCACCTTGAAGTGATATAGTAAACACAATTTTTGGGTACTCAGACTGATTCTTACAGTTCATGGGTGCAGTTAGAGGGTTTGTCCATTCGATGGCCTTCCTTCAGCAGCTTAAAAAGCTCCTCTACTGGAATCCCAGGGTATGGCGATCCTCCCAATGTGAATATCTCCCACATCAAAACCCCAAAAGACCATCTGTGAAAATCAGAGGTCAAAAATGTCAGCGGACTATGTAGGATAATCAGCTTGAGCAGTACTAATTCGATCCTCCTGTTAGTCATATACTTTAGTCATTAAAACATCCACCATCTAAATCAGGATTAAACTACACCAGTGCAATCTGGTTAATCTAAATTGACCGGCATTCCAGCCAGAGGGATCCCTGCTCAGCTGATTCTTTGGCATAGCTGCAGTGATTAGCCAGACTTACACGTCGCTCTGGTGTGTGTAGACTCTGTCAAACAAGGCTTCTGGTGCCATCCATTTCACTGGCAGACGTCCCTGAAATTGGAAACAACAGGGTTGTGAGTGGGACAGTTAGCTGCCACACAGGCCGAGCCAAAGCGCTCCACTTCCTTTTGATCCACAGAAATATGACTGCCCGCTCCTTGCTAATACTCCCTGCCCCCTCTTTCTCCAATTATTTTCTATTAAGCTGTCTGCCAGTCAGCATGGACACATTACACATCTGTCTTTAAAATCATTAAGACTTCAAACAAGCATCGCTTGCAAATGGGATATTGTTAAAAGACAACAGCTCGCTAAAGATCTTAGAAAACTTTGAATATATTTATAACTCACATTAGTTGTCTTCTTGTAGTAATCAATTTGATGCACTCCTCTTGCCAAACCAAAGTCTGCGATTTTCATCACATTGTCTTCCGTCACAAGAACATTTCTTGCGGCTAAATCTCTGTGAATGCACTGTTGAGAAAGAAAAAGCATTTCTGTTTAGTTGAAATGACACAAACAACATTTCGCTGACTCTGATTAGTAGATAAACATGTTCATAGTGAGGCTAGAGTTTGCTGCCGCAAACCTCAAACGTAATGACAAACTGCTTTCTATATGAGCACAGCTATCTAAATCAACATATAGCAAGCAGCTAAATGTTAAATAAGTCTTACTTTAAATAGGCTCGGAGCTAGTTTTTGATGTAAATACATGTCATTAAGTTTATTTTGGTTTTCATTTTAAATAGAAGTGGTATTTGAGGATTGAAAAAGAGGACGAAAAAGGCCCCTGGTTTGTGGCCCTTAATGGAGGGGTTTCAGACGGCTGCATTCTTACCAGGCCACAAAAAGCTAGTAATACGATCCAGTGCACAGGCGGGTCCAAGCGCCTGCTTGCTAACAGATTTATGGCAGTGCTAAAAAGGACAAAGCCCACAGAGACAGGATGGACACAGCGGTAAACACGACACACCACCACTCCACTAAGGAATGCCTGGCATCACGTGTCGGACAAAGGGATGTGTTGATAAGATTGGCGGGGGGTGGGGGGGAGTTGGGGTTCTGGTTTTATACTGAAGCTAATTGAGCCCTTACTCTTTTGGAAGCCAGGTACTCCATGCCTCTTGCCACTTGGTAAGCACAAGAAACTAGGTCTTTGAAGGTGAGCTGTTCCTCAGGAACCTTGGTCACATCAAAGGTGTAGTCCATGCCAGGAGGTCGACGTGCTCGGAGATATTCCCGTAGGCTACCTTTTGATGCATATTCAACCAGCACATACAGCGGACCTGAACCAGAAATATACATTTTAATGTCAAGTGGCCAAATAAAGTTCATACAGCAAAGAAATACAACAGTGTTTAGCTTACCATCCTGTGTGCAAACACCAAGAAGATTTATGATGTTCTTGTGCTTGTCCATAACCTTCATGAGCTCCATCTCAGAGATCAGGTCTGCCAGGTCTTTATCGGTTGCATCATCTGAAAAAGGACAGACAAATCCTTTTTAGTCTTCAATTCAGAAATGCTCAATACTTTAATACAACATCTGCATGTCATGTACAAACATACCTTTTAGCATTTTCACAGCTACAGTTGCCATATGATCTTGATTCTCTTTGTTTATGCCATACGCCTCTGCTCTAACCACTTGACCAAAGCAGCCCTCTCCAAGCGGTTTCCCTAAAGTCAAACTGGCATGAGAGAATTCAAATAAATAGTTAATTCGCCATTGCATAAAATGAAACATCTTTTACAGCTACGGCTGCTGGTACTGCTTACTTCTCTCTTGGAAACTCCCAATCAGGGTCATAAGGCAGTTCGAACTCCATAACTCCAGCCAGCATTGGGGAACAACTGGAGGAAAGACGAGCCACCCTCATCAGTGACGCACTTGATTTTCCAGAAGAATTGGACTCCACTGAATACTGTGATAGAGTCCAAAACATACATGATTAGAATCCAGAAAGCTCTTCTGAATACCATGATCTTGGATAATTATCATGAGGTTTGTTCAGCAGTGTCACCTTACCTGTCTGCGCAGAGGAAATTTGGAGAGTTTCTGGACTGGGAGCGTATCAAAAGGCTCCCGACTGGGATGAACCTGCATGCGGCAAAGGACCACAATAACAATGGCCATCACCAGTGCCAAAAAGCCAGAAGCATAGATGATGATGTCAGTGTATTTGGCCTCCATAAGGTCCACCTCTTTGGCTACATCCTCCTCTGTGGAATAGACAGGCGGGTTTTCACTATCTGTACGCTCAAGTAATTTATATTATTTATTTATTGTCTTTGTCTTTACAAACCTACCTGATAAGACTGTAAGCCAGGCAGATTGATGAGAGAAACCAATAGAGTTTCCAGCCAAGCAGGTGTATTCTCCAGCATCCTCCATTGAGATATTGGTAAGATACAAGACTTCAACTTCAGACATGTTCAAACTTCCTGTCTGTTTAAATAAACAATCAAGACAAATCAAGCCTTTTATACCAAAATAATGATGCAATTTTCTCCCAGAAAACAAATGTAAGGGATGATTTGCTAAATACCTTCACAATCTTAACATAAGGAATGCCATCAGGCCCATAACGGCTGCCATTCATTTCAATATGCTTGAGCCACTGGATGTGAGGCTGAGCATCACTGTACACTTTACACAGGAACTGGGCATCTCCACCCACTATAGCTGTAGTGTTTTTGGGTAGACCAGCTTGAAGAATGGGCCTGTGTGGAGAGCGTTCTGAAAGATGAAATTGGAACATTTAGTTATTTTTCTCAACATTTAGCAAAATAATTATACAAATGCAAGTTTACAATCAAGAGAATTTAAGTTAAGATACTTCAAAGGCACAGGGACAGACATGCGGCACTTTCCGAAGCTGATCAACGCACACTAATTAGTTCCATAAATGGATTTTTAAAACTAGGCCCATGCATTGGGTTGCTTTGAAGTCGATGAGCTCTTTATTCCATGTTCTTTCCCCCGTCTGCTAGGACACAGCAGTTGACCCCACGCCGGGTTCTTAACAAATAGGTCTGTCACAGGTCAGGTAGAAAATTGGTCTGGACGCCTCAACCCACAGCGTTTCCAGGCACGTACCATACAGACTGATGCCAGCCCCCACCCTACATTTCCCTGCTGTGATGATATTTATTGCCCTCTTCCAGTGTGGATCTTACATATCTGTATAGACATGTACAGCCTAGAGTGAACCCTGGTGCCTATGATGCAGCAGCGTGCCTGTGGCTCTCTCTGAGGTGCATTTGGTGCCTGTCTCGCAATGTGACGCCACTGAGCTGGTGGTACAGGATCTCACTGATTTGATGCTTATTGCCTCTGACATTTGCTAAGCATGGCAGGCCTGCAATGGCTTCTCATGGAGCCAGGCGACTGTCTAGAGCAAGCAAGCAGAAGCCCTCTTACCCAACACGTCCAAGAGGTAGGTGTGAGCGATAGATCCATATTTGTTCTCCACCACACAACTGTAGTTCCCACGGTCTGAGGGAACCACGCTCTCCATGACCAGGCTCCAGTGCTGATGTCGTAGCTACACACAAAATAGAACAATGTAAGCATGCTGTTATTTATGCCATTTTGAGAAGTTTAAGTCATTGCTAAGCCTCCAATAGATAAGAATAACAATCTCACACCTTGATGCCTCCAATCCTGTGCTCTCCTCTGAATTCTCTGCCATTTTTTAGCCAGCGAATGGTGGGAAGAGGGCTCCCAGTTGCAGGGCAGCGGAACTTGACAGTATTTCCAGCTGGAACTGCATATAGCTTCTTTTCCATCCTTTGAGTGTGAGTCCAGTATGGTGCTAAGTAGAAACCAATTTTACCTTTCTAGCTATCACTCTGACACCGCAAATGAATGGGACTGAATTTGTAATTACAATGTATACTAACCTCTGGATATGTAGACCTGGTCATTTTCGGTCTCAGAACCAATGTCATCAAGACCATTATCTTCATCATCATCTCCTGATCCTACAGCATCTGCATGGACACATGAAAATGTATTACATGAGCACTCAAAACACTACTAATGTTCTTATCAGTCAACATACGGCAGAACCTACCTGCAACTGTGATAGTGAAGTTGCGTAGAGCCTCTTTGGTGCCACGTAGCATACACACATACACTCCTGAATCTTCATAGGTAACATCTGCAATTTCCATGACTGCCGCTCTTATCTGGATACGAGCATTGTGTTGCACCCGTACACCACCCTTGAACCACTGGACAGCTCCAGGACGGTTTGTGTCACAACGGAGTTTAAGTACATCTCCGAGCTCCAAGAGCAGGTGCTCTGATGGTTCCTCAGTTGGGTCCTCTGAAATTTCTGGAACAAAACACGAATGCAATGTTTACTAATGGCTCTACAATCACAATAACCCGAAGCTTACATTTTACCTGTGACCTTTCAACTCTAGTGGTCTCTTTGACCTCTTAAATACTCATAAACCAGTTTTCATAGTAATATAACGCCAATGGCTAACCTGGCTGACCTGTCAGAGAATGAACTCAGATCAGCCCTGAAGATGAGTAAGTTAGATGGTATCAAATGGTATGGCTTACCCGATAAGACTTCCACCCAGGCAGAGCGAGTAGCCTGACCAGCTGAGTTTTCCGCCTTGCATACATACTCTCCAGCATCTTCCAAAGAGATATTAACTAAAGGAAATATGTTGACTTTGGAGAGGTTCTCGAGAAGAGGCTGCAGGGGAAACAAATGTAACATTACTCCCTGGTTCCTGAAGACAGAAAATATGCATAATAGAGGATCTTTAAATCACTTTCTCACCGTAAGAGCTGTAAGAACTGGTGATCCATCAGGCCCCAGGCGATTACTGTCCTTCTTGAACCACTGGAGACGTGTTGAGGCTGGCTGGTGGAGTTTACACACCAGCTTCACATGTCCTCCGACCAACACAGTAGCATTCTCAGGATACCCAGGAGTAAGTACGTGTCGAGAAACTCTATTATCTGCTGGAGTAAAGAAAGGAGGTTTCAAACATTGCTGGTGTAATTAGTCTGTAGAATAAACCACATTTAATAAACACGTCTAATTAACATAACTCCACGCTAATTACTAACTAGAGCCTTTCTCACAAAGATCACCACTGTTTTGGAGCAAATCAGGCAAACAAAGCCACAAACAAAGGAGAGAACAGAAACACAATTCTCAGCTGAGAATGACCTAACTTTGACTTCACAGCAGTGTTCCTTGTGGCCCAGAGGTGAATGTGATTTCCAGCATTTGAGTGAAGCACGCCCCCTAACCAAGCAATGTCACCTCCAGCACTGAAGCATAACATTCTTCCACCAATACACTAATGAACTTTGATGAATAAAACTAGAGCCTGGCCCGTATATGACCCTGAAAAGGGTGCGAATGGTCAACAGGAAAATAAAGACACGCTAAACAAAACACACAAACACATGCGCCCACTAAAATAGGCTGAATGGATGAACTGGCAAACGTTACATAAAATGAAGTCTCTTGAGGACACACTTTGTAGGGGCACATATCATCATTTGAACTTTCAAACCCATGCAGACTTTCCCAAACACTATCAGTGAACTCAAGAAGATGTATTTTCTGAGTTGAAAATACTCATAAGCTGTAGATAAATCAAATTAATACTATGAAATGCTTGTATTTGTACTTCCTCTTAAACAAGTTCATTTCTGCCTCTTCTTGTTCTTAGCTCTGCATTTCTTACTTGCCTGGGTGGCTCTGCCCATTAAAGTCTTACAGTTGTCAAATGACTTTAATTTTTCTTGGCAGGAACTTAGTGGGGCATTGTTGGACTGCACCACAGGGTTTTGCAACCTTTATCACCTTCCAAGCTCTGTACGTAGCTCACAAGTGTTTGGAGAAAGATGATTTTAACGAACACTTTGCCCCAGTCTTCACAAGGATCTATATCTGTTCCCTTCATTCTCTAACTAAAACAGTGCACTTAAGCTAAGTGTATCAACAGCCCAACAGACAAGGCTAATGACTAATGATGTGATTTAAGGAAATCCTCTGATTTGTATACATGAGACTTTTTCCACACACACACACACACGCACAAAAAAACTCAAAAAAGTCTATGAAAGTCTTAGTAGCTCTCAGAGATAATCTCATACCTCCCTGGCAGGTACAAAATCTAGACAACCCCCTGTTTGTACGATTGAATAAGAGATCCATCATTCCCACCCCCCAACATCCCACAATCTCCTGTCATTGGCACTGGGCCAGACAGATTTACACTTCCGAGCCTCGGGGTTTTGGCAGGATCAGGTAGCACTGTTTATGGCTCAAGAAAATACTGGGATTCTTTTACTCTCTAAATGATTACATCCTCTCCAGCTTCCCCTGGACTGAAAACACAGTGCAATCAGCTCCACTTATCATATATTACATATTCATCATATATTCAAACCATGCATTGCAGTGGGTAAGATTACACAGTTAACTACAAAGTAATCATTTTGAAGACAATTTATTTTGCAAATAGCGTATTGTGTACTTGTATTCTGATTCTAATTAAAAACCGTACCTTTTGCCCTGGCTTCCCCGGATGTTATGCTTCTTGAACATACCAGTTCCATGAAACAGATGGCAATGAAAACCTTTAAGATGCTCAACATCTTGCTGAGGTAATGTTTGTGAGTGTGAGAGACAGCTGGTCAGCTTCAAATGCTGACTCCAGGCATTGGCAATCTCAGTGTAGTCACAAACCTGAGAGAAAAACAGAGCTGATTTACAATTTACGGAAGCCATTGTGAAAGATGAACCTTTAAAATGACATAAATGCATAATGGATTGCACATCCCAACCCTGCCGCATTTGAAAATGAATGTCCCATTGTACACCTACATCATTGTTGGACATCGTCCACCTCCCGCATGGACATGAATAACCCTCAGGTACAAATGCGTAGCACTTAAGGAGAGTTGTTTATGAATGGAACCTGTACAACGTGCTTGTAATGGGTCGTTTCTATAAATAAACACCGGAATTGGATCCAGAACATATATGAATTCAACTAATAGCAAAATTATCCAAATTTATAGCTGATATATTACGTTGTTTGTGTACTTATTTTTGACATTTGCATGCAGTTAAACTATTTAAAAAAATCCACTTATGTGCTTACTCCAACTGTGCTTCTAAAATACTTGTTTTTGCTCAGTATGAGAGGTAAATAATGAGCAAACGTCAGGCTCTTCGGGTACGAGGAGACACATGTGCTCTCAAAACATAGGAGAATTTCACACCGGAGTGAGAGTTTGGTTAAGCTAAATGAATCCATTTACAAGTGTGAAACCACTTGGTGGAGGTAATGAAAGTCGCAAGTAAACCTAAACCGAGAGAGAAAAATAAACAAGGCTTATGAATGAAAAGTCGCATTTTCATTTAAACAATTGTTAACATAAGTGCATTATATTTTTATTGGCTACCAAATTCCTGAACGGCGCGGAAATAAGGCGCAAGCGAAGACCCAAACAGTGTTTTATCTAGTACGTTTATTCAAAACAGCCTTAATATTGAGTTAACCTCGACCAACCGATTAAGGATCACGCACAGCTATAAATCATTTTCATGCAACAAATCTGACCCTAGTTCACCGTATATAAATAATATTTTTACCTATTTTCCTGTGCCCTTTGCCCTGTCCGTACGGGTTCGATAAGGCACCAGCAGTACTTAGTGCCCTTGGTTCGAGGTGGCCCCCGAGACACTCATGTGTCCCCTTTCCCACAGCTTCAGGATTATTTATCCGTCAATCCAATGCGCAACTTTTAGTAAAGTCTGAGCTACTCAGGTAAATCCATTAAAAAAGCAAAACCAATAAGCAGACGACACAAGGGTAAGACTGCTAATCTTCGGATTCAAAGTCCAGTGTTGCTTTCCTTTGATGAGCTTCTCCGCGTCTCGCGCTGTGCTCGTGAGCGCTGCCGACTCCAAAACCCGCTATATATATCCACCAAAAATTCTGATTTAGTCCCCCTTTCTTTCTCAAAATGAAAAGAAACTCCAGCTTTAGTCTGTGCGTTGAAAATCATCCAAAGCAATCACTCTGCAGCGCGCCTCTGTATTATTTCACGTGAATGCTGTGGTTTGCGCGCAGTGACAGTGGACTGCAGTTCAGCTCTCTTACTCTCTGTTCCTGTAGAATGATTTGCTCCACAGTTTAGTTGAGTTTAAAATCTTAAGAGCCTCTATCTGGCAACTCTCTGCTCAGAGCAAAGCGTCTCTTTGGCAGTGGGAGACAACAGCACTCTGAGGGGAAGGTTCACAACAATGGACTAAAATCAGAGGGAGAGAGAGAGGGGGGTGAGAGGGGGGTGTTAAATCCCCCACCCACAAAAACAAATCCCCAGAGGCAGACCCCAGCAGTGAGGACTATTGATATTATATTATAATTAGATATAGATTATAAGCAATGATACAACATTTATTTTTTGTATATGACAGCAATCTGTGACAAATTTACACTCAAAAAATGGCTTTTTCTGCTTTTTCAAAATACTTATTTAAAATGAGTTGTAAACAACACAATTCTTAAGTTCATTTGGTGACTACTTAAAAGTTTTATGTTCAATCAACTCAAATTTGTAAAAATGGTTAAGTGAACTTAATTGATTTGTGTTGGGATTTGTTTTCATAAAATAAAATTTAACATAAAATTGAATGTTTATTTATGTAAAATGTATTTGTTTGACTCACCATACAAAATATAATAGAAATGATGTTATATATAGTTTATAGGCATTATTTATACTTCTAGATATTCATTAGGGGCCCCCAGATGTCCTGGGGCCCTAAGCAGCCGCTTACCTTGCTTATTAATTAAATCCGACCCTGGGAATAAATACAGTTAATTATGCCAACTATATGCCAACAATTTTCACATTTTTTGATATATATATATATTATATGTAAATATATACATGTATAAAACAAAAGAAAATCTGCACAATTGCATCACCTAGACATTTTGGGAATCTGTGCCACACACACACACACACACACACACACAATAAATAAAAATAAAAACAAATAAAATATAATGCCCTTCAACATAAAAAACGGTATCAGAATGAATTAAGGTAATACCTAAGCATATAAAATAAAAGCAAAATCGGAAAGTCACGCCATTGACACCTGCATGTGAAAAATAAACACAATAAAAAATCCCGCACTAATATGGTAAATAGACTGGCTAAATAACTCTAAATTACACCTCGATTTATTGCACTGTAAATAAACGGGAATAACAAATTAGTCAGTTCCTTTGAAAAAGCTTCTCGAGCTCTGTATTTAACAACTGCAAATGACACCTTTCCTTAATTACATCATTGTGCTGCATTCCCCGCTAATCCTTTTAGACATGACGTCACAACGCTGCGTAATTGATTTATTAGTCGCCAGAAAGGTCTATTAGAGATTTCGCGCGTTTTTGATTTTGTTAGGGAACTTGTCAGGAAACCATCATTAGTTTGTTGTAAATGGAGAGAGCGTTTGTTCTCCGTCGCACAGCTGGTTAATGAGAAAACTTTCAGAGAATTGATCATGGCCAAGTTTCCGCGACCGCGCAGGTGTTTAAAAAGAACCGTGCCTGAGGCGGAGAGAGTGAGGCTTAAAGTGCTTACGAGACTGATCTGAGGGGAGCACTTTGTTTGAAATGATCCCGTTTTCTCTCATTCATCAGCGGTCTTGCGGCCCCGCGGTTAAGAGCAGAGTGCGCAGTCCGACACCTTTCACTCTACTGCGCATGCGCGGACTAATCAAACAGCTTCATTATGGTGATCAAAGCTAAACACAGTTCATTAGACATAGTTCATGATTACACTTTACAATACGTGTCCATTAATGCTAATTTACTAACATAAACAAACAATAGGCTACATTAATTAGTATTTTTCATGCTTATTAATGTTAGTTAATGAAAATAAAGTCGTTCTTTGTTCATGTTAGCTAATGTTTAAAAGCGTTTGAAACGTTTGATTGTAATAGGGGTGGACTTAGTAATTTGGGAGCCCTAAGGAACTTCAGGTATGGGGCCCAAGCATTGAAACTCAAAACACTCTCTTTCTCTATAGATATTTTTTTCTGTAGATTCATTTTTTTTGTTGTTATTGTTATTTTTTGTTTTTGTTTAGTTTTTTTCTGCATGTTAAAATATAATTCAAGTGGAACCTTTATCTAAATTTAAAATTAAAATTATGTAAAGTTCCACTATCCATGGGGCCCCTGGTTTTAAAAAGAAATAATAACATTAAAATATAGACAGATTTACAACATATGATGGTAAATTTATATATATATATATATATATATATATATATATATATATATATATATATATATATATATATATATATATATATATATATATATATATATATATATATATATATATATAAAGAAGCTATATGTGATAAAGAAATTCCCTGAGTGGCTGTTTACCTCACTTATTGGTAAAGTCCGCCCCTGGTAATAGTTAAATAGTAAATGTTGAACTATGATTAATAAATGCTTTACAAGTACTGTAAGTATTGCAGGGCCTAGTTAATGCCTTAACTAATTAATGAAACCTTGTTGTACAGTGTGACATAATAATAAATGTATAAATATTTCAAATTCCTTGTATAATAATCTAATAATTGCCCTAAAAATTACATCACTTTAAAACTTATCCAACTAACTTTGTGTGATATGTATTCAGTACATACTTTGTTAAAATAGTTGGGTTAAAAATACCCTAGCATATAACCCAACTATAGGTTATTATACCACCTTCCCAACTATGGGTTATTATATCCCATTGTATTGGGTTATTTATTTAACACAATGTATTTGGTTATTTTGTTTAAATGTTTTTTTTTACATTCTGGTATTACTATCGCTACTATTACTAGTACTACTATTAATTTTATTATTATGACTGTGTAAATAAGTAACATACAGTATTCAAAAATATTGAAAATGCTTTTTTCCATTACATTTTAGTTCTAGACACTTTTGTTAAAATAAATCAAGAATCACAAGCAATGAAGAAACAGAACAAAGTACAGACAGTTAAAAACATGCAAGCAGAATATCGTGTTGATGGAGCAGAATATGGAGTTTTGTGTGCTGTAGAGACTGTCCAGCAGCTGCATCAGGCTTCACTCACTATCCACAATGTGCAATACATTTTAACCACATCCAAACGCTTCTAAAAGATGGTCTTGTATGGTGAAACGGATATAAAAACATGACACGGAGAGGTGATTTGCTGAAAAAATAACAACATTATTGCGTTATAGCTTAAATAAACTTTATAACGCAATAACAACATTACGCACGCATGTTAATTCCGCTGTTTTGTGTCAGTTAAATCAGTTGACTGGTTGGGTTATATTTAACTCAACTAGTTGAGTTATTAATAAATAATCTAATAAAGGTTAAAATGACCCAACAAAGAACCAAATGTGTTTAACTCAACCACTGTTTTAAATAAATAATGTTTTTGGAGTGTACAAACATGCAAAAATACTAAATCCATCTTTCGTAGGATATTATATTGAAATAAACAGCAGGCAAAAAAGTAATAAACAATCAAAATTAATATACAAGCATGCAAGCAGGAAAATAAACTCAGAGATTAAACATTAATCTGGCCATATACTGACTACATAGATGGTGTCAAATGATAAGCACTGCTCTTCTGTACAAGTGAACCAGAACAGTTGTCTTTCTGCACCTCAGATGAAGATAAGAGAGATTTTGCGCTCTCTCTCTTCTCTCTCTCCTCGTGTCCATCCCGCTCTCTTTCCTTCTGTCTATTTATCTCTTACTTTTTCTAGCGTGATCCTCTGGCCTCTCGGGGAGCCGCTGACATTCCCCTGAACAATGGCAGGTTTTCCCCCACCGCCGTCCTCAGCTTGTGTCTCCAAGGCCAGGAATTAAAGCCCACTGCAGCAACAATCGGCCCCTCTCCCAATCCCACTGCCTGCTCTTTGTTATAGGCTGCTGAATGTGAATGCCCCATTAAAGCCTATTATCTGGAGCTTCTCCATCGCCCCGCAGATCCACTCCTGCCCGTCCTCTCAAAAGAGCCCTCTACCCGAAGCTAAGGCTGACCAGGGTAATCAGGTGCACAGCTTATTATCATTATCATTAGCACTCAGAAATGTTAAAAACAACTGCCTTCACCCACTTTATTGGCATTTACATTGTAAAAAAGTGTTGGGTTCCACACAATCGATTTGTGTTGGGAAAACATGAAGGAATTAAGTTAACTTGATAGTTTTTACATACTTAAGTGGATTGAACATAAAACAATTAAATTGTCCCAAAAATAACTCAATAATTGTGCTGTTTCAGCTCATTTAAAATAGGTAGTTTGAACAAATGGCAAACATTATTTTTTGAGTGCATGGTTTCATGACGAACCTCTCTTAGGGTGCTTTCACATATGTAGTTTGGTTCATTTGGTCCGTTGTACATTGTTACATTGTACCATTTTCTGCTGTCTTTGGGTCCTTTTCACACCACACTGATTGCTTTGGTCTGAACCAGTTGAAAAGAACCAAAATGCATGTGACAAAACCCACATCACTCATTGGCCAGATGTTATTGAACGTATTTCCTAAACTGCTTATCAATTGGTCAGAATTTACGTGCAGGAAAATGCAAATGGAACTCATGCAGGTAAACTAACCGGCAGACACAAAATGTCGCTATTGACTATGGAGGGACGACTATGCTGGCTGATTGTATCCCTGCTCATAGTATACTATATAGTTTGTATACGTCACTTTAGACAAACTATACATTTCGAGAATGAAGTTTGGCTGCAGCTGGTAAACAATGTTTTAAGGCATTACAAATGGTGAAGAAGCATCGCACGTCACTTCTGGAGGAGGCGTGAATTAATTTAGCTAAACTGCGACATGGTCATCTTCCGGAAATATTCCCAACGTTCTATCAGGTAATGTTTTTCCCTCTCTCTCTCTCTCTGTTGGTAAAGCGCTATCAATAAATATTTTTCCTCCACTTTCCATAATGCACAGCGCATCGCCCTACGGCTGCTGGATTAGTCCAAACAGGCGCAGTACGTTTTGTGGTTGGGTCTGTTTTAGTTCGATTATATTCTCACCACAAGCGAACCGCTCCAAGGTTCGTTTGAAAGTGTACTGAGACCACCTCTTCAAGTAGGTCTTGGTACGCTTTTTTGGGCCGCTTTTGGTGCGCACTCAAGTACGATTGCTACATTCACACCTGCCCACCTGAACCGCACCAAGAAGGAAAGCAAACTCAACTGAACTAAATAAGGCAGGTGTGAAAGCACCCTTAAAGTCTAAATAAAATGTTTTTCTTATGATAGAAAAGGGTTGTCTAGAATAGATTTTGAAAATGTACTTTAAAATAAAAAATGTTATTGGAGAAATTTTCACTAAAATATTCTTTAAAATGTAAAAGAAGTAAGTAAACCCATAGCTTTAAAAGTGACAAGTTGACTTTAAAAAAGTGTGTAATTCTGCTGTAAATTGAAATTGTTAGTTCACTTAACTTTTTTGTTGTAATTATACTCATAGTTCATTTAACTAATAATGTTATGGCAAAAAAAAGGTTTACTCAAAGTAAAGTCAACTATTGCTTTTTTTTTTTTTTACAGGATTATGCTTTATCATGGTGTCTGCTGGGTCTTAAAAAGTCTTGAAATTTCTTAAAAACAAAACTTTAGGCCTTAAAAAGTCTTAAACACACTGAAATACTCACATCAACACAGCCCGGATTCACATCAACACAGCCCGGACTCACATCAACACAGCCCGGGTCACATCAACACAGCCCGGACCATCTCCGTACACAGCCATCAACAGCTCCAGCCATCTTCCTCTCCCGCCCTGCACTTCAGATCAGTGAGGATGATGTGCGTCAGATCTTCAGTAAACAGAAGAGAAGGAAAGCACCAGGGCTAGATGGTGTCTCACCAGCCTGTCTGAGAACCTGCGCTGACCAGCTGGCTCCCATTTACTCACATATCTTCAATAGATCACTGGAACAGCGCAAAGTTCCATCCTGCTTTAAGCGCTCTACTATCATCCCAATCCCGAAGAAGCCAAAGATCACAGGACTCAATGACTACAGATCTGTGGCCTTAACATCTGTGGCCATGAAGTCATTCGAAAGACTGGTGCTAGCATATCTGAATGACATCACTGGACCCCTGCTGGACCCCCTGCAGTTCGCCTATAGAGCAAACCGGTCTGTGGATGATGCAGTCAACATGGGACTGCATTATACCCTACAACATCTGGACAAACCAGGGAACTACGCAAGGATTCTGATTGTGGACTTCAGTTCTGCCTTTAACACCATCGTCCCATCACTGCTTGAGTACAAACTGGCCCAGCTCTCTGTTCCTAGCTCTGTCTGTCAATGGATCACCAGCTTTCTGACAGATAGACAGCAGCTAGTCAGAATGGCCAAAATCACATCCGACAGCCGCACCATCAGCACTGGTGCCCCCCAGGGATGTGTTCTCTCCCCACTGCTCTTCTCCCTGTACACCAACGACTGCACTGCAAAAGACCCCTCCATCAAACTCATTAAGTTTGCAGACGACACTACTGTTATCGGCCTCATCCAGAACGGTGACGAGTCTGCATACAGACAAGAGGTGGAGCGGCTGGCGTTATGGTGCAGATACAACAACCTGGAGCTGAACACGCTCAAAACAGTGGAGATGATTGTGGACTTCAGGAGAAACCCCCCTACACTCCCCCCAATCACCATCATGAACAGCACTGTGGCTGCAGTAGAGTCATTCAGGTTCCTGGGCACCACCATCTCTCAGGATCTGAAGTGGGACATTCACATAGACTCTATTGTGAAGAAAGCCCAGCAGAGGCTGTACTTCCTTCGTCAGCTGAGGAAGTTCAACCTGCCACAGGAGCTGCTCGTACAGTTCTACTCAGCTGTCATCCAATCCATCCTCTGCACTTCAATCACTGTCTGGTTTGGCTCAGCTGCCAAAACCGGCCTCCGTAGACTACAGCGAATAGTCCGGACTGCTGAACGAATCACTGGCACAACCCTTCCTACACTTCAAGAACTGTACTCTTCCAGAGTGAGTAAAAGGGCTCGCAAAATCACTCAGGACGCCTCACACCCAGCACACTACCTGTTCGAACTGTTACCGTCTGGTCGGCGCTTCAGAGCACCAAGCACAAAAACAGCCAGACACAGGAAAAGTTTCTTTCCTCAGGCTGTCTACCTTATGAACAGTTAAATATTCCCCTACTGTGCAATAAATATGTGCAATACTTTCTCATACGCACTTGTACACAGCACCTGTATAACCTGTATATTTATAACAATCTGTACATACAACTCAACATCCAGGTTTCTTGACTAACCGCATCTGTTTAACGTTTATCATTTTTATTTTTTATTTTTTCAGATTATTTTGTGTTGTCAATTGTCACTTTATGTACACTGGAAGCTTCTGTAGCCAAAACAAATTCCTTGTGTGTGTGACGCACACTTGGCAATAAAACTGATTCTGATTCTGATTCTGAATACATGCTGTAGGTCTTAAATCATTTTAAAAAGCTCTTAATTTTCCTATGTCCAAGTACACAAAAAAACACATTGAAAGAACTCAATTTAATTGAAGACAGGATTTCCATCCAAACAAAAAAAAAATATTTACACAATTTTTTTTTTTTAGTGTAAAGCTACCCAATCAGCTGACACCCAATCACTAATAATTAATCAGAAAACTTTTAAAATATATTTAAGTTGTTATTGCAAAGAGTTTCAATTCACAACAACTATTTTTACAGCAATTTCTCCTAATTTAATTAAATTCCCTAAATAGGGAAAGAAAACTAAAGAAACCCATCCCTTTATACATAATCTTCCATTAATACAAAAACGATTTACAGAAGTAATCAGGCCATTAGAAAAAAATAGATAAATAAGGAACCGGCAGAAACCCTGTTCACTTTTTTGTCCTGGGAGTCCACAAGGACAGGTTGACATGAATGCAAGAATTCATTGTCATATGATATGGATTTATTTTGTAGCTTATTTACTCAGCAGCTTCTAAACGAGTCGCTCAATGATACATTTTTCCAAAACCCTCCAGACAGTAATTGATGACTCAGTCTGTTTATGTTGGAAAGTGAACGCCCATAAAGATTACTGTAATATGCAACATACTCTCATGGCATTTGTAACTTTTTGATTTAGTGGCTAATTCAAATTTGTTTGTAAGATCTCAGTTGTGCATTTTAGTATGATTTGCTTATCCCCCAATGAGGAGTAGTGTTAAGGGAGGGGGCTTGGGCCGTTGGACGTTTTCAAACAAATTAAATCATATGAATTATCTGACATTATGTAAAACAGTGTATACATATACAGTGTATGTAGAGACAAAAAGACTTCAAGTTTACTTTATCAATTTGAGCCTGAGTCCGACAAGGAATGTCTTTCAATAAAATATACAAAAACGCTGATGAACCTTAATTCGATATATAAAGTTTATTTATAAACTAATTTCAAGAGGATCATGTGCTTATGATTGCTTGTGGCTGGTCCCGCATTCACAATAAATACCCCAAGTTCCATATCACAGCCATCTTCATTTTGAAGAAACCCCCTTCCACCCCTACTCCTCCTCCTTTCCTAGATGGGTGACACAGGGCCCAGTGGTTAGCACTGTTGCCTCACAACAAGAATGTCACTGGTTCTAGTCCTTATCAAGTCAGCCGACATTTCTGTGTGGAGTTTACATGTTCTCCCCGTGCTCACGTGGGTTTCACCCGGGTTCCCCGGTTTCCTCCCACCATCCAAAAACATGCAACTTAAGTTAATTGACTAATCCAAATCGGCATCATAGACATGCTCCTAGTAAGTAGTTATCTCTTAAGAGTAATCACTATCTGTTCATTATCTACTACAGCAGGGGAGTTCTCCAGATCTACCTGAGCTCAAACTCCTCTCTTGCCCTGCAAATGGGAGGGAGCCCCGGGCTCGAGGATCTTATGAGCTTTATAATCCATCATTAGCTAAGTGTGAACTCTTGAAAAACCAAACTGTGAATCCTGCATTTTACGCATTTATGTTGCTGTACTGTATCAGTCATCAGTAAAATGGTCGGGACACAACACAAAGCAAGGCTTTCACTGCTATTGGTATATAAAATGAACATTAACCATTGACTCTTTACAGCGTCATCCTTTGACTGTAGAAAAAATGACATGACAGGATGTTAGATTTAAAAGTCTACAAGTGGAACAAGAGATTTAATTTGATGTCAACATGAAACAGCTAGGGAACCATTTTGAAAACGACCTGTTTTAATTACTCCGAGGAGCAATTTTTAAACAATTTCAAGATTTCAAGATTTCATAAGTTTTGCCTGTTCTTTAACATGACCACATTGATTTTGGGACTGAAAACGGTTCAATTTGAAAGCAGGTTTCAAAATGGAAGTTTTTGAAAACACCACTATTGTCGCGTCCATGTAAACACCCGAAAAACAACTTCTTTGTAAACAATGATGTCAAGCGCGTGTTTAGGGAGGTGTGGATTAAACTCAATTGCAATCAAACACAAAATAATGGAGGAGTATGTGCTGCTGCTGAGTAGTGCTGCTGCTGAAATGTTTCCAATGCTTTACTAGCAAAGTACTGCAGCCCAGTAGTTAAATAGCAAACATTTATCTCACAACACAATAACATTTTGACGGTATGATAACCTTGGAAAAAAATATCACGGTTTCACGGTATTAAGGTATTGTGATTACTGCTTTAAAATATTCTCTTTTTAAATGTCTAGGTTAAATGCAAAAACTTTTTCCCTTTTGAATGCAACATATTTTATTTTGAGAAATATCTAAAGTATTTTGGAAGAGTAAACATTTTAGGCTAAATGAATTATTGACTTCTGCTGTCTTTATTTGTTTCAAAAATAGATTTTTAACAATTGACAATTTAAAACAGCATCTTTAGATATCTTTTCTGCTGAAGATACTGAAAAAATCCTACACATACCTTAGGAACGGTATTGTGGAAAATTTTGACGGTTTTAAAACCTTGACTTTTACAAACTGCGGTATACCTTTAAATAGGTTATCGTCCCATGCCTACAACAAGATCACACCACAGTGACATTAAGATCACAAGTCAACGTTCAAAAATCAAACATTATTCTCACAACACAACAGAAATGCTCCTGACCACTAGGTGGCACTAAGTCCACAAACGGCCAATAGTGTGCACATCTCTCGAGTATTTGCTAATTTTGCAGATGTGTGGATGGGTGTGCTCAGAGATAAAACTTGCTTGGTAGCAATATATTGTGACAAATTTCTTGTGGTGTCTAGAGTTAATCGATGTTTTACTGTAATTTGCCATTCAACTAGAAGAAGAAGTAATTTCTGTTTTACTACCACCTAGTGGTCAGGAACATTACCATTGTGTTGTTAGCTTAATGTTTGCTTTGTGTCGCTGCGTTGTGATCTTAGGCCCAATCCCAATTCTATTTCTGTACCCCTACCCCTTCCTCTTGGCCCTTCAAACAGAGTGTGAAGGGCTTCAAAATTTACCCCTAAGAAAAGGTACACCACTACAACACCCGCACACATCATCTTATGTCATCGCGATCTCTTGCTCCATATGAGATCAGACGACTGCTGTAGTTATTCCATTTATGTTATTTTTTGGTTTTTATCTTCAGGAAATCACTGACGGTATTTATATATTATGATAACGATCTATGATAAAGACGGCAAGATGGCGGCGCGTTCAGTTCGCGAAGCCCAGCGTCTCTCCAGTTTCTGCAATTTTGCGGTATTATTCCTGCTCATTTCGGGTCTGTTCGTACAGAACAGCAGTGCCTTTACATCGTACACCCGACAGGACATCTTGGATATTGGTTTGTGCACTCCGGACAGTTTTATTAACAATCTTCGACTCATCCCTGAGATCGCCAGAACACCCGGGCCTCACAGCCCTACACGGCCGGGCGGAAGTGCTCGAAGGCGGCGCAGAGAACGTAAACAAAGACGGGGGAAGCGCGGCGGGCTAAGAGCTAAGCTAAAGCTAACACCACACCGGCTCTCTTTACCCAGCATCTTTCTCGCCAATGTACGGTCACTGGTGAACAAAATGGATGAGATTCGACTGCGCATCAACCACAGCAAAAGATTATGGAACTGTAATGTCATGATTTTCACAGAAACATGGCTAAACAGCGGGATACCAGACAACGCTATATCGCTAACGGAGCATCAAACATTCCGAGCAGACAGAACGGCGGATGACTCCGGTAAGACCAGAGGCGGAGGATTATGCATTTATATTAACAAAGCTTGGTGCACAAACTCTGTCGTCGTTGGGAGACATTGCTCTGTTAACCTGGAATTTCTAATGGTTAAATGTAGACCGTTTTATCTGCCACGGGAGTTCACCTCCACCATAATAACTGCTGCTTATATCCCTCCCGACGCTGATGCCAAGCTTGCTATGAATGAACTTCATGCAGCCATCAGCAAACAACAGACTGCTCACCCGGAGGCTGCTTTTATTGTTGCGGGGGATTTTAATCACTCAAACTTAAATACAGTGCTCCCCAAATTCCATCAGAACATTTTCTGCCACACAAGGGGAAACAAAACTTTAGACCAAGTTTACACAAACATGGCTGAAGCATATGCTGTGACCCCCCTCCCCCACTTGGGTCAATCAGATCACCTTTGTTTGTTTCTCACCCCCAAATACTCACCCATCGTCAACCGTGTGAAGCCATCAGTAAGGACCATCAAAGTGTGGCCAGCGGGGGTGGACTCCACACTCCAGGACAGGTTTGAACACACAGACTGGAGTATGTTTGCTTCCCAGGCCACATGTGGCTCTCACACAGACATTGACAGTTACACTTCCTCTGTTCTGGAATATATCAACACCACCATAGACAGTGTTACAACCCAGAAACAGATCACCACATACCCAAATCAAAAGCCATGGATGAACAAGGAAGTGCGCCTCCTGCTGAAGGCACGCAACACTGCCTTCAGATCAGGGGATGCACAGGCCTACAGCACTTCCAGGGCTAATCTGAAGAGGGGCATCAAAAAGGCCAAGCACTGCTACAAGCTAAAGCTAGAGGAGTACTTTTCCAACTCTGATCCTCGGCGCATGTGGCAGGGCATCCAGGCCATCAGCAACTACAAACCCAGCCAGTCCACCCCCACAGCCACAAATGTCTCCTTCCTGAACGAGCTAAATGACTTTTATGCCCGCTTTGAAAGAGACAATACAGAACCCTACACCAGGAACACTACCTCAACCGACCACTCACCTATCACACTCACCTCCTCAGAAGTCTACACCGCACTGAGTCGGATCAATGTGTGTAAGGCTGCTGGACCAGACGGTATCCCTGGGCGCGTCCTCAAAGCATGTGCAGAACAGCTCACTGGGGTGTTCACAGACATTTTCAACCTGTCACTTAACCTAGCAACTGTGCCAACATGCTTTAAAACCACCTCTATTGTGCCAGTGCCGAAACACTCCAGCCCAACATGCCTGAATGACTACCGCCCTGTAGCACTCACACCCATCATCATGAAGTGCTTCGAGCGGTTGGTCCTGGCACATCTGAAAGACTCTCTGCCATCCACACTGGACCCAAATCAGTTTGCCTACCGTGGCAACAGGAGCACAGAAGATGCCGTCTCCATAGCACTGCACTCTGTACTCACACACCTGGACAATAAAAACACTTATGCACGAATGCTGTTTGTTGACTTCAGCTCAGCATTCAACACTGTCATACCCTCTAAGCTACTGATCAAACTCAGAGACCTGGATATCGACACGTCTCTCTGCAACTGGGTTATGGACTTTCTGACTAACAGACCTCAGAATGTTAGATCAGGCCACATCTGCTCCACCACCATCACACTCAACACTGGTGTACCACAGGGCTGCGTGCTGAGCCCCTTCCTCTACTCCCTTTTTACCATCGACTGTAGGCCTGTGAACAGATCCAACACCATCATCAAATTCGCAGATGACACCACAGTGATTGGTCTAATCAGCAATAATGATGAGACTGCCTACAGGGAGGAGATACAGCATCTGGCCACTTGGTGCACCGACAATAATCTGCTCCTTAACACCAACAAGACCAAGGAGCTCATTGTGGACTTCAGGAAGGGACGAACAGGCTCGCATGATCCCATCCACATTAATGGGATGGCCGTTGAGCCTGTCTCATCCTTCAAGTTCCTGGGGACCCACATCTCAAAGGACCTTTCCTGGACCACCAACACCTCCAGCCTGGTCAAGAAGGCTCATCAGCGCCTATTCTTCTTGAGGCAACTTAAGAAGAACCAGCTTTCATCAGCCGTCCTGGTGAACTTCTACCGCTGCACAATAGAAAGCATCCTGACCAACTGCGTCACAGTCTGGTATGGAAGCTGCTCTGTTGCTGAGCGTAAGGCACTGCAGCGGGTGGTGAAAACTGCCCAACGCATCACAGGGACTACACTGCCAGCCATTGAGGACATCCAGAAGAAACACTGTCTGCGCCGAGCACGCAGTATTCTTAAGGACACCTCTCACCCTGCTCACAGACTGTTCTCTCTCCTGCCTTCCGGCAGGCGCTTCAGGCTCCCCCGGACAAAAACCAGCAGACTGAGGAACAGCTTTTTCCCCAGAGCTGTCTTCCTTTTGAACTCTGCCCCTCACTGACTCTTTTGCCCCCCCAATACACCCCCCACACTCCTCTAACTTATACTCCTCACAATCACTGCACTATTTAACATTTGCACATTTAAAGTTTGCACATATTCATTGCACTGATTCACTTACTTGAACTGTACATACCCACAGCACATGGACATTTGTAATTTGTAATTATGTTTATCTATCTGCCACTCCTGATTATTAATAGTATCCTGTACATATATTCATTTATGCAAATCTCTGTTTATAGCTAATACAACCTGTATATAATGTTGATAGTACATCCATCTGTAAATATCACCATAGTTTTTTCTATAACTGCACTTTATAACTTATACCTGTATCCTGCACTTGCTGCTATTGCACTGCTGGTTAGACCTAAACTGCATTTCGTTGCCTTGTACTTGTACATGTGTAATGACAATAAAGTTGAATCTAATCTAATCTAATCTAATGTGGCAGTAAGATCATACTGCACATTTACACAGTGGCCATATTCATCTGTGTAAACACACAAAAACTAAATTATCATTATATCAGACACTGTAAAAAGGTCATTCCCAAGCACTAGACTTTTCTGACAGGGGATTCGAGTGTCATCGAGTGTCAGAATGTTGTGGGACTGCTGTACAGGAGTTTATGGACTATAGATAGCGAAGTTTAGCAGTTTTTATTTTAGCGGGTTTTTTTAAGCATGATGGTAAAACACTTATGCGGTTATGAATATATTAAAACATATGCTTGTTTGTTGTAAAAATTCATAATAATGACAAAAAAATATTAATTTGTATATCTCCTTACTTCCGGGTGCAGCTATGCTGCCATTGTGGCTGGTGTATTCTGGGAAATTTTCTTACCCCTTGGTTTCAACTGTGGTCTCAAAAAATCTCTCATTCGAGGGCTGTCTAGCCCTTCCCCTTAGCCCTATGGCTTCAAGATAAAGATAATTGGGACACCAATTGGAGTAAGGGGAGGGGCTAAGGGGTATAATTGGGATTGGCCCTTAATGTCGTCTTGTGCACTACTGAGCCACTGTAGCGAAGTTTGTATTTACTTTACATTAAAATCGAAAGCAATCCAATTATACAGACACAGCATCTTGTCACTTTCCTACAGGTAATGTTTACAATAAAGGTGACAGTTTCAAATACTGGCCTGCTATATGTAATACAACATTTTTGGCCATTTACACGAATATGTATAAACACAGACCGTTTTTAAAACTTTGTGAAAATTTCATGAAGACTCTTTCCATAGAGAGTCAGTAACTTTATACACAGTGCACTTTCAGATTTAGGCCCAATCCCGATTCTTCCCCTTATGCCTACACAACGGCAGCATGGCTGCAAACAGAAGTAAAGAGATCCACAAATTATTATTAGTATTTTTTGTAATTATTATGAATTTTTACAACAAACAAGCAAATGTTTTAAAATATTCATATCCACGTTCATGTTTTATCATCATGCTTTAAAAAAAAAAACGCTAAAATAAAAACCACTAAATTTCGTGATCTATAATTCATAAAAATAACTCCTGTATAGCAGTCCCACAACATTCTGACACTCGATGACACTCGAATACCCAGAAAAGTCTAGTGGCTGGGAATAACCTTTTTACAGTGTCTGCTATAATGTTAATGTTGTTGTCTTGTGTTTACATAGATGAATATGGCCACTGTGTAAATGTACAGTACAGTTACAAGCTTATTGCCACATTAAATTGTTATGATAACATAATCTATCCCTTCAGTGATTTCTTGAAGATAGATACCAAAAAATAACACAACTGGAATAACTACAGCAGTCGTGATCATCTGATCTTATATGAAGCAAGAGATTGCAATGACATATGATGACGTGTGCAGGTGCTGTAGTGCTGTCCCATTTCTTAGGGGTACATTTTGAAGCCCTTCCCTTTCACACTCTGTTTCAAGGGCCAAGGGGAAGGGGTAGGGGTACAAAAATAAAATTGGGGTTGGGCCCTAAACTTCACACTTCACACTTCATTCACATAGAGCTGTGCTAAGCTCCATGAAAGATCATTTTGAAAAATCTATATTAGGGGCACTTTAAGAGTGCATTTTCCAGAAAATAAATAAACAGGAATAACAGATCTTATGACGCATGGAGATCAAGCACATGTCAACATGAAAGCACAAGATCCTTTCCAGTCATTGGCTTTCCTTCCAAACAAAAGGCTCTCACTTAGTTAAACATTATGTGTGTATGTTGATGTTTATACTACATTTTTGACCTAGTTGTTTGCTCTAATGGGATGCAGGTGGGTCTAGAGTTCACTCATGTTACTGGTGTTGGGCAACACATACTCAGTTACAACTACTGTTTGTGTAAGAGGATGGATTGACTGTAGCGCTTTATTTTACAGTCCTGTTTCACATGTACAGTACATATAATGCATTACAAATCATGTAATTACATAAACTGGGTAGTAACTAGATACTTTTCCTAACCCTACCACTGAATATAACCTTAACCCTCCTTATATAAGATGGATTGTACATGTTAAGTAAAGATATTGTAAAAAAAAAAGGATTATGAATATTGAAGGGAATCTCATATTGGCTTTGCAGCAGAGTGTACAATTTTAAAGCACACTGAGATTTTTACAGAACTGTTTCGAACGCTTTTACTACTCACAGATTGATTTAAGGAGACACGAAATTCCCTGTTAATGGCAATAAAGGGCAGTGATTTATGACCCACTGACCAATACACAAACAGGTGTATTAGACTTTAAGCTTTTCCAGTGTATGAAGTAAAATATGTATTTAACAACAAAAATAATTCATCAAACATTAAGATACATTTTTTAGCATATAGTGCAAATGTTTCTTGGACCCCCTTTTGCCTTTAGAACTGCCTTAATCCTTCGTGGCATAGATTTAACAAGGTACTGGAAATATTCCTCAGAGATTTTGCTCCATATTGACATGATAGCATCACGCAGTTGCTGCAGATTTTTCGGCTGCACATCCATGATTCGAATCTCCCGTTCCAACACATCCCAAAGGTACTCTATTGGACTGAGTTCTGAAGACTGTGGAGGCCAATTGGATACAGCAAACTCATTGTCATGTTCAATAAACCAGTCTGAGATTATTGATGCTTTATGACATGGCGCGTTATCCTAAGTCAGAAGAAGGGTACACTGTGGTCATAAAGGGATGGACATTGTCAGCAACAATACTCTGCAATACTCGGCTGTGGTGTTGACACGATGCTCAACTGGTACTAATGGGCCCAAAGTGTGCCAATAAAATATCCCCCACAACATTACACCCCCACCACCAGCCTGAACCGTTGATATAAGGCAGGATGGATCTATGCTTTCATGTTGTTGATGCCAAATTCTGACCCTACCATCCGAATGTTGCAGCAGAAATCAAAACTCATCAGACCAGGCAACGTTTTTCCAATCGTCGATTGTCCAATTTTGGTGAGCCTGTATGATTTGTAGCCTCAGTTTCCTGTTCCTATCTGAAAGGAGTGCCATCCGGTGTGGTCTTTTGCTGCTGTAGCCAATCCGCCTTAAGGTCGGAGTTACTGTTGCCTTTCTATCAGCTGGAACCAGTCTGGCCATTCTCCTCTGACCTCTGGCATCAACAAAGCATTTGTGCCCACAGAACTGCCGCTCACTGGATATTTTCTCTTTTTCTGACCATTCTCTGTATGTTTGTGATGATTGTGCATAAATATTACAGTAGATCAGCAGTTTCTGAAACACTCAGACCAGCCTGTCTGGCACCAACAACAAGGCCACGTTCAAAGTCACTTAAATCACCTTTCTTCCCCATTCAGATGCTCTGTTTGAACTGCGCAGATCGTCCTGACTATGTCGGCATGCCTAAATGTAATGAGTTGCTGCCATGTGATAGGCTGATGAGAAATTTGGTTTAACGAGTAGTTGGACAGGTGTACCTAATAAAGTGGCCGGTAAGTATGAAAAAAAAACCTATATATATATATATATATATATATATATATATATATATATATATATTTATATATATATTTATATATGTGTGTGTGTGTGTGTGTGTGTGATTCCATGAAAATAAATAGTTTAATAGTTTTAATAGTTTGAATAGTTAAAAAAACAGAGTATAATTTAAAAACTACATATTTAATGACAGTTGAATACATTGTGGCTCATATTTTATATGAAATGATAAAATATATTTAATTTATTTTAAAAAAATGACCATGTTTTACCACTGCCTAAACTATTTTCTCACACACTATATACCATTCTTTCATTCATTTTCTTTTTGGCTTAGTCCTATTATTAATCTGGGGTCGCCACAGTGCAATGAACCGCCAACTTATCCAGCATATGTTTTATGCAGCGATGCCCTTGCAGCTGCAACCCATCACTGGGAAACACCCATACCCGCTCATTTACACACATACACTATGGACAATTTAGCCTATCTAATTCACCTGTACCACATGTCTTTGGACTGTGGGGGAAACCGGAGCACCCGGAGGAAACCCACGCAAACACACAGAAATGCCAACTGACCTAGTCGAGGCTCAAACCAGCGACCTTCTTGCTGTGAGGTGAACGTGCTACCCACTGCACCAACCCACTATATACTAATATACTAATAATCATCTTTACATTAGTCAAAATATCAGCCACATGGGCTGTTTTTCTAATGAAAAGTTCAAACTGTAACCCAAACTCAAATGTAAAGCACTGTCCGAGCACCACATTCCCATCACACACGCTGGAAACAAATCAACATCAACATTCTCCTGGTCCTCCCCTGGAGCTCCTCCTTATCTGATCACGATCCTCCGGATGGCCTTACGCCTCGACCCGCTGGAGGCCCGAAAGTATTGATACTTGCATAACTATGCTAATGATGGGGAGACGCTGCTGTAAATCATTAGCCGCTAACACAGCATGTGAATGTAAGGTGGGGCCGGTCGCTCATTAACCGCAGCACTTGCTATTGTCTTGTGCTTGTGTTAATTATTAGCCGATCCGAGCCAGACAATAGTGTGACAGAGAGCTCTACTTTGTAATGCGAGTTGACTTCTGCTGCCAAAACATATTCTGCTCCCACACCCAGCTGTTTTTACAGAGATGGATATGCCGGCAGCCACTGTTTTCCCTCAGTTCATCTTCTTCTTTTTTTCTTCTCTCTTTTTTTTGAATTCGAGATGAGGGTGAACCTTCCCTGAACTCATCACTGTTGATGAATCTGATGTGTAAATGATTTCTTGAAGCAAGTATTAGATGTCAGGAATGAGAAATGAGTCTTCAACTATAGTCTTTGTCACTACAGAGGACACTTAAGTCAAAATTGTGCATCCTTACTTCTGATACTGGGATGTAAATAACAGCATGGGTTGCACCTTTAAAGGAACACTCTCATTTTTTTGTGAAAATAAGCTGGATTTACAATGGTACTAGAGTTAAATAGTTGAGTTTTAAAATCCATTCAATCGATCTCCATGACTGGCAGGAGCAGTTTTAGCTTAGCTTAGCATAAATCATTGAATTTGATTAGACCATTAGCATCTTACTCAAAAATGACCAAAGAGTTTCAATAATATTCCTATACACTACCTGACTACCTGACACTACTGCCTATCTAAGTTTAAGAAACAACAAATAATAACTATTTCGAGTAGATCATTTGGTATCAGAAGTGGCTTATATGAAAGGCAAAGGCCTCTAGTTTACACTTATTTTACCAAAATAAAATATGATCATGCCTTGATTTTTAATTATTTAATTAGGACAGTAAGGTCTGACTTTGCTTGGACAAAAGTCTTGTCACTTAACAGAAATAATGTACAGTATAGAATATAAAGTCATGCTGCAATGGAAAAAGAATTAATATTGTGTATGACTCCAATGAGCTTGGAGGACTGCATCTGCGATACTCAAATGCAGGACTCCCAGAGTTCATCAAGATTCTTTGGATTCATGTTCAATGCCTCCTCCTTCGTCTTGCCCCAGACATGCTCAATAATGTTCATGTCTGGTGACTGGGCTGGCAAGTCCTGGAACACCTTGACCTTCTTTGCTTTCAGGAACTTTGATGTGGAGGCTGAAGCATGAGGTGGAGTGCTATCCTGCTAAAGAATTTGCCCTCTCCTGTGGTTTGTAATGTAATGGGCAGCACAAATGTCTTGATACTTCAGGCTGTTGATCTCTTGCATGCCCCCATACTGAATGTAATCCTAAATCATGATTTTTCCTTTACCAAGGTTGATTGTTCTGTAGTTACTATGTGTACAAACACTGATAGAAAATTAAAAATTGCTATTTGGCTAGGAACAATACTCTCATACTGGTATGAATTCAAAGAACTTTGATCGATTGTATTATGGCTTCAGCAGGCATAATGATATTGTGCAGTGTCTGAAAATTGGCAAACGTCTGTAAAAATAGCAAACTTAAATAGCTGGGGACTTTTTTCCAAGCGAAGTCCCTTGATTATTATGCCAGAATGAGAGTATAATTATTTTTTCCTCTCTCTAGAAAGAGATGAACCTTCCCTGAACTTCTCTCTGCTGATGAATCTGAGAAGGTGTGAATGTTTTGTTAAAGCAGGAGCGTATGTATATGTTCATCGATGGATGAGTAAATCAGATGTTAGAAATTATTCTTCCTCTTACCTTTGTCACATGTTCCTGCAATTAAATCTGCTTTAGATTTTCTTTTAAACTCTATTTTCAATTGACTTCAGGCAGTTTTGAACAAACCAAAATACAAAACAAAATACTAAATAGACAGTATACAGTAATAATATGCTAGATTGATGGATAGATAGATAGATAGATAGATAGATAGATAGATAGATAGATAGATAGATAGATAGATAGATAGATAGATAGATAGATAGATAGATAGATAGATAGATAGATAGATAGATAGATAGATAGATAGATAGATAGATAGATGGATAGATAGATAGATAGACAGGCAGACAGAGCAATAGATTGATAGAGATAATGATAGAATGATAAATAGATAGAGTGATACATAGTTAGATAGACAGGCAGACTATTTTTTATTCGTAAACAACTTTCTCTGCCATCTTCATTGCCCAGAGACCTTTATTAGGCCTGTAGTGGTTATAGCTGCTATGTGTATTAGTGTCAGGGTTATAAGGGCTAGGTTAGTTAATCATTACCTTTAACTCTAGCTCTGTGAGAGTGAATTAGGTGAATGCATCATTGTCTCATTAAAACAACAATCCATTGTGTGACAGTAACAGCTCTCCTCATGAACCAATTCACACTCTCACTGCAGATAAACCCACTGCTGATATACACAACACCTCAGGTCTCCCAACACACACGTGTATTGATTGACAATATCAGTACATGAGTGCATTTTTTCCTGCGTGTCTGGCTTATTCTCCCAAGTAAGCATCTGCGAAGCGGGAACTATGCTTTGATAAATTTTGCACATGTGAAAGAATCAAGAGATTGCGAGCTGCGATCATCTCGGGACGTCCCGTGTGTATTTTGGTTCACCCTGACAAGCTTTTCATCTGAAGCCCTTTCTTTTGAGGATTACGTTCAATTGCTGTAGATGTTATCTGTGTGGACACAAAGCCATATTTGGTGCAGTATTGATTACAGCCGAAAGCAGAAACAGAGCACCCAGGCAGTAACCCGAACAAGTCCGTGTTTATATTCATAAAGCTTGCGCTAAAGGGATCAAAACATGTGCATGGAGAAATAACATAGCTGGAATTATATGTAACTGGATCTTCCTGGATCATCCAGATCTCGGAGAACCTGCCCTTTTTCGGGCTATATCTGTGGTGCGAGGCATGCTTGAAATCCCAGTGTTCTCTGCTTCCAAGAGTTTGGAGATGTACACCGTTCATGACAGAATGTTTGTTTGAGCAAAAATCAAAGAGTGTTGAAGCTCATGGCAGATTAAACTGATTATTTAGATATTTAGTGTTTAATGAAGTACACAAATTAAGAAATTAAATACAGATACCCTAATCAAGGTAGTAATAAAAGTCCTAATTATATTATTTTATATTCAATTCACCTTTATTTGTATAGCGCTTATACAATGTAGATTGTGTCAAAGCAGCTTCACATAAAAGGTCGTAGTAATTTGGAACAGTGTAGTTCAGTTTATAATGTTTAAGTTCAGTTCAGTTTAGCTCAGTTCAGTGTAGTTTAATAATCACTACTGAGAGTCCAAATATTGAAGAGCAAATCCAACGATGCGCAGCTCTACAGATCCTGAACCATGCAAGCCAGTGGCAACAGCGGAGAGAGGAAAAAAACTTCACTAATTGGTGAAAGTGAAGAAAAAAAAACCTTGAGAGAAACCAGGCTCAGTTGGGCACGATCATTTTAATTTCTCCGCTGGCCAAACGTCTTGTGCAGAGCTGCAGTCTCAGTGGCGGAGGCTGGAAGCTGGCCTCAGCGAAGACTCGTCTGTCTCTGTGCGTCACAGGAATCAGACTCATGTTCTTCACTCTTCCATGACCACCACAGTAGCTGCTCAGGATACGGCCTGGTCCAGAATATGAAAACCTTGGGATCATCTCGTCGTTGGTCTTGGATCGAATCAGTGACTCTGCATAGTCTGAGGGCCTCGGGAAGAGTATCCCCAGGTGGAAATGGAGAATAAAGAAATTAATTAGCGTAGCTGCTGTTCATAGTGTATATAAACAAGATGCAGAACCTGTGTGGAAGCCCCCTAAGTGGTGCACTAAGTGTATGCTTTACTGAACAGATAGGTCTTTAATCTAGTTTTGAATTGAGATAGTGTGTCTGAGCCTCGGACGTTATCAGGAAGGCTATTCCAGAGTTTAGGAGCTATAAATGAGAAGGCTCGACCTCCTTTACTCTAATATTATATTATATCATATTATTCTAGTTACAATTAGTTTGTTTTAATTTAAATTATTTTATAGTATATATATATATAAGTATACATTTGTTTTTGCACGTGACATATTATCCTGTTTTTTATAAACTTATTCAATATATAATTTGAACTAGTGGTTTTATGATGTGTATATACAAACACCATTTGGATAAAATGGTTTGAAACGACTTGATGTCAGCAAGCATTTTTGGTTTGTTTGTTTGAAAGAAGTCTAACAGACATCTAATAGACGTCTAAACATAGACATCTTTGTTGAAAGAATGCTAAATTTGTGCTGTTTGTGAAAATCGAATAGATTTCTAATCTAGATACCAAAAAGTAGTGATGGGAAGTTCGGATAATTTGTCCGACTTGGACCATCGAGTCTTGTTCATTGCGATGAATGAATCTTTTTAGAGACATTTCATTCATTTAGTTCAATTTGCCAAAATTACGAGTGGCTTCTAAATGCATCTACAACTAGCCCAAATGCTGATCACACTACAAACAATTTATATCTAGAATACTACAAGAAAGAAAATAATCATCCATTGTTTACCTGTGACTTTTGTCTATAATTAGCACAGCTCAGCTTTGGATATGCGCATGAAAAAATGGTTGATGGAAACACCAAGATGAGCATCAATTTTGAAAATGTGCTTAAAAAAATTTAAGTTCCATTTTCACTGTTGATATTTGGCGCCAGGTAATCAGAAACTCAAGATTTTGTTTTGCTTAGAAATTTAATTCACATCTTTGGATGGAAACATAGCTAATGACAGTCCCATATATGCTTAACCAATGCACACAGTCTAAGCAGAAAGGACTGTGATTAGTTCACATTTTGAGTCTTCTGCCTTTTCAGTCATTGGTTCATCATGTGACAGCATGTAAAGAGACGAACAACTAAAAACTGAGTACTCAAGAAATGAACGAATCAACTATTTTTCCAGCTCTGACTGAATATGAGTGGCTTATGTCTTTCATGGGATGAGCAAACAATCCAAACTCGATTTAAACCTCAAAAAAGCAACACATTTTCTACCTCACCTGCACAATGTGTGCATATGTGAATATACGAATCACTCCCTGAGAGGACTCATCATTCTTGAATCACATAAAAGATTCATTCAAAATGACAACCCAAATTTAGCCTTGTTAAGATTTCTATGTTTAAATGTCTGTTATGGCCCGTTTCCACTGAGAGGTACGGTATGGTATGAGTCAGTACAGGTCACCTTTATCAGGATTGTGTTTCCACTGCCAAAAGTTTATCTCTTTCTGAAAGGATCGGATATCAGACGCGCTTCAATAATCACGCGCGCATTATAAATATGAGCTCAAGAAGTTCTTTATTTTAAATGTAGACACACGGCGAGCTCTCTGGAGAAAGTGAAACCACTCGCACTTTTAGATGGGCTCGTAAAACAACAGGACATGGCAGATTTTGTTCTTCTTGGCTTTGTGGCTGTTCATCAAGACGACGACACGGTTTGTTTGATCTCAGGTCCACCATGGCTTGTTATTATATGTATATATTATTATGGCGTAATGTCTCGGCTGTGTTTTTAAAAATGGCGCAGTATGGTGATCAAAAAGTGGTACAGTACGGTTCGCTTTTAGGTACCCTTTGACAGTGGAAACGCCATAAAAGCATACTGAAACGAACTGCACCGTAACGTACCACTCAGTGGAAACTGACCATTAGACATCTATTAAGTGATCCGAATCTAAATTTTTGGGTGAACTATCCCCTTTAATCATAATTAAAATGCTTGTGTCCACCACTGGCAGTATTAGCTCGATGATGTGCTTTAGGTTAACCGCTTGCGACAGACTCCTAAGATGTCTTTTCATTAAGAAGGTGTCTTATGAAGACATTAAGCCTGTTTGACAACGTCACACTATCCTTTGTCGGCTCCAGCACCCCCTTGTGAACTGGCCATGTGGGGGTTCAAAGGGTCGCCATCCCCGCTTTAAATGAAGGAGTATCCAGGGCTCTTCTCCAGGGCTTCCTGCTGTGTCCTATCTTTCAGAGGTAATCCAGGGGGATCGGCTCAAAGTTCTCCGCAGCTTATTAGATCAGAAAGCAGGAGCGGGAGGTTGCATTGTTTGGCCTGATTAAGAGCTTCTCGTCATTTCGGAGGATTCTGTGGGAGTCCACGGGTTCGGCTCGCAGATTTTTCCCTTTTCTCTCATGTGACACATTGTTGCGGGATAAAGTGAAGGGTTTCTTTTAACAGTGGCTCATGTGTGAACAATGGGATGTTCGGAGATTAGACTTCACTTCTTTGAATGAAGATTATGCTTCTCCAGGAGGAATGACACAAGCAGCCACTGTTGATAGTGCTGGTCATCTTGATTGAAGGAATTTTTATCCACTTGTTACTCTTTTCTTGTTTGATCTTGAATGAAATTCTGAGGTCAGATTTTTAGTAATCTCCTTTGAATTTTTTTTTCTGCGATCAGCTACTAAAGCAGCAGTTATACTAGTGCCTTTTTGTTTGAAAATTGAATTTTAGAATGAAAACACTCCTTAGACGTTTCATTGCGCTCAAAAAACTATCTGCTTTTACACTATATTGTCTAAAATGCATGATATTTGACTACTCATGCTCACTCAGGCTTAAATTTTGCCGCCATCCATATTTGCAGTCTAGAACTTGTGTAATGGTCATTTGTAGTGGAGTTTGACGAGTCAGGGAATTATACAGGAGACGTACCCCCATTTTGAAAAGTTTGCGCTTCAGTCTATCAACACAAATTGATTCATTTACAGTTTTTCACAGTGGTTTTGGTGCATTTCTCACAACATTATTTACATTTGCACAACAGTTTCAAAACAATCAGTCATTTGTGCACATCATAGTAGCAGTTTCTCATTCCTTCCAATAAATTGCAAATGCTTTTGGACATGCATCAATTGCTTTCATGCAACTCTCTATTGTTTTATAACATTACCATTTGATTATGTCATGTCAGTCAAAATTAACTAAACTTGTGAATGCTGAATAGTCATTCCATATAAATCTAATAGTCCTCACTTCATAAGTTGAGTCAATACATACAAAAATACATGTCAAAATCTGTCAAGCTAATTTTATAAAAACATTTTAAATCTTTTTTTCCTGAAAGCATCTTCTAAACTGAACAATTTCATAAATGAATTATAGACCTATGTATGTTGGTTCAGTTCCAATATGTACTGCAATATTGTTTACAGAAGTGCACAGCTCTACCCAAAGAAGTTTATGTTTGTTGTAAATAAAGGTGTGTTTATTCTTTTGCACAAGGCTGTGAATAAATTAGAATTGCAAAGAGCAAATGCAACTGTGAAACATACACATTCAGTGTCTTGTTCTCAGATACCTCACTAAATGCAGTGATGTCTAACTTTACTGTAGTTTTCAAATGGCTGTGCAAATAATATATAGTGCTGTCTTGAGCATTTTCAGGAAGTGTCACCAAAATCTTTTTTGCACCAAAAAACTTTTTTTGCATTGGAAAAAAAATTACAGAGTAAACTGTCAGAATAAAAACATGACAAATCTTGATGACACTGACACTTTCATTGACATCAATACTTGCTTTTGAGGAATGAGCTATCCATTTTTAGCAAGTGACGCGCTTTTGCAGGTTATCAACTAGGTTTTGCAGTTTGTACTAATTGTTTTGCGAAATGCATTAACTGTTGTGCAAATGCAAATAGTGTGAGAAATGCACTAAAGCCACTGAGAAAAGCAGTAAGGTCTTGTAATGTTATGTGCCTGCTGGGAATGCTGCGTTTTTGCAGTTCAAAGATGGTAGAGTTGTGTGGATGCCAGGCTTAACCATAACAAAACATTACATTTACATTTGTTAATTTAGCAAATGCTTTTATGACAAGCGTCTTTCAAGTGAGGATAAAACAAGCACTTCAGATCAGCAGAGAGCAGCATATAAGGCCCAATCCCAATTCTACAACTTAGTCCTTCCCCTTACCCCTACCTGTTGTTTTGCGCATTCACGTGAAGGGGTAGTGGTGTCCCAATTCTTAGGGCTAAGGGGAAGGGCTAGACAGCCCTCGAAAGAGAGATTTTTCAGGACCAAACTCGAAACCAAGGGGTAAGAAAATTTCTCAGAATACACCAGCCACAACGCCAGCATAGCTGCACCCAGAGGTAAGGAGATCCACAAATTAGTTTTTTGTCATGTAGAACACAAACTTGGTTCCGCTATCTATAATCCATAATAATAACTCCTGTATAGCAGTCCCACAACATTCTGACACTCGATGACACTCGAATACCCTGTCAGAAAAGTCTAGTGTCTGGTATAATGTTAATGTTGTTTTCTTGTGTTTACATAGATGAATATGGCCACTGTGTAAAAGCACAGTACAGTTACGAGCTTATTGCTACATTAGATCGTTATGATAACATAATCTATCCCTTCAGTGATTTCCTGAAGATAAATAACAAAAAATAACACAACTGGAATAACTACAGCAGTCGTGATCGTCTGATCTCATATGAAGTAAGAGCTCATGATGACATATGATGATGTGTGCGGGTGTTGTAGTGGTGTACCTTTTCTTAGGGGTACATTTTGAAGCCCTTCCCCTTCATACTGTACTTTGTTTCAAGGGCCAAGGGGAAGGGGAAGGGGTACAAAAATAGAATTGGGATTGGGCCTAAATGCTTTGTCATGTCTAAGTTTTCATCTTTCTTTTATTTTTGTCCTACAAGTAATTATAAAGTCAAATACAGGGTGCTTAAAAAGTGTCTGGTGCACATAGAGAGGAAAAGAGTTTGTCAGCAACAAAACCCAATACGTTTAAAAATAAAATGCATTAAAATGGTCAGATTTAGGGGTGGACCTTCAGCGTCATTGTTTTTAAAGGCCATGTTTAAACCTGGTAGAAAGATGCATTTTTATCAGTCCAATCACAAAACGTTTATTCAAGTGTATACATCTTTTAAAACTTAAAATAAGGCCTTTCTGTGAAATAGTTTTTACTGTTTTTTTTTTTTTTTGTAAAGCATACACTTTAAAAGCGTTGTCAGAGTAAATCTAAAATCTCAAGTATTTTCAAATCAACCAAACCCTGAAATGAAGCAGGGGTGTCGCTAGACCACATTTAAAGTAAAAATAGCCTGTGCCAAATGCTTTGAGATACGAATTACTTTATATGCAAGTGTATTTATTAAGAGTGGTAATCCCAGAGTAAAGACATTACTCTCTATGTGCAACTGAACCAATGCTGGTGAAAGCAATGTAGTTTAATCAAAAAGCAAACTGAACAAGTGCGCAAAAAAAAAAAAACATACCCGTGCAGCTCACGCACCGCTCCTACTTGTTGCTGACACATTGCTCTGCTCCCGGTGAAAGTCCCGGTTGTGAACATGCACGCCGAAAAAATAGCAGCGCTGCTTGTGCATTGTGAAACCGGCAATGCAATGTTTTATGCGAAAGTGTCGGCACACAGTGAGTGTTGCAGGTCGACAAAACAAAGTTTAAATAATATGATGGTGACCTTATTTAGACTAAGCATGGCTCCTGATAGATTTTTTGAAGCAAAAAGTTGGGATAATGAGGACAAACAACAGATAATTCTATAAAACATCTTATTTTGTATTCTATAGAATTGTCTATAGACTTTCATTCTAATGAATTTATTATTCATGCAAAAGATTTCTTAAATTATCTTAGCGTCTTTAGGTTGTTTTCCAGTTACATTAATTTCTTTTATTTATTTAAGATAATAATTGAATATATATATATATATATATATATATATATATATATATATATATATATATATATATAATTTTTTTTTTTTTTTTTGAGGGGGAGCTGTGCCCCAGTAGAGCTTTATGTCTAGCAATGCCCCTGAAACGAAGTATTGCAAAGTTAATAAATGACTAATTAAAAATTACAATGTTACTTTTACATAACTTTCATAAGCAAATTTGATTTGAATGGATTGTTCACTGTTCTTTTTTTGTTGAACACAAAAGAAGATATTTTGAAAAATGCTAGAAAATGGTAACTTTGCAAAGAAAATGGTATTTGTTTTTCTTACTATAGAAGTAAATGGTTACAGGTTTCTAACATTCTTCAAAATATCTTCTTTTGTGTTTACAAGACGGAACAAAAGAAACTCATAAAGGTTTGGAATCACTTGAGGTTAAGTAAAGAGTGACATTTTTGCATGAATTATCCCTTTAAATGTATACATGAGTGCCAAATCTAGTGAAAGAAAAAATAATAAAAAGTTTTTTCAATTCTTTAGTGTTTCCCTTTTCCAGATGCCACAGTTTACAGAGTCCACTTTTTACTTCATTCATGAAATTCATATCTGCTTCCATCAAGCGATGTTCATGGGGGAGAAGATGATGATGATGATGATTGATGTCCTCTGAGCACTTGAAACAGTTGATCTCAATAAGCCACCCTCCAGTGTTTTGACCAGCAGGCGACAGGTGTTCCTGCTGTGAGTCTGTATAGATCAGAACAACACAATCATCTCCCGAATAAAAGGCCCACCGCCCCTGATCTACACCTGGCCTCAGGAAGCCACGGGTGGGTGCAAAGAAGAAGACCCTCTTTACCCCTCTGGAGATGCCAGATCTGCCGCTCTTGAACCCGTCTCCAGAAGAGGCAAAGCGCCTTCACATTCACTGAGACAAAAGAGGGGGATGGGGAAGGTTTTGGTATGTTTGGATTTTGAGATTTCAGTCACGGTTTGAGAGACAAAAGGAGCTTCACTCTAAACAGAGACAGGAGGGACCAGGTGGCACCTGGAGCACAGCATCAGGGTCCCATTCCACAGTGCCACACATTAACTCTTAAGATATGCTTCAAAAAGACATTATTATTATTACAGTGACTTGTATTATGCGTTATGCATTAATTTGTTTTGTTGAATTCATTTTAATTAATTTTATTTGATGAAATACGCTACCAGTCAAAAGTTTGGGGCCATTTTTATTTTCTTTGTTTTTTAAAGAAAATTATTCTGTTCATCAAGGCGTCATTTATTAAATATTTTTGTTTTAATACTATTCAAAAATAAATATTATTTTTAAAAAATATATTATTTAAAAATAAACATTAAAATTTTAATTATATATATATATATATATATATATATATATATATATATATATATATATATATATATATATATATATATATATATAAAATATTGTTAAATATTTAGTACAATTTTAAATACCTGCTTTTTTTATTGTATGTGGTTTTAAATAAATTATTACTCCAGTCATTATTGCTTTTATTACTTTTACATGAATAATAATAATAATAATAATAATTATTATTATTATTATTATTATTATAATAATATTAAAGTGATTTCTGAAGGATCATGTGACTCTGATTACTGGAGTGATGAAGCTAAAAATTCATCTTTAGAATAACTGGAATAAATGATTAAATTGAATTAAAAACTACTTTTGAACAGTAATTTTTTAGGGCAATAATGTTTTACAATTTGTACTGTATTTTTGATTAAATAAATGCAGCTTTGGTGAGCATGAGAAGCTTCTTTTAAAAGCTATTTACATTTCAAATAAAAAAAATATATATATATAAAATAATAATAATAATAAAAAAAATAAAAAAATAAAAATAATATATATATATATATATATATATATATATATATATATATATATATATATACACACATGTTTAACTTTAATATTTTTAAGAGTTCAGATGCAAAAAACTGTCTAAAATGTGCTTTTTTTCAGCCTCCTTAGTTTATGTTGATATTCAACTTTAAAGGCAATGAAAAACAACCCACTTTGCCATAATAGCCACAATCAAACAGAATCTACACACAAGCCTGAGAAAATGCTCATTTTAGTAGAACATTTCTGATGCGTCTATTTATCTTTATTGTTTACACTTATACTTTAACTATCACATTTTACACTCAGTCACTTTTTGTTTAGATTTTACATTGAAATTTGTTATTAATTTATTTTGTGTTTGCAATTTTTTTTTAACAATAACTTTTGAACTTTAGCTCGGAATAGAATTATCACATGAATAATTTATTTATGCAAAATCAATCTGTTTATTTAAATTAATTTATATCTTGTAACTCCCTTTATCTTTAAAATTAAAATATAACTTTTGTGATATATATATATATATATATATATATATATATATATATATATATATATATATATATATATATATGTATATATATATATATATATATATATGTATATATATATATATATATATATATATATATATATATATATATATATATATATATATAATATATATATATATATATATATATATATATATATACAGGGTTGAGGAAAATTGCATTAGAAAGTAATGTATTACAATATTGAGTTACTCCCCAAAAAATTTATTAGTTGTGTTACTTAGTTACTTTTGATGGTAAGGTGTTACTTTTGAGTTACTTTTGCGTTACTTTTTCTTACCAGGATGAGATTTGATCTCTTTCAGAACCTGCAGGGTGAAATATATATATATATATATATATACTGTTGAAGTCAGAATTATTAGCCCCCTTTGAATTTTTTTTTTCTTTTTTAAATATTTTCCAAATGATGTTTTGCAGCAGGGAAATTTTCACAGTAAGTCTGATAATATTTTTTCTTCTGGAGAAAGTCTTATTTGTTTTATTTCGGCAAAAATAAAAGCAGTTTTAAATTTTTTGAATCCATTTTAAGGTCAATATTATTAGCCCCTTTAAGCTATATATTTTTGATAGTCTACAGAACAAACCATCATTATACAATAACTTGCCTAATTACCCTATCCTGCCTAGTTAAACTAATTAACCTAGTTAAGGCTGTAAATGTCAATTTAAGCTGAATAGAAGTGTCTTGAAAAATATCTAGTAAAATATTATGTGCTGTCATCATGGCAAAGATAAAATAAATCAGTTATTAGAAATGAATTATTAAAACTATTATGTTTAGAAATGTGTTGAAAAAATCTCTGTTAAACAGAAATTGGTGAAAAAAAATAAACAGGAGCGCTAATAATAATAATAATAATAATAAAAATAATAATAATAATAATAATATATATATATATATATATATATATATATATATATATATATATATATATATATATATATATATATATACTTTTTTTTAATTCACATACCACACACACACGCATACTTATGAAACAGCAAGAAAAACAAATAAACACACTTTCTCTCAGTGTGTGTGTTAGGCCTTGACTGTTGGTTCACTCTCCCTGGAGATTTCCCGCAGTTTTGGGTGTCCACATCTGTGCCTGATTAGCACAACAAAGGAAGCCCAGCGCCTCTTGCATTAATGAGAGCTCCTCCAAACCAGGGCACAATACAGCCTCCAAATTACCACAGACGCTTTCACATCAATGACAGCTCCCGTCCTACAGTTTACTAAACCCAAATTACATTAGAAAACCTCTTCCATAAACCTTAAGCCTGAAAAATTCCTCTCCAAATCATAACACTAGTTTCTCCCCCTCCAAGCTCTTTTATTTCCTGGGAAAGCTTTAGGATATTAGGAGCAGGAATGACCATAGGTGATGTCAGCACCATTGTGTTCAGTATGGATTCAGCTGCTTAGAGAAGAGCAAACACGGATGACATTTGAGCTGCGCAAACACCGCAATCCTTCATCTGTTTGTCTTTGGAGAGACATTTTTGAAGGAAAATGTGTCACGATATCTGACGTGATTGATCACTTTTAAATTGGTTATTGGAAGGTCTGGGCTTTAAAGTGTGTGAGTTATACTGTTATGGACAGTTTTTCTTAAATAACTTCTTTAGTGCTGCTTGGAAGTTTAATATGAAAGATTATTATAGAGTACCGCAAGGTTCAGTTCTCGATTGAGTAGGTTTTCTCAGAAACTGCAATTTACAGAGTAGTTTTAAAAATGTGGACTTTTACTTTACCTTAAGTACAATTTTAGCACTGCATCTGTACTTTCATGGCCCATTTCCACTGAGAGGAACAGTACGGGTTGGTACGGGTCACCTTTATCAGGCTTGCGTTTCCACTGCCAAAAGGTGGGCATGGTGAGACAACGTTATTTTTAGTCGAGGAAATGTCATAGTAACGCCATACGGGTCGTTCACATATCATATGAGATACACTTCTCACAAAACAGATGCTTTATACATATAAATACTTGTGTATAAATGTTCAATACTAACCTCTCATATGAATAGGATTTGATCATAACTGCAGATCAATGCGAGATAGCTTACTGCAGCGTCTGCGATTATATGAAATAAATAAATAAATGCAACATATATGAAAACATACAGACCCTTACAGTCTCCGATATGTTACCAATTACAGAAAAACTACACACAGCACACATTTAGTCCTTATTTGGGTCCAAAAACAACATGAAATATAGCCCACAGTCAGTGCAAACCTCTCATGAGTGTCTGTAATCTTCACCAGCAAATGTGACCTCTGCTAGAGAGTAATTCTGTCATTCCGAGTTCATAATAGTCCAAGGGTGATGATAATAATTAAGCATGGCTGTTTGTTCATGTTTTACGTTGCAGAAGCATCATTTGCTGCTGTTTTTTTTGTCTTCTCCTTTGTTTCTTCGCACTTCACTCTTGCGTTTGTCCCTTTTCTAAAATAAATTCAATAATCATGCGCACGTTACTAATATGAGCTCAAGAAGTTCGTTATTTCAAATATAGATGCGTGTCGGCTCGTAAAACAACAACAGACACAGCAGATTTTGTTCTTCTTGGCTTTGTGGCTGTTCATCAAGATGACGACAAGGTTTGTTTGAGCTTGGGTCCACCATGTCTTGTTATTATATGGATATATTATTACGGTGTAATGTCTCGGCTGTGTTTTTGAAAATGGCACTTCCTTTGTTTTCATTCTCCTGCTTCCTCGAGTGACGTATCTCTGTAAACCAATAGCGTTCAGCTGCACGTCTTGCTCCGCCTTATGGTACCCTTTTTTTTCATGCTAAGTACCCTTTGCAAAGGGTGACCAAAAAGTGGTACAGTACGGTTCGCTTTTAGGTACCCTTTGACAGTGGAAATGGCCAAAAAAGGGAACTGAACTGAACCGCACCAAACCGGCCATTACTCCACTACTTTCCTTCAACCTGCAGTCACTTTATTGTTTCCTGTCTATGGGGATTAGAAAAATCAGTCCTGCCATTCCTGTCCAATCAAACCACACATGTAGAAAGTAAATAGCATCATACTCAGTTACCTTAAGACATGCATCAAACTGTTTGGAAGTATTCTTGTTTTTAATTTTTTTAAAAATATTTTAAGGTCAAAATTGTTAGCCCCTTTAAGCAATTTTTTTTCTCTGTAGTCTACAAAACAAATCATTGTTATACAGTAACTTGCCTAATTACCATAACCTGCCTAGTTAACCTAATTAACCTAGTTAAGCCTTTAAATGTCACTTTAAGCTGTATGGAAGTGTCTTGAAAAATATCTAGTCAAATATTGATTACTGTCATCATGACAAAGATAAAATAATCAGTTATTAGAAATTAGTTATTAAAACTATTATGTTTAGAAATGTGTTGAACAAATATTCTCTCCATTGAAATTGAAGGAAAAACAATAAACAGGGGACTAATAATTCAGGGGGGCTAATAATTCTGACTTTAACTGTACATCTTTCAAATGTCTTTTCACCTCTTTACACAGAACGAAAAAGAACTTCACTGTGAGACATAAATGATAGATCACCCAAAATGAAAATTCCGCCACCGTTTACTCATTTGTTTCAAACCTGTTTTAATTTCTTTCTACTGTTGAACACAAAGGACGATACTCTAAAGAAAGTTATAACTATAAAAACAGCCATTGACTTCCATAGTATTTTTTGTTACTATTATAGATGTGTGTTCAACAGAAATAATTGACGAGGAAATGTTAATTTTTGAGTAAACTGCCTTTTAAGAGCCCATGTTTAGCATTTAAAAAGGTCATATTTTGGTTTTGGGGGTCTCCAACAATATGCTGATTTGCATGCAAGGTCAAAAAACATGTCTTATTTCATTGTCAATTTCATTTGTTTCATTTCAATTTCATTGTCTTATAATATGCATTTATTTTTACCTAATTATCCCAGCGACTCTCATTTGATTCGTTCAGCGATTTATTTGTTCCCAAACCCCTCCTTAGCGTGATGCTAATCTGCGCTGATTTGACCGATGACCCAGTCTGTTGTGATTGGTCGACTGTGTTTAGCATGAGACAGAGAGAAATGCCCACCACGGCTACAGTATGAAGTAGCAGAAAGTATACGAGAACCCAATGCAGGAATGCAATAAAGTAATGCAGTTAAACACCAGCATATTACTCTACTCTTAAACCTAACTCCAAGTAATAACAACACACATTCTGTATTACTCCACACTGTGGCAAAAGTTAAACTAGTTTGAATACTAAACAAAACGAGGCAACAATTTTAATTACACTTACATGTGATGATCCGGAGGAAGAGGAAACTGGTCCATTTGAACTGTAAAAGTTACTCACAAAGTCCCTGTCAATAGCTGCGTCCCAAATCGCACACTTATGCACTATTCTATGCCATTGTAGTATAAATAGTGTAAGTAGTACGTTCACACTGACAACTAAAAATAATAAGTGCACTTTAATTACCCGGATGATGCACTTATTCAACCGGTAATATGAAGTGTGTAAATCGCACTCAACGACCGCAGGTTTGCTCAGGTAGCGGAAGAGGCGGAGCTATCGGGCACACATGTTGGATAACTTTATTTATCTTGGATGGTGAAATCAAAATTCTCCTACAAGAGTGATTATAGCGCCTATATACTCATGGCAGGTATCATTTGATAGTTTGGTCATTTATTTTACTGATTTGGCAACCGCCAAACATCATCAAGGAAACGGTTAGAATTTCCACTCAATAAAAAAAAGATTAGTGCTCCATTTGGGACGACACTACCTACATATACTATGCTGTTGAGTGTGTAAGTGCATAAGTTTATAGTGCATGAGTGCATAGTGTGCCATTTGAGACGCAGCTGACAAAGTCTGACAAAGTCCCATAGTCTCTGCTGCTTCTTCAATAGCAAATGACCAGCGAATCCTGCGTTGCAGCGTAGGGTATCAATCATCAAAAAAAATGACAGGAACAAACACAGCACTAGGTTGGCTATACTGTGGTATTATTGTGAAAATGAACTATAACCCTTTATTCCCCTCAGCCGAATCTCCATCATCAGTGACTGTCATCTTCGCGTCATGATCAGTCCTATGATCCCCCACGCCTCTGCTAGAGTCTGAAGTGAAAGCGCGTGCACATTTTACCTGGAACTACATATTTGGTGATGTACCGTGTCGACGTCGATGCGATCAAACAAAAGATCCGAACCCAACTCGATTCATTTATTCGACTCAGAGTCAGATATTTCGCTAAAGAATCAATAGTTTTAATCACGGTGCACTTTTAGATTTAAACCTCAGCTGGATTTTTTTTTTTCACTTAGAGCTGTGATACACACTGCATTGAAGCTAATTTTCAAAAACACATAATAAGGGCTCTTTAACACAAGGGCACTAAAAATCAAGCACAGGTGCCAAGTGCTGAATGGTGATTTGAAACATGCCCTAATGTCACAACAAGGTGCTAATGTTCTCCAACAACAAAACGATGATTCACGACCAATCCGCCAAAACGCTCAATTAATCCACTCGGTCGCTAGTGTTTATTACCCTGCCTAAATGAATCAGGGCCTCCTTCTCCTCCCCTGCTAGCGAAATGAAAAACAGCAAGGGCTGCTTTTGCTGATCTGCCGAATACGCGCTGTGTGGTCTGAGATAGAGGGGGAGAAACGCCTGACTTTACGGGCCTCAGTAATCGGCAGGCGTTAAACTGAACAATTAGGCCCTGGCTATATTGTCGCCCAGTTTATGGCTCTGCTCTGGCTGCTTTAGCTTGCACAATATGGCTCCATTCAGGCACTCCTCCTGCTCCTGGCCCCCCCTCCTTATGGTGACGCTGAGACACCCCCGAGACGAAAGCAGAGGAAATTACAGGTATATGCAGCTAAGAGGCTTAGTGTACCATGACAAGCTAAGCATGGTTAATGAGACATATCAGTGGCCTGCGGCTGGAGGGATGGAGCTTCTCATTAGGGGCCGAGCTGATGTCTTCCTGGACCTTGTGGAGAAAGGGTTAAAGGCCAGCGCCTTGAGAGAGGCTCAAATGGGACCTAGGCAGATGGGAATGGGACAAACAAATATTCATTTTTAATGCTATGATATAGACCATTTCCATGTGGTCATGTGTTTGGCCCATGAACATTTACTGCTTGTTATCAAACTATTTCATTGTAACTTCATAACTTAATGTTAAAACAGCTATCATAACATTATTTATCAATATGTGGTTCTTTTCGGCTTCTCGGAAACTATAGAAATGAAAAATGTAAAAGAAATACATTGGGACCATTGTTTTTGTTTACATCCCTCAAAATGGTCTATAAATGATCCTTTGCTAAGCCACACCCGAAAACCGGCACACACCAATCTTGGCTTAGCAATCCTAGCTACCCGCAGGAGTTCTGTCAAGCTTTCGAGCGAGGGAAACAAGCCAAAGCCTTGTGCATATGGATTGTGCAAATCTAATACCCGACATCCTAAAAGTTTGGACGGGGTGGTGACATTTTTTTCCCCTTCCAAAACCTTAAACCCAAGGGGAGAAATGCCAGCGTGGATCAAGCTGTGTGAGGGTTAAGTTGGTTTTGTTTTTGACATTCCTGACACATTCAGTGATAGACAGCAATAACTCACACACCTCTTAAAAAGATCTAAACTGTGTTTCCTACAAAAATACATAGTAGAATATGTTTCCCAGCTCTTTTTCCTTTTTCCTTTCCTACGATTACTTAAAATTACATATCAACAGAAAAAAACAGAGATGTGATCACAATCTGAGCACTTGTGATTAATATACTTCACCTGCAGCTGTTTTTCAGTCATTTATATCCCTCATGTCCTTGTCAGAGGTACAATTCACCAATGTTTTCATCGGATTTAGATTGGTGATGACGTTATATCGGGTTAGTGTATGCTTTTATATTTGGTGTCTGATTAATATTTGATGGTAGTGAAAATCTATTTGTTCACTTCTGCTATTTATACTTTGATTTTGCATTTCAGTTTAATAATTTTTTCCACTTACTTGCAAATTAGAATAGAAACGGTATAAAAAACACACAAACGTGTTATAGGTACTGTAAATTGTTATGGGTCAATGGCACAAATCTATCAATTTCGCCTTTCTGGCTGCTCTTTCTTTGAATGAATTATAGAAGCACTGTCCATGCATGTTTCCTTGTCGGTTGGTAACGCTACATTTCAATACACAACATTAGTCTATCAGGCTGTTTGGCTAAAAAAAAAAGAGAAATCACGGTTTAATTTGTTATTATTAGATAGTTTTTACATTTCTCCTCTTCTGCTGTGCATGAACTAAGCTGTTGAATGGTCAGCGTATGAGGCAGCTAGGCTAACCTAGCTTCAATTTTGATAAAATTATTTTCTAATCGGTTATGTATTAAGTTGTTGAAATACCCCTGTTATGCATAATGCAGTCCTTTTTTGTTTGGCTTTCTCAGATATCTTACCTGTTTGCAAAAAATGACTAATTATCTCCCTGGCAATGTCTGACACCGGTGCATACATATTGTATTAGACGTGCCAGGCACGAAAGCTCGACAGGCGTAACAACAGTAACTAAGGAGGGCGGGGCTTAGCGAAGGGTCAATTTTGTACAATTTCGTAGAGGCAATCAGTTGCTGTATCGTGAATACATGAGTATTTTTTTCTTAGTATGAGTCTAAAAAGTGTATTTTATGGTGGCTTGAAATATTTGACTCTGACTGGATGGAAGGTGTGCAATAAGAAAGGGACAGTTTCTCTGTCACAGATCCATCGTTTGAACCACGTTAGTTATAACGTAAAACACCCATAATGATGCTCTAAACGGAGTGGAGTAACAACTTCTTTAGAGAAGAACCCCATAATTTATTTGTGCAAATGATATTGTTTTACACGCACACGCATTTAAAAAAAATACAATATTTGTTTAGGTAAAAACTAGCACTCGCATTCCATATTAATTGAAATATATGTAAATGGAACATATAGGGCCTGTGTTCCCTTTACAAATATTATTGAGAACATTACATATTCTACTCTGAATTAACATAAAATCCCTTACAAAAGCTAACACGTATTCTAATATCATCTATAAATTATAGAAATAAATAAATAATGAGGCTTTTTATTAAGAAATGAAATTTAATATTTATGAATTATTATGAAATGAAAAAATTCATATCTTAATAATAATATTAATGATGATAATGATGATGATGATTATTATTAAGTAGGATATTTTTTATTTTTTGAAAAGTCTACTTGTACAATTTGACACATGCAAATCACTGCAGAAATGTTCTAACCAACAGGCCCATGTCATATACAGTACAGATACTTAATGAATAACCTACTATAAATTAAAAACATTAACGTATGCTATGTTTTTGCTTTCACAAGCTTTGGAGACGAAACATAAATTATGCTTTTAAATAATAGGTCACCTATAGCTTTCCTCAAGAAACATGGCTGTGTTCAAAATGACATCAATGATTTCAAAGTGCACTGCGAAGGGCGCAATTGTAAACATGAAGATTGCTAAAACTGAACTGTTAAAATACTTTGAAAGCAAATGAAAAATATATATAATTCCAAGTTTAAATTTTAGAATGTTCTAAATGAATAAAAGTGGGATAACTGGGAATGTTTCTAACTACAGCTCCAGAGGTGTAGTTGCAAGCATACAAGTTTGCGACGCAGTTTAAGAATGTTCGTTGGAACGATGGATTTGGGAAACGTCAAATCAACGAACTATGTTTGTAACAATGAAACTTGCGACCTTAGTTGGCTAAAGATGGTTTTCGGAAAGGCAACCCAGAGCGATGAGGAGTATGTATGCGAGAGAGATTAGATGCATGTAAATGACACGGGCATATCTAATAGCTCATAGTAACATGCTTTAGCTACCTCCTTGTAAATATTGTCAAGCATATTTGTGAGTAGGTTAATTCCCGTCAGCTCCTTGTGAAACACCTGTCAGTAACCCTGATGCTCCATTCACCAAACGTGGAATGAAGCGTCAAGCGCGAGTGATTTACATGTTAAGTCAATGCAAAGACGCGAATAGACATCCTGCAGCACGATTTGCGCGAATAAGGCAGCGCAAATGACGCGATTCACGTGAACAAATCGGCTCGAAGAGAACGTTTTGCATATTTGATGCTTAAATTGCTCGACTAGGAAAATCTGAACTTCAGCTGACATTTTGAGTGATGCTTCTGGCCGTTAGACCGCCCCCTGGGGGCTGGCTGCAGTACAAGTCATAAAGCCCGCCTCCTCCATGTTAAACGAGACTTGAGCTTGCAATAAAATGTCCTGAAAGATTAAGGCACTGGTTATGATGCTGATATTTTTGTAAACAGTATGTTTTTAGCCAGTAATTTAATGCTTTGTCATCGTGACTGACAGTTTCTCAGAGCAGACCGTTGGAGCTTCGGGGGGAGTTAAAAGTGTTATTATTCGATTTCTGTGATATTTTACCAGGATAAAATGAGTTTATTGAGTAAATGAGTAAAATGAGTTATTACTTTTTTATTTTTATTTTATTTTACTTTTTTATTTATTTTTTTACTTTTTAATTTTATTTTACTTTTTTATTTTATATAACTTTTTTATTTTATTTTATTATTTTTTTATTTTATTTTATTTTGTTTTACTTTACTTTTTTATTTTATTATTTAATATACTTCCCTTTTTTATTTTATTTTTTTTTTTACTTTTTTATTGTATTTTATTTTACTTTATTTTTTTATTTTATTTTATATTACTTTTTAAAAAAATTATTTTTCCTTTTTAATTTAATTAATTTTTTTATTTTATTTATTCCATTTTTTATAAGCCAGTGAGACTCTGGTCAGTATCATAGACAAAGCATCTAAATAATTAAAAAATATATATTTTTCATGATTACTCCATCCTTTATTAAAGAAAAAGTTTCTTATATTACATAAATAATGACAAAATATTTCATTTTTGGATGAAATATGTCTTTCCGTGATGTCATTTACTCACCCAGTCATTGTCCTGAACTAATGCTGTTCATCTTGTTCTCATGGAAGATAAATCTGCTCCTCTGCGGTGAATTTGGCTCACATTTGTCTTTGGTAAAGCATACATTTTTCCACCATCCTGCCAGGGGTTTTTCCTCTTTAGCATGATGGAGAGGCTCAACAACCGACTGCAAACACCTTTCAGGAGACCCAGAGGTCGACCCGCAGCTGTGGCCCCATCAGACCTGTCGACAAAACATCACAAACACTCTTACCTTCTGTCATTCTGGAGCCCGAGCCCAGGTGCTGACCACCACTGCGCAAACAAAGTTACATATAACCTATTTATTTATTTGTGTAGTTTTTATCCTTACATTGTTTTAGTAAGACTTTCATTTTGTTAGCATGTTTAATATACTAGTTAACATGAATTTGCACATTTATTAAGCAATTTAATAATAATACTTAATAACACATCTTTGAGTGTGTTTAGAAACAGCGCACATTTAAGTACAATTTTGTTCATTACAATTAGACTCACCGGCCACTTTATTAGGTATACCTGTCCAACTGCTCGTTATTGCAAATTTCTAATCAGCCAATCACATGGCAGCAACTTAATGCATTTACGCATGTAGACATGGTCAAGACGGTCTTCTGCAGTTAAATCCGAGCATCAGAATGGGGAAGAAAGGTGATTTTCGGTGACTTTGAACGTGGCATGGTTGTTGGTGCCAGACAGGCTGGTCTGAGTATTTCAGAAACTGCTGACCTACTGGGATTTTCACAAACAACCATCTTTAGGGTTTAGAGAGAATGGTCTGAAAAAGAGAAAATATCCATTGAGTGGCAGTTCTGTGGGAGCAAATGCTTTGTTGATGCCAGAGTATATACCAAGACTATAGGCCCGTTCACACCGAGATGCTTTTTGCTTGCATTTTCCTTTCCTTTCTTTGTGACTAAATAAAGGGTGCCAATATGATAGTGCACACCAACGCGCAAAACGACAGGCGTAAAAGCGTCATTTTTAAAGAAACGCCTCATGCTCCTTTTTTTCTTCTCCACCAATCAGATTGGCACTTTTGTTCATGTGCACAGAGCTGCTGAAGTTACAGTAAACAGTACTTGGAGGTGCTCAAGCGCAAAACTGTCAATGCAAGCGCACATTGAAGAAGATGCCCAGAGGCGATATGAACATGGAGCTGCTTATTGCACTGCTGAAAAATAAACATTTCTTCATCGGTAGAGCTGGAGTTGCTACTTGAACCATCCATGCTTGTTTAAATCGCCAGTAACTTTAACAACAAGTGTGTCAACTTTCTCTCTTCTTTTTCTGTGTTACAAGCACGTGTCAGATTTGTGTTACGTCATCTAATGTCAAGGAGTGATTTTGCATACTCTTTTGCTCGACGCCAGTGAAAACCTTTTGCGTGTGAATCCGGAAACACGTCTTGAAAAACGCTGATGATAAATACAAACGAAAAAGCATCCCGTTGTAGGCCTTATAACCTCGTTATAACTGAGGTATGCAGAAGAACATCTCTGAATGCACAACACTTGAGCCTCAATTTCTTCCGCAACATTCAAATGGTAGGGTCAAAATTTGGCACCAACAACATGAAAGGATCCATCCTGCCTTGTACTCAGGCTGGTGATGGTAATGTGTTGGTGTGGAGGATATTTTCTTGCCACACTTTGAGCCCATTAGTACCAACTGAGCAATGTGTCAAGGCCACAGACTACCTGAGTATTGTTGCTGACCATGTCCATCCCTTTATGACCACAGTGTACCCATCTTCACATGGACACTTCCAGCAGGATAACATGCCATGTCATAAAGCACGAATCATCTCAGACTGGTTTCTTGAACATGACAATGAGTTCACTGTACTAAAATGACCTTCACAGTCACCAGATCTCAATCCAATAGAGAACCTTTGGGATGTGGTGGAACGGGAGATTCGCATCATGGATGTGCAGCTGACAAATCTGCAGGAACTGCATGATGCTATCATGTCAATAAGGACCAGAATCTTTGAGGAATATTTCCAGTACCTTGTTGAATCTATGCCATGAAGGATTAAGGGAGTTCTGAAGGCAAAAGGGGGTCCAACTCGGTACTAGTAAGGTGTACCTAATAAAGTGGCCTGTGGGTGTATATTTTCTTTTCAACAAAGAACTTATTTATATATTTATTCATATTTTTTTATTGAGGATTTTAATGTAGTTTTTTTCTTTTCCATTTAGTCGTTTGGAAGATGATTTTGTCCAAAGCGACTTACAATTGATGAGACAGTGATTCAACAAGAAGAGGCAATACACACAAGAAGTGATCATTGTGCAAATTATCATTATACATTATAGAGAGAGAGAGAGAGAGAGAGAGAGAGAGAGAGAGAGAGAGAGAGAGAGAGAGAGAGAGAGAGAGAGAGGAGTGTTTCTACAGGTGGTGGTTTCTACACTAACCTGTTTGAAGCACACTTCATAAATGCACAATGTTTGTTTGTTGTTTTTGAATGTAGTGATTGAAAGAATGTTCAATTCAATTTTTTTTTTTTGTTTAGCGCTTTTACAATAATTATTGTTGCAAAGCAGCGTTACAAAAGGTGCACATTATTGCATTACAATCAGATTAAGTTAAAGTTACAATCAAAAATAAGTTATTATATACAGTTAACCTGCATTTTTCTAGCATATAGGTGATGTTCAATTTAGTTTCAATTCATCTTATTTATAGCATTTTTACAATGTAGATTGTGTCAAAGCAGCTTCACATAGAAGATTATAGTGAATTGAAACAGTGTCAGTTCAGGTTTCAGAGTTTAAGTTCAGTTCAGTTCAGTTCGGTAACACTTTATTTTGATGGTCCAATTGAGTACTAGTAGACTGTCTGTTTAATATCTGTTGATATACTCTTTCAACAGACATTTAACTGACTATAAGAAACTTAGCAAGTACATGTCAATGTACACTAACCCTAACCCCAACCCCAACCCTAACCCCAAACCTAACAGTCTACTTATAATCTAGTGAGAATTAATTGGCATGTAGATGCATTGAAACTTAAATTCAACAAACGGACCATCAAACTAAAGTGTGACCTTTAGCTCAGTTCATTGTGCTTTAATATGCACTGCTGAGAGTCTGAACACTGAAAAGTAATCCATCGATGCGCAGCTCTACAAGTCCGGAACCATGCAAGCCAGTGGCGACAGCAGCAAGGAAAAAACTTCACCAATAGGCGAAAGTGAAGTATAAAAAACCTCGAGAGAAACCAGGCTCAGTTGGGCACGACCATTTCTCCTATGGCCAAACGTCTTGTGCAGAGCTGCAGTCTAGGCGCCGGAGGCTGGAGAACGCTGGACATCAGCGAAGACTCGTCTGTCCCTGGAGCGTCACAGGAATCAGTCTCATGCTCTCCACTCCGGCATGACCACCACAGCAGCTGCTCAGGATACGGCCTGGTCCGGGATTGTGGAAACCTTGGGATCATCTCTTCACAGGTCTTGGATCGCATCAGTGGAGATGCATAATCTCTGGGGGCCTCGGGATGAGTATCCCCAGGTGAAAATAGAGAATAAAGAGAATAATTAGCGTAGCTTTTGTTCATTGCGTATATAAACGAGATGCGTGGAGCACATTCATGCATCATACCGCTAAGTGATGCACTGAATGTATGCTTTACTAAAGTGATAGGTCTTTAATCTAGTTTTAAACTTCGAGAGTGTGTCTAAGCCTTGGACATTATCAGGAAGGCTATTCCAGAGTTTAGGAGCCATAAATGAGAAGGCTCGACCTCCTTTACTCGACTTTGCTATTTTAGGTACTATCAGAAGCCCTGAGTTGTCTATGCGAACATGTTTAATGAAGTGTATTTGTGTATTAAGTGTATGTGTTGTCCTCGTTGGTTGGGATCATCTCTTCATCTTTTGTATGGGTTGTCCTCTAAGTCAATTCAATTCAATTCAATTCACCTTTATTTGTATAGCGCTTATACAATGTAGATTGTGTCAAAGCAGCTTCACATAAAAGGTCACAGTAAATAGGAACAGTGTAGTTCAGTTTATAGTGTTGAGTTCAGTGCAGTTTAGTTCAGTTCAGTTCAGTGTGGTTTAATAATCACTACTGAGAGTCCAAATACTGAAGAGGAAATCCAACGATGCGCAGCTCTATAGATCCCGAAACATGCAAGCCAGTGGCGACAGCGGAGAGGGAAAAAAAACTTCACTAAAGGCGGAAGTGAAGAAAAAAAACCTTGAGAGAAACCAGGCTCAGTTGGGCACGACCATTTTAATTTCTCCGCTGGCCAAACTTTTGTGCAGAGCTGTAGTCTCAGTGGCGGAGGCTGGAAGCTGGCCTCAGCGAAGACTCGTCTGTCTCTGGAGCGTCACAGGAATCAGTCTCATGTTCTCCACTCCTCCATGACCATCACAGTAGCTGCTCAGGATTCGGCCAGGTCCAGGATATAAAAAACCTTGGGATCATCTCGTCGTTGGTCTTGGATCGAATCAGTGACTCTGCATAGTCTGAGGGCCTCGGGAAGAGTATCCCCAGGTGGAAATGGAGAATAAAGAAAATAATTAGCGTAGCTGATGTTCACAGTGTATATCAACAAGATGCATAACCTGTGTGGAAGCCCCCAAGTGGTGCACTAAGTGTATGCTTTACTGAACAGATAGGTCTTTAATCTAGTTTTGAATTGGGAGAGTGTGTCTGAGCCTCGGACGTTATCAGGAAGGCTATTCCAGAGTTTAGGAGCTATAAATGAGAAGGCTCGACCTCCTTTACTCGACTTTGCTATTCTAGGTACTACCAGAAGCCCTGAGTTTTGAGACCTTAAAGAGCGAGTTGGATTGTAGCGAGACAGAAGATTGGTTAGATAAACAGGAGCTAGATTATTTAAAGCTTTATATGTAAGAAGCAATATTTTAAATTCAATACGAAACTTAACAGGCAGCCAGTGTAAGGAGGATAAAATTGGGGTGATGTGATCAAATTTTCTAGACCTGGTAAGAACTCTGGCAGCTGCATTTTGTACTAGCTGAAGTTTGTTAATAGAGGATGCTGGGCAGCCAGCAAACAGTGCATTACAGTAGTCCAGCCTAGAAGTCATAAAAGCATGGACTAGCTTTTCTGCATCTGAGATGGATAGCATACTTCGTAACTTAGCAATATTTCTCAGATGAAAGAAAGCAGTTTTTGTGACATGGGATATATGATTTTTAAAAGTTAAATTACTGTCTAATATGACACCCAGATCTTTTATAGTAGAGCTAACGCTAACTTTGTATCCCTCTAATTGTAGGTCGAGTTGTGAGATCTGCTGTGTACAGGATTTAGGCCCAATAAGTAATAATTCTGTTTTGTCTGAGTTTAAGAGAAGATAATTGTTGGTCATCCAGTCTTTAACATCTTTAATACACTCAGTTAGCTTGGACAGATTAGACGTCTCGTCAGGTTTAGTTGAAATATATAATTGAGTATCATCTGCATAGCAGTGAAAGCTGATACCATGTCTTCTAATAATGTCTCCCAGGGGTAGCATGTATATTGTAAACAGCAAAGGGCCTAAAACTGATCCTTGAGGCACCCTGTATTTTACTGGGCTGATTTGTGAAGGCTGTCCATTAATATTCACAAACTGGTAACGGTCAGATAAGTATGACTTAAACCATTGTAGGGCATGTCCCTGGACACCTGTAGACTTTAAGCGATTAATAAGGATACCATGGTCAATGGTGTCAAATGCCGCACTAAGATCGAGTAGAACTAATAGCGAGATGCACCCTTGGTCAGCAGCTAAGAGTAAATCGTTGGTTATTTTCACTAATGCAGTTTCTGTACTGTGATGAGCTCTGAAACCTGACTGAAACACTTCAAAAACATTGTTTGTCTGCAGAAAGGAGCATAATTGAGCAGAAAAAACTTTTTCTAGTATTTTAGATATAAATGGAAGGTTTGAAATAGGCCTATAATTAGCTAAGTTGCTGGGTTCCAGTTGTGGTTTCTTAATAATAGGTTTAATAACAGCTAACTTGTAAGGATTTGGAACATGGCCTAAAGATAATGAAGAGTTGATAATGTTAAGAAGAGGTTCTCCTATAACAGGTAGCAATTCTTTAAGTAACTTTGTTGGAATTGGGTCCAATATACACGTCTATAAGTCCTCTATAGTTGGCATCATTTCTTCATATTAGTTGTCTTTGAGAAGGCTCAACCTCCTTTAGTGGACTTTGCTAATCTGGGTACTACCAGAAGCCCTGGGTTTTGAGATGTTAAAGATCAGGTTGGACTGTTGAGACCGAAGATAAATAAGAGCTAGATTATTTAATGCTTTATAGGTAAGAAGCAACACTTTATAATCAATACGGAACCTAACAGGTAGCCAGTGTAAGGAGGATAAAAATGTGTGATGGAATTGTGCAAAACTGGTGCAAGTGTCAGAGAGATGAAAGAATTAATAATGAACTCAGAACTCAGAATTAACAATGTTTTGGCATTCACAGGGGTTCAGATTATCTTGATCAATCTTAATATGATTAATTAATTCATATAAATTGATTTTAATATGATCAATTGATTGATTGGGAAAACTTAATATAGAATACTTCCGAAGAGAGAAATAAAACCATTGAGCTGTTTTTCATATCCCATCAAGTCTTCCGTCTGATGCTATTCTCTATATAGCAGAAGTCCTGCACTGTTGATGGTCTGAATAATTGCACTGCAGCGCCTGTGATTTCAGCTGAGCACAAAACCAGAGCGCTTCCCTGCACCACATGCTGTTTTACATAATATAATATGAAGTAAAATAAAAATACAATAAAAAAAAGTAAAGCAAAATAAAATGAAATCATTTTTTAAAAATGAAATAAAAAAGAAAAAAGTGAAATAAAATTAAATTAAATTAAAAATAATAAAATAAAAAAGTTAAATAAAAAATAAAATAAATAATAAAATAAAAGAAAATAGTAAAGTAAAATAATAATAATATTTATAATAATAATAAAAATAAAATAAAAATAATAAAATGATGAAATAATGTCTTTTCTACAAGTGGTTTGTCAAGCCCATTCATCAGTGTGAGGTACACTCAGAATTAATAATGTTTTGGGGTTCACAGAGGTTCAGATGATCTCGATCAATCTTAATATGATTGATTCATTCATATAAATCAATCTCAATATGATCAATTGATTGATCAGGAAAAATTAACATAGAATACTTCAGAAGAAAGAAATAAAACCATTGAGCTACATCACATCAAGTCGTCCGCCTGATGCTAGTCTATATATAGCAGAAGTCTTGCACTGCTGATGGTTTGAATGATTGCACTGCAGCGCCTGTGATTTCAGCTGAGCACAAAAAGCGTTTCCGTGCACCACGTGCTGTTTTACATACGGACATAAGTGATTCCAGCCGCTGGCCGTGCACTGTGACGCAGATTATGAAATGTAAGCACAAGAACTCCTCTAATTACTTGAATTGTATCTAATTATGTCTATTAATTATCTGTGAAATAGCTTCAAATGCACCAATTTTCTTCAGTCCAGGGCGTTTTGTTTGGATGGGCCTGGAAATGCGCAGGTTCTGCAATCTAAATGATGGCAGCTGCTGTGTTTAACATGGCCAAAATCTGCTTCCTCGTTGTTGGCTGGGTTATGATGTGTTAATGCTCCTGTGTGATGACAGAATGTAAATAATAAGGACGACTGGAAAGGGAAATGGGAAAACAGTTGGGTTGTTGAATAAGTGTTAAATGCTACATTTTTGTACTCACAAATGTACTGTTAATGGAATGCTGAGAGATTTGACACTCATATTTAACTACGCTGAGTCTTTTAAAGCAGAGTGGAACTAGTTGCGAATGCTCAAGAATCTCTAGTGATCCCCCCCAAAAAATTAAAGAATTTATCTACTCAGAGGCATTCTTTCATTATTAGTTTATAATAAAGCAAGTTACTTAAAAACAACCCAAGGTTGACCACATTGCTGTACAGGTGACATAAATACAAAAGAATAAAACACATTATTCTGGCAATACTTTTAAAATTTATTATGCTCAAGCCAAAAAAATAGATTTTTAGTTAAACCGTTGATCTACAAGGGAGCAGTCTTGTTAATAATGCTCAGGCAGTTGTTACTAAAAACTCTAAATGTGCACCAGAGCTTTCTGAGAATTGGTTAGTTATTAAAAAACTCATTAGTCATTACAAATACAACAGTCATGTAAGCAGCAGCAAAGTCCTTGCAGCATATAGGAGAGAAGTAACCAACCCAAAAGTTCTGAGCAGGTGCTTGGTCCACGAGGAAAGGAAGTAGTGAAAGTCGCAGATTTACAATCAGAGAACTAATGTGTCCAATTTCCTTGTTTGTAATGGAAAAGCCACAAGAGGGAAAATATGTCTTATACTGTATGTGGTCATGAATATTAGTAGAATTTAGCAAAAACAATCCTTGGATCCTTTGGAACAATCCTTGTCAGGACAACAGAAAATTTGATCATACATCGTTACTGCATTTGCCAAAAAAGTCTGCAAATTCACCCAAAAAAGCATAATTAATGCTAAACAACAGCACTCAAAACTAGATTTGTCATATCATAAGGCACTTTTCCACTGTATGGTACACTCTCAGCAATGAAGGTACATGATCTGTCACTGGGGTGGTACCTTTTCAAAAGATACAAATTTGTACCTAAAAGGTCTATATTAATACCTCAAGGGTACATATTAGTACCTAAAAAGTACAAAAGTGTTCACATTTTTTAGATACTATTACATACTTTTGAGGTACCAATCCGGACCCTTCAAGTACAAATGTGTACCTTTTGAAAAGGTACCACCCCAGTGACAGCTCGCGCAGCTTTTCCATAGCATTGCATTCTAATTCTATTACCTGACACTCTGCCAATGGGGTAAACTTGTTTTTGGTTTGGAACGTATTTTGTGAAATACTTACCACTCATATTCATTCATTCATTTTCTTTTCAGCTTAGTCCCTTTATTAATCTGGGGTGGCCACAGCGGAATGGACCGCCAACTTATACAGCATATGTTTTACGCAGCGGATGCGGTTAATAACTGTGATGGCTGGGTTTAGGGTTGGGCAAGGTGTAAATGTTAATAATGATGGTTGGGTTTAAGTTTGGGGAAGGTGTAGACTTTAATAACTGTGATTGTTGGGTTTAGGGTTGAGGAAGGTGTAGACGTTAATAACTGATCATTTGGTTTAGGGTTGGGCAAGGTGTAGACGTTAATTATGATGGCTGGGTTTAGGTTTGGGGAAGGTTTAGACAATAATAACTGTGACGGTTGGGTTTAGGGCTGGGGAAGGTGTAGACAATAATGATAATGGTTGGGTTTAGGGTTGGGGAAGGTGTATATGTTAATAATGATGGTTGGGTTTAGGTTAGGGGAAGGTGTAGACATTAATAACTGTGATGGTTGGGTTTAGGGTCGGGGAAGGTGTAGACGTTAATAACTGTGATGGTTGGGTTTAGGGTCGGGGAAGGTGTAGACGTTAATAACTGTGATGGTTGGGTTTAGGGTCGGGGAAGGTGTAGACGTTGATAACTGTGATGGTTGGGTTTAGGTTTGGGGAAGGTTTAGACATTGATTATGATGGTTGGGTTTAGGTTTGGGAAAGGTGTAAACGTTAATAACAGTGATGGTTGGGTTTAGGTTTCGGGAAGGTATATATGTTAATAACTGTGATGGTTGGGTTTAGGTTTGGGGAAGGTGTAGATGTTAATAATGATGGTTGGGTTTAGGTTTGGGGAAGGTGTAAACGTTAATAACTGATGGTTGGGTTTAGGTTTGGGGAAGATGTAGACTTTAATAACTGTTATGGTTGGGTTTAGGGTTGGGGAAGGTGTATATGTTAATAATGATGGTTGGGTTTAGGGTTGAGGAAGGTTTAGACAATAATAACTGTGATTGTTGGGTTTAGGGTTGAGGAAGGTTTAGACAATAATAACTGTGATTGTTAGGTTTAGGGTTGTGGTAGGTATAGAAGTTAATAACTGTGATGGTTGGGTTTAGGTGTGGAATAGGTGTAGACATTCCTAACTGATGTACAGTGCCATCTTGCCGACGACATTTTTTGACATGTCTGCATAACTTGAAGTTACTCCTCTAACATACTACAAGTTACGCCCCTGACTTGCAATCCGCAGACAGACCCTACTCGATGTGCTTGAGCTCAACCACTCTCACTGGCAGAGCTGTGACAAAACAAAACACTATTGGTTGTTGTTTTTTTTTTTAAAAAGGGGAGGAGCTTCACGGGACCAATAAAAACAAAAACTTCTTTATTGTCATCAAGAATCTTTAATATCCATGGACAGGGTCTGTATAGTGCAAACTGTTAGATTGTTCTTCAAAATAATAATAAAAACATTCTTTTAAAAACTGTTCACGGAAATGTTCTTTGGGGAACTACAAATGGTCCCTCTGTGGCAGTGCTGCAAAAACCGCTTTATTTTTTAAGAGTGAATGTCTAAGAAGGCAAGTGAAGATTGCGAATCCTCCAGTAGTGATTGAGGGCAGGCAGGGGCTCTTTCAGCTCAAACGGACCTTGAAGCGGCTGATTGAATTCCCACTTCCTCTCTGTGTTTCCCTCTCAGCGTGTGGACAGCAGGAGTGTATCCTGGACGCCACTTCATTCTGCTCCGCTACTCTTTCCACACTCAATGTGCTTTTTGTTCCCCCTTACACACTTTTACACACGCACACATGGACAGAGCAACTTACTCGTATCTTACAGTTAAGATAGACACTTAAAGGGTTGTTTCAGCTCAAAATGACCACACATTTACTATTGCATGTGTGCCCTGTATGTATGACAAATTGCAGTGGGTAAATACAGCATACTGTCTCAGTCGCCTCACAGCAAGAAGGTCACTGGTTCGAGTTCTGGCTGGGTCAGTTGGCATTTCTGTGTGGAGTTTGCATGTTCTCTCCGTGTAGGTGTGGGTTTCCTCCAGGTGAGCCGGTTTCCCCCACAGTTCAAAGACATGCACTATAGGTGAATTGAATAAACCAAATTGGTGAATGTGTGTGTGAATGAGTGTGTATGGGTGTTTCCCAGTACTGGGTTGCAGCTGGAAGGGCATCTACTGTGTAAAACATGCTGGATAAGTTGGCGGTTCATTCCGCTGTGTCCACATCTGATGCATAAAAGGACTAAATCAAAGGAAAATGAATGAATGAAATACTGTATACAAAAATAGTTTTATTGTGTCATTGTAGTGTATTTAGTCGTACGTTACCCAATCTAACAATAGTTTCCTTCTCCAGTGTTGTATACAAACAAAACAAACAAGCTTAAACAGAAGATAAAAAAGTCATTTAAAAAAAATAGGAGAATACATGGAGAATGTAATTAATTATCCAATAAAGTTAACCATTGATTATAAGACAACTTTCAATCAAGCCACACACAAAAAAGTAATGTTAAAATAAACAGACAAATTAATCATGAATTTATGAAAACAACTTGGTATATCAAAGTTAAAATTCCTACAAAAAGTACTTTTAAAATATATTTGGGTAAGGGATTCATCAAAACAGCAACAAAAATCAGTCCAAGGCACTCGAGAAATGTGGAAAATTTAAATTCACATGGCTAATCATAAACAAACCTACTCATTTTGGCAAGGGACTGCCTTCATCAGGGTAACAGTGATCAGGTGCGTCTAGAGTTTCTTTTGAGTGCTACAGTCACATAACTCATTTAAATATCTCAACAACACTCAAATAATATAACAAACAAGGTCAACTATCATCATTAATTCAGCATTGATAGAGGGGGAAACATATATGCATATATGCATACACAGACATACACATGCATATGCAATGCAACATTTGTCCATATTAGAAGGAATGCAGATCTCATGAAGCAACCATTGAACATTTGTCGTGCCCAAATCATAAAAAAATAACTAAATATAACTAAATAAAATGAACTAAATGTACAGTTGAAGTCAGAATTATTAGCCCCCCTGAATTATTACCCCTCTTGTTTTTTTTCCCCCAATTTCTGTTTAACGGAGAGAAGATTTTTTCAACACATTTCTAATCATAATTGTTTTAATTACTCATTTCTAATAACTGATTTATTTTATCTTTGCCATGATGACAGTAAATAATATTTGACTAGATATTTTTCAAGACACTTCTTTACAGCTTAAAGTGACATTTAAAGGCTTAACTAGGTTAATTGGGGTTAACTAGGCAGGTTAGGATAATTAGGCAAGTTAATGTATAATGATGGTTTGTTCTGTAGACTATCGAAAATATATATAGCTCAAAGGGGCTAATAATTTTGACTTTAAAATGGTTTTTAAAATAATAAAAACTTATTTTATTCTAGCTTAAATAAAACAAATAAGACTTTCTCCAGAAGAAAAAAATATTATCAGACATACTGTGAAAATTTCCTTGCTCTGTTAAACATAATTTGGGAAATATTTAAAAAAGAAAAAAAGATTCAAAGGGGGGCTTATAATTCTGACTTAAACTGTGTATCATGTTAAAATTAGAAGAAAATACCTAATCAAAAGCATATTTTTTCTGTTTCTAATTCACAATAAATTTAAGCTGTAGAAAATATATGTTGGAATCATTGCAAAACTACACATTAAAAATAATACATGGCCTATCAGACATAGCGGAACATTAAAATTTATTGTGCTTTGATGAGACCTTCAGATTGACTGAGGATATAAATGTGCTCAAGAGGTTGATCTTAAATAAATTCCAAACATTTTCCCGGCAATTCTGAAATAAGACTGGAACATCTAGAGCGTTGTAGATTCCACAGCATTTATACTGGAGAACACGATCAAACATCTCATATGGCCACAATTACTTTCCTCCAGATCGATAACACTCTATTTACACTTTTCTTCAAAATCAAGCCAGGCCTTGTTTACTGCTCAATGTAAGCCTGTAACGGGCTGACCCAAAAACACTACACCCTGCATCCTGTTGCATAGACATGTATCTATTAACATTTCGGTCTAGACCTCTCGGTCCCTGCTCCATAGACTCGGAGGCACCATAAGTATCCACTTAAATTTATTGGGCTCCCTTAAAACCACAAACTCAGTGTCGAGCTGCCGGTTGTCTGAGGCCCCTCTTTCAACACCCGTGCAGTGAAAGTCCTGTCTAATAACAAGACAGACGAGGGCTGCAACGACGTCAGCAGTCAGTGCGTTTACATGGTCAACAATATTACAATATTATCGTGATTGAAGCTAAACCGTGATTAAGAATCTACTATGTAAGATAAAAAAAACACAAATTAAATAAATAACGCGATGTGAAGCATTTAAATCTAATCACTGTAAAATATTCTTGCTGCCTCCATTATTTATAATGATCTCAAATTACATCAGTCAAACTAACTAAAAGTATCAAGTTAAACTCATTCATTAATTTTCCTTTAGCTTAGTACCTTTATTCATCAGGGGTTGCCACAGCGGAATGAACCGCCAACTTATCCAGCATATGTTTTACACAGCAAATTTAGCCAATCCAATTTACCTATACCACATGTCTTTGGACTTGTGGAGGAAACCGGAGCACCCGGAGGAAACCCACGCAAACACAGGAAGAACATGCAATCTCCACACAGAAACGCCAACTGACCCAGCCGAGGCTTGAACCAGCGACCTTCTTGCTGTGAGGCTACCCACTGCGCCATTATAATTACATTAAGATTGTCTATGTAAATATATCCACTATGTGATTTTTAATAATCTTTTATGACTGTAGCTTGTCAGATGATGTACGAACATGATACCTATGTTCTACTGAGATCTCAGTTGTCATAATGTCAGGCTGAACCACAATCAAGATGTGCCAAACAAATACAAAACTCACCAGGTGTTTGATGTCATCATGACACTTTCACTAACTCTCTTTAACATAACACTGTTAGCAATTTTTGTAAAGTACACAGTATTTAACTGTAAAATGAACTGCATTTTACTGTAGAACAGTTAAGCAGTAGGTTACTGTGGTTGCAATGTGAAAATTACTGTATATTTTACAGTAAACATATACATACAATTCTGTAAATATATATACAGCAAGATAAATGGTGTTGTACATGTAGTAAGCTACTGGCGAACTAATGCCTGTAATTTACATTGAGAGAAATACACAGTACAGTTATGAGCTTATTGCCGAATTATATCATTATGGTAACATGATATCGTTACCTTCTGTAATTTCCTGCAGATAAATACAAAGAAATAATGCAACTGGAATAACTACAACAGTTACCATCATCAAGCTCATATGGCGTAAGAGCTCGCGATGACATATGATGATGTATGTGGGTGTTGTTGTGCTGTTCCATTTCTAGGGGTAAATTTGAAGCCCTTCACATTCTGTTTTAAGGGTCAAGGGGAAGGGGAACGGGTACAAAAATAGAACTGAGACTGAGCCTAAATTACAGTAGATTATACAGAGAATTGTTACCAGTGAAACATAAACAATCTTTGCCGCTTATTGTAAGAGAGTCACATGTCTGAAATCTTCAGCCATAAATTCCTCAGAAGAAAAAATGTGATCATTCATGTCAAACCAACAATTAAAGCCCACCGATTTTAACCTAGGATTACTGTAATCTTTTAAGATTTCCTATAATTTGTCTCAGATGACCAAATCGTGCACAGAATCGCACAGTGTGAGTCTGGCTTAAGTTAGCACGATTAACTGCAGTCCTCGAAGCAGAAAAAAAAGGTTGGTTGTTTTTTGATTGAATGCATTACTAATCTCTCTGTTTTTTTGTGATAATGGAGCGCTAATGTTGTGCTCTTAGTAAACCACTACGCTCCAGCTCAAAAACAATCACACATCTCCGTTTACATATTCTGAAGTGTAGCTGATTCGTTACATTACACTCCTGTCGCCGACCCCTCAGTCCATGGTGTGGAGGGGAGTGTCTGGAAATGAAGGCCAGGGTTGGTTCTGTTCATCCAGGCAGAGAGCGGGCCCCAGGAGATTACACAGGGGCCGACGGACAGACAAGATGACTGCAGCGCCACGCCGTCCTCCACTTTTGAGGAAATGACCCCATGCTAAGTGCCGCCTGACATGCTGGAGAGGCCAATGATGAAGTAATTGGCGAACTTCGAGACTAATCTTACTGTTGAGCATTTACAGGCTGATCTACAGCTCTGATAAGCGCAACCTAGACTGCTTACCTGCTTATCTTAATGTTGCGCAAGCAGCCAAACCACTTAGGATGACGTTCTGACTGGTAGTGACTGAGAACCGTTGACTATTTTAAGTATGCTAGGGTTTGGAGGCAGTTTTAGTGAAGTTTTAGATAAGAAAACTGTGTGAGAAAACTCCACAGTAAAAAGCATTTTGTTGAGTTTCCTTTAAAATTAAAGTGAGTAAATCCATTGCTTTTAAAATAATTAGTTGACTTTACTTTACAAAGTTAGTAAACCTTTTGAATTATTAAGCAAATTAACTTTTTACAGACTTACCAAAGTATAATCTTTTGATAATTACATGAGTACAACGACAATTGTTCACATATATTTTGAGAGTCTTATTTTTTAAAGCTCTATACCAGTGGTTCCTAAAGTGGGGGTCATGAAATTCATTCATGAAATTAATAAACTATTTGAATGAGCATATTTTGTCCATATGCTACTTTTTTTCCATTGGATTGCGACCCCTGAGGTGTCATTGGGTTAGATTTAGGGCGCACTCACATTAGGTACAGTTGCCTTGAACCATGCCAAAGCCCGATTGTCCCCCATCCCCTCTCCCCCTCGGCCTGCACTCACATTGCATTTTTGCCTACCGGACCTGAGCACGCTTACATCATCGATGATGCGACTGTTCAGTGGAGTTCTGAGTTCCCCAAAATTAAACAAACAATAGACTTGGGCCTATTAGTGTGTGTGAGCTGTTTTGCGTTTGCAAGGTTTGTATACTTATAATCACCTCAAAGAATATTGGGGTCGCTGGCATAGTTATTTTGGAGCTCACAGGCTGAAAAGTGTGGGAACCCTTGCTCTACATAAATATCTACATACATATCCAAATTTCAAGAGTTCACACTTAGCTGATGATTGATTATAAAGTATGTTTGGCATGCTGTCCCGGGAGAGAGCCCTGAGCTCATAAGATCCTCGAGCCTGTCGTTCATCAAAATTGTCAATTGACCTCAATTCGATTTGCATTTTTGACTTTTTGAATTACGATTTTGAAGGAAATTCAATATTTTCGAATAACAAATAATAGTAAGAGCAAGATTATTGGATTTATTATAAGTATTATTATTATTATTTAACCCTTTTGTTCTGCTGGGGATGTTTTCATCCACACTGGGGTGATTTTGTCTTAATTTGGCCATCTTTGTGTTTCAGCTAGCAAAATTATTTTTGGTGGCAAATCTTATTTTGACACATATTTTGAGAAAATGCTTTGAATAAAAAAAAAAAAAACCTAACAATACACTCTGGGCAAATTGACTACCCTTTTGTTATGTTAGGGATAAAAACATCCACTAAATTAAACTACTGTAAAATTGCATCCGCTAAAAAAATTTTTTTTTCAATTTTTTTTTGCATAAATGTGTTAATCAACCTCAGTCCTGATCAAAACTACTAAATTGCTTAGAAAATTACAGGATTTTAACTCTTTAATTGACAAATTCATAAATGATGTGACTCATTCGTGTGTAAAAAAACCCCACTTAATGTATGTAATTGATGTAATTTCAATGTAAAAAGTAATTGTGGACTGGATTTTTTTTACCTTTTATCAAAGTCTTGGACAGAAATTAAGATTTGGTAATTATTTAGTAGTAAATAAATCAATAGTAATCAAGAAATTTTAACAAGAAGCGTAAATGATGACGAAAATACATGTTTTGGGTGAACTTTTCTCTTCAGTTTGTCAAAAGTTTTTAATCATTCCCACCATATTTAACATATAAAAACACATGGACAGACACAGGTTGTACACATTATGTACTGAATGAGCCGAATGTTTCACCATCAACATAACACATATGGTCAGTCAGTGGTCATTCAGTAGTCATTCTGAATGAATGAGTCACTCTTTGTGGCTCTCTTGTTCATCCTGGATGTTTTACAGCGGAACTAGACTGTGGATTAGAGGTGTGTGGAAAAAAAAACATGCTTCCCAGAAAGCAAACCTCATTTTCGTGCTTGCTAACAAAACAAACAAGGAATCGGAAGGGAAAGCGAGAATTGTAAACATTCCTCCTCTTTTTCCGGAATTCTCTTAATTGAACGTGAAAATGATAAGAGGAGATCAGACTGTGCCTTGCACGTGATAGGTGGGGATGACAGGCAATCAGTGCCCTCACAAATTTAACGCTTGTGCTCTTTTGACGCTTATATTCATCTTGTTAAAAAGATGTCATAAAAACAGCCCCATATTTCTGCAGACGACATAATCAAAGCTTCATTTGCTGCTCTTTGAACATGTCTTTACTTTTACACTCTGACAGAACAAAGCTTTGGTGGAACCAGGCGAGTGGCCCACACATACATTTCATCATTCATGGATTTGAAAGAAATCGAGATGTTCTCATGTGTCAAATTTGGTGTCAACTCTTTATGTGGGTTAGTATGATTAGTTTGTCAGAATGGTTGTACAATACCAAAATGTAATATTAGTAAGATGAGTAATTAGAGAAACTCACATAAGAGATGATAACTGTTTCAAAAAATGTATTAAAATATAAAACAAGCTGTAGTAGGTTATGCTATATAACTTGAATGCTTGTTGTACATTTGTTTGTTGGTGACAATAGAGATGTTCTGAATTTGGGAGATAGAAGGATCCACTGCTCTACCCTTGGACAAGAAGTAATCATGTGTCATGTGTGTCTTTCATAACCAATCACATCACAACTTTGATGTTCATTGACTTTCAGTCAGAGTTGTGCGATAGTCAGACTGTTTCCCAAAATCAAAGGTTGCAGGCATAAGCCTTTCATATGCTTAGCCCTAGGCTGGATGATACTGGAATATATATATATATATATATATATATATATATATATATATATATATATATATATATATATATTCATTCATTCATTCATTCATTTATTTTTTTCCAGCTGCAACCCATCACTGGGAAACACCCATACACTCTCATTCACACACATACACAACGGACAATTTAGCTTACCCAATTTACCTACTGTACATCTTTGGATTTGTGAGGGAAACCGGAGCACCCGGAGGAAACCTACACTAACACAGGGACAAAAGCAAACTCAAACAGAAACGCCAACTGACCCAGCCAGGGCTCGAACCAGCAACCTTCTTGCTGTAAGACGACAGTGCTACCCACTGCGCCACCGTATCACCAACACATATTGCGATATGAACACCACACACTAGCTGGTTGATGGAGAGGACAGACGTGATGAAGCCAATTATTATATGGGAATGGTTAGAAGGCCATGATGGACAGAGGCCAGTTGGCATATTTGGCCAGGATGCCGGGGTTAAACCCCTACTCTTTTTTTCGAAGGACATCCTGGGATTTTTAATGACTCATCATTAAAAATGTCATCATTAATGTCTCATCTGAAAGATGGCACTCACTGACAGTAGAATCCCCTTCACTATACTGGGGCATTAGGTCCCACACGGACCACAGGTTGAGCACCCCCTGTTGGTCTCACTAACACCAGTTCCCGGAGCAACCTAGCTTTCTCATCTTCCAGGTACTGACCGGGCGCAGCCCTGCTTAGCTTCAGTGGGCGACCATGAGAGAGTAGCAGGGAGTTAGCTGCCGGCTTAGTTGAAACCTATGCCTTGTTAATGAATCCACAGTCTACGAGATGTAATTACTGCATGATTTCTAGTATGGTCAGATTTATTTTTATATTTATCTTGTGCAAGGGACTTGGAGGAGAGCGAGAGATGGCGAGTGCAGGGAAGCAGACCACATTGAATTGCTCCTGTTTGACACTAATAAGCAGATACATTCTCCAATAAATGCTGGTGACATTTAAGAGCAGTGCCAGCTGTTTGTGGAATCTGTGTGGAGAATGAAGGGAGAAATAAACCGGCTACAGGAGGATCCTAACTCCCTTATAAATACACACACACACACACACACGCACACACACACACACACACACACACACACACACACACACACACACACACACACACACACACACACACACACACACACACACACCCTTAGAACACTAGGATCCGGCCTTGAATAGCCTCCACTGGCTCAGGTTCCATAACTTCCTGTGCCGCTCTTCCATCTAACCAAGGGTAAAATATCCCTAAATTTCTTTGCCCTTCCTTCCAGTAATATCTGGGAAGGGTGAGCGGGAAAGCAAAAAAAGGCTGTCAGGAATACATTTTGATGTTATAGACCCATAGTTTCAAATATCCACAAACAGGGTTACATAAACACAGGCCAGTGAAAATTTAAAAAGTAGGGCAAGATCTTTCCCTCCAGAGACCATAACATCAGGATGGGATACAAAGAAAGACAAGATGAAGAATGTACATGTTCAGTGTGTGCTTGTGGTCTCAGAGACTCCTAGATGTCGTGCTCGGGGGGCTTGTGGTTACTTCACTCTGCGAGGGAGACAGTCTGACGGTGACCCTTCACATGTGGCATTACCGCTCAAATTCCTCCTGACCAGAAAATCCATTGAGGAGTACTGACTGTATAAAAAGGATTCAGTTTCAGTTTATTCATCTTTTGGTTATTTTAGCACATTTTGTTGAATTTAAAGAGCCCCTATTATACATTCAAAAGGGCCATATTTTGGTTTTGGGGGTCTCCAACAACAAGCTGATAAGCCTGCAAGGTCAAAAAACACGTTCATTGTCTTATAATGTGCATTTATTTTAACCTAATTATCCCAGCGACTCCCAAATGATTAGTTCAGCGTTTCATTTGTTCCCAAACCCCTCCTTAGCGCGATGCTAATCTGTGCTAATTGGACCGATGACAGTCTGTTGAGATTGGTTGACAGCGTTCAGCACGACACAGAAAGAAATGCCCCCCACTGCTTATCAACAATATTAATATATTCAGAGTGCAGTGTATGTGTGAGCATACCTGCCAACACTCCCGTTTTTCCTGGGAGTCTCCCTTATTTCAGACCCATCTCCCGCCAACCTTCCTGTTTTGTTATTTCTCCCAGAAAACTCCCATAATCCCCCCCTCCCCCCATCCGCCAGTCCTCAGCATTTTGGCATGGTCTGTGAAGCCCCCGGGTTGCCAACAATGGTATCGGATCCGATCACAGCGGCCACCTGAAACACGCTTCATAGTACAGTAACTAACACCACAGTACACAGTACTGTGGGTGTTAAATAACAACAGTGTTATTTAGACACCTAACCCCGCAGGTCTCCCGGATTTTCAGGGGCAAATGTTGGCAGGTATGTGTGGGCGCCCAATGCAGGAGTGCATTAAAGCATTGCAGTTAAACACCAACATATTGCTCTATTCTTAACCATAAGTAAAAACAGTGACAAACATTCAGTATTAATCCACACAGTAGCAAAAGCTGAACTATTTTGAAACTTGACTGCTGCATGTGTGTAGAAACAGCTGATGACGGCCACAGCAATGACAAACGGCAGTGGAACGCAAGATCACAAACACATTTAAATACATAAACAAAGCAACACACATCGCATTTTCAATGTGGCATTAGGCACGATATGAAAATATAAAGAGTAAACCAGATACACTTCAAGCGGTTACAAGTGACAAAACACAATTAAATACATAATTTGCAAGCTAGAGAAAACAAGGAAGCAACCATTTTAATCGCACATACTTACACTTGTGAAGGAAGTAAAAAAGAAAGTGTGAAGGAAGGGCTTAAGTTCTGTATCCACGTCACGCCGACACGGCTAAAGACTCGCTATCAAGACGATTCATTTAAACAACTCTGAGTTTACTCTTTTACAGACAAATCAATAGTTTTAAAAGCAGTTCACTTTCAGATATAAGCCTTAGCTTGATATTTCACTTTACATAGAGCTGTATTACACACTACATAGACGGTCATTTTCAAAAACCCGTAATAGGGGCTCTTTAAGTTACATTGCAACTCACATTAGTAGCCTTTGGTTGGAGATAGGGTTAGAGTTAGTGTCTGTTGACATGTACTTGCAAAGTTTCAGCAGTGTCAGTAGATATCAAGCAGATAGTTTACTTATATTCTAATGAGAATCAGCTGGCATGTAGTTGCAATGAAAATTAGGAAGGGGCCATCAAAATAAAATGATACCATTTTTTACCATATCTTTTTTATCCTATTGATACAACATCAACAAGCACAATTTTGGGGTATCTTTCAAGTATGTAGCATAACCAGACAATTTTGGAAACAAAGTTCATGTCTTAGGAGTTTGTTCAAATTCATGAGTATGAGAAACACTAAGAGAGACGATTGCTAAAACCTCTGCAGATGCTAACACACTGTGCTCCAAATATTTTGACTTTACTCATCTAAGGTCACAAGGTGCTTGTTTGTCATTGAAGCTCTTTGAAGCATGTTTTCGCATCTGGTTCTTGAATATGCATCTCATGCTGACTAATTGTCTTTGGTTTGCCATTGGGGTATGCAGGGACAATTCTTGAAGACATCTATTTAAAATAAGCAGCTGATGTGTTAGAACTGGCAGATGATGACAGCTTGAGGAGGAAAGGGAGAGGATGTGGGGAAGAATGAATCCCCTTCAGCACAAAATAGGATAGCAGCAAAGAACACACAGATAATAAGAGTGGGTAAAGCTGCCTCTGAAAGTTCTGCTGAAGTTTAAAGAGTTAGTTTACCTCTAAATCCTGTCATCATTTTCTAATCTATTTGCAGTTCCAAACCCATAAGGCTTTCAAGTTCAGAACACAAATGAACAATGTTGTTTTTTTACATATAATCTTCAATATTGCTGCCTCTGTTTAGATAGTCTGTTCCAGGAGCCACTACACTCGGAGGGTCAGTATCCAGCTGATTTTAGCTCCAACTCTAATCAAACTTACTTGAACGAGCTAATCAAAGTTTTACTTGGGCTGTTTCTCAATATTCGTTCTTAATAGGGGTGGGCCGTTAACATGTTGCGTTAATGTGAAATTCTTATAGGGGTGATAAAAAAATATCGCCGTAAATTTTTTCTCAAAGTTGGGTTGGGAGCTGGGTCTATTCTACGCAACCTTTGATGACTTTCACCTTGATATTTTAGCTTGGATGTATACCTGGCTAAATTGCACTGTAGGTGGCGAGAATGAGTCTTCGAACCTGTGTGTATTCCTACTGTGTAATTACCACATCAAACGTGACGTGCTAACATGAATGCAGTTCACTAGAGTGAATCTGATTAATGTTAGCTCCACATCTAACTATCAGGCTCCAGTAGAGTTTATGCGTTCGAGTAAAACATATACAAATAAAATAGACTGGGATGAAGCAAAATGACGGTGAATGAAAGTCAAACTCGTGAGCCGTTTGACAAAAAAGTGCCCTTCTAAATCAAATCAGCAGGATGCCCTTCTGGATCTTTCACTTACTTTGAAGACACTACAGACTACACTTACATGAACATCTGCAATTAGTTATTTGCCTAAATAGACAATAATATAATTAAGGTGTTTACGTGAAGTGCTTTCATATAAGAGTTTCCTGTCATTTTGGGTGACTTTAACTGCAGTTCGGCAGTTTCTCATTCACTCATGAACATTTCATTCATGCCCCCATGACAAACTAGGGTATTAGACGCAAACAAGGAGCAAGGACTGGTGAGAGTGTTATTGATTTTAATAACGCATGCCAAATGGAAGGAAAAAACTTCAGCATTTCGAGATGTGTGTCTGTGTGTATGCGGTCGCTGTTTCGAGCTTATGTAGGCCTACAGTTCATAAATTCATGTTTAACTAAATAAACAGTTAGTAAACACAAGTACATCTTATTGAACATCATTTATTTTTACCACCAATTATCATAGTAGAACATTTTTATGCATGCATTGAACAGTTCATGATGCATTTTGGAAACAGGAGATGTTTAGCCCCTGATCTAATGTGCCACCTGGCTTGAGAAACCCGTTCTTCAAGACTTACTTTTAGTCATTATTTGGGTAGCACACATATCAAATGAGCCATTTTAATCTAGATTAATTCCAAGATTACAGTGACATTAATCTAGACTAAAAAAAATTAATCTATGCCCACTGATAGTTCTTAACAAATCTTGCTTTTTCATGTAACGTCATCATCACATGATAAGACTGCAACAACAGAGGATGCGTGGAAGAACATGAATGTGTTCCTGATATCGGGGATGTATTGAATGCTGTATTGTTGAGCACAGCAGTCTTCCCAAATCCCAGAAGTCAAAAGCACAGACTAATTACCTTAGACAAACGCAGAGCACTCAAACACTGCAGTGCTTTTTTATGCTTCTCTATAAATGAAAATTGTATCAGAGCTACAGCAAGAGCTTGTCAGTGGTGGATCCTCTGCGAATGGTTGATTAGCAATGACAGACGCCACGAGAGTGTGAGTTCAGAAGCACATTGAAAATCGAGAAAAAAGTGACACACATTGCACTTTCCACATGGTTTTTGGCCTGATATGTGAACGATTAATGTTTACAATTCTAAAATGCATGGCGCATCGTGCCGCGGCATGGAGTGGGGCATCCATTGTGACCTCCTTTAGACAGCTGTGCTAAGCTGTGCTGGTAGAGTGCATGTATGAGTTATGTACTCTGTTTTCCAATTGCTAAACAAAAGCAATTTCTTTAATTTTTGTTATTTAACAAAGTAAAAAATAAGAGTCTCAAAAACAGAAATATCTGATCATTGTCCAAAGTTGCTGTTTACTTGTGTTACCAAGGCAATGTAAAAATTCCAGAGAGTTCTGTTAGCAGAATAATAGGGAAAATGCTGATTGTCTCAGATTGGCATGGAATAGAATGTTTAAGCAGAGAGAACCATTCAGTCCAATAGTGAATAAGTGACTTTAGACTCCTGCTATTAGTCAGGACTTGAACCAAGGTCCTTCTTACAGTAAAGTTATAGTACCACTTAGAAATCCATTATGGTGCAATAAACTGTAAAACTGAAATAAAAAAGTTGCATTCTTTACAAACTTAAAATAAACAATGTAAAGCCCTACAAGCCACCAAAAATAATATGGCTAAGAGGAAATCAAACATTTTTATTTGTGGAGCAAGATCAGTCTAAGAAATAATACATATACCAAATGAAATTCATACATGCACAGAACAATTCACATTTACAAAATCCAGTTTGTAATTTTGTAAACACAATCCATGAATTCACAAGTAAAAATCATATATATATTTGCCAAATTAATTGAATTTGAATTGAGTTTTGAATTTACGAATTGGATTTGTGTGTTTATGAATTGTGTTTTGAATTTATGAGTTGCATTTGTGTATTTTTGAATCATGTTTTGAATTTTTTAATTGGATTTGTGTGTTTATGAATCTGGTTTTTAGTTTAAGAATTAGATTAGCGTATTTATGAATTGTGATTTGAGTTTATGAACTGGATTTGTGTGTTTATGAATCGTGTTTTGAATTTCTGAATTAGATTTTTATATTTTTGAGTTGTGTTTTAAATTTACAAATTAGATTTTGTGAATGTGAATTGTGTTGTGGATCTATGAATTGTATTTTGTAAATGTATTATTTTTAGGACTGATCTGATGTGCATCTGTGGAATTACAGTACTTCAATGAACTCCACAATAGTTCAAAAGCATTTGCTGTGCAGAACAGGGGGATTTTATTTAGTTAGCGTGCTTGATGTGTGATTTCTATAGTCGATTGATGTGACAGGACTGACTTTAGGAGTATGGCAACTCTGAAAAAATAGTGCTGAGATAGAAATGCAGATTGTATGTGAGGTATCTTCAGAAAGCAGCATTTCACCTAATTAAAGGTGACCTTAGTCTGCGTGTAAAATGCCCCCGAGACACTTGTTAAAGTGAAACAAGGAAAAATTCAGGAGTTGGATATCTGAATAACCGTCTCATTGACGTAGTTGGAGCAAAATTGCACGCAACTAAATAATTTCTCTGTGATCCGCATTCAAACAATTACAGACCTTGGATCCCGCAAAGAATTTTAAATGTACATGTTAGATGGAATTCTGATGTCAAGAAATAAGTAATCGCCTCTTAAACCACACTTTAAATGTGACTTTGGCTCATTTTATAAACTGTGGTTGTCTTCGATAGTTTGCAAGGCTGTGAATGCAGTGTGAATGCAACACTTTAGGTGATTTACGCTCCACTTATGCTTTGTCCCAGTTTCCACACAGTTAAGTGTCTCCCAGTAACCACAAAGTAAACTGGCTTTGTTTGACTCTTCTTTTGTTTTGTTTAGCTTTTTTTAACTACAGCATACCCACAAACTTCTTTATTTGGTCTTGTCTTTGTGTTTGTGTACAGACGCAATAATGAACATTCTCAGCTTGGGTGAATCATTTATGAAACCTTTCAGTCGCAGTCAAGAAAATTCTGGCGTTAAACTTGCCCAGAACAACAGGACGTTTTCAGGGCATGTCAATGAACTTCTAATGAAAAAAACCACATTGTATTTTGCATTTCTGTAATCGTTTCCGTAATCAGGATGAGGGGTAAATGTTATTTGCGGTGTTTTGATTTTGTCCGGCTTGGCGACGGGAAGATTGAGGCGCTGGGGCTGGATCATCATTGCTTCCCAGTGGAACTCTCAGACTCGGCCAGACACTAATGAAAACCTTCCCTCTCCGTTTAACAGCTCATAGATAAAAAAGCGGAACTTGAGAAGAACAGAGGCCGTGCCAGACCCTCTCAATTTTGGGTTTTTCATTACCATTACAGTTTTTTTAATTGGTTTGGTGCAATTCAATTCATGCACAAGCATTTTGAAAACTCTTAGTACTTATTTCACAACAGATCACCAAAAGTATTTTATATTTACTATATATTTCAGTATATTTATACTTGTGTTACAACAATACACATAATCACGAAATATCCCATTAATTAGACAAAAATAAGTGTTTCTTATCTATTTAAATGTTTCATTCACAGTAACTGCCTTTTGTAAAGGGGTTGCCCAGCATCCTCAGTTAACAAACTTCAGCTAATACAAAATGCAACTGCCAGAGTTCTTATCAGGTCTAGAAAATATGATCATATCACCCCAATGTTATCCTCCTTAGTCTGGATGCCTGTTAAGTTTCGTATTGATTATAAAATATTGCTTTTTACCTATAAAGCTTTAAATAATCTAGCTCTTGTTTATTTAACCAACCTTCTGTCTCGCTACAATCCAATCTGCTCTTTAAGATCTCAAAGTTCAAGGCTTCTGGTAGCAAAGTCATGTAAAGGAGGTAGAGCCTTCTCATTTATGGCTCCTAAACTCTGGAATAGCCTTCCTGATAACGTCAGAGGCTCAGACACACTCTCGCAGTTTAAAACTAGATTAAAGATCTATCTTTTTGATAAAACATACACACACTGCATCAGACTGCGGTATGATGCATGAATGTGCTCCATGTTTTTGCATTTCGTTTTTATATACTGTGACCAGAAGCTACGCTTATTATTCATTTTATTCTCTTTTTCCACCTGGAGAGACTCATCCCGAGGCCCCCAGAGATTATGCAGCACCACTGATGTGATCCAAGACCTGTGAAGAGATGATCCCAAGGTGTCCATTATCTCGGACCAGGCCGTATCCTGAGCAGCTGCTGTGGTGGTCATGGAGGTGTGGAGAGCATGAGACTGATTCCTGTGAGACTCAGGGGACAGACGAGTCTTTGCTGACGTCCAGCGTTCGGCACATAGTACAGCCAAGAGACATAGTCCCTTCAGCATTTCCTGGGTATTCCCCTAGGCCTCCTCCCGGTGGGACATGCCTGGAACACCTCCCTAGGTAGGCGTCCAGAAGGCATCCGAAACAGATGCCCGAGCCACCTTAGCTGACTTCTCTCGATGTGGAGGAGCAGCGGCTCTACTCCAAGCTCTTCTGAGTTCAAGTTGAACGTCGCTAAATTTAATTTGTTTGTTTAAATCCAACCCAGATCAAGCCCCAGCTGGGTCAGTTGGCATTTCTGCGTGGAGTATGCATGTTCTCCTCGTGTTTGCGTGAGTTTCCTGCCGGTTTCCCCCTCAAGTCCAAAGACATGGTAGAAGTGGAGAAGTGAATGAATGTGTATGGATGTTTCCCAGTGATGGGTTGCAGCTGGAAGGGCATCCGCTGGGTTAAACATATTCTGGATAAGTTGGCAGTTCATTCTGCTGTGGCGACCCCAGATTAATAAAGGGACTAAGCGGAAAAGACAATGAATGAATGAATGAATGAATGAAATTCAACCCATATAAATTGTTTGCAACAATTTTGCAGAACTCATTTTTCCCAATTTTGGATAAGGGATTCAAAAAGATAAACAACAAAATCATGTTCATGGGCGCTCGAGAAGCAAGTGAAAAAATGAAAAAGCCTTTATTATCATGGCTAATATAAAAAAAAATATCACTATTTTGCACTGCACCTATGCATTTCGGCAAAGCTTGTCTTTGTCTGGAGTTGATTTGAACACTCAGTGTCAAACCACAAAAAATATGCAGTCAAAGTCAAAATTATTTAGCCCTCCTGTGAATTTTAGAATTAGAAGGGTTAATAATTCTGACTTCAGCTGTATATAAACAAAATACATATGCATACACACAAACTTATACATATACCTTCAGAATACTTTGCCATTATGTCAAATCAACTGCCAAAAGTCATCTTAACCATCCCGTCACATCAAATCTAAGTAAGGGTAGAATGCACATCTGGTTGAAGCACTCGAGGGTGGGCCGCCGTTTCTGGCCAGTGTGGCGGCACAGACAGGTGATAATGAGGAAGCTGTTTGCTTTTACAGTAAGGCCGATGTGGGCCTCATGCAACGGGGCACAAGGGCGGCATAGGCCTCGCTGGTGACTACCGATGGGGCAGCAAGGGAGTGATTAAGTTTTTAGGGAGCCGGCGGGCAGATATGGGGGTTAGAGGCTAAAGAGGGGGGATTTATTAGGGGCTGTAAATTACAGTCAGACAGCTTCCTCCTCCTCCGGAGCTCCCTCCCTGCTTCCTTTCCTCTCAAACTCCCAAAAGCTTCTCCACAAAGTCCTCATAGTTCCCGAACCTCACCCTAAGTTTTAGGGGGCAGCAGAGACAGAGCCCTACTGACTCAAAGGCGTCTTTGTCCAAGAAACTAAGAGCATAGGGGAAAATGGAAATGTGAAAGAGTGTCAATCATTTGCTTTAGCAGATTATTGTGACCTTCTCGAATGTCATTATCACTTCATTCAAACAATCAGGCTTTGTCAAGGGTTGACACATCTCCCAGCTGACCACTAGGACAAACTTGTGCTGACAGAAGAGATGACACTGAATACACTGCATGCACAGTTTCTCTTTGGGAGTGAAGAAACTTTGAAAACCCTCCCCCCTTACATGCAGAAAACATTTACTTTAATGCATGTGCGTAATAAGGATTCTGATTATTTTATTCACAATGTTTTCTTTATAAAGCAGTTCAATTTAATTAAAATTTTCAAATCGATTTTGCATGAAGAAAATAAGGATACTTTCACACCTAGACATGCGTTTGCCCCCTTAGCTCAGTTTGTTTGGACATATGTGAACACCGCAATCACACTCTGATCTTGGTCTGCATTATTTAGGCCAACCGGAGACAGGAACACTTCCCAAAAGACATTATATCTTCAATGGCATCTGTGCTTATGTAACCCTTTTTTTATTATTCCCGATGTTTCCATAATCCTGGAGTAGGCTGTATCCTGAGCAGCCGCCGGAGGAGTGGAGCGCATGAGACTGATCCTGTAAGACCCCAGTGACAGACAGGTCTTCGCTCCTGAAATGCCAGCCTGTACGCCAGCCGGGGACCTCTCCAACCTGCAGCTTCTTCTCGATGGACTTCCAGCATACTCCAGCCTCCGGCGCCTTGACTGCAGCTCTGCACAAGACGTTTGGACATTGGAGAAAAGGTTGTACGCAAATGAGCCTGGTTTCTCTAGCTTTTTATCCTTCACTTTCACCAATTGGTGAAGTTTGTTCCTTGCCGCTGTCGCCACTGGCTTTCATGGTTGGGACATGTGGAGCTGTGCATCGATGGATTTTCTCTTCTGTGTTTCGACTCTTAGCAGTGAAAATTAAGCCACACTGAACTGAACTGAACAGAACTTCAACTCTGAAAACTGGACTGACATTGTTTTAATTTACTTTAATCTTCTATGTGAAGCTGCTTTGACACAATCTACATTGTAAAAGCGCTATAAAAATAAAGATCTCAACAGGAGCACCAGCAGAGCTCACGTGATCCTCTCTCAGCTCCTGCAGAGGCTGGTTGTATTCTCTGTGCTGCCACCCAGAGCAACAGGCAGCTACAAAGTCGCTGCTAGTGTGAATGAGGCATAAAGTTGAAGGATTCTCAACTTTGTCGCATCGCTCGACATGCCCACCTGGTCACCAACGTCGCTCACATACTGTAGATGGAGGTTGCTGGAAGTCATTCAGTCTTCGTTGAAATAAACGATCACTTGTCACTTTGCCGCTGCGAGTCGCTCGTAATGTGAATGGCACTTTATGGATATGTAATATAAACATTTACAGTTGAAGTCAGAATTATTTACCCCCCCTGAATTATTAGCCCCCCTGTTTATTTTTTTCCACCAATTTCTGTTGGAGAGATTTTTTCAACACATTTCTAAACATAATAGTTTTAATAACTCATCTATTGATATTTTTCAAGACACTTCTATACAGCTTAAAGTGACATTTAAAGGCTTAACTAGGTTAATTAGGTTAACAAGGCAGGTTAGGGTAATTAGGCAAGTTATTGTATAGCGATGGTTTGTTCTGTAGACTATCGAAAACAAATATAGCTTAAAGGGGCTAATAATTTTGACCTTAAAAAGGTTTAAAAAAATTAAAAACTGCTTTTATTCTAGCCAAATTAAAACAAATAAGACTTTCTCCAGAAGAAAAAATATTATCAGACATACTGCGAAAATTTCTCTGTTATGCTCTGTTAAACATAATTTGGGAAATATTTAAAAAAGAAAAAAATTCAAAGGAGGGCTAATAATTCTGACTTCAACTGTATATGGCTATAAGAACGAAAGAATGATGACTAGAGATATCATTCCTACTGCTAAAAGTACTATTTATGTCGAATATGAAAGTGAAAGCGTGCTGTTTAACTGAACTATTATTAAAAATATATATAATATTACGTTTTTGATTAACTTCTAATATAGAATCGATATATATTTTACATCCATTGACAACTGAAATTATGTGTGAGAAAATCTTACCTCCAATTTATATTATGTCACCATTCAAATTTAAAGTGCACCTCTTCGCTTATACATTATAATCATTTCTCATCGTCATACAGTAAATTAAGATAATGACATTTGACAGCTGAGCAGAATCCTGGAAAAAAAAACTGACCAATGTGAGGAGCATTAACTCGCATGTAACTATTTTATATGTATCCATTTAGAAACTTTCCTGTTTAAAAGCTAGCCACACCAAGAACAAAAAGCAACAATGTAACAATTTTAATCCCTGTTTCAGAACAAAACAATTCATCTATATGTGTGAAACTGGAATATTACAGCAGATATTCATCTGCTGGAAGAGCCAGTTCTGTCCTTTTCTTCATTCACTTAACATTGAACACGGCTGTGCTCGTGTGCTCGATTTATTTCTAATAAAAAGTATTGACATTATCCATAATTTATCCATAATTCAAATGCCATTACCATGTGACTAATGAACTATATACTACAGGCATTGATGTTGTTGTTGTAAAAGATCACAGCTGACAGTGTTGCCATTTGGCAACACATAAATTTGATCGATTTACAAAAAACTAATTTGATAAAAAACTTTTTTGAGTTGTGAATATGTCATCATAACTTACTGCTGGTTATTTTTTATATATACAAGTTGATCCTTTGTTTTTATTAACATTTACATTTGCATTCGGCAGTTACTCACAATAAATGCCAGTCTGTAAGAAATCGCGCACAGAAAAACACTGCATGTCATGTGACAACCAAATCACATAATTTCCTAAACTAGAGTCTTATCTTTCCAACAAACAAATTAGAACGTTGGTTTTAAAGAAACAGTGGCAGGGAAATGAACATAAATATCATATTGCCATATGACAACACCATGCGGTAGAGGGTTAAAGGTTGTACACTTTATGAATACTGTCTTTCTAAAACACGTTTTACACCTACAGTATGCAGGTCATAGGTGTAAAACGTGTTTTAGAAAGACAGTATTCATAAAGTGTATAGCCTTCAGGAAAATGGAAAACAATAATTATTTTCTAATGTTGAAGTAATTTTAGAAAAAGTTATCAAACTTCAAGATAAAAAAATAATCACATCATTTATTTATTTATTTATTTGCTGTTAAAATGGCCGTGGGTCATTTTTAGACCCCCAAGTCAACAGGAGGGTTAAATGCATTAGCAGAGCATATTCCATTAGCCTTAGTAAATAGTATGTGTAAAACTACACAGGCTGCCTTTAACTGCATCCGGACATTTATTTGGCCCAATAAATCAGATTATTCCGTACTCCCTCAGCTGAATCCTGAATAAGCGCACTATTTCACCTTCAACAGAAAAAGCACTGTTTCTTACCGCAGTTCTGCTATTTGAGTGATGTGAATGGTGATAATTGTGGGTCAAAAGCCTATTTTTAAACTATCCTGTTCCTTATGAGTGTTGTTGGAAAGTCTGTATTATTTTATTGATCTGAGTCTCTGTGCCCCTTTTGATTGCAGAATATTTTGATAAATTAAGCTGCTCGTTTTTACAAAAACATGCCTTTTTTCTCAGATTTACTAAATAGAGGAATTTAGCACAATCCCATAAACTGCCAATTGGAGTGGAAATGATACTAAAATACAAATGTGCAGCAGCTTATTGTCATATTTTCTTACACCAGTGCAAATTAAGTCGCAAACAAGCAGGGGTTGATGATAAAGATCACTGTAAAAAAGTGGTTTGGATCCAGCATCTGTTTTTTGACCACAAGAAAAAAAATGTCATATGGGTATTTTTTAAATATTTGGATCGTTTAGATTTCTGGGTCAATGTCAAGTCAAAAGCTCCTTTAGAAATTTATCTTGCTTACTCCCAGAGCCGTTTATATAGTGTGGAGGCACTATGACGTCAATTTGTATGCAAAAGCCCAGAAGTGAGTTAGTATTTTAGCAGTTCCGGTTCCCTTGTCCCAAAGTCAATGGGTTTTTAAATGGGATTTTAGTTAAATCACTTAAATAAGGTCCGTGTCTAACACAAACTCAAGATACTTTCACATTTTATTCTACGACATAAAACACATCAGTTACATCACACTGTTGATTTTTTAAATCGGTTACGCTTCTTTAAAAAGACGGTTGCTATAGAGTTGCTAAATGGGACTACAGGCGATGTCAGAGACATTATATGTCATCAAGCTGAACTGGTCTGGAATGCAGCTCGCTTGCATTGGGCATTTGAATTTATTTAGGTATTTTCATAAATAGTATTTTATAGTTTTTTGTAGTATTTTTTTATTATTGGGAATTCATATTGTATGTAAATAATGCTTTTGTTTGTAAAGATCATCAAGACAAATTAATTTGTTGATCATTTATTTTAATTAAACAGAATTATGGGGATACTGCTTAACAGTGCAGCCTGTCTCTTTTCTGCCCTCAGTACTGCAAACGTGTGAATAAATGTGTAAAAATACATACATATTAACTGTCATTTTAATGTGATCAATTGATTTTTCGTCGTTTTTTTTCTTCATCTGAGCACATTTAACTCTGTCATAACTGCAGTATTTACACTCCTCCTTAACATTTATAGCAGATGTGACTGTATGGGCCACTTTTCGCTGTACTTCATGACAAAAAAAGAATATTGAATTGTTGTTCTCCATCTATGATGGGACTAGCAGGTATATAGACCAGTCCCTCATGCCTCATTTCTGCATTTAAGATCCAAAAGTGCTAAAAGTTGTATTTTCGTGTGAGGATTATCCGGCTGGACAAAACATGTAAGTGTAATGAACAGTGTTTGAACACAGAGTTTATTATTTGCAATCTTCAAAATGACTATGGAAAAATCCAATAGGGATTTTATAGAGGGAACCAGTTTTATGCTAGCAGCCGATTAGCCTAAAAAGGTGACGTCATAGTTCTTCCACTCTATAGAAGTTGATATTTAGTTGCACCATATTGGTGTTTAGTAACATCTAATTTTTACAAGGTGGGTCATTAGCCCAAGGCTTACCCCCCAATCTGGAGGACCAGAACATACTCACATACACTACGAACAATTCACCTACTGTATATACAGTACCGTATGTCTTTGGATTTGTGGGGGAAACCAAAGCACCCAGAGGAAACCAAAGCGAACACGGGGAGAACATGCAAACTCCACACAGAAACACCAATTGACCCAGCCAGGGCTTGAACCAGCAACCTTCTTTCTGTGATGTGACAGCGCTACCCACTGTGCCACCATACCACCTAGAAATATATCTACCAGGGAAAATCATAATGTGCTCAATACTTTTTTTTACCCGTTATATTTGCCCTAGGCAGTTCTCACCTTTTTCAGCCCAGTGACTGGACACAAGGCTCCACTGAGGCCTTCTCGCTTCAACTCCAGTGCAAAGGTGTATTTATAGTGGACCCACCACTGAACAGGCTTTTAATAAAGAAGGTCTATGAGGACATGTTAAGAGATCCTGAATGCAGCTCCAGCACAGATTGCCCTCTAAGAATCCCAGAAGTGTGGTTTGCTGTAGAGGAATGGTGCCAACAAACATTTTAGCAATTTTTTCTAGGCCCACCAAAAGACTTTAGCATTCATGGCCTTAATGTCTTATTTCAAAACACTGTTAAACAGCGAACCCCCCAAAAATGTGAGATAAAACACTTCCGATGCTATTTTTGCATCCAAATATCACCAGTGCCTGGTAGCCTGCATGTCAAGACTAAATTCCTGTTATGTTATTGCTGGCTCTCAATTAAAATCCAGCACCATCTCAACTCTATAAAACATGGGTGGGACTTTAACACTTTCAAACTCTATTCACAATAAATGTGCTATTTTGGTCTCTGAGCGAACCATAGTCTGTAGCTCAATGCGTTTGATGTCACATCTGGATTCGCTCACAAAAACAAATTGAAGATGTGTCATGTAGTCACACACACTTGGATTTTATTTTTGTCCTAAACAATCAGGATTTTTCACAGTCATGATTTGCATCACTTTTTGGCAAGGTTTGGAAACGTTTGCTCAACTATTCTTACTAAACAATTGACCTGCGCAAAATATTCTTTTAAAAAAAATCAACTTGTATTACATCCAAAACACACAGCATGTCAAATTTATTAGCTTATAAGAGTATAAATACTCCCCATAGCCTAATAACCCTGTTTCTGTGAATAAATATCAGATTGTTTTATATGCTAAGCTGCAAGAATTGGCTTCAGCTAAGCTCAAAATCCCATGTTATCCAATTTTCAGTGTGATATACAGTATTTCTCAGTGGCGAAGCCAGAATTGTTAAAGGAACACTCCACTTTTTTTGAAAATAGGCTCATTTTACTACTTTCCTTGTGTTAAACAGTTGAGTTTTACCATTTTTTAATGCATTAAGCCGATCACTGGGTCTGGCGGGAGTACTTTTAGCTTAGCTTAGCTATGCATATATCATTGAATCAGATTAGACCATTAGACATTAGCATTTCTCTCAAAAAAATTTTCAAAAGAGTTTTGATAATTTTCTAATTTAAAGCTTGACTCTTCTGTTAAAACATTGTGTATTAAGACTGATGGAAAATAAAAAAGTTGTTATTTTCTGGGTGGATATGGCAAGGAACTATCCGCTGGATAAGTCGTTAGGTATCAGTGACGTATGGAATACTCTTTCCGGGTCCAAGCCGCTACTCATTTGAATTGAGAAAATATTCGTTTATGGCCACTTTTTAGTCCTATCACACATTAAAGTGAATTTTAAATATAAAACCATGGTGTACACATTGATCTCTGGGTTTGCTGCATCACAAATACCAAAATTGTCACAATTTACAGTATAAAAAATGTATCACTTTTTGGCCATCGGATATTAAGCATGGATATATATATATATTGTGATCATGATTTTCGAAAGCCTTACAGCACTTTTTAAACATGTATTATTACCATTTGATGAGTCTCCTCATACAGTTTGATATAGCGCTTGGACCCGGAAGCCGCTTCGCGTGACATCACACTTAACAAGCGGATACTCTCATTTTTGAGTAATACTCAAGAAAATTTGTTGCCATACCATGGCTGAAGAAGGCAATATATATATATTACGCAGCACCTGAAAATAGTCCCCAGCTAGGTAACTTCCAATATGACCAGCATAGCATATGCAAGCATATGGTCAAAGCTTTTTATGTGCTGTGTGATATGATCGCGCCCACTGCAGCCATGGTGTAGTAACAAATTTTCTTGATTATTACGCCAGAATGAGAGTATAGTTCCCAGCCACATCGGCCAACAAAATAGCAACATGTTTTGGTTTCATATACCAGTAGGTCATCCATTGCTATCCATCTAATGCATATGACCAACTCAGGCTCATTCTGAAAATATTCTGCTATATACATACTTCTTGAACGTAAAATATGTCCTAGGAGGTAAGTTTTTGTTTTTTTGCATTTTTTGTTTTTGCGAATGCTTCAGAGGCTGCTGTGTACCCTTTTTCAGATCTGAAATTTTCCATTCGCACCTGCTGTTTTGGTGTAAATCTACCAGAGGCTGCCGTCAACTGACTGACTGACTGGCTGACTGACTGACCGATTGATCGACTGACCCAACCACCTCCTTCCCTAAATCCAACCGATAGTGTTTTCAAAAGCACCGATTGTCCCACCCACCCACTTCACTAAACCCAATCGACAGTGTTTTCAAAAGCACCGACTGACCCAACCACCTCCTTCCCTAAACCAAACCGACAGTTTTCAAAAGCACCGATTGTCCCGCCGACCTACTTCACTAAACCAAACCGACAGTGTTTTCAAAAGCACCGATTGTCCCGCCCACCCACTTCACTAAACCAAACCGACAGTTTTCAAAAGCACCGATTGTCCCGCCCACCTGCTTCACTAAACCAAACCGACAGTGTTTTCAAAAGCACAGATTGACTCCCCTACCCACTTCACTAAACCCAACCGACAGTGTTTTCAAAAGCACCGATTGACATGTCTACCCACTTCACTAAACCAAACCGACAGTGTTTTCAAAAGCACAGATTGACTCCCCTACCCACTTCACTAAACCCAACCGACAGTGTTTTCAAAAGCACCGATTGACCCGCCTACCCACTTCACTAAACCCAACCGACAGTGTTTTCAAAAGCACAGATTGACCCATCTACTCACTTCACTAAACCCAACCGGCGGTGTTTTTAAAAGCACTGATTGACCCGCCCACCCACTTCACTAAACCCAACCAACAGTGTTTTCAAAAGCACCGATTGACCCGCCCACCCACTTCACTAAACCAAACCGACAGTGTTTTCAAAAGCACAGATTGACCCGCCTACCCACTTCACTAAACCCAACCGACAGTGTTTTCAAAAGCACAGATTGACCCGTCTACCCACTTCACTAAACCCAACCGGCGGTGTTTTTAAAAGCACTGATTGACCCGCCCACCCACTTCACTAAGCCCAACCGACAGTGTTTTCAAAAGCACCGACTGACCCGTCTACCTACTTCACTAAATCCAACCGAGTGTTTTCAAAAGCACTGATTGAGCCGCCCACCCACTTCACTAAACCCAACCAACAGTGTTTTTAAAAGCACTGATTGACCCGCCCACCCACTTCACTAAACCCAACCAACAGTGTTTTCAAAAGCACTGACTGACCCGCCCACCCACTTTACTAAACCAAACCGACAGTGTTTTCAAAAGCACCGATTGACCCGCCTACCCACTTCATTAAACCCAGCCGACAGTGTTTTCAAAAGCACCGATTGACCCGTCTACCCACTTCTCTAAACCCTACCAACGGTTTTTTCAAATGCACCGATTGACCCGTCCACCCACTTCACTAAACCCTACCGACAGTGTTTTCAAAAGCACCGATTGACCCGTCTACCCACTTCTCTAAACCCTACCAACGGTTTTTTCAAATGCACCGATTGACCCGTCCACCCACTTCACTAAACCCTACCGACAGTGTTTTCAAAAGCACTGATTGACCCGCCCACCCACTTCACTAAACCCAACCAACAGTGTTTTCAAAAGCACTGATTGAGCCGCCCACCCACTTCACTAAACCCAACCGATAGTGTTTTCCATAGCAATCCAGAAAAAGAAAAGCCATCATGGCAGCCTAATTTTTACCATGTTTTTAGATCTTACCACACTCTCAACCTGTTATTTACTTGTTTATTTTAATTTTGGATTTTGTTTTTGTTTTTGTCTTACCCCCCTTCTGGAACCGACTCGAACCCCGTCATCATGGTCAACTCCGCTCCACGTCACAAGTCTGCCAACGTATGCGGCGAGCCACTGGACAAACTGGTCACATCGGAAAAGCTGGTAGCGTGAAAAGGACAAAAAATTTTAAAGACAAAATGCAGCCATACAAAACTCTGGCTACATAAATCATGATCTCTAGAAATGTATATAGGGCTACATTTTCAGAATGAGCCTATGTTGCATATGTATCTGGAAACACTTTAGGAGTTTTGAAGTTGTGGTCTCATTGGATGAACTCCAACTAGAGTCCAACTGGAAACACATCCAGCATTACAGGAGAGTCACACATATGAAAGCCATCGTGTTTACAACTCTGACAATTAACGCTTGTCATGATCATTGTGAAAACATTGTGTAATTTACAGAATGACTTGAAAATACTTCAGAGTTATTGTAAAAAGATTAATCCCTTGAACATGACTTGAACATGGTGGTTGCTTAAAGTGTCAAATGGCCCTGGGTGGTTATTTGGCCAATAAAAGATGCAAAAGAGTCCAGACCTTCTGCCATTAGTATAAAGTTTTAGTGCCAACCCAATGTTTGAAGCTTCACCGCTGATACATTCAATGGGTTGATATCAGTAAAGCTCACAAAAATCAAATCTACAGTACATTCCTCAGCAGGACAGTAATAGTTCAGAGTGGGCATTAAGTCATTGGTCATTTCGAGCTGATATGTGAAGCTGGTAAGTGATGCTCTCCAGTGGTACAGCGTGATTTATCAAAGGGGGCTTGTGTTCCTGTGATCTCATTATCACTGGTGTCCCGCGGCCCTGCTGGCCTGTTTTATCTGGGGTGGATGGGAAAGCGTGTGTGTGGGATGGTTTGGCTCCATGTGCTCAACATAGCCTCACTTATGGGAAACAAGCACTGTTATAGATTAGAGGGTAACATTTGATGTTGTTTGCTATTTCACATCACCAGAAATAAGACGATGTTTACTGTATGAAACATGAATGTTAGGTGAGAGTAAAAGAAATTAATAAGTTTTAAAGACTAGATTTATTTAATTAAAATTAGGAGTTGATTATCCTGCATGGGGTGCATAGTGTTATTTAAACAACAAGTTTTTACAGTTTTTCTCAGTGGCTTTGGTGCATTTCTCACAACACTATTTATATTTGCACAACAGTTAATGCATTTCTCAAAACAATTAGTACAAACTGCAAAAGCTAGTTGATAACCTGCAAAAGTGCGTCACTTGCTCAAAATGGATAGCTCATTCCGCAAAAGCAAGTATTGATGTCAATGAAAATGTCAGTGTCATCAAGATGAAAAGTCCTGGCACCATTGTTTATGAACAAGATGGTCAAATGGCTTTGTCATATTTTTATTATGACAGTTATGACAATTTAATGAATGATTTACAGACCTATGTATGTTGTAGGTTCAGTTCCAATATGTACTGCAGTATTGTTTACAGAAGTGCACAGCTCTACCCAAAGGATGTTTATGTTTGTTGTTAAAAAAATGTGAAGCATACATATTCAGTGTCTTGTACTCAGATAATGCAGTGATGTCTAACTTTACTGTAGTTTTCAAATGGCTGTGTAAATAATATATAGTGCTGTCACCAAAATCTGACTTTTATTGCATTGGAAAAAATGTACAGAGTAAACTGTCATCATGAAAACATGACAAAGCCATCTAACTTGTTCATAAACAATGGTGTCAGGACTTTTCATCTTGATAACACTGACACTTTCATTGACATCTATACTTGCTTTTTGAAGAATGAGCTATCCAGTTTGAGCAAGCGACCCACGTTATCAACTTGGTTTTGCAGTTTGTATTAATTGTTTTGAGAAATGTATTAACTGTTGTGCAAATGTAAATAGTGTTGTGAGAAATGCACTAAAGTGACTGAGGAAAAACTGTAACTACGACAGTGACAATATCATAAAAAATATATACTTAATAAATTTATTTATGTTTTTATTGATTGACTGATTTATCATACATTATAGTATTAGGCCAGATTTTTTAAGGAATTTCATTTTCTTTGATGGATGTGGATTATTTGAACATTTTGTATATTATAGTAATTACACGTAATTAAAAAAAATCTAATAGTTTTAATAATAGTAAATATAAATAACAATTTAAATATAAAATGTCTTTTGTGCAAATTTGACAATTAAATACATACACAAATGCTTTTTATAAGCATTTCTTTTTTCGTTTTTATAATTTGATTTTATATCTGATTTTATATTTAATACATTTACATTTTTATTTTCAAGATTGCCTATTATCTGAGATGAATATATGGAGCATTTGTCTTTTTTTATATATTACAAAAGGATTGGGTTGCAAGGTGGCGCAGTGGGTCGGGGTTGGCATTTCTTTGTGGAGTTTGCATGTTCTCTCCATGTTTGCGTGGGTTTCCTCTGGGTGCTCCGGTTTCCCCCACAGTCCAAAGACATGTGGTATAGGTGAATTGGGTAAGCTAAATTGTCTGTAGTATATGTGTGTAAATGAGAGTGTATGGGTGTTTCCCAGTGATGGGTTGCAGCTGGAAGGGCATCTGCTGCGCAAAACATATGCTGGATAAGGTGGCGGTTCATTCCGCTGTGGGATAAAAGGGACTAAAGGGACTAAGCCAAAAAGAAAATGAATGAATTAATTTGATTTTATATTTAATACATTCACATTTTTATTTTCAAGATTGCCTATTATCTGAGATGAATATATGGAGCATTTGGATTTTTTTTATATAACAAAAGCATTGCTTAATCATATAACTGTAAACATATGAATAACCAAAATTATATAATAAAAATACATTCATAGAATGCATTTTCATAACCTAAACCACTGGAATATCAAAGTTGGTAAAACATTAATTTATTAATTTTATTTTCGAAAGTTCTTTTCATTACATTATTATCACCTACACAAACACATTGTATTTCAAGAGTAAATGGAGTTCTGATTTGATCTGTGCTGTGATTTAAGGCTGACAACGGTTTGAGAAGAAGGAGAATCAGGGTCATCAGATGGGTGAGAAAGCCTGGTCTTATCACCGCAGCCTTCCCTACATGATAATGTGCAGTGGGTCCATTCACATACTCACCTTCCTCCCCACGGCACAACCTCAGGGGGCTGATAAGAAGCTCTTTGATGCAGAAGACAGCAGAAAAAGAAGAGCTCTAATCTCCTAATGAAGCATGCAGGACAATCTAAGTAAATGCCATTGTGGAGTTCTCACAGTGTTTATGTACAGTCAGAGGATTCAGCTTACTTTTCACTTAGGCCCCGTTTACACTAATACTTTTTAGTTTTAGTCTTTTGAATCTATTATTTGTTCTCAGGTAACGTGTTTTGGCTCGGCACAAAGATAAGATAGGTTAAAATATTAATGAATGTAACCACGCATATGACTGACTGACTGATTGCTTGCATTTATTTCCTATAATGTATAAACTTATTGTACGTTATACTTTTATAATGGCCATTATTGATTATTAAAACTGATATTCAGTGAAAGAGACAAGGTATGTTTCATATTTTCAATGAAAATTAAAGGAGGCAGTAATGTTATGGGCTATGCATGAAGGTTATGAATATGCATGAAGATGACGCTCATATAAATATGTAGCTACAAGACGCCTTAAAAGTTTTGGTGTCTGTTAAGTTGCTAATATCAAAATGAAAATTGACAGTTCCTTATATTATGTTTTCATTTTATTGTTAAGAAAGTGAAACAACGTAGCCAGGGTGATGTAAATGAGGTTATACAGTACCCTTTTCCCTTTGAAGATTTACTCGATGTGTCCTCAGTAGTTTGTTTTAAAGATCAAACTTGCGAAGTCTGAACTTACAAGGAGAGGATGCAAGACTGAACTGTGTGTAGGCTACTTAATATTGAGGAAAAAGATCCACCGTTTTCAGATGTCTCCGTTTTCCCTCATCTACACTGACACAGAGCAGCAGTGTTTTAGAATGAAAACAGCCTCTTCAGCATTTTCAAAACACTCTGTTTTTCGGTGCTCAAAAACTCTGACCTAGTGTGGATGTATGGCGTAACCATACCAAAACTTATGCGTTTTAAAAATATTAGTGTAAACGGGGCCTTAATGATCTGTTTTGATGACAGAACTAAGTCTGCTAGCTTTTGGGTGTCCATTTTTGGTGTCATTTTGGTTTTAGAATTAATTCATTCAGCCTGCTGTCATCTTAAAAACATAGCAAGAGCCAAGGGCTTTGTTATTAACAACCCAGGCTCATTCTGAAAACTTACCGATATATATATATATATATATATATTTCTGGAGAGTGGCAAATACATCCCTGACTGACTGAATGACTGACTGACTGACTGATCGACTGACTCACCCTCCTCCTTCCCTAAACCCAACCGACAGTTTTCAAAAGCAATCCAAAAAAGAAAAAGCCCTCACCTGATTTTTACCACATTTTCAGATTTTACCACATTCTCACCCTGTTACTTACTTGTTTATTTTATTTTATGTTTTTGTTTAACACACGTTCTTGGACTGGACTCAAACCCCGTCGTCGTGGTGAACTCTTTTTTGTGTCTCAAGTCCGCCGACGCACATGGCGAGCTACTTGACAAACTGGTAACAGCGGAAACAGCATCCATATAGAGGTAAGCAGTCCACTTTAACTTATCCCTCAGGTTTTTCAATCTTTTTAACAAAAACGTTCCTCCTTTCCCACGGCTGTTGCAATTTCTAGTCAAGAATTATTGATCATCTGGTTATCTCTATGATCATGGGCCATAAAGATGTCTGTACAGTCGTACCTGTTTCAGACAAAATTGCTTCAAAGTGTTTCATATTCAACTCAACTCAAATCAAATGCGGTGCCGCGCGAACTATTCCTTTGAGTCAAAAAAATCATGTGCTCTGTCAGCTGAAATCATGTCGCGTGCACCCAAAGTGAACTTCCGCAAACAAAGTGATTCGCTGTGCGCACTCAAGCGAACTAGTGGACGCGTCGAGTATAAACCAGGCTTTAGTAGTTATCTCTTAAGAGCAATCACTATCTGTTCAATAGCTACTACAGCAGGGAAGTTCTCGAGATCTACCTGAGCTCAAACTCCCCTCTCGCCTTGCAGACGGAAGGGAGCCCCAGGCTCGAGGATGTTATGAGCTCAGGGCTCTCTTCTGGAACAGCATGTCAAATAAGTTTTATAATCAATCATCAGCTAAGTGTGAACTCTTGAAATTACTATTACTACAGTATATGCCTGAAAAAAGTGTATAGAAATGTAAGCATGTTTAACTACATACATCCATTATCCCCCAGCAGTTATATATGTCAAGAGTTATGCACACAGCAGATCTTGAGCTCCAGCAGAGACTGAGAGCTGCGGTTCACAGACTGTGCGCAGGACAGGAGGTGTGAGGAGTTCATTTTTTACAGCAGCGCCGCACCAGAGTGTTGCAGGCGACCGGCAGCCTGTCTGTCTCCATCTCTGCAGCTTAATTAGAAACACTACTGTGATATGGAACAAAGACATAGTCAAAGCCCTGCCAGGGATGCAAAGTGCACAGCAGCCACCCTGTCAGCCCCAGAGCACTCAGAATGCCATATTAAAGTCCCCCTGAATCAAAATGAAAGTTTTTTTAGGTGTTAATTTCGGTATGTTGATTTAACTTCAGCTTCTCCTCAGGGGTTAGTTCACCCAAAAATCTAAATTCCTCTAATATTTTTCCCATTTACAAACGTCCTGTGTAACACATTCCAACACTCGAATGTCTTATGCTCCATAGACAGCAATAGTCCTGAGATGTCCGAAGTACAGATAAACTGTAATCAAAGCTCTAAGAACACTTTTGTTTGGCCGAAAAACTGTAAAAAAGACTTTGTTAGACCTTCTCTTTAATATCAGGGTGTGTATTTACCATGGGTAGTCCAACATGTTGCCATTAGAGTCAACAGTGCAATACACAAGTGTCAAATTGCCTGTAGTAAACACAAACTCTGATCGGACACAAAAGGCACAGGTGAACATAGTAATTTTTACCGTTTTTGGACACACAAAAATCTTACTGAAGCTTTGAATGGCGGTGGAAAGAAGGTTCTCAGATTCTCAGAGCTCTCAGATTTCATTCATTCATTTTCTTTTCAGCTTAGTCCCTTTATTAATCAGGGGTCACCACAGCGGAATGAACCGCCAACTTATCCAGCATATGTTTTACGCAGCGGATGCTCTTCCAGCCACAAGCTCTCAGATTTGATCTATTTTAATTTGTTTTCTGAAGATAAATGTACGTCTCAGGGGTTCGGAACGACATAAGGGTTAATAATTATTAACATAATTTAAAATTTTTAGGTTAACTAACCCTTTAAGTCTGTTACAGTTTTCGATAAAGTGCACTATATAGGTGTTAAAACATTCGGACAGCGTAAATATGATAATTGGGGTGAATAAAATCTGGTTTCACAATAATGTCATGTGAACCATACACAGTCTGCTCTGGTCGAGAGATGCAACACAGAGTGGAACATATGTGCGAGTCGGCACAGACCACAAAATGTGTCTGAAATACTCAGAATGCTGTATTAGAAACTGTTAGACAGATTCAGTATTGTTATTACAGCCTGTGGTTGTCATGAGTCAGCACTTTTTAGCCCTACATTCAAATTTACTTCATGACCAGAAGAAATGTATGCTCAATGTAGTATGAATGTGAGTAGTATGAATGGAATTTAGACGTACTGTCATTAGCTACGCTTCCATCCACCTATTTTTATTCCATTCTAAAACACGAACGCCATTATAAATATATTAAAACATACGCTTGTTTGTTGTAAAAATTCATTATGATGACAAAAGATATAAATTTGTGGATCTCCTTACTTCTGGGTGCAGCTATGCTGCCGTTGTGGCTGGTGTACTCTGGGAAATTGTCTTATCGCTTGGTTTCGAGTGCGGTCCTGAAAAATCTCAGTTTCAAGGGCTCTCGACCTCTTCCCCTTAGCCCTACGGTTTCAAGCTAAAGAGAATTTGGAGATTCCTACCTCTTCACGTGAACGAACCAATACGGAAGTAACTAAAACTGCAATTCATCGACTCGCCTTTGGGATCTGGCTCCAGTAAATGCAGATGATTTCTGACTGCATTGGTAAATTTTCCATTTTTACAGCTGATAAAAACATGTTTATAGTCTGGTACAAACGATGGCTTTGGTTCATATAGCTAATATTACCCTTCATGACAACTGTGAGGGGGTGAATTTTTTTAGAACCCACACTAAAAACTTAATTGCACTTAATTGTGCTCACAAACAATTCAAGTTGCCTCCATTTCCCAGGTGAGTGAAATTTTATACTTATATACCATGAATATAAATGTATTTGTTTTACTTAGGATAATTTATTATTTATAATTTTCTTTAGACCTGTAATGCACTCCAGAATCTGAAAGATTAATTAGCTGTAGGCTATAAAACAGTCATCTGAAAAGTTGACATACCCTGTTATGCCTGGATTTCATAAATCGCCTTGAATTTACTAGCACAGACTATGTTTGAAGTGTTTGAAAGTAATTTGCATTTTCCTCCTGTAGAAAAACATCATAAAACCAATGTTTAGTGGCTCAATGTATTACAACAGTGTATTTAAAAGTCTAAACACTTTATTGATATAGTATACAACTAAGCACATGTGGTCAGAACACAAACAACATGCAGGTAATGAAGTATTAAGCATTTCTCCCAAAAAAAAGTATGTCTAAGCAAAATGCTAGCATGCGTCTGTAGCTCCGCTTATGCTTTGCCTCTTTGCCCTTGTTTGGTATCCCACGGTCGGTGCGATGACGCTCAAACAAAATGGCGATGGTTGGCCGTGCCTACTTGTAGCTTCTTTTTCGTTGTTCAGACGTCTCGGATGCTACATCCATATCTTTTATAGTCTATGGGTTTTTCTCACTTTACCATACATCGAGAACCCACTACACTTTTTGGGATTAAGGCCTTCCTGGTTCGTCAACCTCACATATTGCAACAATTATTTGAAGTGATTGGTTTCAGTAATGCAGCCCATAACTTTAAACACAGTAGTAGTCATGAGGATTTTGACCTTATTCTTTATGCACAATTGAAAACAGCTATTGGAATCGTTTTGGCTTGAGACTTCCGCTCTCATTCACTTCCTTTTATTTTTAGACGTTTGTTCCTAGTCATTTTTCCCATAGACAACTGAATCTGAAGTTTTAAAATGAGCACTTCCGCATTGCAGAGTAAGGTCAATAGACTGACAAAACAGCTGAAATGGTGATTGGACAAAACAAATAATTGTTCTAAAAGAAAAAGGCAATCAAAAAGGCAGCACATAAAGCGCTATCTGAAGGCCTGGAGGACAACCTTCGCACTGTCCTGAAGACAGCCATATCTGTGACCTGCCCTACGAGCTACCCAGAGATAGGCCTCTGGTTTTATCTGCCAATGTCATTTCTATGGCAAAGAGGAATGGGATTAAGGCTTTTTGGACAGTGTTATCCAAAGCGGTGGGATAGGATGTTAGATAAACAGGAGACGAGGAGGATAAAACAACACAGGGGAGGCGGTGTGCTTTAATGAGACTTGCACAAAAGCAGCTCTTATATCCTTCACTGGGTTCTGCCGTGGTCAATCAGCCTAAAGATAAAAGACTAATGTTCCCATGACCTGAGCTATGTCTAAAACCCAGATCTCAGTTTACTGACTGTGGCTATACAAGGAGTTACATATAGACAGTAGAAAACATTTGGGGTTGAGATTTTACAATTAAAAATGTTTTACTTTTTAATTAGAATCAGTGCAAATGTGTGTGTTTTTTTTTTTTTTTTTTGCCTGATTCAGTTTGAATAAGTTTGATTAACAGCATTAAGAAATAATACACATTTAAATAGGCTGTTAATCATGTTGTTTTATGTAAGCAAAATGGTTAAATTGTGGGGAGTTTGCATGTGATGAAAACATTTGCATACAATTAATGCTTTTATTTATTATTAATTAATATTTTTATTCATTCATTTATTCAGACACTCAATTTAATTACTTTTGATGTTCTAGAATGTTTGTTAAATGAGTTTAAACGTAGAATTTTTACATTTTTAAACATGTTTTCTTAAATTATTAAAATAAAGGTGTAAGGAATGACTAAGTACAAAGAAGAATAACCTTTATTTGGATTAAACACAGAATATTTTAGGAAAAAGGCTCTCAAAGCTTCTCAAACCATTTTTTTTCCATAGATTTTAGATTCAAGATACATGTTATATTCAAGATACAGGTATATTAAAATACCTTGTTGCTATTAAAAATACCAGCTAAAAGCAAAGTACAAGTAATTCCACACAGGAACTTCATTGACAATAGGAAGGGTTTGGATAGGAAGGGTACCCCTAAGAAATGGGACACCAGCGACTGCATACGTCATCAAATGTCATCGCGATCTCATGCTTCATATGAGATCGACGATCGTGACTGCTGTAGTTATTCCAGTTGCGTTATTTTTTTATATTTATCTTCAGGAAATCACTGAAGGCATATATTATGTTATCATAATGATCTAATGTTGCGATAAGATCGTAATTATACTGTGGATTTACACAGTGGCCATATTCATCTATGTAAACACACAATAAACATCATTAACATTATATCAGACACTGTAAAAAGGTCATTCCCAGACACTAGACTTTTCTGACAGGGTATTCGAGTGTCATCGAGTGTCAGAATGTTATGGAACTGCTATACAGGAGTTATTAATATGGATTATAGATAGCGAAATATAGCTGTTTTTATTTTAGCATTTTTTTAAGCATGATGGTAAAACACGAACATGGTTATGAATGTATTAAAACATGTGCTTGTTTGCTCTAAAAATACTTAAAAATGATTAAAAATACAAATTTGTGGATCTCCTTACTTCAGAGTGCAGCTATGCTGCCGTTGTGGCTGGTGTATTGTGGAAATTTTTCTTACCCCTTGGTTTCGAGTGTGGTCCTGAAAAATCTCAGTTCGAAGTGGTATCTACTCCTTCCCCTTAGCCCTATGCCTTCAAGCTAAAGATAATTGGGACACCCCTGCCTCTTCACGTGGATGCGCAAAACGAGGGGTAAGGGGAAGGTCTAAGGGGTAGAATTGGGATTGGGCCTCAGTATATAGAAGTAGTCAATGATTATTTTTGTACTCACAAAGTATCACATGGCTTACTAAAATTGAGATTTAGCCATACTGTAAACAGTATCAGGTAATTAACAGTTTCTCTATTTTCTGATTCTTTTTTTCTGCTTATTTACAGTTATGAAATGGTTTAATGGGTTCTTACTGTCTGCCATGTCGATTTTTGATGTTGAAAATCCAACTGTGCAGTTTAACAAAGTGACTGTTATTGACATTTTTAAAAGTTTGAAGCAATATATTTCATTAGAACCAATACATACTGTAGATCGTAATAAGATACGTAAAACAACAGAAACTATGTGTGCTTATATACTTTTATTTACCATATTTCTTATGTTGTGTGTGAGCCTCTGTCGGAAAACATTTGTCTAACCCCTTTAGGGGATAAACAATAATTTTTTTAAAGTTAAAACAATACTGGTAGCATAAGGTTTTGTTATTGTATATTTACAGCAATAATACAGACAAATATCACTTCAAACTATTAAATATGGCAATAAAAGTTACTATTTCTAACTTTTTAACAAATATAGTTGTTAGAGGAACAATCAAGAACCCTTTGTGTGATTCAAAAGTATAAAAAACAAACAAAAAGTAATGTCAAAATACAGAACACCGCTATTTACTTATTATTTTTTACAGTGCACTGACATTTTGTGAATTTTTTCCTGAACATTTTAATTGAATAAAGGGATAGAAAAAATGGTAAATGTAAGTAAATAGCAGAATTGACATTTTTGAATCTTTATATAGTTGTCATTCCAAACTCATAATATAAATATATTCTTTCATGTCATACACATTTGAATCAACATCACAATGAGTGAATCATAATCAGTGGTGGAAAGAGTACTGAAAAATCATACTTAAGTAAAAGTACAATTATTTGCCTAAAAATGTAGTGCAAGTAGAGTAAAAGTATTTGTTTTAAATATTACTCAAAGTATGAGTAAAAAGTAGCCCTTTCAAAAGTACTCAAGAGTTGTGAGTAGTGAGTATTATGCTGTAAAAAGCTGATGCATTTACATGTAATTTGTGTAAACGTAACATTTTGTAGTGTATTTAGTTATTGCCTAGCAGGCACACAACATTATAAGACATTAATATTAGGATAGATTTATGTTGTGACCAAAATTCAATGTCTAGCCAGCATCTAAGGACAATGTTAATTTGACGTCCAATAACAACATCAAATGACATTGATATTTGGTAGATTTTTGGTTGAGTTATAAAGTAACCAAAGTCCAATGTCGAGCCAACATCTTAAACCAAAGTCATAGTGACGTCAAATACCGACATTTATTCATCAGGTATGGCAACCAAAATCCAACTTCTGATAGAAGTCATTGTGGTAACATCCACACAATGTCAAGCTGTAACATCATTAGACATTGATATTTGGTTGATTTTTACGTTGGACGTTGAGACATTGACATCGGTCTGACACACAAACCTGATTGGGGTATAATGTCAATTTAGCGTCATCATTTGACTGTTTTAAACACCCACCTGCTGGATGTTTAAGGCAATTTCAGTCATCATACAGTAAACATCTGTCATCTTCTCATCAGTGACACGCATCTAAACAGTCGCTGGATCATTTTGTGTAAAGATTTTGGACATCTTCTTAGACACTTTTAATGCTTGCAAACAGTTTGCTTAAATTATAAATTGCTCATGTCTGGACGTAGTTCATTATGATTGCAATTTACTTTTACTTCTATGTGCGATTTGATTGGACAGGAATCACAGGACCAATTTTTCTAACCCCTATAGACAAGAAAAAATAAAGTAGTGACTGCAGGTTGAAGGAAAATAGTTGAGTAAAAGTACCAATACAGCACAAAAAATGTACTCAAGGGAAAGAAAAAAATACACATTTTTAAAACTACTTAGTAAATTGCAATTCCTGAAATACTACTCAATTTGAGTAGTTTGAGTATTTGTAATTTGTTACTTTACACCACTGATCATAACAGAATTTTAATTTCACCGGAAGCAAACCGTTCAAGCATATTGCTTGCCAATCAACATTTAAGAGCTTCCTGTTGTTAGCCATGATTATGGCTAAATGTGTTTATTGTTTTAGTAATATTGCTCAAAGTTCAACGCAAGCATTTAAGCGAGATCTTGTTACAATAAAAAAAAGATGCAAACAAAAGCATTAAAATCAGCCATGTGTGACCACAAATGGCTCTTTTTTAAAGTTTATGATACAAATTTGTAACGAAACACGACACTAAAAAAACAATAATTTAAGATAACTCAAACCATTTGAGGTAACTGATTGCAACAAACCATTTAAGTTCAAAAACTAATCCTAATGAGTACTGTGAACATAATCCATTTAAGTAAACGAAGCAATTTAAGACAGTAAAACTCTATAAATGAAGAGAACTCAAACCGTTTGAGGAAATTGATTGCAACAAACTATTTGAGTTAAAAAACTAATCTCTATAAGTACTGTGAACTTAATTCATTTAAGTTGAAACAATGTGGTATTTAATTAACTCATTACCTTCAACATTGAGTTCAAAACTCTATTCAAATGAGTAGAATTAACTTAGAATTAACACAGACTATATTTGAAGTATTTGGAAGTGATTCGCGTTTTCCTCCTGTAGAAAAATGTCATAAAAGCAATGTTTAGTGGTTCAATGTATTAAAAGAATAAACACTTTATTTATGTACCATTCATCAAGCACATGTGGTCAGAACACAAACGAGTCACAGTTAATGAGGGTTTACGTGTTTCTCCCAAAGAAAAGTCTGTCTAAGCAAAATGCTAGCATGCGTTTGTAGCTCTGCTCATGCTCTGCCTCTTTGCTCTTGTTTGGTATCTCCTGGTCAGTGCGATGACGCGTGAACAAAATGGCGACGGTTGGCCACGCCTATTTGTAGCTTCTTTTGTGTTCTTCAGAAACCTATGGATGACATCACAAATACTATGTTCACATCTTTTACGGTCTATGGTGTGAACGCACTACTTACACTATTTATACTACAAAATGGTGTAGAAAAGAGCATAAGTATGCAATTTGGGATGCACCTATAGAATTCAAAAATCAGCATGTGAGAAACACCTAGATGACCTCCTACTTCCGGTGAGATTCTGAAGTGCGCATCCAATGCACGCTTTGCTATCCCATGATGCCCCGCGAGAGTATTCATAAATTGGGAGTGAAGCGACACAACTTATGCTGCTCACTGAATCATGACAAAATGCCGGATGTAGTACGTCCAAGTTCCATTCATACTACTCACATTTACACTGTATAAAACATACTTTTCCAACGGCCGAGCATAGATATATACACAAGATATTGCATACGGTGCCTGAGAATGCGTCAGTAGCGCCGCCACATTTGTACAGTGCTCCCACGACAAATGTCATTCAACCGCACTAGTCAAGACAGTGTGCCAATCTGAAGAGGCTGGACTTTAGCACTGTGTACAAGTGTAGTAACGAGCAAACAAAGAAAACAAAGTACAAATGCAACTTTCATAGGTAAGATTTAGTTTTTTACAACACTAGGCTTATGCTAGTTTTGTTGAATAAAATAAGCAAACAATGAAAAAGAAATATGACAACAAGATGCTGCAGTGCCAGAAACTTATTGTATTGTATTATTGTCAGCTAGTGAACGAGTGGTTCATAATGAAGATTCATTCACAAACGAATCGCTCCCTCCGTTAGGATGAGAAGTGAAAGCAAGAGAGGGGTGTGTTTCAGGACACAGGTTAGATCAAATTTAACAGGTAGGGAGGATAATACATTTCCATGCACACAAACACATGCGCTCTTTGTCTGAATTGCCCATGCGGTCACTAATCCATCGATGTATAAAAGTTATGTAAAATTATAATTTGCGTAATTTAAAGCAATATTTGCATACTGACCACCGACCAAACTCCAGATCATAGATATATGTATATATGTATATATGTGCTACCCTGTACTAAAATGGCAGCTCTATTGATGCATTTCTTCCAATAGACAACAATAGGGTAGGCGACATCTAATGTAAATATCTATGACGGCCGAGTAGTACATTTAAATTAAATGCAGTACCTACTGAGTAGTAGGCGATTTTGGATGCACCCAGTGTAAAATTCCCTATTAAATATTTAAAAATGCAAAAAAATACAGAAAATCTTCTGTACTAAAGTGTAAAAAAATACATTACGGAATATTACTGTATTTAAGCACCCTAAACAATTGATTGTGTGATCCAAGGTCACACATTTCGATATAAGCCAGTCCTTTTGTGATCCAGAGGTCACAGAAAAGCAAACTGATACCATTTTCTCTTTTACTGCACTACAATTCTTCCAAAAAAACATCTGCTTAAGCAATGACTCGGCTTTCTTTCATCACGGTTCAACATGAGATGATTCCCAGCTTTACGTCAGTCACAGAGATAAGTTCAAGAGCCAGGACATGTGTTAAGTACGAAGCACTTGTTGCATTTCCGTTTTGCCTACATCCTGTCCCGGACCAGATGATTCTACGCCATTACCACTTCAGTGCCTGATGTCCTGTCCTCACCAGACCTGCATATTCCAGTCCTTTCTCTCTCTCTCTCAACCCCTGACCAACCTTTTGCCCCCTCGCCCCTCCTAAATCCCGTCCCCCCTCACCCAAGCAAACAGGAAAAATAAACTTGACCCTCCAGATATCTAGCGGATCCTGTGGAGAGCTGACCCCCCGAATACACCATCTCAGCCCCCCGTTTTTGAAGATCTAGGTTGCTGCATTCTTCATTCCCCAGATCAGGGCTGAATGTTTACCCAGGTGGAAAGGGTCAGACCTCCGCTGGGCTTCAGGGAGTGGATGCCCGGTCAGTCTCTCACTTTCGCATTCATCTATCTTTCTGTCTATCTCTCTCCCTCCTGGGCTGATAGATCCTGCGAGATGCTCTCCTGTGACCTCGCTCTTATCTAGTGAAAGGGTCACATCAGAGAAGCCATTTGTTTGGAGATATCAAAGCTCCGGCACGTCTCTGGCCCTCATCTGTGCTGATCATTTCAGAACACTTTATGGTAATTTTCAAAATACCTGTGTAATTATACACAAGAGATTTGGGGTTTATGTGAAATTTGGGGTTTGTTGACATTATAATTCATATTATAAATTATTCACAATGACTTTTTAAAAATCAGATTCAAGAGATTTCTGTCCCATTATTGATGATATATTCACCCAAAATTTGAGCATATTGATATGTTTGTACAAAAGAAATGGAAAAATGAATCCATATGGCTCAAAATGTTTAATACAGGGCTTCTGAAAATATATAATGGATGTATATGATGATTTATACCACCAAAGCTGTCCCTAACCCTACCTGGATCCTAGCTCCAGAAGTGTTCTGCAATGCAATACATTCATTCTCTTTTTGGCTTAGTCCCTTTATTAATCTGGGGTCGCCACAGAGGAATGAGCCGCCAACTTATCCAGCATATGTCTTATGCAGCGGATGCTCTTCCAGCTGCAACTCATCACTGGGAAACATCCACACACACTAATTCACAATTTCACACACATACACTACGGACAACTTAGCTTACCCAATACACCTATACCACATGTTTTTGGACTTGTGGGGGAAACCGGAGCACCCGGAGGAAACCCACGAGAGAGAGAACATGCAAACTCCACACAGAAACACCAACTGACTTAGCCGAGACTCGAACTAGCAACCTTCTTGCTGTGAGGCGCATGTGCTACCCACTGCGCCACCTCAGGTGTGCATTATTTTTTAATAATTTAGTGGCCTATTGTCAAGTGATTTAAACCACACTGAACTGAGCTAAACTGAACTGAATTTAAACACTAAAAACTGAACTACACTGTTCCTATTTACTATGACCTTTTATGTGAAGCTGCTTTGACACAATCTACATTGTATAAGCGCTATACAAATAAAGGTGAATTGAATCAATTACTCCTTAATTAAATGGTTAGTTCACCCAAAACTGACAGTTCTGTTATTAATTACCTTGATGTTATTCCAATCCTCTGAAACCTTTGTTCATCTTCACAGTACAAATGAAGATATTCAATTAAATTCAATTCATCTTTATTTCTATAGCGCTTTTACAATGTAGATTTTGTCAAAGCAACTTAACATAGAGGTAGTAAATTGAAATTGAAACTGTGTCAGTCCAGTTTTCAGTTGAAGTTCAGTTTAGTACAGTTCAGTGTGGTTTAATTTTCACTGCTGAAAGTCCAAACACTGAAGAGCAAATCCGATGCGCAGCTCCACAAGTCCCAAACCCAGCAAGCCAGTGGCGACAGTGGCAAGGAACAAACTTCACCAATTGACAAAAGTGAAGGGAAAAAACCTTGAGAGAAACTAGGCTCAGTTGGGCATGACCATTTCTTCTCTGGCCAAACTTCCTGTGCAGAGCTGCAGTTTAGAACGCTGGACGTCCATTGTGGAGAAGCTGTCGGCATGAGTAGGTCACCGGTGGTTGTTCAGGCTGGCCCATAAGATCAATGCGGATATTCGTCTGTCACTGGGTCTTTCAGAAACCAGTCTCATGCTCTCCACTTCTCCATGACCGCCACATCATCTGCTCAGGATACGGCCTGGTCTAGGATTATGGAAACCACGGGATAATGAAAAAGAGACTAACATAAGCAAAGATGCCATTCAAATTATAATTTTTTTTGGGAACTGTTCTCGTCTGTGGTTGCACTAATTAATGCAGCCTACCAATACGTTAGAGGATTTGGATTTCAAAACTATTTGTGTTTATAACTAACATTATAAGTAACGTAATAACACCCAAACATAAATAAAGGCACTCCTTGACACGAATTAAAAGAAAGAAGATATTATAGAGGAAATCCAAGAGCCCCCTCCTCCAGTCAGCCATGGTCCAGAGACGTTCATCATCCAAAAAAGGAACCAATAAACTAGTTAAAACATTCCATGTGACTTAACAGTAATCATGTAAAGCTTAAAACTTTTGCTTGCCAAAAAATCTGTAGAAATTACTTTGTCGTTAGCCCCTTTCACACATACAGACCTTTCCAGAAAATTACTGGCAATTTTCCGGAAAGGTCTGTATGTGTGAACAGGCCCTTTTTGAAAATACCGGTAAATTATTTCCGGCATTTTTCTGGAAAGAAATGGTATAACATTACTGGTAATTTCCCGGAATTCTGCGCTGTGTGAATGCAGAAGGAAGATTGCCGGAAAGAGTACGTTCATGTCTAGAATGTGGTGACGTGAGATGTCTACTTTGGCCAATCAGAACACTCAGACGCATTCACATCCGTGCGGTTTAAGAAAATAAAAGCCTTTGAATATTTTTTCCAGACACATTTAGCTGCTAGATGTTAGTCAGATAACATTTCTATGTTCCTCCTTCATGCCAACTGTGAAAAAAAAAATTATGATAAAATACTTATGATAAACCACTGTTTGTTTACCTTCAAGCTCTAATGTGTATGCACGTGAAGCAGCCAGTGAGCGCCAGCACACACACATATTATGAACATCTCGACATGCGAAAGTGTTCCTTCATATGTTTTCATCGAAGTTGCTCACAATACTTTTTCATCCACAGAGTTTGTAATGTCGTCAAACGTTTACAAATACAAATGCAGCCATTTAGGATAATTTCTGGTTAATGATGTCAGAATTTACCAGTATTTTGGAATGGATGTGTGAACGGTCTTTTTCGGAAAAATTCCGTAATGTCCTTGCTGTCTGAACAGTACTTTTTTGAATTCACCTGTAAAGTCGTTCCGGAAATTTTCTGGATATTTACCGGTATCACTGTGAAAAGGGCTAATGTCTTCTCTTTAGCGTCAGATCGAACACGATCTGACGATCTGTTTTTACAATTTGTTGCAACATAGGCTCATTCTGAAAAAGTAGTTCTTTATATGTTTCTGGAGACCGCAAATTATGTAGCCAAAAGTACGTATGGCTGCATTTCATTTTTTAAATAAATGCTACGGGGCGGTATGATGCCATTCCTTTTGAAATCTGAAAACGTGGTAAAAATCCGACGAGGGCTTTTCTTTTTCTGGATTGCTTTTGAAAATTGTTCACAGGTTGGGTTTAGGGAAGTGGATGAGCGGGTCAGTCGATAAAACTGGTTGGGTTTAGGGAAGGAGGAGGGTGTGTCAGTGGATTGGTCAGTCACTCAGTCAGTCTAACAGTCAGTCAACAGTGGGTTTATGTGAGAACACCAAGTGCGAATGGCACTCACGAGAGAAATTTGAGATATGAAAAAGTGTACACTGCGGCCTCTCGTGGATTCGTGAAAACAAAAACTGCAAAAATACATACCGCCTGGGATATATTTCGCAGCCTCCAGGAATGTACTGTATACAAAAGTACATTTTCAGAATGAGCCTGGGTTGGTTCTTTGGCTCATAAAAGTGTTCTGTTGAACCACTGAAATGTTTTGACAATGTGTTTTGTTCCTTTTCTATACTTTGAATGTCTCATGACCATTGCTGTCCATATAAACGAGTCTGCTCTCGGATTACATCTAGATATCTTCATTTGTGTTCCTAATCAATAGCAGAATTTTCATTTTTGGGTGAACTAACCCCTTTAATACTCAATCCTGACACATTCCTCAAGCATTACAACAGTGGGAGGTAGAGTGGGGTTTTTATGCTCAAATCTGTTTCTATTTTAATAACTTCCCTGGGTTAAAGGAAGGTTGAAAGTTCATGTGCATAAAAAGGAAACTGAGGTGGGGATGTTTAAGAAAAGAAGCCTGAACCAGAGGCAGATACGAAGGCAGGAAGAGAGAGCTTGACCTGGCAGAGGTGAGAGGTTGGAGGTGACGGTGCACTTACGAAGCTCATCAATCCGGACTATATGAGCCCATGTGTGCATCACTGCCTGGCATGCTGGGAAACTGAAGTCTTCCCACACTCCCCCAAGAGAAAACCAATGCTGGACAAGACAAGTCAGTGCAATCAAAGTCTACAGACTGTGACTGAGGACAAATACACCAGCACTCCCATTCCAGATTATTAACTCATCAATCTGAACTCACAGCGTGTGTCTGAGGCTAGTTAAAAAAGATATATCACCAGCAACTTTAAAAACTTGCATAATCTGATCTCTTTTTTTGAGGTCAAGTTTCAACCCCAACAACAGCGCTCAAAATGCACCCAGACCCCCCTCAAGAGGTCTTAATATTTAAAAACATGGCAGACATTTGGAGTTTCTATGAACTGTCCTGTAAAACTTCTTTGAAGTCGATGCTATCAGGACTGAGAAAGATCTCTAACGTGATATCATCTCAAAGATGCGGCGTTCCAGCGCCAAACTATTGCATATCCATTGATACATGTGTTGTTCCAACCACTTCCAAGCAGTTGATATATTCCGCATGAGTGTGGAGTTCAAGATACAGCCACAGTTTTACAATTAGGGAGGACGAGGTAAGACAGTGATGGATGATCTTCATTAGAACTAACGTAATAACACCCAAACATAAATAAGGGCACTCCTTGACACGAATTAAAAGAAAAATATGTCCACTGAGATCTCACCATGACACTGAACGTGTGATCTGTATTGAAGGAGTGAATTATGTGTGTGTGTGTGTGTTTTAGCGCAACTTTTTCCTGAGCCCACAGTTCCGGCAGGAGGAACGAGAAAGAAAAACAGCCCTGTGTCTTGTTGCTGAACTGGAGCGGCGCACAGAACACATGGTCCCAATTTCACGGCTGTGGATGGAGAAGTGCGGGCGGATGCGGGGGCAGGAACAAGCATGCAATCTGCAGGCATTAATACCTCAGTAATAGTCACATTCGCTTAAAACCAGGAAACATTTTTTTCTCTCTTCAACACGAATGCATTCTCTCTCTCCCTCATTCTCTCGCTCTCTCTCTTTCTCTAAGAGCAGCACTAAACAAATGTAAAGCTGAGACAGGGCCATGTCCTGTTTCCTGAGCGTACCTCCAGTCTTAATGAGTGCCGTTACAGTAAACCGGACATGTGCTTAGGACTCGCACGCGTCTGGACCAGCAGGCCAGAACAGGAAACAGCAGAGGGGCTCGTCAGCCTCCCTGTTTTCCCAACTGCACTGGCTTTTTTGGGGAAGTTGACGGACAACTTGAATTTCCAAACCGCGGTCTCCAAGACCAGTGTGTAATTACCGGACAGGAAGCCGCTTTTACCCCCCTTTTTTCTCTCTTGCCTACTGGTGTAACCACAGTGCCCAGCCTTGGCTGCCTTGTGCACGTAAAACTGGATTTAAAAGGAGGTCAAATGACAGGATATGATAAGGGCTCGAGTGCCTGTGAGGGTTTTTTAATAAAATCCAAGTCAGATCTTTGAACTGTGTCTCAATTAGAATCTATCAATGATTCCCCAATGGCCCCTGGGTTCCTCTTTGGCTTCTGTGTAGTATTATGAAAAGCATGTGGGTAGGTCATATAACACTTCAGCTGTGTGGATGTAAACAATACTAGAGTTTTCAGGATCAGTGAAGCCCATTTCAACAGTGATAACCCACAGATCATGTATATTTGCGAACATCTTTACTATGAGTTTGTGGTTTGCTCACAGTTTGCCAATAGAATGTACATTTGCTAACCTGCTTACTAATAATGTTAATTTGCTAACATGACTGCTAATAACTTTATGTTTGCTAAGAGCTTGTACATTTGCTAACATATGCCACCCTACAATTATTGGCTAACGTTTACTTACTAACGTCAACTCACAGCTCCCTGTTTTGTTTGTTTTCCTTATCTAAAACTCCTGATTTATGTTTTGTTAGCAAAAAGCTCCATGAACTGAACTGGGTCAGATAGTCATGGTTAGAACATTCATTCATTCATTCATTCATTTATTTTCGTTTCAGCTTAGTCCCTTTATTAATCCGGGGTCGCCACAGCGGAATGAACCGCCAACTTATCCAGCACATGATTTATTCAGCGGATGCCCTTCCAGATGCAACCCATTTCTGGGAAACATCCATACACATTCACTACGGACAATTTAGCCAACCCAATTCACCTATAGCGCATGTCTTTGGACTGTGGGGGAAACCGAAACACCCGGAGGAAACCCACGTGAATGCAGGGAGAACATGCAAACTCCACACAGAAAGCCAACTGACCCAGCCGAGGCTCAAATCAGCGATTTGCTGTAAGGCGACAGCACTACCTACTGCGCCACTGCGTTGCTGGTTAGTACATACTTGCTAAAAATATTTCAGTATGTCAGTAAGTTTACAAACAATAAATAATATGCTAGCAAAAAAGATTGCATGAATATTAATAGTAGGCTATGTACAGTGCATCCAGAAAGCACTTCACTTTTTCCACATTTTTTTAATATTACAGCCGTATTCCAAAATGGATTAAATTCATTTATTTCCTCAAAATTCTACAGACAATTTCCCATAATGACAATGTGAAAAAAATTTTTTTTTTTGAAATTGTTGCAAATTTATAAAAAATAAAAAAGCTGAAAAATCATATGTACATAAGTATTCACAGCCTTTGCCGTAAAGCTCTAAATTGAGCTCAGGTACATTCTGTTTCCACTGATCATTCTTGAGATGTTTCAGCAGCTTAATTGGAGTTCACCTGTGGTAAATTCAGTTGATTGGACATGATTTGAAAAGGCATACACTTGTCTATATAAGGTCCCAGGGTTGACAGTGCGTGTCAAAGCACAAACCAAGCATGAAGACAAAGGGATTGTCTGTAGACTTCCGAGACAGGATTGTCTTGTGGCACAAGGCTGGGGAAAGTTACAGAAAAAGTTCTGCTGCTCTGAAAGTTCCTATGAGCACAGTGGCCTCCCTCATCTGTAAGTGGATGATGTTTGGAACCACCAGGACTCTTCCTAGAGCTGGCCGGCCATCTAAGCTGAGTGATCGGGTAAGAAGGGCCTTAGTCAAGGAGGTGATCAATAACCTGATGGTCACTCTGTCTGAGCTCCAGCGTTCTTCTGTGGAGAGAGGAGAACCTTACAGAAGGACAACCATCTGCGCAGCAATCCACCAATCAGGCCTGTATGGTATAGTGGCCAGACAGAAGCCACTCGCCACCTGGAATTTGCCAAAAGGCATCTGAAGGACTCTCAGGCCATAAGAAACAAAATTCTCTGGTCTGATGAGGCTAAAATTGAACTCTTTGGAGTGAATGCCAGGTGTTATGTTTGGAGAAAACCAGGCACCGCTTATCACCAGACTAATACCATCCCTACAGTGAAGCATGGTGGTGGCAGCATCATGCTGTGGGGATGTTTTTCAGCAGCAGGAACTGGAAGACTAGTCAGGAAAGAGGGAAAGATGAATGCAGCAATGTAAAGAGACATCCTGAATGAAAAGCTGCTTCAGAGTGCTCTTGACCTCAGACTAGGGCGATAGTTCATCTTTCAGCAGGACAATGGCCCAAAGCACTCTGCCAAAATATCAGTGGAGTGGCTTCACAACAACTCGGTGATTGTCCTTGAGTGACCCAGCCAGAGTCCAGACATAAATCCTATTCAACATCTCTGGAGAGATCTGAAAATGGCTGTAAAGAGGAATGGGCAAAAATTCCCAAAGACAGGTGTGCCAAGCTTGTGGCATCATATTCAAAAAGACTTGAGGCTGTAATTGCTGCCAAAGGTGCATCAACAAAGTATTGAGCAAAGGCTGAGAATACTTATGTACATGTGATTTTTTTATGTTTTTTATTTTCAATAAATTTGCAAAAATTTCAAAAAATCTTTTTTCACATTGTCTTTATGGGGTATTGTGTGTAGAATTTTGAGGAAATAAATGAATTTTATCCATTTTGTAACAAGGATGTAACATAAAAAAATTTGGAAAAAGTGAAGCACTATGAATACTTTCTGCATGCATTGTATGCAGCTACATGTTACATGACTTTCTTAGCATATTCACTTCCTAAGTTTTATTAATAGAACATGTACACTGTAAAAAAATGAATTTTAATTTTTATTTTAAAAAGTATGTGGTCATTATAAATAACGTAATATTTTCTTTAAAATGGATATTCTGGATTTATTATAAAATATTGAGAAGACTTTGCTAATAAAATCAAGAGACAAATGTAACTTATTTTTTTAAGGAAACCAGTGCAATTATAAGTTTATTTTAAGAAAATTGACTCAATTATGTGGATTTGATTGAGATGTTTGCATTTGAATCTCAACAACGGCTGTGATCAGGCAACATTTTTATGGAGCAGATCAACAGTGAACAGTGTCTTAAATAAGCTCTTTCAGGAAAGACACATGCTGTTCAAGCTTGTTCGGGAGCCTAGTTTGATCAGGCAACATTTAAGTGGAGTGGACAAACAACAGTGAACTTGTTGGTTAGCCTAAGCTAGTGTGTTAGCCATATAGCTATTCAATGGGGTTTATGCACAGCTAGTGTTTTTCCATTTCATAAGGTTCCTTTTACAGCATTGATGATGTAATGTAATTAACTGTGTTTATATATAATACTGTATATAAATACTAATATTTGTTTCCTTATTTTTTTCTGATTAATGAAGAAAATGTTTACAGTACTTTCCCACTAAAGAGGAGCAGTTTATGGGTGCCATACAGCAGGTATTTTTTATCATGTTATTTGTGTATTATAATTATTAGGCAATATTACTAATTTCTACACTTTTGTTGCATCAGACCTCACATTAAATCAGGAACGAGATGAGAGATGTCACCCTCTGTTGCTGGTGTATTTGTATAAAAAAGAGGAAGAGCTCATCCAGGAGTGCAATGGAAGTGTCAGAAAACTGCCTTTTAAATTTTTGTATTTGTACAAAAAACAAAAATATAACACAAACACTACATTGTTGAACGCACTATTCCTTGTAAATATGGTTTGTTTTTATAAACTTATTTCTTTGTTCACTAGTATACATTTTGAAAACAGCCTGTCCATAATTAGTCAAAATACTTGTGTACTTGTGTTTTAGTGTAAGTCAGCAATGTCTACTCATTTTGGAGAATTACTGTTCACAGAGATACAAAGAAATGGTTTATTTCCTTAATGTGTTTTTCTTTAATGTGTTTTAGTAAACCTTAAACATTTGAAATTTACAATTGCATAATTTCATAATAATAAACGTAATGTTTATTTTACAGTGTGGGAATGCAGACAATTGCTGTTTGCCAGAGGGATGACCAACCATGAGGACTTCTGCATACAGAGTTTACACTGGTTTTATATGTTGTGCCATACACAACAGATTGAGTCTAAAATGTGACTATTCCTACAAAAGAAAGTTGACAGAATTTTTTTTTCCATGACATGGATAAAGGACTTTTTTCAGAGCTTAACATTGCTGCAAATTTTAAATAGATTTGTTTAACAAATTGTATGTACCGTTTTGTTATCAGTGGAAAATGATATTTGGCAAAAATGCATTTTGTATGTATTTCATTCTAAATTATATATTTTACATTTTATAAATGAGTAATTTTCATAAATAAATTTGAGTAAATGGTAGTTTATTTGCTTAAAGGGCACCTATGGTGAAAAATCTACTTTTCAAGCTGTTTGGACAGAAATGTGTGTAAGTATAGTGTATAAACTCTCATATTGGGGTGAAATAAACACACCCAATCCTTTTTTTTTTTTTTAATTTAACAACATAAAAACGGTGGACCAATTGGAGCGGTTTTCAGATCGACCGCAACTTTATGTAGGAGAGCGGTCCCCTACCAATATTGATTGACAGCTGCATGCATTAACATGTCCGGTAGTCACGTGTATAATCATATCAACAAGAGAGGACGAGCGCAAAGCAACCGGGAATAAAAGGTCTGTTCAGTTTGCTAGGTTCATCAATCATCATCAAATGTGATCAAGAGTGAGTTTTACAAGTTTATAATGTTTTAAAACAGAGCATGTGTGTAATTAATTACAGCGATTTACTTCAGATTCACTTCATCAGCACAGCCACATGTCAGAACAATTCTAAAAGAAGACTCTTCAATCGCGGTTTGTGGACGTTAAATCGGGTTTATTTTGTACATTAACATAACAGATATCCATACAGCAGTGTATATTACCAGTATCATGTCACATTTGCGAGCAAAAACGAGTGCAAAGCTTAACGTGCTGTCTCTCTCTCTCTGTGTGTCTGCGTGTCTGAGCTATGTGTGTGTGTATATGTCTGCGCTACGTGTGTGTGTGTGTGTATGTCTGCGCTACGTGTGTGTGTGTGTGTGTGTATGTGTCTGCGCTATGTGTTTGTGTCCTTGCTGTGTGTGTGCATGAACTTTGTAATGACATTGTGTGTGACTCATTGTTGCAAATCCACAAAAACGGTGGGCGGGGAGGACTAGCCTTAAAGGGCCAGTACAAAAAAAAACAGCAAAAACTTTTTTCCAGCTATAATACAGACACTTCAAACAGCTATAATAAATAATCTGATGGGTGTTTTGAGCTGAAACTTTACAGACACATTCTGGGGACACAAAAGACTTATATTAAATGTGAAAAAAGGGGTAACCTATGTGCCCTATAAATCATAAAAGCACATTCCACTAATAATATTAAATTCATCCTCTTTCACTCAAAAAACCTAGTCATTTTCACATGAATCTTTCAAGTGGTTTTTGCAAAAAAAATAATAATAATAATAAATATGAGTAAATGGTGGTGGATTTGCTTAAATTATGAAAGCACACAATTCCACTAATAATATTAAAATCCTTATCTAACACTCAAAAAACTTAGTAAGTTTCACATGATTCATTCAAGTGTTTTTTGCAAAAAAAAAATCAAGTTTTCAAATTACTTAAAAATAATACGTGCAATAGTGTTACCAATATTTTTTTAAAGTAAATAGCACATTTTTTACAGTGTATATGTTTGCAAAAATGAATGCTCAAAACATGTACAGAATTTTGGTTAATCTTCTATGATATTTAACATTAGACATATTTACAGTAGGAGGCTGTAAAAATAAAGAGGTCTTAACTTGCTATGTATGATATCAGGGTGTATGTTTGCTAACATGTTGCTAATAATGACTGTTTACTAACATGAATGTAAAAGGACGTAAGTTTGCTAAAAGCTAACATCTGTGCGAAGACCATATATTGTGGCTAATATGTATGTTTACTAACAACATCTAGCAGGCTGTGTGTGCTAACATGAATTCTAACATTTAGGTTTGCCAGCATAAAAATTTTATATGGTTTATTTATAAATTTTAAGAATATGCATTGTTAACTTGGATGCAAAAAGCATGCATGTTTGATAAAATGAAAAGCAAGTATAACTTAATTCTGAGTAACTATGCCTTTAAACTTATTAAAGCACTTAATACACAGAAAATTTTATATGGCCTTGCTGATCATTTTGGGCAGCACGGTGGCACAATCGCCTCACAGCAAGAAGGTCGCTTGTTCGAGCCCCGGCTGGGTCAGTTGGCATTTCTGTGTGGAGTTTGCATGTTCTCCCCATGTTTGAGTGGGTTTCCACCACAAGTCCAAAACATGTGGTATAGGTGAATTGGGTAAGCTAAATTTTTGGTAGTGTATGTATGTGAATGAATGTGTATTAATGTTTCCCAGTGATGGATTGCAGCTGGAAGGGCATCCGCTGTGTAAAAACACATGCTGGATAAGTTGGTGATTCAATCGGCTGTTTCGAACCGAGATTAGTAAAGGGACTAAGACGAAAATGAATGAATGAATGAGCTGCTCATTTTAGCATGTGTATTCTGGATTAATGTCTTGACCTTTTCTAGTTATATAAGGCAACTGATTAGAGCTGTAAAGCAAGGCGCTGCTAGTTTAATGTAGCATAGGAGAGGAGCCTCGGGTTTCAAAGAGGTCAGATAAGCTTGTCGAATGAGGTGCATGTAAGGTTTGGTTTGATCCTCAAACATCACTTCAAATATCAAAGCTACTGCCCACCCCTGCAATTTGGAGTTAGAAGCCAAGACCACATGCAATTTAATTTACAGCTTTCTATTAGATCCTGTTAGATCCCATTATTCTCAAGGTTTTCTACCTGCATCTCTGTGTCACAAAAGTTATCAATTACACCAGTCAAGATTCAACATGAATAGATTCACAATACATCATATAAAGGTATACAGTACCTAAACAGTAATGAACGAAGTACACGACTTGACAAAAGTTGTAGGAGCAGCAGATAATAACTTGATTTCTAAGTGATCAGTTGAAAAAGTGGTAAAAGGTAGATTTTTCAGATGAATCATCTGTTGAACTGCATCCCAGTCTTCACAAATACTGCAGAAGATCTACAGTATTGGAACCCGCATAGACCCAAGATTCTCAGAGAATTAGTCAAGTTTGGTGAAGAAAAAATCATGGTTTGGGGTTACATTTAGTATGGAGGCATGCAAGAGATCTGCAGAGTGGATGACAACATCAACAGCCTGAGGTATCAAGACATTTGTGCTGCCCATTACATTACAGACCACAGGAGAGGTCAAATTCTTCATCAGGATAGCGCTCCTTCTCATACTTCAGCCTCCACATCAAAGTTCCTAAAAGCAAAGAAGGTCAAGGAGCTCCAGACATGAATTTTATTGAGCATGTCTGGGTAAGATGAAGGAGGCACTGAAGATGAATCTATATAATCTTGATGAACTCTGGGAGTCTCGCAAGAACACTTTCTTTGCCATTCCAGATGACTTTCTTAATAAGTGATTTGAGTCATTGCAGAGATGTATTGATGCAGTCCTCCAAGCTCATGGGAGTCATACACAATATTAATTCTTTTTTCACTGCACCATGACTTTATATTCTGTACTGGACATTATTTCTGTTAAGTGACAAGACTTTTGTCTAAGCAAAGTCAGACCTTACTGTCCTAATTAAATAATTAAAAACCAAGACATGTTTATATTTTATTTTGGTAAAATATGTGTATTCTAGAGGCCTTTGCCTTTCATATAAGCCAAGTATTCAAGTTCCTAAAACTTGAATAGGCAACAAGACTTTTGTCAGGTAGTGTACATACATTTAGCAGTAAAAGTAAAGATGTCCTAATAATATACTACCTAATAAAAGTAGGTCCTTCTGTTCAATTTGACTCGTGTTAGACTATCAAAGTAATTGATTTATTCATTCATTTTCTTTTCAGCTTAGTCCCATTATTAATCCGGGGTTGCCACAGTGGAATGAGCCGCCAACTTATCCAGCATATGTTTTATGCAGCGGATGCCCTTCCAGCTGAAACTCATCACTGGGAAACATCCATACACACACATACACTACGGACAATTTTAGCTTAACCAATTCACCCACAGTTGAAATCAGAATTATTAGCCCTCCTTTGATTTTCTTTTTATTTTTTTTTTATATTTCCTAAATGATGTTTAACAGAGCAAGGAACTTTTCACCGTATGTCTGATAATATTTTTACTTGTGGAGAAAGTCTTATTTATTCTATTTCGGCTAGAATAAAAGCAGTTCTTAATTTTTAAAAAAATCCATTTTAAGGTCAATATTATTAGCCCCTTTAAGCTATATTTTTTTTAATAGTCTACAGAACAAACCATTGTTATACAATAACTTGCCTAATTACCCTAACCTGCCTAGTTAAGCTACTTAACATAGTTAAGCCTTTAAATGTCACTTTAAGCTGCATAGAAGTGTCTTGAAAAATATCTAGTCTAATATTATTTACTGTCATCATGACAAAGATAAAATGAATCAGTTATTAGAAATGACTTATTAAAACTATTATGTTTAGAAATATGTTGAAAAAATCTTCTCTCCGTTAAACAGAAATTGGGGAAAAAATAAACAGGGACACTAATAATTCAGGAAGACTAATAACTCTGACTTCAACTGTATACCACATGTCTTTGACTTGTGGGGGAAACCGGAGCACCCGAAGGAAACCCACGCGAACACGAAGAGAACATGCAAACTCCCCACAGAAATGCCAACTGACCCAGCCAAGGCTTGAACCAGTGTCCTTGCTGTGAGGTGGTTGTGCTACCCAATGCGCCACCTCGTCAGCCTTTTACAAATTTTCATTTACAAAAAAAATCCTAAATCTTTCATTATTACTGTGATGTTTTTGACTCAATTTGAATCAGTTTGCAAATTAATTTACTGGAGACTCGTTCTTAAAGCACAATTTGTGAGTTTATTCAGTGTTATTCAATTTCCAATGGCCTATATGCACAATGTTTTTCGGGAAATGATAAACTTCCGGTAAAAGCTTAATGTGTTTCAATTTCATAAGGTTCCCATAATATGACAGCATCAACATTGTAATGTAATTAAAATACATTCAGTTAAATAGACTTAAGCATTCATTTAGTTGTTCAAGAATAATACAAGATGATAAGCCGTTTAACTACTTGCGCCATCAGGATCAGCAGGCTAGCTCAGAAACTCCATTGAAAATACTGGGTTAAAATAAACTGTCATATTTTAAAGACATAGCACGGGAAAATGGGATTTAATTCAGTGCTTCTTGGCCGATCTGAGACACACTTTATATTGTATATCTATCAGGCAGTGAAGATCACTGATTTTTAAAGAAATCAGACCTTAAGCGTCACAGTTTTATTAAGGAAAGACAGTTCACTGGAAGCCCTGAGACTAGCTGGCTGAAATAAAAAGTCTGCATATACCCCATTCACAAATTAATTGTTCAGCATGATTTCTGAACAGGTTAACCAACAAGCTCAACTCCCTAGTTACTGTCCAGCACTGTCATTAATAGAAAATAAAAATATAAAAATCTATACAATTGAGGGGAAGTACAAATAATAATCGTACAGCAAATTGTTTTCTTGTAAGCGCTACCAGCATTAGCATAAACTGAGATCTGAGATCATGTGAAGCATACCCCCATTTGGCAGGCCGATGGGTGAGGGCCAGCTTTCACATACGGAGCCCAGCGAGTAGACCCAGCATGGGGGTAATTAAAACAAACTGCCAGTGCTTTCTTAGCCTGAGCCAAACAAACGGCGTTGACTCTGGAGCTCTGGAGCATGTTTTCAGCAGCGAGAACTACAACCTGAGATGACAGTTGGGCTGGTGATCGTGAGGACATGGCAGACTGTCAGATCCGCATGAGACAAACCACAGTCTGTTTGCTTAAATGCTCAGACAGAAGCTGTGTCTTCACCTTAAGAAGTGTTTGCTCAGGCCTTTGGTTCAACATTAGTCATTTTTTTTCTCACAGCCTGCAAGAAAAGCCATTGACTGTGTTTAAGGGGGGAGGCTGAACTCTTCCAGAAACCCCCCTCAACCTGTTCACCACCTATAGCTTCATCTGGCTGGCTGGCAGTGTGACAGCGTGGCTGGCATTGGTAACTGTCTGGGACAGTTTTGTTTAGGTTAGCTGGAGATGCTAACAGATTGTATCAGATTATTCAGTGTGACAGCAAAATAGTATACTAGAATGCTTCCGCAACATGAAATAACATGCTGAAAGGCTGAAATTGGCTTACAATGGGCACCATGCAGCTTCCAGATCTATTATCGATTTTGAAGATAATCATTTTAAAGATTTTAAAGACAGATGACACTTTAAGGCCCCGTTTACACTAATAGGTTTTAGTTTTAAAATGGCGTTTTAGAGTGAAAATGATCCGCGTCCACACTGGCATTTCACCAATCATTTCTGAACAGCTCAGGTAAGCAGTCAGCGGTCAGATGGCAAGTGAGAAAAGAAACGTCATACTGCCCTGTAGCGTTCGTTTTAAAGATGAAATGCAGCTATACGTATGTCTTGCTACATAATTCACGATCTCCAGAAATGTATAGGGCTACAGTTTCAGAAGTTATTACATTAAAAAATTTTATAACAGTCAAAATGGCAGCCACAGCAGCTTTTTTTGGCATGTATTTGTATTCATTTTTGTGACTTTGGTTTATCCAGTTGGTTTAAAACTAATAAAAAAAAATTTTAATGTAAAAAAATGACTATTACTTTCTAAAATGCACTTGCACTGTATTTTTATTTTTTTTTTTGTAAATTTTAGTTTGAGATATATTTTATACATTAGAAATATTACGTCATTTAGTCTAGAAACACACACACAGCTTTCTCATATACAGAAACCCTCCTGAGCCTGAAGCGAGACATGAGCAGATAGCAGGAGGCTAACGGTCTCAGTCCTTCCACACTGTCCCTCATTGTTCAGGCTCTGAGAGGCCATTAGGCTCCACAGAGAGCCGTCAGAGAGGCTCTTTCTGTGTGGATGGAGGGGTGCGTTGTGGAGGATAGCTCTGAGAAGGGCAGCAGTGTCCTGGGCAGCAGGCCTCGGCTTTGATGGGGCCAAGTCAGGCTTTGGCTGCATTCCTTGCATGTCTCCCTGGTTTCCCTCCACCACATTACTACCTCCAGTTTAAACAAACAAGCTGCTCTCGAAGGCCCAAACCCTGCTCTAAAATATAGGCCTTCCATTTTTAAAAGCAGGAACACATATTCTTTGTTTTTGTGCCCACAAACAAAGTTGTTCCACATGTCCTTGTTTCTCAGCTCTTGTCACACTCTTGTATGGAGATATTCTCCTCAGATGATGCTTGTGAAAAAAGACACATTGTGTAAATATGGTGTGACCACAAAATTCGAGACCACTGTAATTCCATGTTCATTAAAAAAGTTTACTAGATCTTTTTTCCCCATGTTGAAAAAAAATTCCTTAACATTTCCTAGCACTTGGGTTATTATGCTAAGATGGTGTGGCAAATTTCATTTAAAAAAAAGAAACTGAAATGTTTTTATTGGCCATCTGGAAAAAATGACTGTATTCACAACTTTGAAAAACAAACTAATTTCTCATGGAGTGCTAAAACTGAAACATTTTTGGTTTGCCGTCCTCCAAACAATGGTAACCGCAATGACTTTGCTTGAACTATCAAGTAATAAAAGAGACAACACGAGAAGAATATATTTACCAATAATGTTTGAAAGAAGAAAACCAGACATAAAGGCAACACTTGTAATAATATTAATGTTTCTACGGTTAAAATATTGGGCATTTTTCTCAAACTTCCATGAGGCAGTCTAGTTTGTGCCTTTTTTGGTTCATTGACTATGTTCACCTATGTCTTGTTTGGTTCCTCATCATCTTGCCTAGTATTTGTATGTCTACAATTTCCTTACCTCATTTTTCAGTTGTGACTTTGCTGTTGTGCTTAGCCGTTAGATTTTTTCCCTTGCACAGTTTTAGTGTTTTAATATTAGTTAACTAGTTAAACTACAACATCAAAGTTTCCTCCAGGTGCTCCGGTTTCCCCCACAGTCCAAACACATGCACTATAGGTGAATTGAGTAAGTTAAATTGTCCGTAGCGTATGTGTGTGAATGAGAGTGAATGGGTGTTTCCCAGTGATGGGTTGCAGCTGGAAGGGCGTCCGCTGCATAAAACATTTGCTGGATAAGTTGGCAGTTCATTCCACTATGCCAACCCCGGATTAATAAAGGGACTAAGCCGAAAAGAAAATGAATGAATGAACAGCATCGCCTACATTTCTCTACTGATATCATAAAACTAAGGCCCGAGGCAGTTTTGCACAAAGGGGCAAAGAGTGTGGTTAAATACCCTCTACAGATCCTGAAAGGGGAGTCAAGAGGGGGGGAAGCCAATGAACCATCCCTGTTTTTAGTGGAGACAATGACCTGAAACAAACCTTATGAGTGACATGATGAATAGTGTCATCGTGACCAGTAGTGTCAATCTCAAAGGCAAAGGTTGTGAGAATGGTAAGATTGACATTGCCCCTTTGTACAGGCCAAGAACATGGTCTTCCCACCATAGTCTAAACCTTGACCATCAGAATATGCAGGCTGCGAAATGATTTAGAACATCAAAGGGATTGGGTAAATGAATTGCTTTAAAGTAATTAACATGTTAAACATTTTATATTTGACACTTTGTAATCTGGATTATAATTGCATGAGCACTTGGCTTGAGCACTAGACAGTGCATGACTATAAAACAAGCTACTATACAAGTCCATTTGACAACAGAGATTTTGGCAAAAACACAGCTTACTGTCTTTGTTATCTGGCACCTAAACTCTGGAACAGCTTTCCAAGCACAGTTCAGGAAGCAGACACACTCTGTCAGTTTAAAATTAGATTAAAGACACATCTCCTTGCATTAGCATACACATAAAACACAAATGCTTTATAAATCCAAATCCTCTAAAGGATTGTTAGTCTGCATTATTTTGGGCAACCGGAGCAAGGAACACTTCCCAAAAGACATTATAATTTGAACGGCATCTGTGCTTATGTTCGTTTTTTTATTTAATTATTCCTGAGGTTTCCATAATCCTGGACCAGGCCATAGCCTGAGCAGCTGTTGTGGTGGTCACGGAGGAGTGGAGAGCTTGAGACTGATTCTTGTAAGACCCCAGTGACAGACGAGTCCTCGCATTGATCCTAAAGGGCCAGCCTGTACACTAGCCGGTGTCCTCTCCCACCTGTAGCTTCTCCACGATGGACGTCCAGCATTCTCCAGTCTCCGTTGCCTAGACTGCAGCTCTGCACAAAACGTTTAGCCATAGGAGAAATGGTCGTGCCCAACTGAGCCTGGTTTCTCTCTGGGTTTTTTATCCTTTACTTTCGCCAATTGGGGAAGTTTGTTCCTCGCCGCTGTCACCACTGGCTTGCATGGTTTGGGACTTGTGAAACTGCGTATCGATGTATCAAGTTTCTCTTCAGTGTTTGAATTTTCAGCAGTGAATATTAAACCACACTGAACTGAACTAAACTGAACTTCAACTCTGAAATCTGGGCTGACACTGTTTCAGTAAACAAAATGATTTTTTATTATTACACTTGTTTGTAGAGCAAGTAGTTTGACTGTTTTACACCATTTTTTAAAGATTTATTTTTGGCCTTTATTAAGTGGATAGGACAGTATTTCAGACAGGAAGTGAAGAGGGGGTAGGGATGGGAAATGTCCTTGAGCTGGAATTCGAACTCGGGACACCCTGAAGTGCTACCACACCATTTGTCAGCATGCATACCACTAGGCTATTGCGCCAATCTGCCTTAATTTTTTTTAGTTGAATCAAATGAACTTTTCTAGTCATCTCAGCTTACATCAATCACACTGACTAAACATATTAAATTAAACTTTGTCTAACTTTAACAATGCAGTTGAGACTTGATCAATTTATAAATTAAGGTAAATTAGTTGTCATGACTTTTGTCATATAGTTTTTAGTGTAAAGTCTACCCCACAGGAAAATTTATTAAATTAATCAGAAGTCCAAAAACAATTGCAGAAAATATCTTACTTCCATATTGCAGAATAAGGGGATGTCTGGGGGCGTCATGGTGGCGCAGTGGGTGGCACAATCACCTCACAACAAGGTTGTTGGTTCGAGCCTCGACTGGGTCAGTTGGCATTTCCGTGTGGAGTTTGCATATTCTCCCTCTGTTCGCATGGATTTTCCAGTTTCCCCCACAGTCCAAAGACATGCAGTACAGGTAAATTGAATAAGCTAAATTGCCCGTAGTGTATGTGTGCAAATACAAGAGTGTATGGGTGTTTCCCAGAGTTGGGTTGCGGCTGGAAGGGCATCCACTGCGTAAAACATATGCTGGATAAGTTGGTGGTTCATTCCGTTTTTGCGACCCCTGATTAATAAAAGGACTAAGCCGAAACGAAAATAAATGAATGAAGGTGATATGTCTGTGTCGTGTGTCATTTTACCACATTCTCACCCTGTTATTTACTTGTTTATTTAATTTTTTTGGCCTTTGTTTTTGTCTTACCTGCTTTCTGGAACTGTTCTTCACCAGACTCAAACCCCATCGTCGCAGTCAACTCAGCTCCATGCCTCAAGTCCAACAACATACGCGCCGAGCAACTGGACAAACTGGTAACAGTGGAAAAGCCGTCCATACAGAGGTAAGCGGTCAGCTGGTGAGCAAAAAAAGGAACAGCGTCATACAACAGCACCCCGTAGTGTTCGTTTTAAAAATGAAATGCAGCCATACGTACCTCTGGCTACATATTAAGAAATACATATATAGAGCTACATTTTCAGAATGAGTCTATGTTGCAACGAATTCCTTTCTGAGTGTCCTGCACACCCCATTAATGTAATGTTAGTCTTAAAGTAGTAAAGCCGACCAACCCTCGCATTTTTGCTGGGATTCTGCCATCTTTTACAGTTCTATTCTGCTATCATCAGTGTTGGGAGTAATGCGTTACAAAAGTAATGTATTACAGTAATGTATTACATTTTCCTGTAACGCAGTAGTGTAAGGCATTACTTATACATTTTCAGTAATATTTTACTCGGTACATGTTCAGTAACGCGTGCGTTACAACAAACTTTTCGCCCGCAAGACATTACCAAATAAAAAATACCGCAAGTAAGTTCTATTTTCTGTTCGTGGTTAGTGAATATATGCGCGTGTTGTCATTAATATGCCTCTGGCTATTGGAACTTTTTTACTTTGAACGCGGAATGATTTCAGCCTCTGAGCTCGAGGTCCGAGGCTATTGGCTCAGCCCGGTTCACAGTAAGGTCAAGCCCTGACGTGCAGCAGAAGAGCGACAAAATAGATGAGCAGAAGACAGTACATTCGCGAGATGGACGTATGTGCATATGGCGTTATTTCACTGACAACAGTCGTAAGCGCAGTTTTACAAGAGCGCATTCATGTAATTCTCTGTTCGTGGACAACTCGACCGCAATTTTTTTTTCGCAGTCGCATGCACTCAAAACACGGCTGCTCACGTGCGAATGATCTGCTCTGGCTCCGTCAGATGATGCAGACTTACATTTTGTGCCTCATGTTTCCTCTTCTTTTCGTGCTTTTGCTCTCCAGAGATCCTCCTGTTCAATTGGTTATCCCAAGAATGTTGATATGGTTTATATATTGCTACAGTATTTATTAGCAATACACGAAACACTAAGGTTATGATAAATTCTATAATAAATACTTGTGTTTTTGAGTGTTAGATATACTGCCTATGTTTTAGGCTAGTATTATTTACAATTTGTTAATGAATGCTTTAGCATACTGTAGTATTAAGAATAGTGAACTGATAAAATGAAATACAAAGTGTAGTTTTACTACAGTAAAGTGTGGTGAATTGTAGTATAGTATACCCTATATTGTAAAAAAAAATACAGCACTGGGTAATTTGTTTATATTACGCTTGTGTTACCATAGCAACTAGTATTAGCACAACTGATTAATTGAAGTACTTTACTGTAGAACTGTTCAAAACACTGTACATGACAGGGAAAATGTCCTCCACAATCTCATCAGCAATGTGGAACACAACAGAGACGTGTTCAATTTATTTTAGTTGCCATGATAAAATGGGATTGATAGTGAGATTTATTTGAGGAGTGAATAGTTCAGTAGGCTATAATACCTCATCAAGTTTTCCCCTATTTTTATCGGTTACATTTCTGCTTGCATTCGTTATATTTTTGTTTAACTGTTGTTTTATTTGATTAGTATGGTGCACCTTTTGGATGTTTAATAAATGTTTTTTAAAAATGTATTCTTTGCATTCAACTTATTTTCTCTGTGTCTTAAGTGTTTGAAATTGGAAATATTTCATCATATAACAAACAACAAAAAAGGTTATAGTCAATTAGATTAAAAAATTTATATGTAAGTCTATTTTAGTATTTTGGTTATTGTTAATAAATAGTGTACAAATATAAATTATATCAAAAAGCATGAAAGGAAGAGGGAACACATGACACAAATTGTGAGTCTGCATATAATCTCACTGAGCGAGTAGTGTACTGTGAGCGCACAAGAAATTTTGTGCGTGAGCAGTGCATATTTGAGAGAGCATGAGAAAATTTGCACGCGAGCAGCGTATATTTGAGAGCTCACAAGCAGTTTTGTCCACAAAGGAAATCGGTGCACAAGCATTATATTGAGAAAGCTATGTTCATCATGCTCACTTTGTGCATGACAGTTTTGTGTTGTGAACCTGAATTTAAAGTGAATAGAATAATGGCAAGATTAAGAAAAAATGCATCTGGTCATGGCATTGGAGTTTACATATAGGCCTGTTGTGTCTAATATGAAAATAGCCAAGCTATTCACAGATATTGCCAGATAATCACTTTACCTTTACCATACTTTCAACAGACTTTGATAATTTGTGATTCTGGCTCTTATCCTTTCTTGCATTGTCTTGAGCCTTCACGTTGCCAAATATATACTATATTGTTAGTAGCCTGGATAGGTCACCGTCATTCTGCTACATCATATCGCTTTCTACTGGATGTAAAATGCTCTGCAGTACATTTAGTCGTTTTAGAATGTTAAGTTCTAATTCTGTAGTTATTTTGGTGAAAGTAACTAAAAAGTAATATAAGAGTAATGTAACATATTACAATTTTGAGACAGTAATATTGTAAGGTAAGGGATTACTTTTAAATCACAGTAATAAGTAATCTGTAATGTATTACAGTTTGGAAGTAACTTGCACAACACTGGCTATCATCCAGTAAAGGTATTTTCCCATATTTCTCCCGCATTTTTTAGTCTTTCTCTGAAGGATGGTGATAAACCATAAAGAGACGATCCTCCCTATATGCAACCCATACCGCCAAACCACCAGGGGCCGAACCTTGCTCTTAAATGTGAGTCTGTTCTGTGGTTTCGCTTTATTTAGGCATTAAAACACTTTGAATTTGAACTTTGAACACTTTGATTGCCTTTCCTTTTCATTAGAGGTACCGTCACTCCTCCTATGCAGTCCTCAAAACAGTCATGTAGCAGTGCGTGACTGTCAGCTGACACACTCCATAGTGATAAATAGACGCTGTTTCCCAAACAGATTCTGTACACGTGATTTGAAGCGGAGTGAAAGTCTGGGTTTTGGGTGGGTGTTTGAACAGACATATACACATACTTAATAATAACAGCAACATCTAAGCATGTCGATCTTGGTGGGGTTTTTTTTCAAACACGTTAAGATGTGTGTTCAAACGTTGGATGTGTATATATTTTTTTATCTTTAATCTTTAATCAGAATGTGTAAGCTATACAGTAAAGAAACTATGATTTTAATAAACTGAACTATTTGCAAATTTATTTGCTGCTAATGTATACTATTTATTTTTTGTTTTGTAAATAATAACAATAATAAATAAAACATATTACTGATCATTTAACTGTTTATTTACAATTAATAGATCTGTTTGAGATTTTTATTTTTTTAATTGTTTGAAGAAAGCTGAAAACCTGTAACCATTGACTTCCATAGTATGTATTTTACTATGGAAGTCAGTGATTACCAGTTTTCCGGTTTCTTCAAAAGATATTTTGTGTTCAACAGAACTCATAAAGTAGTAGCTTAGTTTAGTAAGCAAGTATTTTGGCCTGAACTATCCCTTTAAATTTATATGCGACACAATTATAATAGAACTATGTCTTATTATACACCTGTCATTTTATCTCAGTCTTCCTTAATACACACAAAGTGCTAATTTGCATGTGAAAGGTGGCATTTTAAGTTAAACAAATAAAGACATTTACATAAAGCTAGGCTAATAAAATCTTGCTTTGTTTCTGAGGCCTCTTTTCCCTTTGTTTCTGTCGAACATTCTTTCCACCTCCTGTCGGCCAGCTTCCGCTCATAGCCTTAAGGAACATCTATATTGTCTCTCTGTCTCAATCATGCACACAGTCTCTTTGTCTCTCTGTCCATCAGGTTCAATTCTGTAGTGAGTGGTACTGACATCTCTGTCTCTCTCTCTCTCTCTCAAAAAAAAAAAAAAAAAACACACACACGCACTCACACTCACAGGTCCTGTCACACTCTAGTGATTCCAAGGAACTGGTTGCAATAAAACTGTCTAAGAGCTCACATATTAATCACTTGTCTTATTTGGGCTTGCTGATTCCTACATCAGTGTAATGAAAAATCAACAATCAGAAATGTATTACATCAGGTAGAATCCAAATAATAAAGATTGAAAAAAACTATTGCTCCTTTTTTATTTTCTAACTCTCATTATTAATATTGTTAAACAGCAAAATCCTCAGACTAAAATTTATTCAGTTTAGATAGTATTTGGTCCCTCTCTAAGTTGAGTTAAAGTTACTCAACAGCAGGGTTAAAGGTGCAGTATGTAAGTTTTTGACTCTTCTAAAGCATAAAAACTCCATAATATGTTTGCAGATATTTAAGAAACATGCCAAGTGAACATTCTTGTTCATCTGAAAAACAATGCTGAAGTCAGATAGTCTGCTTTGCAAATGTGTGTACCGTGCGTTTATGTTCTTTTAACCTGTCCAATGCAACTTTATTTTATTTCTGTCAGATGTCCACAAATGTCAATATGGGATTTATTGATAATTAATTATTTTAGCTAATTACATTTTACAAAAAACAAAACAAAAGACAATGTTTTTTCCCGATTTTAAATTTTTTTTGCCTACTATGACAAGAAAAAAGAGAAATAGGATCAGATTGATTGATACTATATTACAGTAAATAAGTTTAACTTTGCATTTGTTTAAATTATGGTTTATTATATCAGAGAGACATTTCAGTGTTTTTCAAGACAATGGACTTCAGCTGTGGTTTTATAATTATTTTAAACACACTGACTCTGAGCATCTGAATCACTTCACAAATACATACATCAATAATCAGTATATGCATCTCAACAGTGGTTAGAGTTTTTTTTATTTTATTTTGTGAATCATATAACATTCATCCATTGTTCCCAGCATGCACTGCAGCAAAAAAAAAAAAAAACTCACCATGGTTGAGAAGCATACGCTGAATCTTTATGTCTGTGTGTTTTAGATGTTCAATGTGTTTTTTAATAACACGATAAAAGTATTGCTGAGTTCCATTTTTACATGCACAGTGTTACTATTGTTATAAAGCATTATTTAAACTTCATTCATTCATTCAATTATTTTCGTCTTAGTCCCTTTATTAACCCGGGGTCGCCACAGCGGAATGAACCGCCAACTTATATAGCACATATTTACGCAGCGGCTGCCCTACCTATCTCTGGGAAACATCCATGCACACTCATTTACACTCATACACTATCGACAATTTAGCTTACCCAATTCACCTGTACCGCATGTCTTTGGACTGTGGGGGAAACCGAAGCACCTGGAGGAAACCCACGCAAACGCAGGGAGTCCATGCAAACTCCGAGGCTCAAACCAGCGACCTTCTTGCTGTGAGGCCACAGCACTACCTACTGCGCCACTGCGTCTCCCTATTATTCAAACTTAATAGAACAAAATGAATTTTACTGAAGTGACCAGTGACTAAATCACCACAGAATCAATTAGCCTAAGCACAATTGCTCTCTTTATGCAGTTTTTGCTACAACACACTATTTGGCAAACAAAGACAAATTAACATTAGAAATGGAGTCAAAGAGCTAAGCACAGCAACCTAGTTGTAGTTAAACAACTGGGTTGTGTCTTACTAATATCACTATATGGAATTTTGTAGGCACCTCATACGACGTGGTTGGGCAGTGAGTGGCACGTTCGCCAGAAGGTCGCTGCTTCGAGCCTCGATTGGGTCAGTTGGCATTGTCTGTGTGGAGTTTGCATGTTCTCCCCGTGTTTGCCATGGTTTCCTCCGGTTGCTCCGGTTTCCCCCGCATGTCCAAAGACATGAGGTACAGATGAATTGGGTAGGCTAAATTGTCCATAGTGTGTGTGTGTGTGTGTGTGTGTGTGTGTGTGTGTGTGTGTGTGTGTGCGTGTGTGTGTGAGTGAATGAGTGTGTATGGGTGTTTCCCAGTGATGGGTTGCAGCTGGAAGGGCATCCGCTGTGTAAATCATCCGTCTTTCGGATGATACGTTAAAACGAGGTCCTGACTCTCTGTGGTTGTTGAAAATCCCAGGATGTGCTTCGAAAAAGAGTAGGGGTTTCACCCTGGCATCCTGGCCAAATTTGCCCACTGGCCTCTGTCCATCATGGCCTCCTAACCATCCCCATATCATAATTGGCTTCATCACTCTGTCTTGTATCCATCAATCAGCTGGTGTGTGGTGTGCGATCTGGTGCAAAATGGCTGCCGTCGCATCATCCAGGTGGATGCTGCACATTGGTGGTGGATGAGGAGATTCCCCCCTATGTGTAAAGTGCTTTGAGGGGCCAGAAAAGCACTATATAAATGTAAGGAATTATTATTATTATTAAATCATGTGCTGGATAAGTTGGCGGTTCATTCCGCTGTGGCGACCTCAGATTAATCAAGTGACTAAGCCGAAAAGAAAATTAAGGAATGAATTAATTAATTAATAGTGCCTCATAGTAGAAAATGAAAACATAAACATACTGTGAATTTTGTTAACTGAAATAACTATAATTGAATTCTGCTAACCAAAGTGATCACTGATCAGTTCTTTGTCAGAATTCCTGAATCACAAGGTGATTATTGACAAATCATAATGAACAACATGGGTTTTACACAAATGAGTAGAGTTTACCCAGGACGACTTAGCAAACGAAATGAAATCTAAAGCTGAACCCCATAAACGGTGGGAAGGAAGAGGCTCTCACCAGCATCAGATCGTGACCCGCACCAGCGAGGAGCCCTAAACCCTCTACTGTCTCATCAACAGCTATATGACAGGCCTCATCCCACAGAACCACGATTCAGATTGACATCTCAATGAGGGGGCCGGTGCCAGTCTTTTACAAACGCCATTTCACGGCTGTGCTCTTTGTCCTGTCCCCCCACTCCACCCCACCGGGTAGAGCCCAGCCCTTTCTTTTTTCGGAGCAGAGAGAGCTGCAGCGGGCAGATATGGGGAGGGCCTCTCGTCATGCCCCACTGCCCCTCAATCGGTGTCTGAGTCATTGCCCACAAAAACTGGCTTGCTCCATATACCTCGCTTTTGCATATGAATGAACGGCCCATTGTCCGGCCTTAAATGCACATTAAACCTGTCTGGAAACAACCGAGAGGAGGCGCACACTTTTCCCTCATCTTAATAAACTAATTAATTGGACATATGAGATTTAGGAGAGGAAGAACATCTTGGCGCTGTTTATTCCAGCGCTTCCTTAAGCAACGGCAAGTGTCCCTCATAAAGGAAAGGATGTTTATAGTTCTGCCAAGAGTAGCTCAGAGTCTTTGTACGGAGGCCAAACGGAGACCTCTGGCTTTTGTCTGTGAAAGAGGGTTTGAACAGACTCATCCCGCCAGACAGACCGTTGCCGAGGCTAGTCCGTTCCATCTTGCCCTGCAGGTTTGCCCTTTGCTCTGGCCTGGTGTGGAAACACTGGAGATGGGCCGAGTTCAGGCGAACCAGGTCAGCTGAGATCTGAGAGAGAGCAAAGTGCATGTCCAAAAAAGAGTGATTAGAGAGATCAATAGGCATTTCCATTGACTCACGCCATTGACAGCTTGCTTGTGAGTCTTGTTTGACTATGTTGAGCATTGTTGGTTCGCAGAATCTTGTAAGATAGATTATGATTGATGCAAAGGAGTGAAGTTCTACAATCTGTAGTAGAAAAGGCATATGTGATTTGCTTGTTGTTCAAAACTCATTTGTTGTTGTATTGTCTTACAAAAAGGTATGTGAACTGTTTTGTTTGCACATGGAAAGCCAATGTGGTTCAAACGTTTAAACTCCAAACATCCAATCAAATGTGAGCATTGATCAGCATCAGCAAATGGGTCTGTGGTATGCACGTGTCAAACCTCATGGGTATTCACAAGTCACGACATCTGAGGTTTATGTTGCAATTTCAGAAGATGTACAAAACACCAGCTAGTTCATGCTGCATTATACTTAAGAGAGCTTGGATGCTTTAGATGTTATTGTCTTTAATAAAATAGACTAAAAAGCTGAAAGATTCTGTTTTTTTTCTGCAGAATAAAGAAAATCATTTGACATGAGTCAAATCAGAGTGAGAAAATTGTGGAAAGAGTTCTACTTTCGGGTGAACCAACTTTTAAAACATGGTTTCTGAATTATATATCTGTCCTTGACGTGGAAAATGACATGGAAAAGGAATGCTTCAGATTCTTCTGCATACAGTACAAAGCTAAAAAGAGGAACGAGTCTGAAACCATCTAATCTCTGGTTTTCCTGGACCTTTTCTAGGAGTTAGTGGTTTTGCTAAACTGCAGGGACTGTGATGTGACTAGCGAAATAACAGTGCAGTGTGGACATAAAGAATAAAGGTATATTTTGAAAGTGGTTTTGCATCTAAAAATCCAACAAATAGACATTAACCCTGCATTTTTCACCACCTACAGTGCTAAACCTCACTAAAGTCTGCAAAAAACACTCTATGAAGAGATTTCTGTAAAAATGTAAATTGCTAGAGTTGCTAGTCTCCAGCTAATTTTTCTGGCATGCCCCATGTTGGGCTTTGTGTCCTGGCTCCAACTGCTTGGCTCCAACCCACATGCAGAGGTCCTTCAGGGCCAGCGCCCCAGAGGGGGACTCCGTCCTCGGCCTCAAACAGCCGTCAACGGCCCAGTGGGGTTTGTTTGTACTTGGTCCGTGCATGAGCTCCGTAGTTCTACTCACACAATGTCCAGCCCTGCTGATTTGGGGCTCGGGCCAAGGCGCCCTCAGCGTCGTATGGTAAGCAAGTAAGGAGCCCCAGGGCCTCTTCGCTGAGCTCCCGGTGGCCCAGCTGCGCATAAGGTCCCTCATCTTTCGTGCTTATTCTTTTAATTAGAATTAGCTCTCAGAGGGACACCTCCACCTTTTCAAAAAGCCTCCGTTTCTCCCCCTCCACACATGCTTGGAGAGGTGGCAGTCTGCATGTGAGCCCCAAGCTCATATACATAATCTCACCACATACCTCCACCCCCCCACCCTTCCTCATCTCAATAGCGCTCCCCTCCTTTACCCCACAGATACTCAAAAGGAGCCCACACCTCCCATTTCCAGGAGCCTGTGGGCGCAGTGAGAAAATGAAGACCTCTGCGCCCCTCCAAATCCCCAGGAATTTCTCATTAAGAGCAGGTCCTGGGCTCCTGAGGACCCCCGGGTTCCCCTTGCACCCCCTACTCCCTCAAGAAGTCGACCCTCTTGCCCGACTAGAATGAACTACTCCAGTCCACTTTGTGTCGGGCGGCTGTTTCCCAGTACGTGTTATTCATCTTGCTTCCATTCTCCAGGCACAAGAGGCTTTCCCTGCCAATGGTGCTTTGAAAGTCCTCAAGACTTCCTCTTCTTTTCACCACATTTTTTATGTGTGTGCATGTGCGCAAGTCAGTGTCCATAATGAAAGGCCCAAGCTGTGGATAGCACAGAATAGGGGTAATTGAAATGACATTTTTTTAATGGTCTCCCATGACAGGAAGCGGGAGTTGGTTCATCGGGATGGTTGTGTGGTTTTGTGCCTTGCATTCAGCTACAAGCATGTTTTATTGATGGATGAGTGCTTGAGTGATGAGAACAGAAGTGTACTCTAGTGTTCGTAGGACACAGTCAAGAACTGTTACGTTTTTATTGCTCTAGGGCTTACAATCATATTAGTGTTGAATCACAGTACAAGAACAATAGGGTTTAGCATAATATGCTAAGATAAAAGTGGAGATTTCGCTATCAGTAATACAATTTTGAAACACCTTGCCTTGAAAATAATCCTACCCCAGTAACTGTTACCAACTCCTCTTAGTACTATATTGAACACAAACATCACACCTCTTTAAACAAAATGTTCTTTAAAAGAGTTTACATGTAAATCATACTTTATTATCCGAAAAAAAAAAACATTTTTTGCTGTAATTATTTTTTGTGATAGAGTTTCAAGTTTTTGTTTTCCCGTCTTATTATTTCCAATCTGTAACTGAAAAAGCACCTCATTACTGTTTTTTCTGGAGATTAATCATCTACCCAGCAGCCACATGGATATTAACATGACGTCACATTGACGTTGTACCTTGTTGTACGTTGTATCATTTTGTTTGGAAATAAAAATTGGGTTGACATCAGAACCCAACGTCAGGCCAATGTCAATTTCCAACATCCAACCTAAAATCAACCAAATATCAACATCTAATTATGTTGCTGCTTGACATTGTGTGGACGCTACCACTATGATGTTGGATGTAATGTTGGATTTTAGATGGCATACCTGACAAATAAATGTCAGTATTTGATGTCAATATGACGTTAGTTTAAGATGTTGGCTCGAAATTGGATTTTGGTCACTTTCCAACACAACCTAAAATCAACCAAATATCAATGTCATTTAACCTCATTATTGAACGTCAATATAATTTTGTCCTTAGATTCTGACACTGAATTTTGGTCACCTGACGTCACAACCTAAATCTAACCTAATATTAATGTCTTATGATATTGTAAATCTGCTGGGTAATTACACAGACGGTCAACACTCTCATCAAGTAAATAAGTTGTTTCTTAAAAGGTTTATACATCTTAATGTTCAAATTGTAATTTGTTTAATTCTAATTAAGCTCAATTTTGTTTCTAGTTTAACAGAACAAGTGTTACCAGCTCTTTCCAGTTGAAGATGCCTCCACTGGCTGCACAGTACCTTGCCACAGAGATATTACATTTATACGCATTAACAGTCACAAAAAAATATGAAAGTGCAATTAACTGCTACACTCAAAAATATAACTCATTGGATTAACTCAATTTAATTGAGGGCAGGATTTCCTAATAAATTTGTTTAGCACCAACTAAAATAAAAACTATTTACACAAATTAAATTGAGTTGGTCCAACATGATTTTATGAAATAAAAGTTTAAATACATTTGTATTTTTATTTAACTTAAACTCAAAGGTCTGATAACATCAAGTATGTCTTTTATGTGTCATACATTTCAGAGTCTCTTAGTTTTTTTGAAGTAATCCTACATTTTTAAGCACATCACATATACAGTTGATTGAAACTGATCTCAGAACTAATTTTAGGACAGTTATTGCTCACTGAGCAAAGCAACAAACTTCATTAATGCTAATTAAGCTGCTAACACCCAAAGCATGAGTGCTTCTATAAGGTAATAATCTCAAAACTCAAAGCATTACATGAAAATCTTGTAAATTTTCAAACTAAAGTGAAGATTAAACTCTAACAAGTCTTTCTATTAACTTTAAACACCTAAGATTACTTTTATTGTCAACATTTTCCTCTCTTAATTAAATGCCACGCAAAGCTTGCTGGAAACTATAAATCCCTCAACCAGGTAGTTGGACCAACACAATTCTTTCATGTTGTCCTAACACAAAATGCTTAAATTAACTTAATGGTTTACAAATTTAGGTGGACTGAACATAAAACAAATAAATTGGCCAAAGAAATGACATGAATTGTGTTGTTTCGTCTTAATTTAAACAAGTAGTTTGAACAACCAGCAGTAATCTTTTTTCGTGTAGTTTTGGCCTTCATAATCATACTAATGGATGAGGGACATATGTAAGTATAATCTTATTAGCTGTGCATTTCAGATGGTGTTCCACAGGTTCATCATCTGCAGACATAAAAATTCATCTTAGTTAAACAAAAGTTTTTTTTTTTAAAACATCAATATGCATTGATAGTTTATTTAAACACAAAACAGTAGTTATTCACTGCAGAATGATCTTCATAGTGTGTCTATAAATGAAAGAGCAATTGACTCCATCTAGTGGAGAGAATGACTCTCTGCCTCAATGTAAATCCACAGATGGCAGCAGTTTGAAACACATTCTGAATCATAACCCAAGACAAAACAGGACGTAACCCTTCATAATGACCTTAAGACGTCATTCGTCACAGTCTTTTGAATCAAGTGTAGCATGCAAAATACAATTTCCTTATCCACATGAAGTCAAATTACAGGCCTGAACTTGAAATATATCATTAACTATGTATTTTTTTGCTTTAAAACCTACTGTTTACGTTCCTTGGCCACAAAAAGTGAACAGTTTGCTGTGCATTTAGTTTCTGTTAGCTTTTGTGCTGTAAATATACAGTCTTTGTTTGTACAATAAAACTCTGAATGACTCGTTTATTTCTTTAAGTCTTTCTCAGCCACTCATGGTTTTACTTGCCAGTTCATGCTATCATTTCATGACTATTTAAAAGGCTGAGTATAAAGGAGGATGTGGAAAAGGAAGGAAGCGGTGAGCCAGATAGAAAGCAGGAGAGAGCTGTCACAAATGAAGACAGCTGTCAGCTGGGATGGCGAGGGTCAGAGGTTAAGGAGGAAAACAACGGGGGTGGAGAGTGGAATCTCAAACAACAGGAAAAGACTTCTACACACAGACTCAGACATGCAGGCCTCCGGAACTCTCTTTGAGAGATGGTGACAACCAGACTCCTTTGGCAGATTAGCTGCTCTGTATTAGCGTATGGCACTGTGTAGCCTTTACTGAGAACACTCCATAGCCCTTTGCTAAATATTTTTGATTAAAAATTGTACATACACTGTTTAGAGGTAGTCCTGACTTTACATAAAGAATCAGAAAATATGATAAATGTAATGATATGGTGCTTTAAACATGGACACGCATGAGTGAATTCAAATCCTAGTCTGGGACAGGCCCTAGGCAGTGTGGGCTCCCCTGCCTTGTGCTGCCCTCTGCCTGTACTATATGTTACTACATTTCATAGTTTTAAGTTTTAGTAGGCTTATAATTTCATAGTGGGTTCAATTCAGAAGGGCTCATGCTGATCCTTGTACCCTAGTCTCTCCGAAGGGTCCCTCTGAAGGGATTAGAGCAAAGGAATGAGCACCTCCGTATTTAATGCAGTGTGTAACTCCGAACAACTACCTGCAAAAAGGATGATGGTCTGAAGTGTTTATCAGTTGTATCTTTCAAAAATCTTCATTCCAAAGAAACCTTCGAAATTTGCCGGTTTTGAGCACTTCAATAAGGTGGCCATGATTGTTTTTTTTAAATCCAAAGTGCCCTTCAGAGGGCGATATATATAAGCAATATCACACTCATAGCAGTGCGATATGGCTGTATATTAGCACTGGTGAGAGGCGTGCGTTGGCTCAAGGCCACAGGCTGAGTGCCTTAGTGGCCCCCACCAGTGACGATATCCAGCCTTATCACACTGCTATGAGTGTGATATTGCTTCATACAACAGTTCGACAGCATAATCATGTGTATAAAAAAAAATCAAACAAGGTGAGCCTCAAAAACCATTTTGTACGAGGAACTACTTTCTTCCGCCACTCAATTCAATTCAATTCACCTTTATTTGTATAGCGTTTTTACAATGTAGATTGTGTCAAAGCAGCTTCACATAAAAGGTCATAGTAAATTGGAACAGTGTAGTTCAGTTAGTAGTGTTTAAGATCAGTTCAGTTAAGCTCAGTTGAGTGTGGTTTAAAAATCTTACTGAGAGTCCAAACACTGAAGAGCAAATCCAACGATGTGTAGCTCTACCGATCCCAAACCATGCAAGCTAGAGGCGACAGCGGAGAGGGAAAAAAACCTTCACTAATTGGCGAAAGTGAAGAATTAAAAAACCTTGAGAGAAACCAGACTCGGTTGGACACAACCATTTTAATTTCTCCGCTGGCCAAACGTCTTGTGCAAAGCTGCAGTCTCAGCGGCGGAGGCTGGAAGCTGGTCTCAGCGAAGACTCGTCTGTCCCTGGAGCGTCACAGGAATCAGTCTCAGTCTCCACTCCTCCATGACCACCACAGTAGCTGCTCAGGATACGGCCTGGTCCAGGATGTGGAAACCTTCGGATCATCTCGTCGCTGGTCTTGGATCGAATCAGTAACTCTGCATAGTCTGAGGGCCTCGGGAAAAGTATACCCAGGTGAAAATGGAGGATAAAGAGAATAATTAGCGTAGCTGCTGTTCATAGTGTGCATAAACAAGATGCAGAAACGTGTGGAAACCCGCTAAGTCATACACTGAGTGTATGCTTTACTAAACAGATAAGTCTTTAATCTAGTTTTGAATTGGGAGAGTGTGTCTGAGCCTCTGACATTTTCCGGAAGGCTATTCCAGAGATTAGGAGCCATAAATGAGAAGGCTCTACCTCCTTTACTCGACTTTGCTATTCTAGGTACTACCAGAAGCCCTGAGTTTTGAGATCTTAAAGAGCGAGTTGGCATGTAGCGAGACAGAAGGTTGGTTAGATAAACAGGAGCTAAATTATTTAAAGCTTTATGGGTAAGAAGCAATATTTTAAATTTAATACGAAACTTAACAGGCAGCCAGTGTAAGGAGGATAAAATTGGGGTGATATGATCATATTTTCTAGACCTGGTAAGAACCCTGGCTGCAGCATTTTGTACTAATTGAAGTTTGTTGATAGAGGATGCTGGGCAGTCAGCAAACAGAGCATTACAGTAGTCCAGCCTAGAAGTCATAAAAGCATAGACTAGCTTTTCTGCATCTGAGATGGATAGCATACTTCGTAACTTAGCGATATTTCTCAGATGAAAGAAAGCAGTTTTTGTGACATGGGATATATGGTTTTCAAAAGTTAAATTGCTGTCTAATATGACACCCAGATCTTTTATAGTAGAGCTAACGCTAACTTTGTATCCCTCTAATTGTAGATTGAGTTGCGAGATCTTCTGTGTACAGGATTTAGGCCCAATAAGTAATAATTCTGTTTTGTCTGAGTTTAAGAGAAGAAAATTGTTGGTCATCCAGTCTTTAACATCTTTAATACACTCAGTTAGCTTAGATAGTTCAGACATCTCATCAGGTTTAGTTGAAATATATAATTGAGTATCATCTGCATAGCAGTGAAAGCTGATCCCATGTCTTCTAACAATGTCTCCCAGGGGTAGCATGTAAATTGTAAACAGCAAAGGGCCTAAAACTGATCCTTGAGGCACCCCATACTTTACTGGGCTGACTTGTGAAGGCTGTCCATTAATATTCACAAACTGGTAACTGTCAGTTAAGCATGACTTAAATCATTGTAGAGCCTGTCCCTAGACACCTGTAGACTTTAAGCGACTGTGGTCAATGGTGTCAAATGCCGCACTAAGATCGAGTAAAACTAATAGCGAGATGCATCCTTGGTCAGCAGCTAGGAGTAGATCATTGGTTATTTTCACTAATGCAGTTTCTGTACCGTGATGAGCCCTGAAACCTGACTGAAACACTTTAAAAACATTGTTTGTTTGCAGAAAGGAGCATAATTGGGTAGAAACAACTTTTTCTAGCATTTTAAACATAAATGGAAGATTTGAAATAGGCCTATAATTAGCTAAGTTGCTAGGGTCGAGTTGCGGTTTCATAATAATAGGCTTAATAACAGCTAGCTTGTAAGGATTTGGAACATGGCCTAAAGATAAAGAAGAGTTGATAACGTTAAGAAGAGGTTCTCCTCTAACAGGTAGCAGTTCTTTCAGTAATTTTGTTGGAATTGAATCCAACATACACATAGCTGGTTTAGAACTATTTATAATTTTATCTAGCTCTTCCTGTTCTATGATTTTGAAGCACTGTAGGTTATTTTGATTCAGTGGGATGTTTACTGGATCTGAAGTATAGGGTCGTGCAGAAAGTTTAATATCTCCTATTTTCTGTCTGAAGCCTTCTATTTTATCACTGAAAAAATTAATTCACATGCAGCTGACGTCAAAACCGCAGAAGCCGTTACTAATTCACCAACGTCACTTTAGAGCTAGTGTTTGAATGATTTTCTAGCGTAATGTCTAAAGTGATGACAAAACAGGTGATTTTGCTCACATTTTAAGATTTCCCTGTATTTCTCTGTTGCAACCAGGATATCACAATAGTTAACCCCAAAAAAGTCAAAGCAAAGCAAACACTACCAGATTACTATGGTATAAATACAGCACTACAAAATACAAAAGAGAGAGATTGACTCAGAGTCAGCCGTCCCTTTCATTGGTCCTCTTCTCAGACATGCTGATGGCGGCTGATGCACTGAATCTGATGCTCCAAAATTATGAATATTTAAAATAGGCACTATCCTTATAAATGAACTGCAGTTGCAATCTAAACAACTACATTCTCGACTAAAAAAGCCTCAAAAGTACATCATGTTTGTTACGGGAAGCAGACGGACAAACAGGGGTATAAGTATAAATGATGTTTATTACAACAGATGAGCAAATTGGATAATAATTGAGAGTTGAATGGAGTTTGGAAGAAACTGATGATCCTCTTTGCCAGGTGAGAGGATAGACACTGAAGGATGACCGAATGCACACACCAGAGGACTTGCAGGGAAGACAGACTGACGAGACACACAACGCTGACAGGACACCGGGAACACTGGACAGACTGTAAGGAAACAGAGTTAAGGTAAGTATCTTTGATGAGATCGTAGGGGAGTGAAACCTAGGAAGTGGTTCACTCAGAGTCCGCTTCGTAGGAACGAGACCGGACAATGAGTGAAGTGAGGTGTGTGCTTATATAGTGAATGGGAGTGATTGGGTGCAGCTGTGCGTGGTTAATACTCAGGTGAAGGTGCTCGATGCGTGATGTTGGTGGAAGAGCCTGGCAAATCCGTGACATTACCCCCCTCCCCAGGGCCCGCTCCTGAGGGCCTGAACCTCCGACGTCGTGGTGGTCTACCTCGTCCTCGAGGTGCTGGAAATTCTGGGTGATTGGAGTGGAACTCTTCCATAAGTGCGGGATCTAATATATCGGATCTGGGGACCCATGACCTTTCTTCGGGACCGTATCCTTCCCAGTCGACGAGGTATTCAAGCAGACCACCACGACGCCGGGACCGTAGGATGTCCTTGACTTGGTAGATGGCCCTTTCTTCTAACATCAGTGGGGGAGGAGGTTCCTCTTCATGACCAGGCTCTGTGGAGGGAATCAGAGGATCGTGAAAGGGTTTTAGAAGGGACACGTGGAATGTGGGGTGGATTCTGTACTGTGGAGGTAACTGTAGTTTATATGTGACGGGGTTGACCTGTTCCAGGATGGTGAAGGGACCAACAAATCTGGGACTTAGTTTTCGGGAGGGCAGTCGCAAACGGATATCTCGAGTGGAAAGCCAGACCTTCTGCCCTGGAGTATAGATGGGACCTGGAATCCTCCTCTTATCGGATACCTCCTTTGTTCTGCGTACTGCCCTCTGAAGATGGTGATGAGCATCGTCCCAGACTCTCTCGCTCTCCCGGAACCAGTAATCCACTGCGGGGACATCAGATGGTGCGCCATCCCATGGAAAGAGTGGAGGTTGAAACCCTAGGATACATTGGAATGGCGTAAGTCCGGTGGTAGATTGCCGCAGGGAATTCTGGGCGTATTCCGCCCAGCCCAGAAACTGGCTCCAGGAGTTTTGGTGACCGTGACAGAAGGTCCTGAGGAACCGCCCCACTTCCTGAATTTTCCTCTCTGTCTGGCCGTTGGTTTGAGGGTGATAGCCAGACGAGAGGCTTACGGTCACACCTAGGAGTCTGAAGAATGCTTTCCATAGTCTGGATATAAATTGGGGTCCTCGGTCCGAGACTATATCTTCTGGTAACCCAAAATTTCGAAAGACGTGGTTGAACAGGTTTTCGGCGGTCTCTAGGGCTGTGGGTAGACCTTTCAAAGGAATCAAACGACAGAATTTAGAGAATCGATCTATGATGACTAAAATGCAGGTGTTACCTTCAGACAATGGGAGGTCTGTCATGAAGTCAACTCCTAGGTGTGACCAGGGGCGGTTTGGGATGGGCAAGGGATGGAGTTTACCAGTAGGTAGATGGCGAGGACTCTTCGCCATAGCGCATTCTCTGCAGCCTTGGACATATCTTCTCACATCCCTCGCCATGTTCGGCCACCAAAAGCGTTGGGATAGCAGCGAGAGGGTGTTGTTGGCCCCAGGATGTCCTGTGCCCAGAGATGTATGGCTGGAATGAATGAGATCTACCCGTTGATTTTCAGGGATGAAACGTTGATTGGGGGGACAGCCCGGCGGAGTTCTGGATTCTGGAGTGGCGGTTACTGTAGGAGCGGACCATTGGATGGGACAGATAGTGATCTGATCGGGAAGGATCTTGGCCGGTGTCTCAATCTCATGCTGGTCGTGGATTCTGGAAAGTGCGTCTGCTCGGATATTCTTTGATCCTGGTCGATATGAGATAGAGAACTGAAATCTGGAGAAGAACAATGACCAACGGGCCTGACGAGGACAGAGTCTTTTAGCATCTTTTAGGTATTGGAGATTTTTATGATCTGTGATCACCTGGAATGAATGTTTGGCCCCCTCCAACCAGTGTCGCCACTCCTCCAGGGCGAGCTTGATGGCCAGAAGTTCTCGATTTCCGATGTCGTAGTTCCTTTCCGCCGGGCTGAGCTTCCGGGAGAAATAGGCACATGGATGGAGTAATGGAGGAGTACCGTGGTACTGGGACAGAATGGCTCCCACTCCGGTGGTCGATGCATCCACTTCGACTACAAACGGTAATTCAGGATCGGGATGAGTCAGGAGTGGAGCTTGAGTGAAGGAGTCTTTGAGGTTTTGGAAGGCTGCGGCGGCTTCGGGAGGCCAGGGTAGTGTTTTGGGTTTGTTTTTTAACAGGTTGGTGAGTGGGGCGGTGATGAGACTGTAATTATGGATGAAACGTCGATAGAAATTGGCAAATCCTAGGAAACGTTGAAGTTCCTTTATGGTTCTGGGTTCTGGCCAGGAGATGACGGAGGTAACCTTCCCCTCGTCCATACGAACCCCTCTCTGATCTATGATGTACCCCAAGAACTGAACAGATGGTAAGTGGAAGGAGCATTTTTCAGCCTTGAGATACAGATGATGTCTCCTGAGGGTTTTCAGGACCTCCGCAACGTGGTGGCGATGTTCGGCCTCACTCCGGGAGTAAATCAGGATATCATCGATATAGACTATGACGAAGAGATGGAGGAACTCCCGGAGGACTTCGTGGATGAAGTTTTGGAATACGGAGGGGGTGTTAACCAGACCATAGGGCATGACCAGATACTCGTAGTGTCCAGTAGGGGTCACAAACCCAGTCTTCCACTCGTCCCCCTCACGTATTCTCACCAGGTTGTAGGCGCTGCGGAGGTCCAACTTGGTGAAAATTTTGGCGGATCTGAGTTGTTCCAGGGCCGCCGGGACGAGAGGAAGGGGATAGCGGAATTTGACAGTACCTTGGTTAAGGATTCGGTAGTCAATACATGGCCGCAGCCCTCCATCCTTCTTAGCCACGAAGAAGAAACTTGAGGCAGCGGGTGACGTGGAAGGGCGGATATACCCCTGACTCAGAGCCTCCTGAATGTACTCCTCCATGGCCTTTGTTTCCGGAAGGGACAACGGGTAGATCCTACCTCTGGGCATAGGAGCATCTGGAAGCAGGTCAATGGCGCAGTCCCATGGCCGATGTGGAGGTAGCTGGGAAGCTCTCTTGGGGCAAAATACGTCCTCGTATGAGGAGTAGATCTTCGGGATCTGAATGGATCGTTTCTCGACTGGACTTTCGACAGACGTGACGTAGACAGTAAGGGGTCTTTGAATTTGTAAGGGTAGATCGGGAAAACAGCTGGATCTGCATTCTTCACCCCATCTCCTTATTTCTCCTGTGCCCCAAGAGAGGATGGGATCGTGCTTCACCAGCCACGGGCGCCCTAAGATGATATCCATCGATGCACCCTCCAGAACCAGAAATTGAATCTCCTCTTTGTGGAGCAGTCCTACTTGGAGATTGACGGATTCACATTTTCGATGGATACGTGCCTGAGAATGGATATCGTTGGTTATGGGTTGAATCTGGTAGACGTGCGTCGAGGCTTCGGTGTTAAGCTGGAGTCGACGACAGAGGGCGTGCGAGATGAAATTTCCAGCTGACCCGGAGTCGATGAGGGCCGTGACTGAAACTGAGACAGAAGGGGTAGTTAACTGGACATTAGTGGTGAGAGGATGCATTTTTTCAATGGGAGAACTGAACAAACTCACCACAGAGCGTACTGGACGAATGGGACAGTCCAGCCTTCGGCACCACAGTACATGCATAGACCCCGGGTCAGCCTCCTCTGTCGCTCAGTGATCGTGAGTCTACCAGATTCTATGATCATTGGTTCTGGTTCTGGAGGGACGGCTGGCTCTGGCGAACGGAGGAGTGCTTGGGATACTGGTGGAGTATCATGCTGGTAGACCCTCAGACGATCGGAACAGCGTAGAGAGTGTTGGATGAACTTCTCCAACCCCATCGTGTCGTTGAGGGCGGCCAACTGTAACCGGAGGCTGGGCTCTAGTCCGAGCCGGTAGGTTGTGAGGAGGGATCGCTCATTCCATCCGCTCGCAGCAGCCAGAGTTCGGAATCTGAGAGCATACTCCTGAGTGGACATGGCTCCCTGTTTGAGATGGTATAACTGTTCTCCGGCTGCTACTTCAGTATCCGCGCGACCAAAAACCTCCTTGAAATACTGGGTGAATGACTGAATGGAAGTTGTTACCGGCCCAGACTGTTGCCAGATGGTTTCAGCCCACCGAAGAGCCGATCCAGAGAGAAGGGAGATGATGAGAGCGATTTTGGACCGATCTGTAGGGTATAACTCGGGTTGCATAGTGAATACCAGAGAACATTGTAAGAGAAATCCATTGCACTCCTCCGCCCCGCCAGAGTAGGGCGCTGGTCGAGCCATGGGACTGGATGAGTGGGTGGACGGTGAAGAAGTGCTCGGTGCTGGTGGTGCTTCGGGAAGTGGAGCAGATGGTAGTAGCACTCTCTTCAAAGAATCCACCAACTCCTGAAGGGGATCGTGAGTGCTCATGCTGTTGATAGTTGTAGGTCCGGTCTTCTGTTACGGGAAGCAGACGGACAAACAGGGGTATAAGTATAAATGATGTTTATTACAACAGATGAGCAAATTGGATAATAATTGAGAGTTGAATGGAGTTTGGAAGGAACTGATGATCCTCTTTGCCAGGTGAGAGGATAGACACTGAAGGATGACCGAATGCACACACCAGAGGACTTGCAGGGAAGACAGACTGACGAGACACACAACGCTGACAGGACACCGGGAACACTGGACAGACTGGAAGGAAACAGAGTTAAGGTAAGTATCTTTGATGAGATCGTAGGGGAGTGAAACCTAGGAAGTGGTTCACTCAGAGTCCGCTTCGTAGGAACGAGACCGGACAATGAGTGAAGTGAGGTGTGTGCTTATATAGTGAATGGGAGTGATTGGGTGCAGCTGTGCGTGGTTAATACTCAGGTGAAGGTGCTCGATGCGTGATGTTGGTGGAAGAGCCTGGCCAATCCGTGACAATGTTGTCCAACAGGAGCAATAGTTGTCAAACTGTAATGTCCTCTGCTTGTTGCTGTATGTGGGAGGAGGAATACACAAGGGTAAAGGGTGAAGAGGCTGGACGAGTGCCGTTATTTGCAGAATATCACACGGCTATAAGCCAATCAGATTCAAGAACCAGACAGAACTGTTGTATATATATATATATATATATATATATATATATATATATCCCATTTGGAAAACATATAGAATAACACTTTCATATAACAAATAAAAAAATGTAATAATTTGTTTAATCTAAGAGAATAGTCATTCATTCATTCATTCATTCATTCATTTTCTTTTCGGCTTAGCCCCTTTATTAATCTGAGGTCGTCACAGCTGAATGAACCGCCTCTAATGGAATAGTACCGTATAATAAAAAATTGCTTTCAGATTAATTTCAGAGTAAAATTATTTAACCATTATTTAATCACATTTATGCTTGAAATATCGAAGCAATAGTTTTTGTTTACTGTTGTAGCTGAACGCAAAAAAAAGTCTACTAAGTGATTAACAGAAATCTTGTAATCTAATTACTAAATGACAAATAGTCTACTGAACAACTGTTGAAGGGTTAATAGGTCAAGGTTGAAATAAATTTCCACTAGGGGGCGTAAGAAAAAACAGCATGCGATCTGCTGGACATTAGAACATATTACGTAACTTTGGCCCAATCCTAGTTCTACCCCTTAGCCCTTCCCCTTACCCCTACCCCTCGTTTTGTGCATTCGCATGAAGAGGTATGGGGATGTCCCAATTCTCTTTAGCTTGAAGGAGTAGGGCTAAGGGAAAGGGGTAGATACCCCTTTGAATGGAGATTTTCAGGATCACACTCGAAATCAAGGGGTAAGAAAATTTCCCAGAATACAACAGCATAGCAGCACCCTGAAGTAAGCAGATCCACAAATTAGTATTTTCTTTTGTCATTATTGTACATTTTTACAACAAACAAGCAAATGTTTTAATACATTCATAACCATGTTCGTGTTTTTTATCGTCATGCTTTAAAAAAAAAAAAACGCTAAAATAAAAACAGCTAAATTTCACTATCTATAATCCATATTAATAACTCTTGTACAGCAGTCCCACAACATTCTGACACTTAAATACCCTGTCAGAAAAGTCTGGTGGCTGGGAATGCCCTTTTTACAGTGTCTGCTATAATGTTGTTTTCGTGTGTTTACATAGATGAATATGGCCACTGTGTAAAAGCACAGTACAGTTATGAGCTTATTGCCACACTAGATTGTTATGATAACATAATATATGCCTTCAGTGATTTCCTCAGAATAAAAGCAAAAAAATAACAACTGGAATAACTACAGCAGTCGTGATCCTCTGATCTCATATGAAGCAAGAGATCGCGATGACATATGATGATATGTGCAGGTGCTGTAGTGGTGTCCCATTCCCCTTCGCACTCTGTTTCAAGGACCAAGGGAAAAGGAAAAGGGGTAGGGAGACAAAAATAGAATTGGGATTGGGCTTTGTGTAGGCCTAAAATAAGCCTTTACATTAGGATTACATTATGTTTTTTGGCTAAAATGTCATTTTTGCATGTAATTGTGTAACTGTTAATATTGTTGCTTTTGGATAAATCATTTGAATCTGGTTGTATGGATTGTTGACATGATGTTTCATTTTAACTGTCACACATGATAAAAATTAATATAATTAGTATTATCATAATTAAAAATGTAGTAAATGGTTATACATTTCTTCCACTAAGTTCTTATAAACACTGCAGTGTTATTATTTTTACCAATTTTTGAGCCATATCTCAAACCTGTTCTAAGGTGTGACTGACACAAGCATAGTTCAGTAAATTACAGCTCTTATAATTTGAAAAGCAATCTACAAAATCATCGATAAAAAATACATAAGACATAATTTTACAAGTTTTAATAAATTGCAATCTTTTTTTTAATCCATATATTTCTAAAAACATAGGAAATTGATAAATTTTGTCAGTGAAAACAATGCCCTCTGGTGTGACACTATATGCTCATTTTAAATCACATATTCCACTGAAAAATGTTATTATTTGAAGGAACCCTTTCAAGATCATGTGAATGAAGCCCATGATATGTTCACTTTTCATCTCAGAATTTTTCACTTATTTAACTTTTTTGAAACCCCTTCAAAGTTTTGTTGTCCCTTGGTGTGACACCCATATTCAATGAAAATGTTCAACAAGTAATGGAGAAATATATATGATTCTTATATTTTCTCAAACATCTGACTTCAAACTACATAAATATATCAATATTTTACTTTAAAAATTAAAATAAAAAAGTTGGGCTTCAACAACGAATCGATTAAATCGATTACCTCGAACCAGGCTTGAGCTTCTGCAGATTTTGTGTGATTTGGACATTTAGAAATGAAACTTAAGAGACAGTTGTTTAATTTTATTGATGATTACTAATATGAAATTCAATCGTAAGCTTAGGAACGTTTTGGGGAATTTGATGTTTCCCCATTCAAACAGAATGCCTGGGCATACTGCCCTAAGGCATTTCAAAGATGGCCACCGAGTGAATTTACTTGCCTTAAAGGGACTTTGACAAAACTCACTCGATTCAAGATAGAATGTTTTAAACTCAAACTTAAAACGAGTGAAAGGGTTAATACCAGTAGTAGAGCAGCGGTGGTATAGTTGCTTTGCACTTTGCATTGAAGACTAAAGAGTTTTTATTTACTCTCCTTTTTTGGATCATTCATTTTTCCATCTGTTGTCATGTATAGCCGCACTGCAAAAACTTTTTTTACTTAGTCATTTCGTCTCATTTCCAGTCCAAATATCTAAAAAGAATCTTAAATCAAGACAATAAAACTTGTCTTTACTAGACAAGAAAAATGGCAAGAGAAAATTAAGTGATGCTTAAAACTCTTTAATAATCTCATTAAGATTATTTTTCTGACCCCATTGGCAAATAATTTAGCTTGTTTTAGGCAAACAATCGTTTCATTTTGAGGTGTTTTTGAGAAAACAAGACATAATTTCTTATGCATGTGTCTAGTATGTATCTTGATTTAAGATTTTTTATAAAAAAACGAAAAAAAAGATTTGTAACAGGACAAAACTACTAAGTTATTTTTATTATTATTATTATTATTATTATTATTATTATTATAACAGCTCAGGGATGTTCAATGACAACATATTTGTGCACTTTCTAAAGGTTTTAGTTCTGAATAAATTTAGTTCTGTTTTCGAATAAAGGGTTGGGAATTAATACCTTTATTTTTTTTTATTCGATTCATTGATTAATCGGTTGTTAAAATAATCGTTGGTTGCAGGCCTACAGAAAAAGGCATTTTAGTGCCTAGAAGTCAACTACCTATATTTCTCAAGCCTAAATCGCATTCTGTTGTATCTTACGCCCTCTTGTGGCGAGTGATTTCTTTCTTGACCTATCGCCCTTCATTTCTCATCATCATCTGTGTTGTGTCCTGCGCTGTTATACTGTGGAACATCTGTCATGAAAACAAATTCCTTGTATGTGTTGCAGCCCCATGCAATACCTATTCCAACATTTATTTTCCAAAATAAAACTGAATCTAGTGTGTTTGCTTCCCAAAATCGAATTTAATTGTTTCATCTGACCATAGATTCATACCATTTGAAGGTGCAGTAGTGTCTGTCTAGCACCATAATGTGTTGGAGTTTTATGGAGCTAATAACATGCCAAAACAACCTGAATTTGAATTAAGTTAAATTGAATTATTGACAATTGTAATTTAATAAATCTGAATTTTTATATGCTGGGATAGTTTAAAACTTGTTTTGAATTTCATGAAGAAGTGTGTGCATGCAAATATATAATTTACTACAGTTGTAAAATGCTGAGATAGTTTAAAATGCACCTGGAAAGAGCTTGAAAAGTTCTTAAATGTAACTTTGGTAAAGGTGTAAGAGCCCTGTGATTGGCAAAAATGATTAGTTTGACTTTTTAGTGATCGTCTACTCTTCCCTGTTGACCCCTGGCCTACTTTCTGCTGAATCTGAATTTTGCGATCTGAATTTCTGGTTGAATTTTAGAATATTGAATTTGATGATCTGAATTTCTTCATTTGAAAATTTTAAACAGTATTTTTACAAACCCAATATCTGCAGTCTGTGAATTCAGAACACAAAAAACCTGAAGTTTAAAAATACGTCGATAAAAATTCAACATCTAAATAAATTTCAGATGTTCAATATTCAAGTTATGAAATTCAAAACAAGTTTTAACAGCATATAAAAAAATTCAGATTTGTTAAATTACAATTGTCAATAAGTCAAATTAACACAATTCAAATTCAGATTGTTTTGGCATATTATTAGCTCCATAGTGTTTGTTTATGAAGTTGATTTGAAGCAAGATTTTGATTTTTGAATGAAAGATAAAAAGGGTTAACAAAGCAGGTTATGTTTACAGCCATACTTAACATATTAAAGAGTACAAATAATTTTGTCCATGATTTTATGTGCTGTTTAAATAGACTTAGGGTTATATTTTTAATTTCAATATTTTTGTTGTATTGTTTTAAACTTTTAAAATAGCATGCATGTTTTAAAAGTATATATAACAGTAATGATCAATAGTATGCATGATTATAGCATTAGGGAGGCACGATCGCCTCACAGCAAGAGGGTTGCTGGTTTGAGCCTCAGCTGGGTCAGTTGGCATTTCTGTGTGGAGTTTACATGTTCTCCCCGTGTTGGCGTGGATTTCCTCTGGGTGCTCTGGTTTCCCCCACAAGTCCAAACACATGCGCTATAGGTGAATTGAGTAAGCTAAATTGGCTGTAGTGTATGTGTGTGAATGAGTGTGTATTGATGTTGGATGGGTTGCTGCTGGAAGGGGATCTGCTGTGTTAAACATCTGCTGGATGAATTGGCAGTTCATTCTGCTGTGGCGACCCCTGATTACTAAAAGGACTAAGCCGAAAATAAAATTAATTAATTAAAGCATTAATAAAATGCTTTGTAAAAAAATATATATTTGCAGTGAAAATTAAATATTATATTGCCAGCTTTATTTTATTTATCAATTTGACAGGGATGATGCATTGTCACAGTGAAAATGCAAATTAAATCATTTAAATTTATTTTCAATTTTGGCAGATATTTTGCTATTTTTCTTTTATAATAGAAATGATAATCTAAAAATAATGAAGTTGCTAATAAAATAATTTTTATTTTCATAATTTAATAGAATTATTTAAAATTGGCAAAAAAGTACAACAGCACTTTCGTTTAACACCTCACAAATTGTTCTTTATTACACAGTAGGCCAACATTAGATATTCAGTGTTAAAAGTGATTTAAAGTAGAAACAAGGAGACATTATATGACACAAACATTCATTCATTTTCTTTTCGGCTTAGTCTCTATTAATATGGGGTCGCCACAGCGGAATGAACCGCCAACTTATCCAGCGTATGTTTCCCCTCCAGCTGCAACATCACTGGGAAACATCCATACACACTCATACACTACAGACAATTTAGCGGCTCGAACCAGTGACCTTCTTGCTGTGAGGTGATTGTGCTACCCACTACGCCACCGTGCTGCAAGTCATGTTGTTTTTTAAATTAGTACAAAATTAGGTTAAATGTGCTGACATATTTGATTAAAAATTATTTTGCTTTATTTAAATTGAACAGAAACAAAATATTAAGAGTAGCACATGTTTCCATGAGAATATTTAGGTTATAAGTGAGGATGAGTATGTTTCCTACTGTAGCCTTAACTCGGGTGTGTTTTTTTCTGTCAGGTGCGGCGCTGTTCAGGCGAAGCAGAAAGCAGCTGCAGCAGCAGGCCCACAGACAGCGCTGAAACACTTTCTCTCTCAGCTCAACGCCAGTGTTGACATCTTTCGCAGATTTACTTTAAAGATGACAGAGAGAAACATCTTTAACTGCGTAGAGTGGATACGACTACAGTCCCCAAGCCCAAACACGCCCTCCCCTAAAAATAACCCTCACCGGACGCGTAACAGTAAGGTTTTGAGTTATGCAGGATTTGAAACAGACATGTTGCAAACCACCTCAAATACCTGTTATCGCTGTCACTTATTGAAATAGGATCTAAATTAATCTGTCCGTCGCTTTAAATCGCTCAAATGCCAAACTCTCACGATATTAATCCCTGGCACAGTCGTCGGCATAATGTCCGACTCCTCCATTTTCTCTCTCACCAGAATGGTTTTAATAACGGCAGAAGCAGAAAAACAAACACGCGATATACATGTTCACACGTCCAAATATAGTATAACTCGAATGAACAGATTCGATGCCATTTTCGTATGAAGATGTGACTTAATGAGACGGAGAAGCTGCGTTGCTGGCGGTGTTCGTGTTTGTGACTTGTTTATTACACACATCCTGTATTAATGCATAAATATATGCACAAATTTGCCATCATAGCGCAACACTGTAGAACGCATAGCACACGTTGAACGCGAGGCTTGTTATCATTAACACAATGTGAAAAGCGTCGTTGAAAGACGAGTCACAACTTCTTGGATGTATAAAGACTTATTTCAAAATCGAAATTTAACACTTTGTGGCCTGTGCCAGCACACAGACTCCATCTTGAATGACAAAGAGCGCTGAACGTAGAATTAAAAAACGTATTTTAATAATGCTCCGAAGGTTTGTTTTAAATATTTGCGTTTGTTTCAGAATTTTCTCTCCTATCACTTCAATGAAAGATGCTGTCAATTATGAGCAGAAACATCAGCTCGTTATAAAAACACAGTTTCTACCATGTAACTGGGGAAAATGTTAAAAAAGACGCCGAAATACTCGTTTAAAACGGCATTTGAGCGTTTATTGAGATGTGTATTAGGGATAAAGTGAAGCACAGGAGTTGAGGAGAGCTCCTCTCACAGGGGGCTGGGTTGCTGTGCCGATTGGCTGCTGTTCATAGACACATAGTCACGGGCTTGAAACAGAACCAGGGGCAGGTCGACAGCAAAGGAAACCATAATCACTGAAAATGAAAAGTACAACGTCCATATCGTAAAGCGGAGGTACGCTGTGACTCAGACATCGCGCACTGGGAAGCCTGCTCTGTGCGTGAGTGTTTTAATGCATGTCTTTGCTGTGTTTTTATACTGTAGGGCTGGAGAGTGATGGTAGCATGAATGTGTTCTCAGGTTCTCTGGCCTACTACTGCAGCTGCGGCTGGGATTTTCTTGATCCACTTTCACAATTTGGGAAAAGGGGTCATTTCACGCGCACAAACAAAGTGTTTTCAGTATGAATGACACTGGTCAACATGCAAATGGTAAGATTTCAGCGGTGTTTCCTTGGGTATCACATTCTGTCTGTTTTTTTAAACGAAATGTTAGGCGTAACTGTGTGAACTCGCTTATTTACCGGGAGATACATAGTATTAAAATACGAGGATATACTATTTAGATTAGCACGCGTGACAATTAACCCAGCGCTGGGAGTTGCACATGTCATTTCTGAATCTCATACTTCTTCACGTGAATTGTGAAGAATAGTCAGTCAGAGTTCATGCTCGGCTCTGTCATATATGTGCGCCCGCTTTCATTGATTCGCCCCTGTGTTTTGGAGTAAAGCTCGAAATGGCTCTCCATACTGGCCTACTGTAAACCCTCCGAACCTAGTCGTGCAGAAAACTTTGAGGAATTTAGTTTAATTTTTGTGTAAAATTCAGCTACATTGTTAATACATTTCCATACAATTTAATAACTAGATTGAAATGTATAATTAAAAATATTTATAGACAAATTCATTTAGTAGCTTAGTTTATAAAATATTTCACATCCCTACTGAAAAAAAAGCTCAAACCAGCCTAGGCTGGTTGGCTGGTTTTAGCTGGTTGACCAGCCTGGTTTTGGAGGGGTTTTGGCCATTTCCAGCCTGGTCTTAGCTGGTCAGGCTGAAAAATGACCAGCTAAAACCAGCTTGACCAACCTAGCCAGGATGAGAGCCCAGCCAAAACCAGCTAAGTCCAGCTTAAACCAGGCTGGTCAAGCTGAATTTAGCTGGTCATTTTCCAGCCTGACCAGCTAAGACCAGGCTGGAAATGGCTGTAAACCAGCCTGGAAATGGCCAAAACCCCTCTAAAACCAGGCTGGTCAACAAGCCAACCAGCCTAGGCTGGTTTAAGCTGTATTTTTTAGCAGGGAAATGTATCTTTTCAAGTATATAAATGCCAAAGAACACCAGATCATAACAGTTATACAGAGAGTAATTTGAGCGGGTGTTTTAAATAATGAGATGACAATCAGGTGGAATGTTTACCAATGAGAGATTTCTGAGAACATCTGGAAGAACTTGATGTTTGGCAGGTTGGAAAAGGATATGATATTGTTAATATGCAGTCTGGATTTTTTAAAATCTACAAAATACAACTTACAGTAACTTTTAAAGATTTTCAGGACATTGGCTTTAGGCGGGACAGCAAAAAAGGATGCTACTGCTCTTCCAAGAAGAGCATTTCTACCTGTCTAAAATTTGAGATCTTATGGATGTGCAAGAAGACTAATAATGTATTATGGACTAATTTGCTTTTAAATTCGAGATTTAATTCAAGTAAAACAGTTTAATAGTATGGGGGCTCTTTTTTCTGGTCCTAAAATAGTTAAGTCCTGACCTTAGCTCAGCAGAAATGTTAACATTTTTCCTTGTAGAAACATGTACTATTGAATAACTTGGTTTGGTCTTTTTATGTAGTTAAAAGTAAATCTTCATCTAAATAAAAGTATGATCGCAAAATAGGTCAAAGTTGTGTATGACTGCTAACCACAGTTCTGGATGAGTCTTGGCCGCTTTCCTGTATTACTACAACTGAAGAGTTCTAATGCAAAAACCTTTTAAGTGATAACTAAAATTTTCATCTAAAATTTGCTTTTGTCTCAGGCTTCTGTGTGTAGGTTTAGTTATTTCTCTTTTAGGGCAAAGATTTGGTTCTTTTCCCTTTAAAGTGAAATAACTGAACGTAAAGATAGGAGGCTGAGAAAACATGAAGAAAATTTCAGATGGCATAGAAGGTTTTGCATCTGAACTATTATTTACTTCATGAAATTATAAACCAATAATAAAGGATTCAGTCATAAACACAATTTATATATTTGTCTTTCAATATTATTAGCATAAACCTTTAAATCTGATCCTAAAATGGGTATTTTTATCCTTTTACTGGTGTTGCATACTGTTATTAGCATTTAGGTGAATGCTTATATTTCTTTACATTTGTTTTTCAGAAAATGGAACAATGCCAGTGTGATTAGGCAATATGTCCTTACTCTCAGTAAACTCATCCACAGGTGCCAGATTTGCTAGAAAGTAGATGGAAAAGCATCACCTGTCAACAGACAGACACTTGGCTTTGACCCTGACTCCTCCTGTCTCATCTTTCTGTGGGTTAAAATCTAAGCACCGCAGTTACTCACTTATCATTCCTAGAGACGCCTTAGAGATCTGACCCTGGAGGATCAGGACCTGCCTCTGCCTGACAGGGACCCACGAGGCTTATGGAACAATGTGTGTACGAGAAACTCAGATTGGTGTGTGGTAGCCAGAGTTATTGACACATCTGTCTCAAAATGGATGCAGGTCTGTCTGACATCTGCACATCCCCACCAAGCCCTGATTTTAGTCTGGATTCATCCAGTCCGTTTGCAAACGGACTACACTTTGAGTCCATTCTGTTTGAAGATGAGGAAGAGGATGAAGATCCGGTGCCAGTGTCTCAGCCAGAAAGAGACTTGTGTGGGTCCACGAGCGACCTTACAACAAATACAAATTTAAAGACAAAATTGGATGGCAAGTCTAGAAGTAAAAATTCAAAGGCTCACTCATCCCTGGAGCAAGATGTGGTCCTTCAGGATAAGACTAAAAGTGATAGTGGGCTCTCTACTCTTGTGAGCAGGCCTGGTGGGATATTAATGGCAAGTTTTGGTTCTGTTTCTCCATTTCCGTCAAACCATTCTTACTGTTTCACACTGGGTGTCGTAGTTAACGCTTTTTATTTAAACTTCTCGTTGAATTCTGGATCTGTCCAGTTGCATTGGATCCATTGCTTACGGCAGAAGTTGAAAAAGCACCAATGTAGGCCTCAGCCAATCAGATGCTAGTTCAATTCAATTTATATTTTTTGTATAGCACTTTTACAATGCAGATTGTGTCAAAGCAGCTTCACATTGAAGATTATAGTGAATTGAAACAGTGTCAGTTCAGTTTTCAGAGTTTAAGTTCAGTTCAGTTCTAGTCAATCAAGTTCATGCAACACCAGAGAGTAGCAGTATTTCAAAATGGAGGAAAAAAGTATTATAACAGTTTAAATCACCTAGTGCTTTATAATCAATCTTACTATTACTAATATACTACTACTACTTCTGTGTCTTTTTTGTGCTGCAGTCTAAGCTGGATGGGATTGGCTGTCATCAATATGTCAGTTGCGTCAGTCAAGCGTTACCGCCGACACCCCATGTGAATTAGAGTTACATATTCCAATTAAATGTTTATGTAGCTTTAAAAATAAGTCTAAGTTTTAGAAAGTGATGCACTTTAGCAATTTTGAAACTGCACTTATGCTTGTGAAATAATATTGTGTGGTTTTTGTATTTTACAGTAAAAGATTTTTGACTCATGAATGTATAACTATCAGTAATTAATTGTTAAATTATACAAAAATTTATGACATTATCCGTTTAAATGTTAAAACATCGAACCAATTCACATAAAACACAGAATTACCAAAAACATTCATTTGTATTTTAAGCAAAACTCATTTATATGTCTAGAAGCAGAGGAAAAAATCAAAAACAAAGACTCTACCGCCAGTGAAATATTTAGAGGGTGAAGTAATATGGGCTAAATTTAACCGAAGACCATGGTGGCCATGTCAGGTGATTGTTCACCCACTTGAGGGAGTTTATCACAAAATGAAAGGTAAGAACACAGCAACAAAAACATAAATTTCTGCATAATCCACCTGCAAATCTATTGTCCTACCTTAAATTTTAAAAAATGTGTGTTACAGAGCCACCGGATAGGACAACTCGTCAGTATTTCCTCAAGACATTTGGGGAACCTGAAGAACAGGCATGGGTTCCCGAGCGATCTACTCATATATTTGTTGGTGGTTACCAGTTTAACAATCTCCCTTTTGTGAAAGGAAGTGGACACCAAAGAGACAAAAACACCAGGCACTCTGTAATTTTCAAAAAAATCCTTTCAGTTAAATGGATATTGTGACACTTTATAAAAACCCTTGTGAAATTGTTACTCTTGGGTTGCTTTGCAGATACCCAAGCGTTTTCTGAACTCTTGGAGTGTTAGTGTGGTTGCAGCAGAAGCACTTCTACTAGAGAAACCAAGAGTCACTTCTCCATCCCCAGCCTTCAAAACAATTTCAGAAGAAACCATAAATAACACTGAAGTCAAAGTGTCTTTACCAGTGGATTTACCCAACAGCAGTTCTCTTATCAATGGACCAGTTATACAAAAAGACCACTTGAACAACTTACCACATAATCGCAAGTCTAAAAACAAAAAGAAACCAACTATAACACACTTCAGAATATCTGAGGAACTTAATTGCGAAAAGGGTACGATTATGGATGCCCTGGACAGTCCATACTCTGACATTGATTCTGTGCCACAGATCCGCAGATTCCCCAAAAGCAACGAACAGATATCCAATCACTACATTATTAATAGTAAACAATCAAGCTCAACCCCAACTTTGCTTCCCAGTACAAATGACAAAGAAATAAAGAAGAATGTGGAGAACCAAGGTGGCCTTTGGTTCAGCAAAACTGGTAAAGGTCAAGTTAATGGTATTAGTCGTGCTGGAATTAAATCTGTGAATTGTTCTTTTGGGAAGGTATCTTGTAAAATTAAGATGCCAGATTCCGCAAGCATGAAACCCAAGGACAATCACAACACCGGCTTTGAACATCTGTCTACCGAAGCCAAGAAAGCTTTAGATAGGAGAGTGAAGTGCCTTCCAGCAAGTAGTCGCCTTATGACAAGAGCACTGAAGGCAATGGAGGACGCAGACTGGATGAAGAAAGAGTCAAGCTCAGATCTTGAAACAAAAAATTGTGTATCTTGTTTTGATTCTCCATTACTTGAAACATCTGATGTAGACAACAGTATCCCTTTACAGAAGATGCCAACTGCTGCAATCCATGATCTGAGAGAAGACTCCAAAATTAGCACACACGCCAAGCTGTCTTCAGAACTTTTATGTTGTAAAGATGATGAGCATTCAGTCAAATCTGAAGATGAATCTTCTTTAGTATCTCAAGCACCCGTTGCCTTTCATTCATCCAAAAGCAAACAAAAGAGTCACGTTAATGATTTATCCTCCAGTCCTACTCCATCTTTGCACTTAAATCTGGAAGATATGGACGACATGAATGAAATATCCTTCAAGTCACTAGCAAATGAACACAGTGGCCAGCCATTGTCATTTCATCCTGATTCAAACTATAAGTTCAGTACATTCCTGATGATGCTTAAGGATATGCATGATAGCCGGGAAAAAGATGGAACTGCTTTAGTAATAGAACCATTACCCACAACTGAACTTATCAAAGAGGAGCCGTTGCTGAATTCAGATGTGAAGGATGAGAAAGCAACATCCAAGCAGAAGAAGGTAAAACCGAAGACAAATGTGATGCCAGAAAATCACCTAGCCTCTACTAGTTCGAAAACCGCTCAAAGATCTAGCAAAAAAATAAGTTTGAAAAAGAAAACCACTGATGTAAAAGCAAACATCGACTCCAAATCATTTGGCAAACTGATATCTGAACACAGACTTCCTTCAAAAGAAGCAGAAACCAATTTCACAGCCAACGTGCCCAAAAAGCGTTGGCAGAAGTTTGACCAAGTTTGTGAAAAAACGGTACACATTGTCGAAGGTAACTGTGTTCACAAGACAGAAAGAGTATCCTCAGAAAATTGTAACGTTTCAGTGGATGGTACAAACAAGTCTTGTTTTCTTGGACCTGAAACTACAAGCAATGCATTGGAAAGCAATCAAGGCAACTGTCAAAACACTGACGCCCCAGCAGGTAAGGTTGTCAAAGTAATTAATGCTAATGTCATCTAATATTGTCTTTTTATATGGGCTAAAAATTGTTATGCTTTTCACAGAATGCAAACGAATTAGAAAACCTAGTAAACGACTCATTGAATGGACAGAAGAATACGATCAGTTGTTTTCTGCTAAGAAGAAAGCAAAAAAGAAACCTGAGTCAGTTACTAAGGTAGCTCAGTTTATGCTAATCAAGTTTTAATTTTTTCCATAATCTGCTTTTACTTTATGACAAGGATTTTTTTATACTTATGAACAGGTTGAAAACCACAACTGCAGTGCACCAGTGGAGAAAACATATGATGAAGGTATACAGAAGCCTCAGGTAACAGAACAAGATGTTTCAAGACCTCTGCAAGAATTACAAACTCCTCCTCCAGAAGACCAGTCCCAGAGCACTTCTTCAATAAATGGCGCACCATGTCAAGAGAGTCAAGTGTTGTCTGTAGAAACACTGACTCCACCTCCTGAAATAATCCCATCACCATGTGATGATATTTCCAATAGGGACCAGCTTCCAAGACCAAATCCTGTAGCCATTGGTGAGTATTTTTTTCTCAAGTTTTAATTGATGATGATGATGATGCATTTTTTGAAAACAAATAAATAAAAACATAATAAATCACATTGTTTTGCCATATGTGTCCCTGGACCACAAAACAACAAAGTCATAATTGTTTTATATTGAGATTTATACATCACATATGAGCTAAATAAATACACTTTCCATTGATGGATTGTTTGTTGGGATAGGACAATATTTGCAATTAGCAATTAGAAAATCTGAAAATCTGGAAAGGCAGGGGCAACGTGGTGGCGCAGTAGGTAGTGCTGTCACCTCACAGCAAGAAGGTCGCTGTTCGAGTCTCGGCTGGGTCAATTGGCATTTCTGTGTGGAGTTTGCATGTTCTTCCGCATTCGCGTGGGTTGTCTCCGGGTGCTCTGGTTACCCCCATAGTCCAAAGACATGCGATACAGGTGAATTGTGTTAGCTAAATTGTTCTTAGTGTGTGAATGTTTGTGTGAATAGATGTTTTCCAGTGCTGGGTTGTGGCTGGAGAGGCATCCGCTGCGTAAAAACGTGCTGGATAAGTTGGCGGTTCATTCCGCTGTGGCGACCTCAGATTAATAACGGGACTAAGCCGAAAAGAAAATGAATGAAACTAAAGGCTTGTACTCACTGGGACACTTTTCGTTTGCGTTTATCATCAGTGTTTTCCCGAGACGTTTTTCCGGATTCAAACCCAAGTGACTTTCACTGGCGTCTAGCAGAAGAGTATGCAAAATTCCTCCTTAATGTTAGATTGCGCTACACAACTTTAAACTTCTGACACCCGCTTGTAACACAGAAGACGAGAGAAAGTTGACACGCTTGTTGTTAAAGTTACTGGCGATTCGAACAAGCATGGATAGTTCAAGTTGCAGCTCTAGCGATGAAGAAATTATTATTTTTCAGCAGTGCAATAAGCAGCTCCATGTTCATATCGCCTCTGGGGATCTTCTTCAATGTGCGCTTGCATTGACAGTTTTGCGCTCGAGCACCTCCAAGTGCTGTTTACTATAACTTCAGCAACTCCGTGCATGTCAACAAAAGTGCCAATCTGATTGGTGGAGAAGGAAAAAACAAGCATGAGGTGTTTCTTTAAAAATGACGCTTTTACGCCTGTCATTTTGTGCGTTGGGTGTGCACGATCACATTGGCGCCCTTAATTTAGTCAAGAGGCGTTAAACGTCAACGGAAAAAGCAAGCAAAAAGCATCCCGGTGTGCACGGGCCTTAAGGGTTCAAAAAAATCATAATACTGAGAAAATTACTTTGAAAGACCACCTATTTTACCTCTTTTTCAAGATTTAAGAGAAGTCTTTTGTGTCTCAAGAATGTGTCTGTAACAACACTGTAGCTGTTTTTGATGCCTGTGCCTTTAATGCAAATGAGCTGGTTCTCCTATTTCTGCTCACTATTCCGACATGTGTATCAGAGCTATAGAGATCGCTTTGATGGGTGTAGCCTACACCTGCAGTATCTCACGTAGATAAACAGCACAGTGACAGACAAGAATGAAGCAGATCTCCCTTACTACAGTAAGAAGTTTCCCAATGGTTATTTGATGTGTTTGTTGTTGAGTTAATTCAAGCCTTTCTGCCACGATGAGTCAAACACAATGTCTTTATAAAGTTTGTGCACATGCGCGCGCGCGCACACACACACACACACACACACGTTTAGCTTTACACTGTTTACTGACTTTGTTACAAAAGTGCTTACCAATACACATTACTATTTCAAAATGGAGTTTGAGTATATTTACAGTAAGAAATTTACCAAATATAACCAAGAAAAGTGATCTTTACTTAATTTTATAATGTTTTTGGGGAGGCATTTTGACTTCAACATAAAGCTTGTGCAACAAAGGTTTTGTGGTCCAGGGTCCCATATGCGGTGATTATATGAAGATGTACTGCAGAATACCACTAATTTATTTTGTTTGTATTTCATGATCATATTCAATACTTTTAGTATCAGATAAATAACAGTCGAAAGTGATTGATTTTTAATGATTTTTGAATAGGTGACAGTGTGTGTCTAAGCTCAAAAAGACAGCGCAAACCCACAAAAAAGATTCTAGAAAGCTCCATTGAAGCGGAACCAATTCTCGTTCCTAAAAGAAAGGTATTTGCTTAAATTATGACTTCACTTTGGTAGATAACTAGATAAAGAATATTTGTTACCAGAAAAAAATATATTTATTTTAATTCACGTTTGACCTAAAGGATTTTAGCACAAAGCAATATTGGGATAACTGCATTATCATTCACAGATGAAGTCAATGAAGACTTGCTCATCTGGACATTCTACAAATTCAGGTTTGGCAATTGAGAGCTTTCAAAACTATATTTTCTTTTCAATAAAATCTAGTTAAAATTCAGAATGTTTATTTTAGGGACAATGCAAGGTTGCTTTAAAGGTTCTTCTCAGATATTACAGCCACCAACATGACATGTCTGGCACTTAATAACAGATTTTATACAATGCGATGGTTTTATTCAGCACAATATTTATGCTGGGTAGGTACTGATTACATGTATTCTGGTTATCTGTCACACTTTACAATAAGGTTTCATTAGTTGATATTAGTAAATGTATTTACTAGCATGAAGTATTAATAAACAATACTTGAACAGCATTTTTTAATCATATTTTAACAATTACTGATGCATTATTTAAATCCTAATCCATGCTTGTTAACATTAGTAATGCACTGTGAGTTAACATTAGAGGTGTGAACCTACACTGGTCTCACGGTTCGGTTTGGTTACTGTTATCATGCCTTCAATTCGATATCTCGATGCATCAAGGTGCATTGACAATGCTTTCCACACACAATTATATTTTGCTTCACAGCACAACGATTCTTGCATTAAAATGTATAAATATATTAATATATTATTTGTAATACAATTTTGTATTTTAAAACAGTCAGATTTCTCAACTGTACCTTTAAAACGCAAGTACATGCACAGAACGACTAATGTAAATATCCCACTTGCTTTCTGAGTGTTGTCGAGCAAGTTCTTACACCCTTATGATTGGTCACGCGCTCAACAGAAAGGGCTGCTATAGGCTCTAACGCCCCATTCACACGGGGCTTCAGCGTCAACGCTTGACAAAGGGCGTGTCTGAAGTTGGGGCTGACGCGATCGTCGGCTGTCGCTTCCGTCTGCGCTTGAAAAGTTAAGCAAGTCTCAACTTCTGCAGCAAGCAATGCCTCTGTAGCGGCGCCGATGGATCCACAATGCAGTTCAGCAGTGCCTGACGTCACCCATTCAAAGTGAATGGGAAGCGTTGAAGCTAACGCCCCGTGTGAATGGGGCGTAACGCTCTGGCACTGTTCACCGATGAGTGACACTGATAAACGGCAATCACAGCTCATGCATGCTAGACGCAGTGGAGAAAACTCGCTCTGCAGACACATGCTCATGTCTGTATGCAGAAGTATCGATGTAACAGACGAGAAGAGAGGAAAAATTACCTCACATCAGCAGGTCAAATGTCCACAGTGAGAGAGAGAAGCAGAAATGGAGTTTACTTTCACAGGGTGTCCGCGGGGTCTTAAAAAGTATTAAAAGTTGGTAAATCAATTATGAGAAAATGAAGGCCCTTAAAAAATATTTTAAAAAGTCTTATTCCATTTTTACGAGGTCTTAAATTTTGTTCAAGTGTTGTCCAAAGTGTTTGACTCCAAAAAAGCATAAATATATTTATTTTCCTCCTAATATTAACAACGGTGTGCTCAATCCACGCGATAGGTTCGGGCTGGGGTGCGTCCGGCCAAGCTCCTCCATCCGGGTGATGTCACGTTTTTTGCAACAAATGCGGGAAGGTGATGTGACGCTCTCCACATGAAGCGTAACCATAGAGCGAAACAGAAAGCAAAATGGGAAAATGTAAGTTTGCGTACTTCTGGTTGAAGACCAGAAAGACTATTTTACACAGTGGCTGAAGTCTGTTAATGAAAACAGCCACGTAATTTATTATTTCAAGCTTTGTTTCTTCCGAGCTTATCTGAGTTCTGTTGCATGGTTGTGCTCCATTGATTCATTTAACGACGATTGTTTATTAACAACTGTTCATTAGGTTAAAGGTTTGATACTGATTAGAACCTGAAGTGGCGATGAGGTCTTAAAATATTCTGAGAACATCTTAAAAAGGTATTAAAATTACCTTTAGGATTCCTGCATATACCCTGTTTCAGCAGGGGCTTCTGCTGTAACTTCACTATCAGTGAAAGATTGTTCGGCAAACACACACACAAATGAATTGCGCTTAGTTTCTGTGTTAATTAGTAGGAGCATTTTAATCACTCGCCTTCCTTGCCATAGTAAGCTACCTTCATAGTAAGCTGACTTCAGAACGTAATAACCGGTTATCGATACTGAATTGTCCATGTCCAGATCGCGATACACCGAAGAAACAATTCATTTTGACATCCCTAGTTAACATCGTCATCATTTTCATCAACTAATGTTAAAATATACTATAATTAAAGTATTATTCTTTGTTTATGCTAGTAAATACATTAGCTAATGAAATGCAATACTTCACCAAAGTGTTACCGCATTATCTAATCAGATTCCAAAAATTAAGTACTTTAAATTATATTACATTTTAAAATTACTCTCATTTTAAGCTTTTTTTCTGATTTAAAATGATCTGATTCCATTTACTTTTTTTCATTACATGATTACAAACAGCAGTGGGTAGCACGTTTGCCTCACATCAAGAAGGTGGCTGGTTCGAGCCTTGGCATTTCTGTGTGGAGTTTGCATGTTCTCCCCGTGTTCACGTAGATGTCCTCCGTGTGCTCCGGTTTGCCCCACAGACATGTGGGGCAGGTGAATTGGGCATGCTAAAATTGACCATGGTGTGAATGAGCGTGTATGGGTGTTTTCCAGTGATGGGTTGCAGCTGGAAGGGCATCCGCTGCATAAAACATATGCTGGATAAGTTGGGAGTTCATTCCGCAGTGGCGAACCCAGATTAATAAAGGGACTAAGCCAAAAAGAAAATGAATAAATAAATGAATAATTGCAAACCATGATTTATATCATGTCTTCATCATATCTAGTGGTATTTACTAATTAGGGATTATAAACAATTTGACAATCCGGAGGCCTTTGGCCTTGTAATGCTATTTTCATGTTTATTAATCCGTTAATTCCCAAACATGAACTCAAAAACTCCTAGTTTGGGAAAACTTGACAATGTACTGTTTAATATGTTACATGTACATGTTATATAACAAAGAATGATTTTAGATTAATATGGTACAAAATAATGAACCTGAAAGAAAAATTAAACGATGGAATTCATTCATTCATTCATTTTCTTTTTATCTTAGTCCCTTTATTAATCTGGGATTGTCCCAGCGGAATGAACCACCAACTTATCCAGCACATATTTTACGCAACCCATCACTGAGAAACACCCAAACACTCTCATTCACACTCATACACTACGGACAATTTAGTCTACCCAATTCACCTGTACTGCATGTCTTTGGACTATGGGGGAAACCGGAGCACCCCGAGGCAACCCACGCGAACATGGGAAAAACATGCAAACTCCATACAGAAATGACAACTGACCCAGCCGAGGCTTAACTTAAAAGATAAAACTAAAACTTAAAAAAAAATTTTTTTTTTTCTAGATTGTTACCAAATCCAATTGACCCTTAGCTAAGCCATACCTGAAAACCGACACACACCAGTCGTGGCTTAGCAACTGTAGCTACACGCAGGAGGTCTGTCAAGCTTTCGAGCGAGGGAACAAGCCAAAGCGTTGTGCATATGGATTGTGCAAATCTAATACCCGATATGCTAAAAGTTTGGACAGGGTGGTGGAATTTTTTCCCTTTTCAAAACCTAAAACCCAAGGGGATGCCAGTGTGGATCAAGCTCTGTGAGTGGCACTAAAAGAGCGGAGTTAAGCTAGTTTTTTTTTTCGATATTGCTGACACATTCAGTGATAGACAGCAATAACTCAAACACCTCTTACCCTTAAAAGATCTAAACTGTGTTTCCTACAAAAATACAAAGCAGGTTATGTTTCCCAGTTGTCTTTTTATTTTTCGCTCGATATTGTGAGCACTGCTCAGTTTAAGCCCTCGCAATAGTAGTCATACTAATAGCAATCATATTTCCATCTGTTTCAAGCTACAAAAATTTTAAATTGCATATCAACAGAACAAAACTGAGATCTAATCCCAATCTTAGCACTTACAATCAATATAATTCACCCACAGCTGTTTTTCAGTATTTTTTATCCCTCATGTCCATGTCAGAGCCACAATTCACAGATGTTTTCGTCAGTCTTTTGGAGATTTGGTCATTGGTGATGGCGTTATAGCAGGGTAAGTGTCTGCTTTTATATATGGTAACTGATTAATAATTGATGGTAGGGAAAATCTATTTTTTCACATCTGCTATTTATACTTTGATTTACATTTCAATTAATTTATTTTTTCCACTTAACAGCAAATTAGAATAGAAACTGTATAAACAGCACACAAACATACTGATAGTTATAGGTACTGCTCATTGTTATGGGTCAATGATGCTGATATTTGGCACAAATCCATCAATTTCCCCTTTCTGACTGTTCTTCCTATGAATGAATTATGTAGAAGCACTGTCCATGGCTAAAAAAGGGAAATCACGTTTTTTTTTTTATTAAAAATTAACATTTTTAATTTACATTTCACCTCTCCTGCTGTGCATGAACTAAGCTGTTGAATGGTCAGCGTATGAGGCGGCTAGGCTTTAGCTTCAATTTTAATTTATTTTCTAATCGGTTGCGTCTTAAGTCATGAATATATCCCTGTAATGCATACTGCAGTTCTTTTTTTTGTCTGGCTTTTTCAGATATCTCTTCTGTTAACCAAAAATGATTATTTATGTCCCTGGGAATGTCTGACACCGGCACTTACATAATGTAATAGACATGGCAGGCACGAAGGCTTGACAGGCGTAGCAACAGTAACTAAGGAGGGCAGGCAGGCTCAGCGAAGGGTCAATTGTCATTAAGTATTAAACAGTGAATTACATTTTTTATGTAAACTACCAAGCACTGTCAATACTGAAAGTTGCAACAGGCTATAATCAAAAACCTGATCAGTGAGTTATCATAAATTACTGTAAATCCCGTGTTTACCTTCCGTTAATTTTCTGAAGCATGATTCTCCAGCAATATTTGGAAACAAGGTGTTTCAAATCTGTCACTGAACATTTTTGAGAACTGCCATTTGTTTTAGTTTTTATTTGAGTTTAATTGAAGTTCTGTTAATTTCGTCCTGAAAGGAGTGGAACAGCAATCATCGAAAAGTAAGAATAAACTGAGTTCTGAGTCCAGTGATCCACCTTCTGACCCAATGCTAAAAAGCCCAGAGATGGAGATAGAAGTTTCCCCTGCAGTGCCGCAAACAATCAATGCAGAATCAGCAGATGATGGTTCAGATACTCTCAGATGCTCAGGTTCAGAGGTCAGTGAAATGAACTCTTGAAAACAGACACAAACTCTTTAATGGCCACTTTATTAGGTACAGTTAAGGTAGTCTCGCAAATCAGACTGACGGCTGAATCACTGGGAACTTTTGTGAGTTTCCACAATTCTGTATATTTAAGAAAATCAGAGGACAATTCCAAACTTTAAAAATAGATGGTAGGTTGTTGGTGTTTGCCTATAGTTCTTGATGATGTAATCCTTTCTGTGCAAAATGGGTTGTGACGAGGTGTTCTATTAGGTAATATGATGTTCGAATCGAACATTTTATGTGCATGAATGTTTCTTTGTCCTACACCTTCTACAGAATATTAAAATACATATAAATACATTTAATGTAATGATAGCTATCAGGATGTGAGGAGTACGGTTGCCAGAAAGTGCAAAACAACATTACAAACTTTGAAACACTTTAACGAAACTTCAAACACAGACCACACGTAAAGCAAAACCACGTTATGCTGTTCACGTGTTTGCCACAAAACGGACAAAACATCCCTTGACCGCAGTCCATGTTTGGTCACCATAAACCTTATTTATGTCATGTACTCCACAACACGATTTTATCGCGCTCACCACCATTGACAACAGCACTTTTTACTGCGTCACTTCTGGTGATTTTGGTACATTCCCTTTCTGTAAAGAATCTGTCATTGTAAATTTATTTCCGGACTTGTAAAAGTGTTTTACATCTTGTTTTTTTTTCTTTCTAAAAAGTAAATTTGTTTCATCCTTAGTAAAATCTTTTTTTATATATAATTGTGTCTTATAATAGGTAAAAATGTTTTCCAAAATGTAAATTTGTCTTGAGCTTCGTAAAAGTGTTTCACACTTTGTAATGTTGTTTTGCACGTCCCGGCCACCGTAGAAGAGATTTACATCCAGGATAACAAAAATTGTTTCTGAAGACAATCACCTATTTGGACCTGTTGGCCCATTCACACCCCACCAACTAGCTTTTGCAGATTACTGGAGAACACTATCATTCACCCAAACTATGCAACTGCCACTGAACTGAACTACATATCCCATTATGCACTTTACTCACACACAAGTTTCCAGATCAGTCCTCATTACGCTCACACACCTGAAGCTGTTCAGGACTAATTACATGGACTACAGTGCATTCGGAAAGTATTCATAGCGCTTCACTTTTTCCACATTTTTTTGTTACAACCTTCCAAAATGGAATAATAAATTTATTTTCTCAAAATTCTACACACAATACCCCATAATGACAGTGTGAAAAAAGATTTTTTGAAATTGTTGCAAATTTATTAAAAATAAAAAATCTGAAAAATCACATGTACATAAGTATTCACAGTCTTTGCCATGAAGCTCTAAATTGAGTTCAGGTACATTCTGTTTCCACTGATCATTCTTGAGATCAGCTTTATTGAAGTTCACCTGTGGTAAATTCAGTTGATTGGACATGATTTGAAAAGGCATACACCTGTCTATATAAGGTCCCAGGGTTGACAGTGCATGTCAAAACACAAACCAAACATGAAGACAAAGGAATTGTCTGTAGACCTCCGAGACAGGATTGTCTCGAGGCACAAGGCTGGGGAAGGTTGCAGAAAAATTTCTGCTGCTCCGTAAGTGGAAGATGTTTGGAACCACCAGGACACTTCCTAAGGCTGGTCGGCCATCTAAGCTGAGTGATCGGGGGCCTTAGTCAGGGAGGTGATCAATAACCCAATGGTCACTCTGTCTGTGCAGCAATCCACCAATCAGGCCTGTATGGTAGAGTGGCCAGAGGGAAGCCACTCTCCACCTGGAATTTGCCAAAAGGCATCTGAAGGACTCCCAGACCATAAGAAACAAAATTCTCAGGTCTGAGGATACTAAAATTTTACTCTTTGGAGTAAATGCCAGGCATTACAATTGGAGAAAATCAAGCACTGCTCATCACCAGGCTAATACCATGGGGATGTTTTTCAGCAGCAGGAACTGGAAGACTAGTCAGGATAGAGGGAAAGATGAATGCAGCAATGTACAGAGACAACCTGAAGGAAAACCTGCTTCAGAGTACTCTTGACCTCAGACTGGGGCGACGGTTCATCTTCCAGCAGGACAATGACCCGAAACACACAGCCAAAATATCAATTGAGTGGCTTCACAACAACTTGGTGAATGTCCTTGAGTGGCCCAGCCAGAACCCAGACATAAATCATATTGAACATCTCTAGAGAGATCTGAAAATGGCTGTACCCATCCAACCCGATAGAGCTTGAGAGGTATTACAAAGAGGAATGGGCAAAAATTCCCAAAGACAGGTGTGCCAAGCTTGTGGCATCATGTTCAAAAAGACTCGAGGCTGCAATTACTGCCAAAGGTGCATCAACAAAGTATTGAGCAAAGGCTGTGAATACTTATGTTGTACATGTGATTTTTCAGGTTTTTAATTTTAATAAATTTGCAACAGTTTAAAAAAATATTTTTTCACAGTGTCATTATGGGGTATTGTGTGTAGAATTTTGAGGAAATACATTAATTTAGTCCATTTTGGAATAAGGCTGTAACATTAAAAAAATGTGGAAAAAGTGAAGCACTATAAATACTTTCCGAATGCACCATATATACACACCACACACACATCTTGGTTGTGTTTCCCTGTAGTGAGCATCACAAAGCGTTTTTGGATTGTCTAACCATGTTTTAACCTTTGTTTATTGTCTTGTTAATGTGAATTTTGCCACCTACCTTGACCTTTCGCCTGTATCTCTGATTACATTTTGGATCAACTACATGCTCCTGTCTGTTCCTGATCGAACCTTGCCTGTAAAATCTGCAAATTTGGATCCAACCCTTGTTGTCACACCAAGTCATTACAACAGCAAGTCACTTTTCAAACATTTTAGAAATGTAACGGTTTACTCAACACACGATTTTGATTTCAAGATTTGATTTTCTCACAATTTTGTTTTTAACAAAATGAGGTTGAAGATATATACAGTAAATGAAGTCTTCTTTTATAGGCTATTACTGCACATTTTTTCAAAATATAAAATATAACGACTCAATTTGAAAATTTGAAACCCAAATCAAACAAGTTACACAAATTAAACGGCAAACATTAGGTGTTTGCTTGGTTACCGCTGTTAACGAAGTAGCTCTGCGCTTATATGCACTAATGGAATATGTATCTTTAAGAGGCGAGGTGAACAGAAAATACCACATAGCTTGTCTAAAGACAGTTGGCCTCAAAGATTCATTCATATAAACTTCAATTCTAATTGTATCATGATTTGTTTGGCATCTCAACTGATTCGAATTGTCACATATTTAAATTGATCTTCAGCCAGCTTTATACATTCTCCCAAGTGCCTATCAAACAAGTTCACTCTGCAAAAACAAGCAGGGTCATAGTGATCTGTGGTCACAAGTGCCGTTGTAGAAAGTTTTATGCAATAAAGTGGCCACTGATCTAGCTCTGCTTGCCACAGTCTTTTTACTGTACATGTCAGCAATGTGAAATCTGATGAAGTATTTACTACAACGCATTCAGTGAAGACATTTAATTAAACTATAAAAGCTCATTTAATTAACTAACTTGAATTCCTGGCATTTCATTCAGATGACTGAATCGAGTGGCTTGGGTTCTGAAAGAGAAGAAAGTTCACAATCTGACGAAAGACTCTCGGATAGTAAAAGGCTCTCAGAAAAGAAAGGTGGCAGCACTTCAGTCAAGGAAAATGTGTGTCCGGTAGGTGTGTTAAGACTTGCTTACACCAACTTTCATGCTGCTTAAAATGTTTTAGCTGTTTGAAGTCCTGATGCAATCGTGCCACTGTGTTGTTATTATTTACCAATTATTGCTTCCCCCCTCTTTTTTATAAAACATTTATTGTCCCATTTTGGATATTTTATTTGACAATTTAAAAAAACACCGCTATATGAGAAAGAATGAGACTATAAATGAGCCTCTGTTATGAGTTTTTGAAAAATACCTTTCATTCAGTGTGTTACAGTGCATCCAGAAAGTATTCACAGCGCTTCACTTTTTTCCACATTTTTTGTTACAGCCTTATTCCAAAATGGATTAAATTCATTTATCTCCTCAAAATTCTACACACAATACCCCATAATGACAATGTGAATTTAGATTTTTTTAAATTGTTGCAAATTTATTAAAAATAAAAAACCTGAAAAATTACATGTACAAAAGTATTCACAGCCTTTGCTCAATACTTTGTTGATACACCTTCGGCAGCAATTACAGCCTCAAGTCTTTTTAAATATGATGCCACAAGCTTGGCACACCTGTCTTTGGGAATTTTTGCCCATTCCTCTTTGCAATACCTCTCAAGCTCTATCAGGTTGGATGGGTACAGCCATTTTCAGATCTCTCTAGAGATGTTCAATAGGATTTAGGTCTGGGCTCTGGCTGGGCCACTCAAGGATATTCATCAAGTTGTTGTGAAGCCTCTCAATTGATATTTTGGTGGTGTGCTTTGTGTCATTGTCCTGCTGGAAGATGAACCGTCACTCCAGTCTGAGGTCAAGAGCACTCTGAAGAAGCAGGTTTTCCTTCAGGTTGTCTCTCTGTACAGTGCTGAATTCATCTTTCCCTCTATCCTGACTAGTCTTCCAGTTCCTGCTGCTGAAAAACATCCCCACAGCATGATGCTGCCACCATCATGCTTCACTGTAGGGATGGTATTAGCCTGGTGATAAGCGGTGCCTGGTTTTTTCCAAACGTGAGCGTTTTTTCCAAACGCCTGGCATTCACTCCACAGAGTTAAATTTTAGTCTCATCAGACCAGAGAATTTTGTTTCTTATGGTCTGAGAGCCCTTCAGATGCCTTTTGGCAAATTCCAGGCGGACAGTGGCTTCCGTCTGGCCACTATACCATACAAGCCTGATTGGTGGATTGCTGGACAGATGGTTGTCCTTCTGTAAGGTTTTCCTCTCTCCACAGAAGAACGCTGGAGCTCAGACAGAGTGACCATCAGGTTATTGATCACCTCCCTGACTAAGGCTCTTCTTTCCAATCACTCAGCTTAGATGGCCGGCCAGCTCTAGGAAGAGTTCTGGTGGTTTCAAACATCTTACGGATTATGGAGGCCACTGAGCTCATTGGAACTTTCAGAGCAGCAGAACATTTTCTGTGAACTTTCCTAGCCTTGCGCTTCCTATCTCGGAGGTCTACAGAGAATTCTTTTGTCTTCATGCTTGGTTTGTGCTTTGACATGCACTGTCAACCATTATATAGGGACCTTATATAGACAGGTGTATGCCTTTTCAAATCATGTCCAATCAACTGAATTTACCACAGTAAACTCTAATTAAGCTGCTGAAACATCTCAAGAATGATCAGTGGAAACAATGTACCTCAGCTCAATTTAGAGTTTCGCGGCCAAGGCTGTGAATACCTATGTACATGTGATTTTACAGGTTTTTTATTTTTAATAAATTTGCAACAATTTCAAAAAATCCTTTTTCACATTGTCATTATGGGGTATTGTGTGTAGGATTTAGAAGAAATAAATGAACTTATTCCATTTTGGAAAAATGTAACATAAAAAAAATGTGGAAAAGTGAAGCGCTATGAATACTTTGCGGATGCACTGTAGCCCTGCTCTAAGTAAAAGTGCAGTGTATATAAATATATTGTTTCCAAAAGAGTCAACTCACAGATTCAGATTGACAGGATATCAATCTATCCACAACACAAATAGAATTTTTAGTCTGTAAAGGGATCTCTCTCACTGACTTCTCCATCCTGAGATTCAAAATGGTAAAAACATGAGTCAGTCCATCAATATCTTCCTGTTAAGCTGTATAGCTTTTCATTTTTGCATGTGATCAGATCACTTACATTTTTATATGCGAGCTGATCTACACTGATTGTCTTTGTATTTTGCTCTTGGGATCATCCACAAGTCCCGTAACTCATTCAGGATATGCAGCAGGACTTTCCTTAACCTAATGCCCCTAAAAACATGAATTGGCATAAAAACGTGCTATGCATTGTCTCCTAATTGACTAAATATCTCGTCAATGACAGGGAAAGTGTTAATATGTACATTCACTGAATTCATTCGTTGACAGTAGTGTTATTTTAAAAAATAGCCCAATGACCTCTCTTGTTTCTAAAGATGTGTGAGAAGCAGGGAGATCTCCTCTTGTGTGAAGGCCAATGCTGTGAAGCGTTTCACCCACAATGCACTGGCCTAAATGAGGCTCCTGTAGGGAAGTTTTTGTGTCAGGAGTGCACGTCTGGTGAGTGCCGGCATTGTAATTTACACACCAACAGCCAGTAATTTTATATCTTTGACAGCTGGTTTTCTGAATATTTTACTAGGTGTACACTCATGCTTTGCTTGTAAGCGACTGGGTGAAGACGTCAGACGCTGTATGCTTTCCGGATGTGGAAAGTTCTATCATGGGGAGTGTGCTGCCAGCCACGCACCTACAGTACCTCTAAACCGAGCCTTTCGTTGCCCTCTTCATGCCTGCCTGTCATGTTTTATCCTAAACCCTACCAATCCATCTGTAGCTAAAGGTTGGTTTTGCTTACATTTACATTTTTGACAAGGTCATTCACACTTAACGGCCATTAAATAATGTATATCCTGCTAGTACAGGTTACCTTTGCCTTCGAAATTTTTTTTTTATCTTGGTGGCATAGATTAAATAAGGCCCTGAAAATATTCCTCAAAGTTTTTGGCCTGTGTTGACATGAAAGCATCACACTTGCTCCAGATTTGTCATCCACATCCATGAAGGTCTGATGGCTGTGGAGGCCATTTAAGTACAGTAAACTCAGTGTTCAAGAGTTGAGTTGAGCCTTGTGATGTGGTGCATTATTTTTGGGGGAGGAAGTAACCACATGAGTACACTCACTTTCACTATCCCATGTTCTAAAATGATAACCGTTTTGAAATTTCCCTGGTTTAAAGTTATCACGTAGATTGCATTATTAGATTCTGTGTTCCTATTGGTTCGATGCTTGTCGCAGTTGTTGTCACACTGCAGGAAAGTGTCTGAAATCTTCTGACACTGTTAGAACTTTACAGCATTAAAGGTGCAGTAGGTGATTGTCTTCAGAAACATTTTTTGTTGTGCTGGTTGAAAGTCTCTTCACGTTCCAATAGTAATTATTAAAGTGTTTATTTGTTTATGTGTATTTTTATGTTCTGGATAAGGCATAAAACTAAAAAATGTTCATCCAATTAAATATTGTCGGACCGACAGAAAACTCAATTATGACAGGTATCTCAAACTGTCTGTCAACAAATTTAAATTAGAATTTCTGCGCAGCCTCTTTAAGTAGATAGATAAGTCACTCGTGCACACACGTGAAGCACAGATCTACCACTGACAGAGAGACGTCATCAGGCAAACTGCATCAACCTGAACTTCTTTCTGAAATACCAACGTGGCGTTGTATCCATGAAAAGAAAGATTGTTTCTGAAAGGACTTCTGCCAAAAATGCAGAATCAACTTTTCTAAACCCTGAATCAATATCGGAGTTACTTTTGCTGGCTGGAGGGCAATGACGTTATGCAGTTCAAAACAACGATCTGAAGGGTGACACCATGGCTGAAGTATTTCTTTTAGACAAGTATTTTTCTTTTAGTTATGTTTTAAAACTATTTTAGCCATGCAAAGCTTATGTAGATTGTGTTCTTGTTAATGAATGGGTTTATATGTATAGAAGTATTGTTCAGCCACTAAAAATGTCCAGCAAAAGATTTCAAGTTCATGGAGTACCTTTTATAGCATCGATAATATAGTCTGTTAAATAGACCTAAGCATTCGTTTAGTTGTTCAAGTGAAAAAGGAGCTGATAACAAGCGATGTATGAGGATCAGCGAGCACATTTGAAAATGAAAAGTCAATCATTGTCTTGCTAACATAAACATAAGTGTAATGTAAAAAGATGATAGGATATTTCTGTTTTTAGCACTGTTTTTTTTTTCCTATCTGATTTTTATTTAGTTTAACAACACATATGTAAATGTGCTCTTCCGCCTAACCAGCTTTACTAAGGAGAAGTTTGATTTATACACACACATTGAACAGTGACAGCCTGTGACACAGTTTTGGTGAAATATAATTCCTGCACCCGCTGGCCTGTGGAAAAGAAATAAACTCATTTTATATTAATGATTCAAGAGAAAGCAATTTTCTAATTGACTGTAATCAAATTCAACTATTATTTAAGCAGATATGTCCAAAAAAATCGGCTGGTCCTGATAGTCTCTCTGGCTTTTTACTAAAAGTATGCGCAGAAAAACTTTCACCAGTGTGGTGTTGTCATGGATTGGTCAGGCTCTCACGACCCCCACTCACGAAGATCACCATCACCTGACTTCTAATGAGCACACAGCTGCATCACATTCACGAGCACCAGATAAAAGCACAGCACTCCAGTCGCTCATTGTCCGGGCTCGTCTCGACGAAAGCGGACAACTGAGCGACCACTCAGCGTAGTCATCCTCAGCTAAAACAAACGATTTACTTACCTGTTCTCTTTGTATTCCTCCTAGTCTTCCTGGTCCTCCCGAATCGTCCTGTCTTCCAGTCCTTCCAAGTCTGTGTCATCCTCTGTCAGCTGTATCTGGTGTGTGCTGTCCATCCTCGTGTATTCCTGTTACCCAGCCACGGAGGAAAAGACCCCAACATCATTCCTGATCCTCCTGGCTATCCTTCATGTGCTCCTTGTTGTCATTTAATAAACACCCTAACGTTTCCTTACCTCTGTCTCCTGTCCGCTTCATAACAGAAGCCCGGACCGTTAACGACGACAACATGAGCACCCCCGATCACCTTCAAGAGCTGGTGGACCAGTTGAAGCGGATTCTACAGCCACCAGCTCCACTTTCCAACGCACCACCAGCACCGAGCACTTCCGCCTCCACAGTTTCTTCTTCGGCCCTTCCTTCCAGTCCCATGGCCCGACCAGCGCCCTACTCAGGCGGAGCGGGGGAGTGCAATGGTTTTCTGTTACAATGTTCCCTCATATTCGAAATGCAACCTTCTCTATATCCCACAGATAAGTCGAAGATCGCCTACATCGTATCTCTACTCTCTGGACCTGCACTTAAATGGGCTGAGACGATCTGGAACCAAGCCGGGCCGGTCATGAATTCCATCACTACCTTCACGGAGCATTTCAAAGAGGTGTTTGGACGTTCTGATGGGGAAGTAGCCGCTGGAGAGCAGCTGTATCATCTAAAGCAAGGTACTCTATCTACACAGGAATATGCTCTCCGGTTTCGCACTCTAGCAGCTGCAAGTGGATGGAATGAGAGATCGTTGTTGACCACGTACCGGCTCGGCTTGGAACCCACGCTCCGAATCCAACTGGCCACATTAGATGATACAATGGGTCTGGAGAGATTCATCCAACATTCTCTCCGATGTTCCGATCGTCTCCGTTCCTATCAACAGGACACCATCACCCCCTCGTCTGCACTCCTCCAATCGCCTGAGTCAACAGCCTCTCCAGAACCAGAACCCATGATAATAGAGTCTGGAAGACTGACATCAGCGGAACGACAGAGGAGGCTGACCCGGGGTCTGTGTCTATACTGCGGTGTCAGTGGACACACCCGTATGGAGTGTCCCCTTCGTCCCATTCGGACTTCAGTGAGTGTATTCAGTACGAATATTGAACAATGTAAACCACTTACTACCACCGTACAAATAACTACTGCCTCTATTTCTCTCCTTGTCACAGCCCTCATCGACTCCGGGTCAGCAGGGAACTTCATCTCCCAATCCCTCTGTCGTCAACTCCACCTCCGTACTGAGGCGTCCTCGCATATATACCAGATACAACCGATAACCCAGTGCACTCGATCTTCGACCCGTATCCATCGACAATGCGAAGACATCCTTCTTCAAGTGGGGTTGTTACATCAAGAGAGGATTCAATTTCTGGTTCTGGAGGGTGCAAATATGGACATCATTCTAGGGCGCCCGTGGCTGGTGAAGCACGATCCCATCATCTCTTGGGGCACAGGAGAGATAAAGAAATGGGGATCTGGATGTACACCTGCCTGTTTTCCAAATCTCCCTCTTCAAGGTCGGAACCCCATTTCTTTGTTTGCAACATCGGTCGAGAGCCCTCCTGAGAAGCAGTCTATCCACATTCCTAAGGAGTACAGCTCCTTTCATGATGTCTTCTGCCCCAAGAGAGCTTCCCAGCTACCGCCGCATCGGCCATGGGACTGCGCGATCGACCTAGTTCCAGATGCCCAGTTGCCAAGAGGTAGGATCTACCCGCTCTCGCTTCCAGAGAATCAGGCAATGGAAGATTACATAAGGGAGGCTCTGAGTCAGGGGTACATACGTCACTCAAATCACCAGCCGCCTCAAGCTTCTTCTTTGTGGCCAAGAAGGACGGAGGGCTGCGTCCATGCATCGACTACAGGGTCCTAAATAACGGTACAGTAAAATACCGATATCCCCTTCCTCTGGTACCAGCCGCTTTGGAACAGCTCCGAGAAGCTAAAGTCTTCACTAAATTGGACCTCCGCAGCGCGTATAATCTGATAAGAATACGTGAGGGGGACCAATGGAAGACAGCATTCGTGACCCCTACTGGCCACTATGAATATGAGGTCATGCCTTACGGTCTGGTCAACGCCCCCCTCCGTATTCCAAAACTTCATTCATGAAGTCCTCCGGGAGTTTCTTCACCACTGTGTAATAGTGTACATAGATGACATCCTCATTTACTCCCGGAGTGAGGCCGAACATCGCCAACACGTTTGCGGAGGTCCTACACACATTGAGAGAACATCACCTCTACCTCAAAGCGGAGAAATGCTCATTCCACCAGAAGTCGATTCATTTCTTGGGATACATCATTGACCAAACCGGTATACGTATGGATGGGAAGAAAATTGAGGCTGTTCTATCCTGGTCAGAACCCACTTCCATTAAGGAGCTCCAGAGGTTTCTTGGGTTTGCTAACTTTTATAGACGGTTTATCAAGGACTACAGCAGGATTACATCACCTCTCACTAATCTCCTCAAGGGTAAACCCAAAGGACTGGAGTGGACCAAAGAAGCAGCCGCAGCCTTCCGCCTTCTTAAGAAGGAGTTCACAAGGGCCCCACTCCTGACTCATCCTGACCCAAATCTTCCTTTCGTGGTGGAAGTGGACGCATCCACCACCGGCGTCGGGGCAGTATTATCTCAACATCATGATACACCGCCCCGACTGCATCCCTGTGCCTATTTCTCTCGGAAGTTGAGCCCGGCGGAGCAGAATTACAGCATAGGAGACAGGGAGCTTCTAGCAATCAAGCTAGCCTTGGAGGAGTGGCGTCACTGGTTGGAGGGAGCCAAACATCCGTTCCAGGTGATCACAGATCACAAAAACCTCCAATACATCAAAGAGGCCAAGAGACTATGTCCACGTCAAGCCAGATGGTCACTTTTCTTCTCACGTTTTGATTTCTCCATTTCCTATCGTCCAGGACCCAAGAATCTAAGAGCAGACGCTCTCTCTCGTTTACACGAGCATCACGATCATGAAGAACTCCCAACGAAGATTCTTCCCGAACACATCTCCATTTGTCCGATCACCTGGAACGCTCCTCCAGTCGTTGCCACTCCGGAAGCCCCTGCTCCGCCGGGATGCCCTCCTCATCGGCAGTTCATACCACCTGAACACCGGGTAGATCTGATCCACTCCTTACATACCTCGCTAGGCACTGGACATCCAGGGATCAACAATACTCTCTCGCTAGTATCCCAACGATTCTGGTGGCCAAACATGGCAAGGGATGTGAGGCAATATGTTCAGGGCTGTAAGGACTGTGCCAATCCAAGAGCCCACGTCATCTACCCGCTGGAAAGCTCCATCCCTTGCCGATTCCGAACCGTCCCTGGTCACACCTAGGAGTGGACTTTATCACTGACCTCCCTTCGTCAGAAGGTAATACCTGTATTCTAGTCATAGTAGATAGATTCTCAAAGTTTGTCAAACTAATCCCTCTGAAAGGTCTTCCCACAGCCTTTGAAACTGCCGACAATATCTTTAATCAAGTCTTCAGGTCATTTGGTATTCCAGAAGATATTGTGTCGGACAGAGGTCCACAGTTCATCTCACGTCTATGGAAAGCCTTCTTCAAGCTCCTAGGTGTGGCCGTCAGCCTCTCTTCTGGATATCATCCCCAAACCAACGGGCAGACAGAGAGGAAGATTCAGGAGGTGGGACGGTTCCTGAGGACCTTCTGCAGTGGTCACCAGAACTCCTGGAGCCAGTATTTGGGCTGGGCAGAATATGCCCAAAATTCACTGCGGCAACCCTCCACCGGACTCACGCCATTCCAGTGCGTCCTGGGCTTCCAACCACCGCTCTTTCCCTGGGATGGCGAACCATCTGATGTCCCCGCAGTGGATCACTGGTTCCGGGAGAGCGAGAGAGTCTGGGACGAGGCTCATCAACATCTGCAGAGGGCAGTCCGTCGAAGCAAGGTAACCGCCGATAGGAGAAGGTCTGAAGAACCCAGATACACACCCGGACAAAAGGTGTGGCTATCCACCCGGGACATACGCATGCGACTGCCCTCTCGCAAGTTAAGTCCCCGATTTGTTGGTCCCTTCACCATCGTGGAACAGGTTAACCCCGTCACCTACAAACTACAATTACCCTCTCACTACCGTATTCACCCTACATTCCACGTATCACTCCTGAAACCCTATCACGATCCTGTTCTTCCCTCCACAGAGCCTGACCACGAAGAGGAACCCCCTCCTCCACTGCTCCTAGAAGAAGGAGCCGTCTACGCAGTGAAGGAGATCTTGCGTTCCCGACGTCGTGGTGGCCAGTTGGAGTACCTGGTGGACTGGGAAGGGTACGGCCCCGAAGAAAGGACATGGGTTCCCAGAGCTGATATTCTCGATCCTAGTCTCATGGTGGAGTTTCATGAGAGCCACCCTGAGTTCCCAGCGCCTAGAGGCAGAGGGAGACCACCACGGCGTCGGAGGTGTCGGCCCTCAGGAGCGGGCCCTGGGGAGGGGGGTACTGTCATGGATTGGTCAGGCTCTCACGACCCCCACTCACGAAGATCACCATCACCTGACTTCTAATGAGCACACAGCTGCATCACATTCACGAGCACCAGATAAAAGCACAGCACTCCAGTCGCTCATTGTCCGGGCTCGTCTCGACGAAAGCGGACAACTGAGCGACCACTCAGCGTAGTCATCCTCAGCTAAAACAAACGATTTACTTACCTGTTCTCTTTGTATTCCTCCTAGTCTTCCTGGTCCTCCCGAATCGTCCTGTCTTCCAGTCCTTCCAAGTCTGTGTCATCCTCTGTCAGCTGTATCTGGTGTGTGCTGTCCATCCTCGTGTATTCCTGTTACCCAGCCACGGAGGAAAAGACCCCAACATCATTCCTGATCCTCCTGGCTATCCTTCATGTGCTCCTTGTTGTCATTTAATAAACACCCTAACGTTTCCTTACCTCTGTCTCCTGTCCGCTTCATAACAGGTGTTCTTTGTTTAAAAAATCTATTATTTGAAGGTAGTTCCAGCAATCTGGAAAAAATCTCTTATTCCCATGCCTAAAATTGCCCGTCCTGTAGATAACAATGATTTTAGACCAATTGCCCTCACTTCAGTTGTAATGAAATGCTTCGAAAAGTATATGGTGTCAGTGTTAAGAGAGGATATTAGTACTAAACTTGATCCACTTCAGTTTGCAAATAGCAAAGCAGTAGGTACATGTGATGCCATCAATAGTCTGATGCACTTTGTTTTAAATCATTTAGAAGGCCCTGATGCATATGCACGTGTACTTTTCTTTGATTTTAGCTCTGCATTTAACACTGTTCAACCACATGTTTTCATTAGAAAACTAAAAAAGTTAGGAGTAAACTCTACTATTATTGAATGGTATCACTCCTTTTTAACAAATCAAACTCAGGCAGTCAAAGTAAATAATAGTTTGTCCCAAGTCAAATACAGTAGTTCTGGTGTCCCTCAGGGTTGTGTGAGCTCATCACTTCTATTTACTTTATATACTAATTAGTGTTCAAGTAGGCACTCACAGACTCTTATTTTTAAATACTCAGACGATACAGTAATTTTCAGTTTGCTAAACAAACAAGATCCTGTTTCTGTTTATTTTTCAGAAATTGATTCATTTGTTGAGTGGTGCGATGAAAACTTTTTAAAAGTAAATACAAAAAAAACAAAGGAAATAATCTTTGATCCCAAATGTGTTCTCGAGCATTTACCAGTGTTTGTACATAATCAAGAAATCACTCAGGTACAGTCATACAAGTATTTGGGAATTTACATAGACAGGTCTCTAACATGGGACACTCACGTAAACTGGATCTGTGAAAAGCTTCACCAAAGACTGTATTTTCTACGAAGGTTATGGTTTTATGGTGTTGATAAGAAAATCATGTACTTATTTTATCAAGCTGTATTTGAAAGTGTTATCAGGTATGGTCTATCTACATGGTATGGCAATCTTTCTGTAAATCTGAAATCAAAAATTTTCAATATTATCAGAATTGCTACAAGATTAATAGGATCTGAAACTTTCACTAGTATACAAACACTCTACGAGCAATGCACTCTGAATGAAGCGAAAATAATTTTAAGTAACCCATCTCATGTACTCTTTCCATTTTACGATCTTTTACCTTCTGGTAGAAGATACAGAACTTTCTGCTAGAAGCGGAACAGACTGAAGAACTCCTTTATTCCAGTGTCAATCAGACTGTTGAACACTGATCGATAGTGCATATAATTCTTTTGCATGTGACTTATTTTTAATTGTTATTATGTCAGAACCTGTTGTTGTGCTGTGTGATTCCACAGAAAATTTCCCCTTGAGGGACAATAAAGTATACAAACAAACAACAACCACAATGCTTGATGAAGTGTGAGTCTCCATAGAGTTTTCTAACTGGTGAATGACATCAAGTGTTCGTGACTTGAGGAGGCGTGGCTTTGGATGGCAGGGGAGGGTCATAAAATTTCTAAGCTGTTATGCTAATGCTAGCATTTTGGCAGATCACCTACTGCACCTTTAAGTGGCTGTCTATGAACATGTCAAACCAATGATCAAAGATCACAGGTTTTGTCTGGGATTTCAGGAAACTTTTAGGATTACCCAACTTTGTACAACCAAATTCTGGCTGAAATCCCACAGTGTAAACAGGGTCTAAGTCAATGGCTACTGTTTTCCAACATTATTCAGAATATCTTGTTTTGTTTTGCAAGAAAAATATGCTGAGTACATAGAGGATCTCAATGAAGATGTTTATTCAGCTTAGCAGTCTCAATGTACACAGCAGTACCCTGGGTTCAGTGGCGTCAGAATGAAATCTAAACTTTCTTAAAGGGTAAATGAAGCACTCGGTCAAGTTTACATTATTTTGTACATTGGATTCCACTTTAATGAAAATACATATTACAAACTTATTCAGTGTAACCATTTAGCAGAAAACGGCATGTTTTACTATAGCTTTTTGACCTAGGGCGTCGCCATCTTGGTATGCCTCTGTGTCTGATGTCACGGGGTTGCTTCCGTTCTCTCTTCTGAACAAATACAAGCCTAATTTAATCCAGTGCATGAAGTTGTGGATGTGGAGCTGGTGCAAATACAAGCATCAGATGTGTGTCCATTACAAAAAAAAAAAAAAATACTGCAAGGACATTTTTACAGTATGTCTGACAAAATTGTTTCTTCTGGAGAAAGTCTTATTTGTTTTATTTCAGCTAGAATAAAAGCAGTTTTTAATTTTTTTAACACCATTTTAGGGACAAAATTATTAGCCCCTTCAAGCTAGATTTTTTCTTGTCTACAGAACAAGCCATCATTATACAATAACTTGCCTAATTACCCTAACCTGCCTAGTTAACCTAATTAACCTATTTAAGCCTTTAAATGTCACTTTAAGCTGTATAGAAGTGTCTTGAAAAAATATCTAGTCAAATCATTTACTGTCATCATGGCAAAGATAAAATAAATCAGTTATTAGAATAATAATTTAGGGGGGATAATAATTCTGACTTCAACTGTATATATACTCTATTTTTCTTTTTTACCTTTTAATTACCAATCATTTAATGTGCTTTGGTCCACTCTTTGTATTACGCTGCATGACTGTATAGATCTATGAGTGTTTACCATCTCAGAATAGTATTTAAAAGAAATATGCAAATAGTAAAAATATAAATTTTTAATCAATTGTGGCTGATATAACAGTTCTGAACTGTTTAGTCTTTAAAATTGTTAACTAAATCCCTAAAAGTTAAAATGACTTAATTGGGTTTGGTGAATTTGTACATCACATTCTATATTATGAAAAAAATAATATTTTGAGATTGCATTATTGCGAATGTGTTCAACATCTAAAACACATTTTAAAACTGGTTGTTTTTGGAAATGAAATTCATTGTATTTTGTGTCTCAGGCCAGCTAACCCGCTGCATCAGATGCCCTGTTGCATATCACTCCAGTGATTTCTGCATTCCTGCTGGCAGTGTCACACTCACCGACAGCAACATAGTGTGTCCAAATCACTTCACCCCAAGAAAAGGCTGCCGCAACCACGAGCATGTCAACGTCAGCTGGTGCTTTGTCTGCTCAGAAGGTTAATTCAACTACCTGAAACACCTTTACAATTAGCAATTCTCAATATATTAAATGAATGGCTTTAGAAATGACTCATTTAATTCAGCTTAAAATAACATTGTTTCCTTTGTATAATTTTTTTTTTTTTACTTTTTCCATATTTTTCTGCCTATGACACACTGCATTTCCCATTATGGGTTGCACTTCCAGTTTGGGAAACTACAATTCAAAAGTTAAATAAATCACTTCAAATAACAAGGTTTCAAGAGGTCACACTTAGCTGATGATTGATTATAACGCTTGTTTGGCATGCTGTCCCAGGAGAGAGCCCTGAAGTCATAAGATCCTCGAGCCCGGGGCTCCCTCCTATTTGCAAGGCGGGTTTGAGCTAAGGTAGATCTCGCAAACTCCCCTGCTGTAGTAGCTAATGAACAGATAGTGATTGCTCTTAAGAGGTATCTACTTACTTGGAGCATGTCTATGGTGCAGATTTGGATTAGTCAATTAACTTAAGTTGCATGTTTTGGAAGGTGGGAGGAAACCGGGGAACCAGGGGGAAAACCAACGTGAGCACAGGTAGAATGTGTAAACTCCGAAACGTTGGCTGGCTTGGTAAGAACTAGAACCAGTGACGTTCTTACTGTGAGGCAACAGTGCTAACCACTTGGCCACCGTGCCACCCATCTAGGAAAGGAGGAGTAGGGGTGGAAGGGGGAATTCTTCAAAATGAAGATGGCTATTATATGGAACTTAGGGTATTTATAGTGGCTTAGGAATTGTCTGGTGAATCATAAATTAAACAATGCGGGACCAACCGCAAGCAATCATAAGCATGTGATCCTCTCGAAATTAGATTATAAATAAACTTCACTTAACTAGCAAAAAATGAGTGAGAGGTACATTGTGCTTTATTTTTTTATCTGTCATAAAAATAATGCTGGTATCCATGGTATTTTAATTACAGTGACATTAGTATCACAAGCTTATCTTTGGCCAAAGCTCTTTCGAGTTCACGGTGTAAGACAAGGAGAAAATAATCTGTTGAAGCAAAACACAGTACAGTACGATTCAGTATACATCTGTAATGTTGTTGTGGAAAGACTTGCAAAAGTTTTTGGCCATATTTGTGGTCTGCTGAAAGTAAGTTTTAAAATTCTAATAAGTTGCCTTTTATTATTCAATGGCTGAACAGTGAGATTAAGGCCCCAATCTAATTCTACCCCTTAGCCCTAAGGGGTAGATAGCCCTTCGAACTGAGATTTTTCAGGACCACACTCGAAACCAAGGGGTAAGAAAATTTTCCAGAATACACCAGCCACAATGGCAGCATTCCACCCAGGAGTAAAGAGCTCCACAAATTAGTAATTTTTTTGTTATTATTACGAATTTTACAACAAACAAGCACATGTTTTAATATATTCATATCCGTGTTTGTTTTATCATCATCGTTTAAAAACCCGCTATATTTAGCTTAAGTTATTATTAATAATCCATAATAATAACTCCTGTATAGCAGTCCCATAACATTCTGACACTCGATGACACTCGAATACCCTGTCAGAAAAGTCTAATGGCTGGGAATGAGCTTTTTACAGTGTCTGCTATAATGTTAATGTTATTTTTTGTGTGTTTACATAGATGAATATGGGCACTGTGTAAATGCACAGTACAGTTACGATCTTTTTGCCACATTAGATTGTTATGATAACATAATATATGCCTTCAGTGATTTCCTGAATATAAAAACCAAAAAAATAACACAACTGGAATAACTACAGCAGTCGCAATCATCTTATCTCATATGAAGCAAGAGATCGCGATGGCATAGAGTATGATGGCATGATGTAGTGGTGTCCCATTTCTTAGGGGTAAATTTTAAAGCCCTTCACACTTCGTTTTAAGGGGAGGGTGAAGGGTTAGAGGTACAAAATAGAATTGGGATTGGGCCCAATAAACCCCCATTTTTTTTTTACAGTTCTTCTCTGATTGTTTACAATGTAACTAAAGTTACTAACGTTACTATCATAATTTACACAAACCATCATGGGGCATATTAAAAAAAGCTGGAAATGTTTCTCATAAAGAACATTTCCTTATTCAAAACATTTCCCCTTTATGTTTTCTTTTTTTTTACAGGAGGTAGTCTTCTGTGTTGCGAGTCCTGTCCTGCGGCATTTCACAGAGAGTGTTTGAATATCGACATGCCTGAAGGAAGCTGGTACTGCAATGACTGTCGTGCAGGAAAGAAACCGCACTACAAGGAGGTGGTGTGGGTGAAAGTGGGCCGCTACAGGTCAGCAAAATCCACCCATAAGGCTGATTTATACTTCTGCGTCAAGTGCACGTGTATGCTTCGGTGCAGCCTTCGCGCGGTCGCATAGTCCTTGCTGTGGCTGATGCCAACTAGAGGTCTGCATTCCCGCTACTGTTCCGTGGGAGCCACGGGACCCGACCAGTTTTCTTGTGGCACGAGAATAAATTTCAGAATAAAATGTGGTTGCGGGCAGGAACTCTGCTGTTATTTGAACGGAGGGAGAGAGAATGAGAAAGAATGTGCGCTCCCGAGAGAGAGAGAGAGAGAGAGAGAATGGGAGAGAGCCCTACTGCTTTGCACTACTGTCTTGTCTGCACTGCTTTTGCAATACGAATGTACAGTTATTTGTCATGCCAATAAAGCACGTGAATGTGAGAGCGTGTGTGTGTGTGTGTCGCTTGTAATAGGCTGACTGGACTCTGTAACATCCAGCTGGGTGTTTTTGGGAAACATATTTAATCGCTATACATCAGCACTCATGTCTTATCACAAAGGGGCAAACAAAACTGACATTTAGCCTACAATCCCTGCACAACCTACACTTTTATCTGTTATCTCTCTTTTCTTAGTGATCAATTTTAACGTGAGATTTTGAAAACCAGATCTAAATTTAGCAGGAACGGTCGGGGCGGGTAGAAAACAGGGCTGGTCAGGCAGCGGGTGAACAAACATGGGAGTGGCATTAAAATTTCAGTCCGCACAGATCTCAAATGCCAGCTCTGATGAGCACCTCTCAAATAATGTAACTACACGTCGTAACAATGCGTAGCACAACCTCTGTCATTGGGCTGCTTGGAAGCAGTATCGAGTGTGGGCAGGACTGAGAGCTGTGAGCCAGATGGAGTGAGTGTTTACAAGTGTCGAGTCCCGTGAAGGAGCTCCAGATGAAAACTTTTGTTGTGTGTTTAACTAATAACTGAAGTTCTTGCACGTCTACAGATTCCCCCCTCTCAATGAGCGAGTTTAGCTACTTGTACATTAAGGTAGTGTTCAGCAAAAACATAACACCCTAGAAGAAACTTGACACAGAGGAACATAAAAACCCACTGCCAGCTAGTGTTTCGGAAGTGTTATTGTAGAGCAACCCAAACAGCACGCAAGGCAGGCACCGTGGGTCACGGCGATCACTCGACGCAGAAGTATAAACCAGCATTTAAAAGTGCATTAAGCGAATTTTGATAAACACTGTTAATATTTGAAAACACCAAACAAAAGAAGCCTATATATAAACAAGACCTTGCACCCTTTGAAATGTCTGTTATAGGGACAGACACTTCCCTTTCTGCTGATGGGCTGCGAGTGTATTTTTGGACTCTGTCTGACACTTTGGTCAAAGGCGTTTTTCAAATATTGCTTATTGCACGTATTACCACCCAACCTACAGTATAATCTAATCTTTGCTGACTGTTTCTGCTCTACTCATTGTTAGATGGTGGCCAGCTGAGGTTAGCAATCCCAAAGACATTCCCGAGAATATCCTGCGCATGAAGCATGATGTTGGAGAGTTCCCAGTTCTCTTCTTTGGCTCCAATGATTACCTTTGGACTTACCAAGCACGCGTTTTTCCTTACATGGAGGGTGATGCCAACAGTAAAGAGAAAATGGGAAAGGGAGTTGACTCTACCTATAAAAAAGGTATCTTTTTTTTAACAAATTACTGTTACTTGTTTTTAGTACTGCTTATTCTATTGAGCTACTGGTTTGATCAGATTATAATTTTTAGCTCAGGGAACATTTTGGTTATGGATGTAACACTTTTGAGATGTTATGTTGTACAAAGTTAAGGGATTTGCTAGAAGACACTCTGAATTGTATAAAATCAGGACACTAAAATACCTTTTAAATTGGCAAGTGCAATCTGCATGTGCAGCCACTTCCGCAATTAATGGTGTGTAAAGCACACCTGCGAGATAAAGATTCAGCCTCTGTGGCAACGGGACATAACATCTCAATTCCCTTTTTCGTAAACAATAGTTATGTACATAATTTAAATGTTCCCCTTCAGTCAGTCACAAGAAGTTCTGTCATAAGACATTAGGTGAAATGTTTGTAAAGCACCACAGCAGCTGAATCTGTTATATATTGGGGTGATGTATGCCTAGTCGATAGAGTGAATATGTCTAGTAATTTTGTAAAGTCACAGCTCAGCTGTTGTTTTAAGTCTTGAATATGCCTAATGTTGGAGCACATCTAAATTATCTCTGGAATTTGATTTCTTCAGCAAATGGCACAGTTGCTGAATGCAGATTTACCCAGCTTTGAATTCTTAGAATTTCTAATTTACTTGATCCTAATGATCTGAGTGATCAGTTAGGCTTGTATGTAGTGAGCATATTTGCAATATATTGAAGTCCTAGGCAATTTAGTGACTTACCGTATAAAAAAGTTATAATATTTTAAAATCTATTCTAAATGTAACTGGGAGCCAGTGTAAAGACCTGAGGACAGGTGTTTTCTTTTACTGTTCAGAATCCTAGGAAGCAGCATTCTGGATGAACTGTCTAACTGTCTTTTTCCATTACATTACAATCCATTACAATAATCCACCCTACTGGCGATAAAAGCATGAATTATTTTCTTACTGGAAACAAAGCATCTAATTCTTGTAACGTTTTTGAGATGATAATATGCTAATTTTGTTACTGCTTTGATATGACTACTGAAATCAAGATCTGACTCTAGAATCTGACCAAGATCCTTGACTTTGGCCCAGCAAGCATTTTTGAGACCAAGCTAATTTCTTCCAATTGGCCAGTGTTACCAAGTAACCGGAAGGAAACCGTCAACACTCGAAGACTAAAGAATATACACAAGGGCAATGGCATCCAAAATCTAGTGGGCCAACCTCTGTTTGTATACAGCATTTTTCTTATGACTATAACCATAACAGAGAAAAAGATGCTTAGAATTACTTGTATACTGTGTATACCACATAAATGTGCAGTGTGCAAATGGGACACAGCAAAGCTAGGGCTGGGTCTGCTTCCTCCAAAGGCTGTGCTTGGAGGTTCACTACCTGGTCTCTGAAGGGGGTGGTTAAATCCTTGGGCATAGAGCTGGGCAGGAGTCTTAGGACAATGTGTAAATAGCCCATGATTCATTGTAAAATATCTCCAGGTCTCCGACCCTCTTGATTGATGCCAGCACAACCATTGTTGTCTATATGGGAACTCTGACGTGTGTCTGGAAGACATTTTGGGAGGACGCTAGCTGACCAATCACCCTGAAGAGTAAGAAAATGGGCCAATGAATGCCAATGAGTTGGCAGAGCTTGGCACTGCAAGTGACAGTCATTAATCATTAACAGAGTGTATAGCTGGAGTGTGCAGAGCGAGCCTTAGATTTTCACTTCAGAGCCTCACACTAGAGACTGAACAGAACCTCTGCTAGGCTGATTTACTCAAGAAAGCAGTATGCCTACTAGTGCGTGTGATGAAGTGTGACAGTGGCGACTCCTTTTCCGTCCCCTGGACATCTCGCTGGTAGCTGGATGAACAGTTTTTTACTAAAAGAGCAGATCCCTAAGAGAGCAACCGACTGTGCGTTTCTGGATGAGGTGGTTCCTATCTCCGGATGATAGGCACGGGCACTGCATCATAGGTCTTGGAGTCCAGCATGTCGACGCAGTGCTCACGGACAAGCTATCCCTGTTGCTCCCTGTGAAAGTGGTTAGCACGTGTGCAGATCTGAGGATCACAGTGACGGTTTAGTCTGTCGCCTTAGGGCCCATGGACCCCCACTCCTACACAGCGCGCCCTATTCAAGCTTTGAGTGGTTGTGTCGGTTCATTCCCCGGGATGCCTGCACCTCCGCTTGATGACACCAGAGACCAAATGGCCAACGCAACATCGGAGGGCGAGCTGTCATATTCAAGTGACAGACCGGGCTTGATACTACCCTACGTGGTGCAATGCATGGTCAAAGTTCTCAAGTCGAACATAATGCTTCCTCAGGAGAAATTTTTGCTTTGTGTGACTCCATCAGAGTAGATGGAGTGACAAGCAAGCTGTGACATTCAACAGGAGCATACATCCCCAGGTTATTGCTTGCCTTGGAGCTTATCCATGTCTCACTCCCATGGTCCTGCGTAGAGGCTGAGACACGAGAGGAAGGAGCCCATCCTTACTGTTCTTTCACTGCCAAAAACTTCTAGGTAAAGTCTCAAACTGAAGCAATGAGCCCAGCCTTAGAAATAGTAAGTGAGGTTAGCAGTGGTTTGTCTGATGGGTTATCTCTGTCTGTAGTCCTCAGATCTTCCCAATTGTTTCTGATAACAACAGATACCTTGTAACAGCACGAGCTGTCATCTTAGTGCAGCCATAAGGATGCCCTTGGAGTGGGCTTTAACTACCCACAAGCTTTGCATCTACATGTTGGTTAGACATGTAGCAGAGAGATCACGATAATCGTCCGAAGGCAGGGGACCACCATTTCCAGGAAAGCACAGCATCTTGAATAAGCCAGCTGTGTTACTGCTGTAGTGTGTACTGCTAGAGTGTGAAATGTGGATTTTGCCCAGTCAAGTCCCAAGGGACATAACATAAGACCCAGGATCTGAAGCTCCTCTTCTCTACTTTACACAGGAACACAGCTGTCATAGACATGTTGCCTCTGAAGCAAAAGTCTGATTGTATTGCTATTTGTGGGATTAGCTGCACATGCAGATTGCTCTCTAATTTCTTTAGCCAATTTTTATACAATTAGGAGTAATTGGTCTTCAGGGGGTCGCAATCCAGATGCGCCACTTAGCGAAATGCCACGCAACAACGTGCGTTTTAGAATTCTATACATAGATTTCTATCAGAGTAGGCACACAGGCGCTGCAAGTCAGCGGCTGTCTACAGCACCCAGCGATGACGCAGTACACTGTTCATGTTTCTGCCATGCTACAGAGCACCATGTAAATACTTTCATATTAAATAACATGAGAATGTGCACATCCGGTGTGCGTTACTTCCCACTGATGTGCGTGGTGTGGCACTGTGCTGCATCACGCATCCCTTGTGTGACCCCCCCTTCCAAGAAAATCTTTTTATGTTGAATAGCATAACTTGTTGTGACTGATTATGAGGGAATGGGTGTTTAAATTAAAATGGCAAAAATATTAAAGTTCTGATTCTAATGATTTCATGGTATTCCAATTTTTATGCTATGACATTTAAGTTCTGTAATATTTTGTCTGAATTACTATAAAGTATGACACTTAAAATATTTTGTTGATTGGAGTAATTTTTTTCCTTTACAATTTTCAGTAAAAATAAAAAAATGTCCAAATAAACTGCCAAACATTGCTTATTCTGGATAATTACATGATGCTACTAAGTAGACAGGAAATTTTGAACCATCTGAAAAATAGTAGACTATCCGAGAATCGATTTAGGATTGATGGAATGCGAGTTGATTGTAAAACACTTTAAATATCTTTAAAGGTGTATAGCTATGTCTTGGCATCCATCCAAGCACCATTGCAGGAGCAAAATGTAGTTTTTTTACATAGTTCTTGGTGTAGCTCAAAAATATACTCAAATGAAAATGGTATCTCATATGTAATTGTTCAATGTGATTCAGCTTTGGATGAAGCTGCATTAAGGTTCAAAGAACTGCAGGCAGAGAAAGAACTGCGGCAGCTTCAAGAGGACAGACGCAATGACAAGAAACCTCCACCATACAAACAAATTAAGGTACAAGTTCAAGTAAAGTACATTAAATGCTAACTTAGTACACTCACAGGCCACTTTATTAAGTACACATGTTCAGCTGCTTGTTGATGAAAATATGTAATCAGCCAATGAATTGGCAGCAATTCATGTCTTTAGACATGCAGACATGGGGTGTGTCTCAGGCCCTGTTTACACTAATACGTTTTAGTTTTAAAACGGCGTTTTACCCAGCGTTTCTGAACAACACTGCGTCTACATTAAAACGGTGAAAACGCACCTCACGTGACCACACACACTCTGGCATGCACTGCAGTGTGCTTTGAGTACATACCCATATGAGAGCTGTGCGTGTCGGACTGTTCATGTGATATTTAATTCATCTTGTTGTCTATATCTAGCAACAAATTCCCCGACTTTGGTCTTTTGAATCTATTACTTGTTCTCAGGTAACGTGTTTTGGCTGAGCGCTTAGGTTAATATATTCATTAATGTAATCACGAACACTGATTCTGCACATATGACTGATTGCTTGTCTTTATGTATAAAGTTATTGTACGTTATACTTTCATAATGGCCATTATTAATTATTAAAACTGATATTCAATGAAAAAGAGGGTATGTTAATGTTGTCAGCTCCGTTTTGTTATAAATATGCATGAATATGACGATCATATTATGCAGCTACACGACGCCTCATCATTTTTGGTGTCTATTGAGTTGCTAATATTAAAATGAAAAATGACAGTTCCTTATATGTTTTTGTTTTATTGTTAAGATAGTAAAACAGCATAGCCAGGGTGATGTGAATGAGGTTATAAAGCACACGGTCCCTTTGAAGATTTACTGACGATTCCTCAGGAGTTTGTTTTCCATATCAAACTTGCAAAGTCTGAACTTACAAGAAGAGGATGCAGGAATGAACTGTGTGTAGGCTACTTAATATTGAGGAAAAAGTCCCAATCAGATAGGTTAACGTCTGCAGCCCCTCCGTTTTCAGATGTGTTCGTTTTCAGGCCTTTCCAGCGTTTCCAAAACACTCCGTTTTCGGGGCTCGAAAACTCCGCCGTAGTGTGGACGGATGGCGTAACCGTAGCAAAACTTGTGCGTTTTAAAACTAAAACGTAGTAGTGTAAACGGGGCCTCCGTCAGATCTCTGGTTCAGTAGTCAGGACAATGATATACGAGTCAGTTATTTTAATGAGAATGAGAACAAAACTATTTGGTAGTGCTTAAGCTGTAACTTAGTCTCCTTACCTTGCAAATGAGCTAAATTTTCACATGCGCACTGCTGGTGCAACTTGACCCCATTTTTAATGGATGTGTAATTAACAAATTTGCAACAATTGCATGGTCTATATGGACTAATCTCTGCAGAATGTTTTCAACATCCTGTTTACAAAGAATGAAGGTCCAACTGGGTACTAGCAAGGTGCACCTAATAAAGTGTCCAACTTTTCAGTGGTAAATGGTTACAAAAGTCTTAATTTGGTCAATCCCAATAGGTAAACAAACCGATTGGCAAAGTGCTGATAATCTCAGCAGACCTTTCTGAGATTCCTCGCTGCAACTGCAAAGCGACAGACGAGAACCCTTGCGGTATGGATTCAGAGTGCATCAACCGCATGCTGCTGTACGAGTGTCACCCACAGGTGTGTCCCGCAGGTGAGCGCTGCCAGAACCAGTGCTTCATCAAACGCCAGTACTGCCAGGTGGAGACCTTCAGGACACTGTCTCGAGGCTGGGGGCTGCGCTGTGTGCATGACATCAAAAAGGTAAAATGGTTAAACAGCACTTTTCCAAAACCTAATGAGCTGATTTTAGTGTTCTAATGGCCTGTTTCCACTGAGTGGTATGATACAGTTTGATACAGTTTTGGCCGTTTCCACTGTCAAAGGGTACCTAAAAGTGAACCGTACCGTACCACTTTTTGGTCACCCTTTGCAAAAGGTGCCAGGCAGGACAAAGGGTTCCAAAAAAACAGAGCTAGATGCGCAACTGAACGCTATTGGTTTACAGTGATGCATCACTCGCAGAAGCAGGAGAATTAAAACAAAGGAACCGCCATTTTTAAAAACACAGCCGAGACATTACACCATTATAATATACACATAATAACAAGCCATGGTCGACCCGAGCTCAAACAAACCTTGTCGTCGTCTTGATGAACAGCCACCAAGCCAAGAAGAACAAAATCTGCTGTGTCCTGTTGTTGTTTTACAAGCCCGTCTAAAAGTGCGAGCGGTTCCACTTTCTCCAGGGAGCTCGTGATCGCGTCTATATTTGAAATAGCAAACTTCTTGAGTTGATGATAGTAACGTGTACATGGTCATATCCTTTCAGAAACAAACTAACGCGAGAGTAAAGCGCAAAAAAACTAGGGAGCAAGTTGTTTCGGCAACCTGAATCATGAACAAACTGCCATTTTTATCATTGCCTTTTTGGACTGTTATGAACTGGGAATGACGGAATTACTTTTTAACAAAGGTTATGTGTGCTGGCGAAGATTAAAGATACATATGAGTGGTTTGCATGATTCTGGCTAAAATGAGAATCACGATTTTTGTTTAACTTAACTCACGGTTCTGCAACAATAATGATTTTAGGCTTATGTGTAGGTCTACTGTTGGTTAAAAAACTAAATTTTGTATAGACTTGGAATGGTGGACTTGACTAGACTAAAAATGTACTGTTTGTGAATTCACAGTAAAGTGATGACATCAGAAAACAACTATTCAGAATTCTGAAGTTGTCAAGCCCTACTTGACATGTCTAATATGCCAGTAACGTGACTTAAAAATATGATTGTGTGCTGTTTGGTGTGAATGAATGAACAGCAAAATTAAACAGTCAAGTGGATTATATTATTTTTGACCTTTTGAGTATTTAATTGTTTTTCTATCCATGATATTGCATTCTGATGTATTCAGTGTCGTATGATGTCTGTGTCATCCCATGTTTGTAAAAAAGAGTGAAAATCTTTTTGTTTTGTCATCAAATTTGTCATCGTTTTTGTTTTTTATTTTTTTCTTTAATTAATTATTCAAAAACTCTTCTAAAGTAAATTAACCTGGGCATCCATGACTTTTTTTAAAGGGCCAAGAAACCCCCATCTCAGCAGTGTGTTTTCACACCTCTAGTTTGGAAAAAGTCAAGAAAGTGGGTGTGTCTAGCTCTGTTTAGGTGGGAGGGTCGGGGGAGGGAAAGAGGGAAGGTTTTGCATAAAAATGGGAGTTTCTGTTTGGGCACGCGCTGATTTTCACAGAGGCAAAACAAACATACAGACACAGGGGAGAAAGACAGTGACTCTGTTTACATGGACATCAGTAATCGAAATGAATCAAATTATTATTTTGGCGACTTTAACTGCAGTTTGGCACTTTCACTTTCATTCAGGAATATTTTATGCATGCCCCCATGACAAACAAGATATTGGATACAAGGAACCGCTGAAAGAGTGTAGTTTTAATGTAATGTTTGATACCGCACAGCGAATGGAAGTTTGATTAAGGTGTTTACATGTTTACACTCGGGGAGCAGCATTTACCGTGGATCTTTGTCCATGATATTGTAGTGATATGAATGTACTGTAAACTTAGTAACTAAATCATTTTGACTAAGGTATGTCTTTAAACACTGAAAGAGTACTGCTGACGATACAAACTAACTTTGCCATCTAAATAAACAAAGACCACTGATCACACACTTACTAAATCTGTAGAGATAGGACAATCAACACGAATTGGAACCGCGTCTTTTTTAAAAGGAGACGAACGGCAAATCGGGATTTCACCATTTCCAGATGCGAAAAGCTCTCTGCTAAAAATGTTTCTTACAAACTCACGTGAGTCCAGCTGCGCTCTCATAGCAGGAAATAAAAACAAAACCTTCGTTGCAGCACATTTATAAACACAACACTGACGACCCATGTCTCAAAGCTATTCTTGTTCTTCCACTTGTTTTGGCAACACAACGTGGTGTCTCTCTGCAGTCTGAACAGTGTAACAGGTAAAAACAGTCTTCGAAGCAGTCATGCATATTAATGAAGTTACACCTCATTCACAATAGAGCGCGCTAATTGGTTTGAACAAAGTCTTTCTCATGAATTAATGCTGCACACTTAGAGACGTCACAATGTACTGGCCGGTACAGACATCTACATTTCACGCTGGAATACACACAAGGATCTAATTGCCATGATGTAGCTTTAAAAATTTGTTTCAATCAGGAAGAACAAATTTGCTCGAAATAACACAAAAACAACCAATTTTTACCATTTTGTGAAATATATCCTAATAGTGTTTATAGCAGCATGGGACACGTATATGACTGTCAACAGCTCAAAAAATGTGTTTTGGTGTTTCGTGACTTTTTAATGTTGAACTTTTTTTTTCCCATACACATTTCTACAAACTATGTGCCTTCAGAAATCTTGTGTGGATGTGGATATAATTAGCTTTAGATTTTCTGGTCTGATTTCTAAATAAGTGCTTCTTTTAGGGAGGATTTATTAGTGAATATGTTGGAGAGGTGATTGATGAAGAAGAATGCAGAGCCCGGATTAAACATGCTCAGGAGAACAATATTGGCAATTTCTACATGCTTACATTGGACAAGGTGAGATTCTAAAACTACAAAACAACAGTACCGCAAAGTTTCTAAAAGTCTACTTTTATGGGAAGCTGAACGGATTCCTTTGTGTTTTCTGGAAGGATCGAATTATTGATGCCGGGCCCAAGGGAAATGAAGCCCGTTTTATGAACCACTGTTGTCAGCCAAATTGCGAGACCCAAAAATGGACAGTCAATGGAGACACACGTGTTGGGCTTTTTTCACTTACAGATATCCCTGCTGGTAAGTCATCTTTATGTAGATCACATTACGGTTCTTTTAAAGTGTCTTGTATGGGGACTAATATTTATGTACTGATGTTTTCTTCACAGGCACAGAGTTGACATTTAACTATAACCTTGAATGTCTGGGCAATGGGAAGACTGTCTGCAAGTGTGGTGCATCTAATTGCAGTGGATTTCTGGGAGTGAGACCAAAAGTAAGGAGATTATGCACAGAGATTATCTTATCTAAAGTTTAATGTTGCTAGATAAAAATTGATAATTGGTTTGGTCAATCGTTTTCTTAGAATAATAATAATAATAATATCAATAGTAATAATAATAATACCTTTTTTTATTAGAAGAAGTATAGAAAAATATAGATTATTTATTAAACAGTGCTACTACTACTACTACTACTACTACTAATAATAATAATAATAATAATATAAAAGGAAGAATGTTCTTGCAGCGTGGCGTCTCTCTGCCGTCTGAACAGTGTAACAGGTAAAACAGTCATCAAAGCGGTCATGCATATTAATGAAGTTACACCTCAAAGTTACCCCACAATAGAGCGCGCTAATTGGTTTGAACAAAGTCTTTCTCATGAATTAATGCTGCACACTCAGAGACGTTACGATGTACACGATGCAGTACTACTACTAGTAATATTAATATTATAAAAGGAAGAATGTTCTTACAGCGGGGAAATAAGTATTGAACACAAGGTTTTTTCCTAGGAATAATATTTCTAAAGGAGCTGTTGACATGGAATTAAACCAGATTTTGGTAAAAAAAAAAACTACAAAAAAAACACAATACAAACATAACAATAAAATAAAACAAAAAAATTAGTTATGTGTAATAACAATGAAATGACATAAGCAGAAAATACTGAACTACTGAAACGTATTTAATACTTTATATTAACGACTTTTTGGTGATGGCAGCTTAAAGACGCCACTTGTATAGGTGTGAGTTTTTCACAGACTTCAACAGAGTTTAAAAATCTTTATGGTTCTGTTGGTCTTGTCTACCAAATCTGATCTTTAATTTGTATTTTATATTGGATTCAAGTCAGGTGATTTGGCTGGGCTAGTCTACAGCTTGATTTTCTTTCTCTGAAAGCGTTTGAGAGTTTCCTTGGCTGTGTTTTGGATTATTGTCTTGCTGAAATGTCCACTCTGGTTTCATCTTCATCATCCTGGTATTGTAGATATTGGACTAAAGCAGCGAATACAATGCATCTGGAAATAATTCATTGCACTTCACTTTTTCCACATTCTTTTATGTTACAGCCTTATTCCGAAATGGATTAAATTCATTTATTTCCTTAAAATTCTACACACAATACCCCATAATGACGATGTGAAAAAAGTTTTTTTTGACATTGTTGCAAATTTATTAAAAATAAAAAACCTGAAAAATCACATGTACATAAGTATTCACAGCCTTTGCTCAATACTTTGTTGATGCACCTTTGGTAGGAATTAAAGCCTCTTTTTGACCATGATGCCACAAGCTTGGCACACCTGCCTTTGAATTTTTGCCCATTGCTCTTTGCAGTACCTCTCAAGCTCTATCAGGTTGGATGGGAAGCGACAGTGTACAGCCATTTTAAGATCTTTCCAGAGAAGTTCAATAAGATTTTGGTCTAGGCACTGGTTGGGCCACTCAAGGACATTCACCGAGTTGTTGTGAAGCCACTCCATTGATATTTTGGCGTGTGTGCTTTGGGTCATTTGGGTCAAGAGCACTCTAGCAATTTTTATATAGGAGATCTCTGTACATTGCTGCATTCATCTTTCCCTCTATCCTGACTAGTCTTCCAGCTCCTGCTGCTAAAAACATCCCCACAGCATGATGCCACCACCATGCTTCACTGTAGGGATGGTATTAGCCTGGCGATGAGCGGTGCCTGATTTTCTCCAAACGTAACGCCTGGCATTCACTCCAAAGAGTTCCCTTTGGAGAACTCTGGGACCTTAAATAGACAGGTGTATGCCTTTTCATATTATGTCCAATCAACTGAATTTACCACAGGTGAACTCCAATTAAGCTGCTGAAACATCTCAAGAATGATCAGTGAAAACAGAATGTGCCTGAGCTCAATTTAGAGCTTCACGGCAAAGGCTGTGAATACTTATGTACATGTGATTTTTCAGCTTTTTTATTTTAAGTAAATTTGCAACAATTAAAAAAATCTTTTTTCACATTGTCATTATGGGGTATTGTGTGTAGGATTTTGAGGAAATAAATGAATTTAATCGATTTTGGAATAAGGGTTTTAACATAAAAAATGTGGAAAAGTGAAGCACCATGAATACTTTCCGAATGCACCGTATTCATTTACAACGATGAAGGGCAGAGGGTTGCTGAATAACTACTGAGAGATTTCAGCTGCTGTTTGGGCTTTCACTGCCTTTCTACACCTCCCTTTCTTTGCGTGTTTAATACTTTTCCCCTGCGTCATTTCATTTTGTTACGCACGTCTTAATTTCTAAACTAATTAAATTTGTTTTCTTTGTATATATGGATTTCCTTGGGTGTTAGCAATATCCGGGAAAAATTTCAAGTCAACTGCACCTTTAGAAATATGTGAAAAATGTTATCTGATAAACATTGTCATTTTTGATAAGGATTCCTTGATAAATAGAAATTCTTAAAAATTTTTATATTTTATTTAAATTTGAAATAGAATTCCCATTTGATCAGTTTAAACATTTCCTTATTAAAACATACTGTGTATAACCCAATATTTGTGAACGATAATGTACTGTACATGGTTTCCACAAAATATTAGGTACCATAAAAAAAGAGGAACAAAAAAGAGGAACAATATTAATGATAGAGCACCAGTAATAGCTAATAATCAGAGATGTATAGTAACAAAGTAGAACTACTTCACTACTGTACTTAAGTACTAAAAGGATGTATCTGTACTCTACTGGAGTATTGTTTTTCTCCTACTTCAGTAAATATTTTCGATGAGTTTAATACTTTTACTCCAATAGATTTTTTTATGTGCTGCATCATTACACGTTACTAGGGGTGTCAAAATTATTGATATCTGTTCAGTAATAGGTCACAACCGGTTATTACGTACTGACTTCGTTTATCTCCTATGCGCGATGTCGCAGTAGAATACTACGGCGAAGGAGGCGAGGGCGAGTAAATAGCGATCTTACTACAATGAAGGCGACACAGCACACGAGCCGCTATTTCACTACTACGGAGAAATGCTGTAAATCATGCTGCTCCATCTTTACCTCTCTCTCTCACACTTTGGACGATTGAGCCGCTGGCCTGTTTGTGAGGTAACTTTTCCTCTCCTCTTGGCTGTTAAAGCGATACTTGTGGATCCTGACACAAGTGTGCCTGACGTGCAAGTTTTCTTCACTGTGTCTATTATGGATTACCTGTGATAACTGCATATTATGCGCATACAGACTGTAACCGCAGCTGTTCTTCCCGCCATCAGTGAACAGCGCTTTCATTTCTAAAGCCGATAGCAGCCCTTTCTGTTGAGCAGGTGAAGACAATAACCAATCATAGGGGTGTAAGACCTCGCCTGTCAGCACTCAAAAAGCAAGCAGGATAATATTTACATTAGTTTATTTGCTTTAAATGCTCATGCTGTCTTCTGTGCATGTATTGGAGTTTTGTTTGATACATTCAGAAAGAGTATTTTCTTTGAGCACGTCAAATTTAGGGTACAGTTTATATATCTTACTGCTGTATTAAAGAACAAAATTGTATTACAAATAATATATAAATATATTTATAGATCTTATTTTTTAAAATTTTTTGTTTTGTGAAGAAAAAAATCTAATTATGTATGGAAAGCATCATCAATGCACAGAGATATTGAATTGAACCGAATTGATGACATGATAATCGTAACCGAACCAAACCGTGAGACCAGTGTAGTTTCACACCCCACACCCCAACCCAATTATAGACCTTTTTCTTGGCTCCTGCATGGAGGGCGCCATAGGTACCAGCGTCTTCTGGTAGAATGTTTAGAACTTCCGTTTACAGTGTTTACAACCGGTAAATTGCGATCCGAAAATGGGTTTCAATATCGTTTTGAGTGTTTTTGTGACACACAACTTTTAAAGGTGTGTGTTAAAGCTGTTATAATCTGTCACATCTGTAGTTCAAGTGCGAGAGAAAAACATTATCGCAAGCCATGTTTCTTTTCGTTCTGCTTAATCATTTATTTAAAATAAACAACACAATATGACGTCTTTTGACTGCTTTCTTTAACTACATTACACAATACTTTTACTTGCAGTACTTGAGTAGTAAATTTTGATATAAACTACTTGCAATACTTAAGTACAAAAACTGTTGAATACTTTAGTACTTTTACTTAAGTCTGGGTCTCTAGTACTTTATACATCTCTGCTAATAATAAAGAGTTGTGTAACATGAACGATGCTAAAAATTCAGCTTTACTGTATTTTGGATACAGTAAATGCAGTCTTGGTAAATATAACAGACTTCTTTCAAAAGCATTCCACAAAGGAGTAGTTTTAGTTTTTTTTTTTTAAACAAAGCATTCAAATTCAGCAATCGTTTCTGCTTTAATAAGTGATTATGGTTACACATCAACTCTGTCTATCAGAACAACCCTCCATCAGATGATAAAGGCCGTAAGCTGAAGAAGAAGCGCAAATCCCAGCAGGAAGTGATCAAGGAGCGAGAGGATGAGTGTTTCAGCTGTGGAGATGGAGGACAGATTGTGTCCTGCAAGAGACCAGGCTGTCCTAAAGTTTACCACGCAGACTGCCTCAATCTCACCAAGAGACCTGCAGGTCAGACTTTCCATCAATGATGAAGATTTAGCTATAAAGCAACTCCTTTTCCCCTTTTACCCTAGAAAATACTGTAAGGCTTCCCTTCACATTTAATGAAATTATCGCTCATAAAAGTTTGCCGTAAGGATGACAAAAAAATTAGTTTTCAGACAAACGGTATGCTTCTTACTATATCTAGATATGTTTATGTACAAATGATAGCCTAATGTTAAACATAAAAGCCAAACATAGGCCATTTGTAACTGAAAAACATAAGCCTTTGGCCTTTAAATTGGCACTATTTTAAATTCAATAACAAAAATAACAGTATTCACACTGGTTTAGGTTTGAGCCTCAGCTGGGTCAGTTGGCATTTCTGTGTGGAGTTTGCATGGGGGGGGTGTTCGAGGTTTCGTAGGTTGCTAGGCGCCCATCAACCGTTTTCCCAGAGGATGACAAGCTGACAAAACAACTCTGATGCAAGTTTTGTTTATGGAGAAACGTACAAAGCACTGCATTGTTTGTGTGTTCTGTGTTTGACTGAGAAACTAATCTTACCAAATATGAAAATTCCATACAAGCTGAAGCTGATAGGTAAATCTCTCGTCACGTGACTCACGGTGAGTTCGCACAATCCGCGCACCTCCATTGGAAAGAACAAACTTGTGCGAACTCTAGAAATATGCAATATGCCCCTAAAAGGCCGCCGTCATTTGCATCATTTGATTTTCTTGCAGAGCCATGCTGGATTCACCTGATTTGTTGACAACTTGGTTGCGAATCCATTCCTTCGCAGTTGGTGGGTCTACTGAGTCTTTTCCCCTTAGCAAAAACACTTCCTAAAGATGTCTGTTTCTTACTCATTTAGCTACTTGTGGGTTAAATTTGGGTGCTAAAGTGATCGAGACGCAAGCGAGAGTTCGGTCATTTTTCAAAATAAAAGACTTTTCAAAATAAAATATAAATAATAATATATAATAATTCAAAATAATTAATGATTTCTTGTGCGGCCTGGTACCAATTGATCCACAGACCGGTGGTTGAGGACCACTCAGCTAGGGGATAAAATGAACCAAGGCGACATGATCATTCTCCTAATTGTCCACTGCTAAGAAATGTTTAAAATATGAGGCAACCCCCCACAGAGCTCGGGGGACCCCCCTGTTGGGAACCACTGCACTAGGACACTCTACCAGGGTGTCCGCGGGGTCTTAAAAGTATTAAAAGTTGATAAATTATGAGAAAATTAAGGCCCTTAAAAGGTATTAAAAAGTCTTAATTGCGTTTTTAGAAGGTCTTCAGTTTAGTTCAAGCGTTGTCCAAAGTGACTCTAAAAAAGCATAAATATATTTATTTTCCTCCTAATATTAACAACGGCGTGCTCGTGTCCGGCCAAGCTCCTCCGTCCGGGTGATGTCACATAATTTGCGACAAACGTGGGAATGTAATGTGATGTCATGAAGCATAACCATAGATTGAAACAGATGGCAAAACGGGAAAATGTAAGTTTGCGTACTCCTAGTTGGAGAAAGACGAGTTTAAACAGTGGCTGAAGCCTGTCACTGAAGTTCTGTTGCATGGTTGTGCTCCATTGATTTATTTAACTACAACTGTTTATTAACAACTGTTTATTAAGTGTAAGGTTTGAAATATGTAGTCTGAACGTTTAAATGTTTTTGAGCTCTTCATAAGTAAATTAATTTAAGCCATGTGTAGACACATGGTACAATGAGTGCAGTTAGTCAAGCACACAACGTTGTTCTGGATGTTTGGTAAGTTTTGTCACAAAATATACATAAAATAAATACATAAATTTAAAGCTTACCAATCAGGCGTGCGTTTCCGGGTTGGGCAACTAAATTCGCAAGTTGCTTCGTTACAAACATAGTTGGTTGATTTGCCATTTCCCAAATCCATCGTTCCAACAAACATTCGCAAACTTGTATGCTTGCAACTACACCTCTGGAGCTGTAGTTAGAAACATAGTTCCTGGCTGTGTTCAATCCCAGTTATCCCCCTATGCCCTATTTATTTACAAACATTCTAACTTTTAAACTTGGAATTATTTTTTTTTTAAAAAGTCATCTCTCTTAGGAGTAGTTTGCTTTCAAAGCATTTTTAAAGTTTAGTTTTAGCGTTCTTCATGTTTACAGTTGTGCTCCCTTCACAGTTCACTTTGAAAACATTATTGTCATTTTGAACACCGCCGAAACACTCATGACGAAAGCTATAGGTGACCTATTATTTAAAAGCGGAATTTGTTACGTCTCCAAAGCTTGTGAAAACAAAAAACATAGCATACGGTAATGCTTTTAATTTATAGTAGGTTAATCATTAAGTATCTGTACTGTATATGACATGGGCCTGCTGGTTAGAAGATTTCTGCTGTGGTTTGCATGTGTCAAATTGTACAAGTAGACTTTTTAAAAAATAAAAAATAAATGAACAATATCCTACTTAATATTAATAATAATAATAATAATTATCATCATCATTTATATCATTAATATTCGTATTAAAGTAGGATGTTTTTCATTTCCTAATCAATAATAAATATTAAATTAAATTTCTTAATAAATAGCCTCATTATTTATGTAAATGATTTACATATAAGATTATAATACGCGTTAGCTTTTGTAAGTGATTTTATATTCATTTAGTTGTTACGTTACCCCGTTTAGAGCATCATTATGGGTGTTTTACGTTATAACTGTCGTGGTTCAAACAATGGATCTGTGAAAGAGACACTAAGGGTTTTGGGAAACACTCGTCACTACATCATTTTTTTCGAGTTACGTCTTTGTTTGGGAAACGTACGACACGTTGTGAATTTACAACTTAAGGTTTTGTATTAAATGTCTGTGACCACTAGAGCCCAATCTACACTTTATTACTATTTTTTGTTACACATACCATGCATGTGTGTGCTTCTCCTGGCCAGCAGGGGTCAGTGTTTGTTTAATTTCGCTACACAAGCGATAACCCACAAAAATATCTTTGTTCAACTGAGGGTACTTTCTAACTTTTTTGCTCTCGTCTTTGTGGCAATCCACTGTTGCTGTAGCTTGCATGCATTCCAGTCTCTTCTTTTTATGCAATTCTTTTACAGCTACTTATTAAATGACATCTCCAAGGTACGGTTGGCACCTTGTTGAAAAACTATTTACTGCAACAACAAAAAGACTGCAAAAAATAAATAAAATGTGCACAGGCCACAAAAATCCAATGGCTTGCCTACAAATCATGCATACTAATCTGATGATAAAATTTAGTCACACACACTGTACACTGGCCCTTGTTTACACATAAAAGATTAACTGTACTTTAGGCTTAAGCAAACCTGGTGAAAAGTTGCCATTTTCTTTATACTCCAGAATGAATACACCAGTAGTACCAAACTAGAAGTGTGAAACCCTTCAGAATCCATACATCACTTTCACATTACTAACCAGCATTCATCAAATCAGTGAATCCGCTCCAATGAATAACTTGATTATCAATGAATAACTTGTCTTGTATTTCAGGACGTTGGGAGTGTCCTTGGCATCAGTGTGACTTGTGTGGACAGGAAGCTGCTTCCTTCTGTGAGATGTGCCCTAGCTCCTATTGTGTCGAACATCGAGACGGCATGCTTTTCATATCCAAACTGGATGGGCGACTGTCATGCAGTGAGCATGACCCCTGCGGCCCAGAGCCCCTGGAGCCTGGCGAGATTCGGGAATACCCTGGAGAACTAAGGCCAACCTACCCTATAAACATCATCAAATCTGCCAAAAACAAATCCCAGATCCTAAACACCCCTAAGGCTCTCCCGCAGTCTTCTTCTCCCTCTGATGTAGCCCCTCAGGTCTCCTCCAGCCCCTCCTGTAGCCCTCCACCACTCACAATCTCTTTAAATGGTCCATATTCCCCCATTTCGCCGTATGAAGAAAAAAAAGAAGAGGAAGAAAGTGTGACGCTATTAGAAAAGAATGGGGAGAAGAGCGTAACTCTAGATAAATCAGAACGACTGAGGATAAAGAAGAAAACCGAAGTATGAAGGTTGAAACTGTTGACTGATCTGGAGGTTCAGTTTCCCAATAGTCCTCTATACTAGCCATGTTCTTGTTTTTTGCTGAAGGTGTTTCGTGTGCTTTGAGTTCCAGTCATCAACCTTTCATTACAACATACTTGAATATGCTCAAAAACAGTTTGCGCCTCATTCCCTCAATATCTCTTGTAAATTGTACAAGATGAAAATGAGATTTAAGGCACTAATTTCAACACGTATAATGCGGTTCCCACTTTGTGCAGCATCATGGGATGTCAGGATTTTGGCCATTGTAAGGACTCATTCACACAGAACGCGTCTTTGTGTCTAAAAAAAGGCAAATAAGATGCAGTGACAAAGACTGTAGAATACACAAGACATGTCACTTGTATCTTTTTTATTGGGAAAAGTGTAATCATCAATATGGCGAATAAAACCCCGCCTACTAGTACAGGGGCCAATCATCAATCTCTATATGGTGGAAAAAAGCCCGCCTTCTAGTACAGGAGCCAATCATAGACCAATATAGACTGATGATATTCTGGGGGAGGGGCTTGGACCAGACCTGAGTTACTGCAGATTGTGTGATATTGATGTTAGAAATGAAACTAAAGAGACAGATGTTGTTTAATTTTATTGGTGATTCCTAATTTGAAATTCAATTGTAAGCTTTGCACGCAATTTTGATGTTTCCCCATTCAAACGGAATGCCCGAGCATACTGCCCGAGAGGCGCTTCAGAGATGGCGCAAAGTCAAATGACTTGCCTTAAAGGGAATTTGGCAGTGATCAAGAATGATTTTTTAAAAAATCCCAAATGTTTGCCCTTGCCCCAAGCTCTTCTCATTGGACCACTGCTTTGGAACTGATATCGATGAGCAGTGCTGTGTGCAAAATGTAAAATTACTTTAACTTGAACAGCAAAAATGTGTTTACATTGTAAAATAATGGAAAAGTAGTCCACCGGAAGGGAAAAACATGTTCTGTGTGAATGACCCCTAACAATATTTCTTGCTACACTTGGCAAGATGTTGAACATCACTAAAAAGCAACAATGAATAAAAAAATGTAAATACAGTACTAAAGGAAGGGAAATGCCATTGCATTCTTCATCGAGTCAAATACTAATGTCCGGTAGTGTTACCAAAGCACTTGCATTTGTGCTGTAGATTTGCTCTGTGAGCAAATGAAACAGAACTTAAGCTTAGGTTACCCTTTTCTATTGAATAACTGGTTCATATAATAACGTCCAAAGTATACTTCTGTATTTGTGCAAATTCTATATTCACATTTGATCTTTAATCATACGGATCATGTCTATAGACAAAAAAGATGGATGAAGTGTCTTTACTTTCTTCCATGTTTAAGAAGTGAAGCCAAAATAACCCAGGGATGCCACTTTTGAATGATGACCATAAAAGTTCCTCACACAACTATGGGTTATCCCCACTTGCGTATTAACAAGTGTCAATATAATAATGCGCTCACACTAGAGCATGAGCATGCGAAATTCTGTTGTACGGTGCTGTCAAAAGGGGAGTAAACATGATTGGACATTAAAAAAGATGATTGGACATTAAAAAAGTGAGTGATGGGCCCATATTTTAAATTTCTGTACAGAGAGGTCATGCAGTTCATGGAGGAGAGTCAAACTAAGTCAAACTTGTTTCCAGTGTATGTTGGGCTCCGACAGAGCTGCCCTTTGTCACCAATTCTGTTTATAATTTTTATGGACAGAATTTTAAGGTGCAGCCTTGGGCTGGAGGGGGTCCGGTTCGGGGACCACAGGATTTCCTCTCTGTTATTCGCAGATGATGTTGTTCTGTTGGCTATATCAAACATGGACCTTCAGCATGCACTGGGATGGTTTGCTGCCGAGTGTGACGTGGCTGGGATGAGAATCCAAGGCTGGGTTCTCCAAGTCCAAGGCCATGGTGCTCCACTGGAAAAAGGTGGTTTGCCATCTCCAGGTTGGAGGAGAGTCCTTACCACATGTGGAGGAGTTCAAATATCTTGGGGTTTTGGTCATGAGTGAGGGAAGGATGGAACGTGGTATTAACAGGCATTTTGTACATTTGTACGTTCTGCACCTGTGTGATAGAATGTATCTTTGCATACCAGCAGGTGACAGTATCAGTATTATAATTCCACAAAGGGAATCCAGAACTTGTGCTTCTTTGTGTTTCCTCTTGACTTATGTTCTTTGCTTAGTTTAGACTCTTCAGCTTTTATTGTCATGCTCTGATTCATCGCTGAACAACCAATCAGTGCATTCTCTTTCACAGATGGCCAACATGCTGAATGTTTTTCAATTGCCAATGCAGCTTAACATAGAACTTCTAGTAAACTGAAACTGCGTCAGTCCAGTTTTCAGAGTTGTAGTTTAGTTGAGTTCAGTGTGGTTTAGTTTTCACTGCTGAAAGTCTAAACACTGAAGAGCAAATCCATTGATGCGCAGCTCCACAAGTCCCAAAACCAAGCAAGCCAGTGGCGACAGAGGTCAAGGAACAAACTTCACCAATTGACGAAAGTAAAGTAAAAAAAAAACCTTGAAAGAAACCAGGCTCAGTTGGGTACGATCATTTCTCCTCTGGCCAAACTTTCTGTGCGGAGCTGCGCCGGAGGCTGGAGATTATTTTTAAACAAATTTTGAGAAGATTAAGTGCTTATGATTGAACACAGCTGGTGCCGCATCAGTTCCGTATATTGCAGCAATCAGATGAATACCAACACACTAAATAATCAGAGTTTAAATTCCAGTCATCTTTGTCTTGAAGAATCTCCCCTTTCAACCTTACTCCTCCCCTTCTCTGATAGGGTGGCATGGCGGCCCAGTGGTTAGCACTGTTGCCTCACAGCAAGAACGCAGCTGGTTTGGCCCCTCACCAAGCCGGTCGGTGTTTCTGTGCAGAGTTTGCATGTTCTCCCTGTGTTCGCGTGGATTTTCCCCGGGTTTCCCGGTTTAATCCCACTGTCCAAAGATATACACCATAAGTAAATTAACTACTCCAAAATAGCATCTTAAGACAACTCTTAGCCAGATTTATCTCAGCACGTTCTCAAGCAGGGGAGTTCTTGAGACCTACTTGAGCTCAAACTCTCCTCTCGCCCTTCAAACGGTAGGGAGCCCTTGGCTCGAGGATATTCTGAGCTCAGGGCCTTCTCCGGGACAGCATGCCAAACACGCTTCATTATAAATTATCAGCTAAGTGTGAATTCTTGAAAGCAATTAGAATAGGCAATGTGAACTGATTAAGATATGCCGCATAATTAAATGCACCAACCTGATTTTACCAAGTAGGACATGCTCCTGGATTAACATCTATGTTGATCCTGGAACAACATTCCAATCAGAATTAAGGGATACGTTTACAGTTTATGTTAAGTTTAGGCTTATGATTTACAGTTACGGTTAGGATGGTATGGATTACATTTTCCAACAAAAATGATGTTCAAGGATCAACACAAGCCGTGTCTCGTTTCAGAGGCTGCATCCTCTGAAGGATGCATTCGAAGTGCGCTGCGTCATTCATTGTGGCGCAACGAAGGCTGTCTCATTTTTAAAAAAATTCGAAGGCTCCTTTAAACGCAGCCTTCAAATGCATCCTTCGTTTTCCAGGTAATAAAGGACACAACCGGTGGATCGTTCGCGGCCTGGAACGTCCCAAGATTCATTGTGCGTCGATAACAGCAGGACACCTTTTAAAAGAAAAGTCCGGTTGAAATGTAATTAAGTTTAGTTTACTAGGATATCTAAACACATGTTAATAAACAAAAAGAGTTTACATGTTTATGTGTACATAAATGGATCAAAGGAAATATATTTCAAGCTTTTGTAAACCTTGTTTTGCCTTCAGATCACTTACAATAAGTTTTAAAATCACTTTGAAAAAAAAGTCATTACAAATTTTATTACCGCTTATTAAGGGCAGCTGTTACCGTTGCGTGATGACGTGATCTGTCCTGTAGGCTAGATCAGTTCAGATTAATCCAGGATCGCATCGTACTTGGCAAAATCATGATGTGCTAAATGCATATATGCTCCACTACACCACTGAAAGGCAGGTTTATGACCTATACTGCAGCCAGCCACCAGGGGGCGATTAACTTTTTTGGCTTCACTTTTCAATATTTATTTCATTGCGCATACTCCGAATACTCAGCATGGAAATGTGACTTGAGTTTGTTGTTTGGTACACAGGTTGGCCACATCGTGACCTGTTATGAAAAAGGAATACATTGAAAAACAAACTTCTAAAGCCCAAACCTGAATCCAAAAAATGTATTGTTTTGAATGTACTTATTTTGAATGAGTGATTATTTGAATTGCAAAAATGCTAAAAATGTTCTAAATTACTGCAGCATAAATGAAATTCGGACGTACACCACATTGTTACTGATAATGTATGTACAGTAGTAGGCAACTTATCAGTTTTAGAGGGAAACTGTGTTTTATATATTACTTTTTACTCCATACATTTATGCTGTCGTACATGTATGGAGTATATATTTAAAGGCTATGAGCATTTGGTTGTACGTGTAGACTTGCATCAAATCGGAAGTTTACTTTGGACTTAAAAATGCAGTAAATTGTGACAGTAATTAACGATTAAAATCAGTATCTTAATCCTGCATTTTTTGCATCATATTCATAGAGCTGATTATTTAAATGTCTTGAAAACTATCAAATAGATGAAGCACTTTTGTATAATAACCGAAAATGTACAAAATATTTGATTGTAATTTATTTTGTATCATTTAGGACATTTATCAAAATTTTCTTCAGCCAAACTACGGGATCTACGGGAACTTGATTTGCCATCCACAAAAAATACAGATATTATCAGAATTATTTCATGTAAATTAGGCTGTGAATTTAAAGGTGAGATTTTTAACACTTTTGGCATCCAGCAGTTACGAAACACTCAAACTATTAAGTCCTGTCCAAACTTGTACCATTCGTTGAGTCAAAACATACTAAAGCGCATCCATGAGATATATTAACTAGTCAAATCAGTTAGATAAATAAATATTTTCATAAATAAAAGATACTGATATGGCTACTGAGAACAAGCGTTTCTTCCCGCGCAGTAGTGTAATTTGTCACGCGCTGTACTGCGGCTGCAAAGGCTGCCTTTTCATTAAAAAAAAACATTTCTGTGCTTTACACAATAGCCACCAGATGGCGCAAGGAACAACCACTTTTCCATTGACTCAGTTGTCATGCATGTTTAGATGCATGTACAGTATTTGTGTGAGAGAGTGCTCGATTCAGCTCCGTCGATGCCTCGAGTGGCTGGGTTTCTTTATTTATTTTGGAGATAATGTATACATTTGTATTCACATATGAATAGAAAGACAAAAAACTTTACTTACGTGTCCACTTTTGAGGACTCAACACAGTTTTATAGATCTAGATAAAATAGCCTAAGCGATATTGAAATTATTTAAAGATATACAAATATCGGATATAGTAAAAACATGAAATAAACCAATATAAAACAAACAAAAGCTATAATGATTTAGGAATATACATCATAATATAAATCAATTAAACCGTTTTAAGCCATTTTGAATTTTAATTTTACAAAGGCCTATCTAAAAAAGATTTTAACTATTTTCTATAAACAACAAACGAAGTATATTATAATTTATTTATTTTAAAATAAAATTATTTATAAAGTATTTGTATATAAGGATATTAATCAAATTGTGCAAACTTGAGCTTTTTTTAACAAACAGATTGGGATACAACTGCAGGTAAAAAATGTGTTCTATGACATCATACAAGTGTTCATGTTTTTATATAACGTGGTAAAATTTTAAAATGAAATTAATCATCATGAGAAAGTAATCAAATTGTTGCAACATCAAAACCCATCCCTGCAAAGGTGAAACAAATGATGACGGAGAAGTCAAAAAGAGCGAATTTGCGGAGTAGGAAGTCATGCATGGAAAATGGAATAGATGTTCTTGGCTGATGGAAGATAAACAAACAATCCTACACAAAACATGTTAAAGCGCTAAAGCTACAGTGGATTTAAAAAATGTTCCTCCACAAAATCCTTTACAAGCCTAATCTTGGTGAGTAAATGGTTTTTATAACTAAATATTAATTAAATGATAAATACAGACGGAATTGAAAAGTAGTTTCTGATGCTTTTGCTCACCCAAAAAAGTTCTGTTTGCACGATTCTACTAATATTGTGTCCAAAAATATTTCAAAACTCCTCCGTTGTTAATTGTTTTTAGAAAATATCTTTAAAAAAATTCTGATTTGTAAAATGAAAGTTCAAAATGACTTAAAACGGTTTAATTTATTTGTATTGTAAATACCTACATTGTAATAGCTTTTGGTTGTTTTATATTGGTTTATTTAACTTGTTATTTATTTAACTGGTATTATTATATCCGATATATGTAATTCTTTAAAGGATTTCCGTAGCTATAGCTTATTTTATCTAGATCTATGACACTACAAAAGTGGACACGTAGTTTGTAAAGTTTTATGTCTTTCTGTTTTATTCATATAGCCTATTGTATGATCTCCAAAAGAAAGAAAGAAAGAAGCCGCTCATGGTAAAAACAGAGCCGATTCCTCTAGTTTTACTTTATAAGTGATATTTCTTTGCTTAAGAAGGAAAGTCAAATCCTTTGTGTGCAACTAAAACACAATTATTAGCAACAAGACAAAGTCCTCTTACTGACTTGAGAAGCGAATTGTTTAGGACAAATAATTTTACCGTATGTCTACACTCCAGAATTACCAACTAAAATGTTCTGCAAACAGCATTTTTTTAAAACCATATTCATGTATATAATTGCACTTCATAGTTTTACTGCTGCTCCTAGAGTCATTCCATTTCAGACAAATTATCAGGCACGAGGGAAAAAATAACTGTTGCCTTGTCAGAGACCTTAATTGTGCTGTAGTGCTTTGTACAGAATAAACAATACAATTACACACTTGTTGCGTCATTGCTTTTGTCTTACCACCTTTCTGTATTTATTGTAGTGGCTTAAGAAAGCCAATATACTGTTATACTACATAAGTGTATTATTCGTCCGTCTTCCTCTTCTGAGACAAATTTTTATATGAATCTCCTCCTAGATCGTTCATACTACAACCACCAAACTTACTCCAACCCTCTAAACTTGTCTTACTCGGGTTACTATATCTTTTCCAACTGATCAGACTTACGGTTTTTCAAAAACTGACCCAGGAAACTCGGAGAATTCTATATTTATATATACATGTATGGATGTATATGTATATATGTATTTCAATTATTTAAAAAAATAGCTGTGTGTAAAAACAAGGAGAACAGAACTACTGCAATTTATTAAATGCTTTGCTTTAGTAATGACGCTTCAAGACACATCTTCTATGGAGAATGGAGTCGCATGCATTGCTCAGGTGTGATTTTGTCCCCAGATATCAACATAGTAAAAAAAAATTGACTGTTTTGTGGGTCTATCAACTCTGATCTTAAGTTCTTATTTTGGATTTTGGATTCAAGTCATGTGATTGGCTGAGTCATTCTAATGCTGCGTTCACACCAGACGCGGAAAAAACGTCAAGTGCGAGTGATTTACATGTTGTCAATGCAAAGATGTGAACAGACATCCTGCGGCGCGATACACGCAAATGATGCGATTCACGCGAATTGCTCGAGTTGGTAAACCTGAACTTCAGCGGACATTTGCGCAGCGTTGACCAATCAGGAGCTTGCTAACGCAGCTACTGTTGTTGGTGTCCCGGGGGAAAATCCTCCTGCCGACACGGGACAACAGCTCATCAAACTGGGCTCAGCTCAGTCTGAAGCACTGCTGAAAGCTTTCATCCTCCAGGTATAGTTTCTGGAGGAGTTTATGAGCTCACAGATCTGGGTGCACCTCTGAATGGATCTAGTGTACTCAGCGCCAAATGAATCGAGGCTGTTTTTCAGTCTTCCTAAAGTACATATACACAGCTATTCTCTCAATTAAATCCATGTTAGCAAATGAAGCTAGAGTAACAGAAGCCCTGCCCATAAACTCAATGATGGTCTAAAAATCTGCGGAAATCTGCGAATTTCTGCACACGCAGATTTTGTTTGGGCCTAGTCATAAGACACAAGTCACCATATTTTACACCAAAAGCAGCACAAACAAGCTGATTATATTTTAGTCACTATTTTATTTGGGAAAAAATTTTTAATGGCCTACCCCAAAACTATTTTTAAGCCTCAAATAATGTTAAATACATGTAACAAATCTGTGCTTGAATAAATAAAAATATATTTATTTTTCGACAGTTAAACTACATTATATATATATATATATATATATATATATATATATATATATATATATATATATATATATATATATATATATATGTATATATATATATATATGTGTGTGTGTGTGTGTGTGTGTGTGTGTGTGCGTGTGTGTGTGTGTGTGTGTGTGTGTGTGTGTGCGTGTGTGTGTGTGTGTGGGTGTGTGGTGTGTGTGCGTGTGTTGTGTGTGTGTGTGTATTTCTTTCCTACTATTCAATGTTTCTTTCTGTTGTTATCCAGTTGTGTGATCCTCACACATTCCCCTGTTAGTGAAAATGAAAGATAAATTATTATTATTAACTAGCACATCAAGTTCTATCACTGCACCCCAAATGGCACATATGGTAATGCGTCCGGCTGTCAATCAATATTGGTGGGCGGGGGGACCGCACTCCTACGTAAAGTTGCGGTCGATCTGAAAACCGCTCCAATTGGTCCACCATTTTTATGTTGTTAAATTAAAAAAAAAAAGGACTGGGTGTGTTTATTTCACCCCAATATGACAGTTTATACACTATACTTACACACATGTCTGTGCAAACAGCTTTAAAAGAATTTTAATTTGCTGTACAGTGCTGTATATTGTAGAGTTATCAAGTTATATTAATGTAAGACTTGAGATACCACAAATACTTTGATGTCTTTGACAATTCAAATATGAGCTGAATACACCGAGACAATTAGCTCCACAACCCACCAGGTAGGAATGCGGGAAAACTACCTCCCCTCCTTCAATTACATTTGAAACATCTCCCGAAACCCACCTTGGTTACTCAGCCCCTTTTCACTCAACTCACACAGAATGGTCATTTCAAAGTCTGAATGTTCTAAATCAACCCAAGTGACTTTATCTATCATATTTGATATTATTTGAAATTTCTTAAAATGTGCGACTGGTACAATGGTCTCATTCCCTCAGAAATAGACATAATAAAACAATAGATATATAACTTCAGGTATCTGTTGAACCACTGCGAAGGGTGTCCCTTTCCTATAGGCAGAAACTCTTCCACTAAATGCAAATGCCTTTTGTTATCTGACACACCCCTTTCCTCAAGGAGATTCTTGGATTGACTACTTAAGGTAAAGTTTCTAAATGTTTTGGGCCATTCTGTTACCCAGATCAGCCCATAGCGTGGAACTTCATGTTCCATATATTTTGGAGTCAGGTATGCATCTTTTTTTTATGATTATTTTTTAGGGGTTTTCACTTTTATTGTATAGGACAGTAGAGAGTATTGACAGGAAAGCATGGAGAGCAAAGAGAAGGGAAGGATTGGCATAGGACTGCAAGGCAGGAATCGAACTCAGGTCGCCGTGAGCACCGGAGTGCATGTGTCGACGCACTAACCACTACAACACTGAATTTGATGTCTAGTATTGATTGTTTATGTATTGACTAAATGAATTGGCATAATATACATTTACCTGACTAATAAATTATGTTTTGAATTATTCAATCAGAGTTCGTGTTATTATCTCTAGTAGATTACGTAAAATCCATAACACCACAAGCCACTGTACAGGTTAGTAACGGACTAAAACACGATAGACGGAGCAACAGGGCATGTTATACGATGTTCTTAGAGCTCCGACTAACACAATGGCATTAATTCAAGTATACTTAGACTATAAAAGCCCAATAATGGGTTTTCTATTTACAACAACAAAGTATTGTTGAGACCAATCTAAATGTGGGAAGGCCTTCATCTCTGAACTTATAATACTATTTAAATCATATGGTGATTATTATGATATGAAATTTTTTTTTGCTTTTATTTAGTAGATAGCAGATCTATGGCGACCACACAAAAAATATTCTAAACTGAGTAAGTAGGGTTCTGCCTTTTTAGAATTGTGGTTAATCGCCTCTGTTTAATGACCAAGACTGACATGCTTGTGTTTAAGAGATAGTATACTCGGCCGGTACAAGACTCAGGTTGTTTTAGGAATCCAAATGAACAAGAATAATAAAAAATAACGAATCAAAGAGAATATTCAATCATAAGCTAAAATAATATTAATAGAAACAAAATAATCTTATCAATGTTTTATAATTGGAGTCAGATAAAATGAGGATAAATATATTAATATTCTAAACCACCTCATACAAAAATTGGAGTCAGATATGAGTTACATTAAAAGTAAATTAACATTGTGCACTGGAAAGACCGAACATGCAGTGAACCTTCGTCCACCAGTAGACATAGTCATTGGACTAACTGGCTGGACCTTACAATTAATGTGAAATCTCTTGATCTGTTTGAGTTATTTGTATTTGTTCTGTAAATATAAGCTTTTAGCTAACATTAAATGAACAAAAATTAGATAAATGAAGAAATTTGCCAGTTGCTCAGTAGAGTAAAAATTCTGGGTTGCTCAGTCTGATTTACTATTAGTAGTAGGCAACTAATATTACTGTATGTTTGTTATGATTATTGTTTCTGTGATACTTTACAGTAAGGTTTCATTTGTTAGCATTAGTTATGAACTACTGTACATTTTTGAACATGGTGAAAAAATTATTCTAAACCACAACTTAATCATTTAATTAATCAAATTAATTACAACTACTGACTGTAAAAAATATATTAATGTTATTTGATGAAACTTTATTTATAATGCTACCAAAAATTCTGTAACAAAAAACATTGCTAAATTTTAATGTTCATGGTAAAATTTTGTCGTTAGGCAAGGCAAGGCAGGTGTTTTTATATAGCACATTTTATAATTCAATTCAATTCAATTCACCTTTATTTGTATAGCGCTTATACAATGTAGATTGTGTCAAATCAGCTTCACATAAAAGGTCATAGTAAATTGGAACAGTGTAGTTCAGTTTGTAGTGTTTAAATTCAGGTCAGTTTAGCTCAGTTCAGTGTGGTTAAATAATCACAACTGAGAGTCCAAATACTGAAGAGCAAATCCAACGATGCGCAGCTCTATAGATCCCAAACCATGCAAGCTAGTGGTGACAGCGGAGAGGGAAAAATAAACTTCACTAAATAGCGAAAGTGAAGAAAAAAAAACCTTGAGAGAAACCAGGCTCAGTTGGGCACGACTATTTTAATTTCTCCGCTGGCCAAACGTCTTGTGCAGAGCTGCAGTCTCAGTGGCGGAGGCTGGAAGCTGGCCTCAGTGAAGACTCGTCTGTCTCTGGAATGTCACAGGAATCAGTCTCATGCTCTCCACTCCTCCATGACCACTACAGTAGCTGCTCAGGATACGGCCTGGTCCAGGATATGGAAACCTTGGGATCATCTCGTCGCTGGTCTTGGATTGAATCAGTGACTCTGCATAGTCTGAGGGCCTCGGGAAGAGTATCCCCAGGTGGAAATGGAGAATAAAGAAAATAATTAGCGTAGCTGCTGTTCTTAGTGTATATAAACAAGATGCAGAACCTGTGTGGAAGCCCACTAAGTGGTGCATTGAGTGTATGCTTTACTAAACAGATAGGTCTTTAATCTAGTTTTAAATTGGGAGAGTGTGTCTGAGCCTCGGACGTTATCAGGAAGGCTATTCCAGAGTTTAGGAGCTATAAATGAGAAGGCTCGACCTCCTTTACTCGACTTATCTATTCTAGGTACTACCAGAAGCCCTAAGTTTTGAGATCTTAAAGAGCGAGTTGGATTGTATCGAGACAGAAGATTGGTTAGATAAACAGGAGCTAGATTATTTAAAGCTTTATATGTAAGAAGCAATATTTTAAATTCAATACAAAACTTAACAGGCAGCCAGTGTAAGGAGGATAAAATTGGGGTGATGTGATCAAATTTTCTAGACCTGGTAAGAACTCTGGCAGCTGCATTTTATACTAATTGAAGTTTGTTAATAGAGAATGCTGGGTAGCCAGCAAACAGTGCATTACAGTAATCCAGCCTAGAAGTCATAAAAGCATGGACTAGCTTTTCTGCATCTGAGATGGATAGCATACTTCGTAACTTAGCGATATTTCTCAGATGAAAGAAAGCAGTTTTTGTGACATGGGATATATGATTTTTAAAAGTTAAATTGCTGTCTAATATGACACCCAGATCTTTTATAGTAGAGCTAACGCTAACTTTGTATCCCTCTAATCGTAGATCGAGTTGTAAGATCTGCTGTGTACAGGATTTAGGCCCAATAAGTAATAATTCTGTTTTGTCTGAGTTTAAGAGAAGACAATTGTTGGTCATCCAGTCTTTAACATCTTTAATACACTCAGTTAGCTTGGATAGTTTAGAAGTCTTGTCAGGTTTAGTTTAAATATATAATTGAGTATCATCTGCATAGCAGTGAAAGCTGATCCCATGCCTTCTAATAATGTCTCCCGTATTTTACTGGGCTGATTTGTGAAGGCTGTCCATTATTATTCACAAACTGGTAACGGTCAGCTAAGTATGACTTAAACCATTGTAGGGCCTGTCCCTGGACACCTGTAGACTTTAAGCGATTAATGAGGATACTGTGGTCAATGGTGTCAAATGCCGCACTAAGATCGAGTAGAACTAATAGCGAGATGCACCCTTGGTCAGCAGCTAAGAGTAAATCGTTGGTTATTTTCACTAATGCAGTTTCTGTACCGTGATGAGCCCTGAAACCTGACTGAAACACTTCAAAAACATTGTTCGTCTGCAGAAAGCATAATTGAGCAGAAACAACTTTTTCTAGTATTTTAGATATAAATGGAAGATTTGAAATAGGCCTATAATTAGCTAAGTTGCTGGGGTCCAGTTGTGGTTTCTTAATAATAGGTTTAATAACAGCTAACTTGTAAGGATTTGGAACATGGCCTAAAGATAAAGAAGAGTTGATAACGTTAAGAAGAGGTTCTCCTATAACAGGTAGCAATTCTTTCAGTAACTTTGTTGGAATTGGGTCCAATATACACGTAGCTGGTTTAGAGCTATTTATAATTTTGTCTAGCTCTTCCTGTTCTATGATTTTAAAGCACTGTAGGTTATTTTGATTCAGTGGAATGTTTACTGGATCTGAAGTATAAGGCGGTGCAGAAAGTTTAATATGTCCTATTTTCTGTCTAAAGCCTTCTATTTTATCACTGAAAAAATTCATGAAGTCATCACTACTAATTTGCGGTGGAACATTTTGTTCCAAAGATGACCGATTATTTGTTAATTTAGCAATGGTGTTAAATAAGAATCTAGGATTGTTATGATTATTTTCTATCAGTTTGCGGAGGTGCTCAGCCCTGGCAGGTTTTAAAGCCCTCCTATAGCTTGACATACTGTCTTTGTACGCAATTCTAAAGACTTCTAAATTAGTTTTTTTCCATTTACGTTCCAGGGCATGGGTTGCTGATTTTAGAGCGCGGGTATGACTATTATACCATGGTGTAGTTTTATTCTCTCTAGTCTTTTTTAGTTTGATGGGTGCCACAGTATTTAGAGTGCTAGTAAAGATGGCATCCATACTGCTGGTTACTACATCAAGGTCATTTGTGTTTGAGGGTGCATTTCAAAATAGAGAAAGATCAGGTAAGTTATTTATAAATTCATCTTTGGTGGATGGAACAATAGTTAGAATAAACAATGGTGATTCAAAGTGCTTTATATAAACATTTATATTTTTTAAACATATCATTTTACTGTTGTCGTGTAATAGTCATAAAATCCAGAAACAGTCAAATAAACAAAATTAAACTAAAGAAATAATTGTTCTAAAAAGTATGTATATATGTTTGACTCTTAACTAATGTAAAATTACATTGAAGTTGTATTTGCATATTATTGTATTCAGTCTCTGCTGAACTGCTAAAACCAAAACCATACATGTGTTCCATTAAGCGGTCAGAGGATGATTAAAGACAAACAGCATTCTTCACCTCTGTCCAACTGAAGGTTTATCCAGAATCTGAAAGTCAAAGCCTTTATACAGTTATGTCTGTCAGTTCTCATAGTTTTCTGACGCTCAAATGGAAACAAAAGAGGACTGGCACATAACTCATTCTTTATTCTTCATGAATCATTCAGTCTTTCTCAGAGACTTGTGTTTGGAGTGAAATCTAACAATGTGTTTCACTTTTTTGTTACAGATAATCTGTTGTCAAGCTGCAGTATTATATTTAGTAAGCAATTTAAACTCAAATGTGACCATTAATCTTGACTTTAAAGAAAAAAGTTTACTGGTATTTACTGAAAGCTCTAGATCCTCCAACAGCGATTCTCTGATCAGACACAACACTACACCTTATTACCTTAAAAACACATTCAGAAAGAGGTTTTTATTTCAGTTTCACTCTTGTTCCTATTTTCACATTTTTGTCACTCAGCCAGTGGGTCTGGTGAAGGGTGAGGGTGTTAGAGAGGGGCTTAATTCAACACAGTCAAACATTTTATGTTAAAATACTCAACAGATATTTACTTTATCCCATTACATACCAAAATTAACAGCAAATATGTTAATATGAATTGCTACTGTTTTTTTAAATGTAAAAAAAATAATAAAATCAATAATATTCAAGAAACATTTTACAAATGTTCAAATTAAGCAAGGTTTTTTTTAACAATTATGAAAAAGTTATGAAAGTTCAACCCTTTCACGTCAGTTTAGGACACATAATGAATACAGTAACTCTGTTAGTCCACATCAGTCAACATTTGGATCAAGACATTTCTTCAAAGTTGTCTTAAAACTATTGAACAACAACAAAATTGTCCTAAGACAACAGCAGAATTTTTTTTTATTGATCCACTTTATATGTTGACTGTACACCACACATCAGCCCTACTGAACACAATGCCTTTACCGAACCAGAGTTTGACTGTTTAACATAAATTATATGCTAGAATAACGATGATCTCACTTACACCTCACTCTCCTGCAAGACATGCATATTGTACTCCAACAGCATCCCACCTATACCAAATTCACACTTGGCAAAGATCTGAGGTAGTTTTCAGTTACTGCTGTTCACACTGCATGATAGATTGCAGAAAAGCCATACAGAGCCTTTATTTATGAAAGGAAGAATCTGTGACAAATCCAGCCTAACTCCTCCCTAAATTTCCTGCCACTTGTATCTTGCATTGTCATTGGCTATAATTCATTGTACATGCAAGTATTGAGTAGGTTTCCTATATACATGGTTTTTATACTGTACAGACTGTATAGTCTATCCTCCTTCCCAACCCTACCCTAAACCCAACCATTACAGAAAACCGCAGATGTTCAATCACAAAATACTTAATTCTAAATGATTTATGAGCCATTTTCCTCACTAGGACCAACAATGTCCAAATGCCCAAAAATTATTCACTTTATTTGAGGCAGCATTTGGTCCCCACTATGGAGTAAATCCCAGGACAAGGTCGAAAGGGATAAGGGATAAGTTAAGGTACACAGAGTCTCACGGACCTGAACATAACACAAGTGTTAAACATCATCTGGTTATTAATAATGTCACTGCTGATGAAGTAGGAGCTTATTACTGTATGCCCACAGACACACAGCAATAATTACTGTACATTACTTTTTTACTTCTTTTTTCTTTTTTCCTTATTTACTATATTTATTGATGACTCATTCATAAATAAACAAATATTGAATATTGTTTTTTTTTATTGTTGCTAAATATCATTGCTGTAAATTGTAATCATTATTAAGGGTTGTTGAAGTCAATTCAATACAATTATTGTAGTTATTCGTTTGGGTTCATTTATGAGCTGCATCTGAATGTTAATATTGTTTTCATTGTTATGAATGTAGCCCATTGTGTAATGTCATTATTTAGTTCACTGAGATAGAAAATATGCAATATTCTATGTTTGAAAATAACATTTTAAAATACTGAGTAAAAATTCTAAATTATCTTTCTTTATGGTGTCATTTATTAGCATTGAAACAGGACTCAGCTATAGCTTCCAGAAAAGGCAACATTATTGAATATTTAATTTAAATATGAGTACTTCTGATGTTCTGTTGGCATAATTACTTTTAGATTTTGATTTGTTTCAGCGAGAACATGCATTTGTTTGTACTTACCAATAAGTTTAAAATGTTTTTTCATCCTCCAGGAAAAATCCTGTGTGGTTCAACTTAACTCAAAGTGCTGCTAAACCAAAACAAAACATTTGTTCCACTTGGTCAGAAACCAAACCTGCTTCAATGATTATGAAACGTAATTATGATTAAGACTATCAATATATGATCATACAGTATGACCACATATAAACAATCATTTTTGCATGCTGTAGGTCAGTATGTTTTCACTTTTCAAATGGACATACAGAAATAAACAAGCAGGTAATCCTCTGCTGCCCTCTACGAGCCTCTTTTCAACTTTTCTTACGTAAAAGCAATCCTTTGATGTAGTACTGGCTTAAATGGAGAAAACCAAAAAACTTCTTATTTTTTAAACCATGACAACAACACCAAAATCACAGCTTTATTTCTGTGAGTTATATCACATTTAATGGTAAAAAGAAAGAAAGAAATTTTACCTTCGGTGGAATGACATACAGTATCATCATATAACACATGAGAAACGAGTCATTTGTTTAGATAGAAATAAATTCACGTTTACATAAATTTTAGCCACAAAAGGCTATCAAAGATCAAAGACAAATGAGGCGACATTTAAACCCTTGAGCTTTAACCCTTTCAAGATATTAAAACTTTAGTTATCCTGGTCGGTTCACATCGAAGATAATGCAATAAATAAATATTTGTCATTTATTTCCTATAGACTAAATAGTGCTTGTGCTCACAAAACAAAAAAATTTCCTGGCTTCAGCTGATAACAACACAAGATGGGGAGCAGCTTCGGTCACTGAGCCTGAGGTGCTTCTTAAAGAGCCACAGTCATTTTGAAAATACATTACATCTCACCTCCTCATCAAAAACGTACAAACTCAGTCAATACAATTACAATATAGTATATATAAATGTTGAACACCTGAAAGCTATTTTCCTAGTCTCCTTTATTATTATTATTATTAATATTATTATTAATATTATTATTATTATTTATTTTTTTATTACTAATATTATTTTCTTTTTAGATAACACAAAACACGGAAGAATTCGCTACCAAAGGCGTTGGCACACATTCTATGATGATTTAGTCAATTATGCATGTTAAACTAACAATAAACCAACAAGCATCATTTCTTTTATCTAGGAAGAATAGGTTTTCAGCACGTCACTTCCACAAGGTGTCTTTACCACACCTTTCCCTGACTATAAGCAGAGGATGTCTGGAGGCTTCACAACCATGCCATGTCCTGTGACATACTGTGTGCCATGTCTAGTGACATACTGTCTCTTTAGGCAGTGATTGGGGCAAACTGGGGTGAACTACAGATTCTTGCTCTTCACCACCAAATGCCTCTGACATTTCCATCCAACTTTTGTTGACAGGGCTGTGACGGGCCTCATTGGCTTTTGCTGTGCTCCTGCAAAGACGCTGAACATTGCGACGGTACTCTTTACCTCCAGAATCAATAACATAGGACCTTGGAGCACAATGTTTTCTCACTATGACACCAGGAGACCACATGTAATTTCCAGGATATGGTTGCATCCTTACTTCATCTCCATCATTCAGAGCAGATCAAGGACGACTTGCTCTTTTGCGATTGTAGTAGAACTTTTGGGTGCTTTTACTTTCATCCATTCAACGTTTTACTTTAAACGAGTCATAACCACTTGATGATAGCAACTGCCGAGCAGCAGGCAGGTTGTTACAGGGCCTTCTGCCCGTTAGCAGTTGTGCTGGTCACAGGCCTTCTAACTCAATTGATGTTTGTTCTGTAGTCAAGTAGAGCAAGATGTTTGTCTGTAGCCTTGCGCCAGAGCCTCTTAATGGTCTGTACTGCTTGTTCTCCTTCGCCATTAGAGTGTGGCATGTGGGGGGATGCCGTTTTATGCGTGACTCTATAGCTTTTCCACTACAGCACTGTAATAAAGACTTCTCAACCTGTCCACTTCAATGAATTTTGAATAGTAATCTACCAACAGAACATAATGTTTACCTTCAAACTAAAACAGATCTGAGGCAAAGTCTATAGAATAAACAAGACATGTCACTTGTATACTTTTGAATGGGAAAAGTGTAACTGTCAATATGGCAAATGAAGCCCCTTCTAGTACAGGAGCCAATCAGCGATCGCTATATGGAGAATAAAGCGTGCCTTCTAGTAAAGTAGCTAATCAGCAATTGCTATAGAATGACAATAGACATTTTTCACAGCAGAATTGAATACAGGAAGCACCCTCCGAAGCAATGTTTCACTTTTTCCGGTTTCGCTAGCAGTTGCAGAAACATGACAGCCTCGGGACATTGGATGACATTTTCCCTGTCAACTTTGCTGTAATTTGTACAAGAACATGTTGTTCGCTTGGTTAATGTGTAAAACGGACGTAGCCTAAATAAATCAGCATTTAAAAGAAATTGTGCAGAAAATGTGTCATTCACTAATCGTTTGCAACGTTAGGTTACAGTAAGGTGCGCAGCCAACAGCATAAGATCTGCTAACTCAAACCATTCGTTAGCTAAAATAACTACTAAACATCCAGCAGGATTAGTTTTATGTTAGTAGTTGTCCGTAACCTGTGCTAAACCCCTTCTTCCTTTGTATTCAGGGTCAGATACGGGCGAGTTGCTATCGGTCAATGCGAAAGAACGAGGAGCCCCATAATGACAAGTGCTTAATGCTCGAAAGGTTTACTCACGTCTGGAAACATAATGTAGCTCCAACTCGCCGGAAAAAATAAAGATATTTGTTGTTGTGTTCAGTGTTTGAATACGATTCTATTAAAGCACTTCAGTTTTCCACTAATTACTCAATTTGTACATTTTAAAGCAAATATCTTCAAAACAGTCAGTATGTAGCGTATAGAGTGTGTTTCTGAATCTTCAGGTTAAAGTTTTTTGCTTTGAATGTTTTTATTATTTATTTAAAAAAACAGCAAACAACATTTTACAACACAAAAAATATACATGCCAGGGGGTGATTATAAATAAAATACAAATATACAAAATGTACATATTAAATAAATACATTATAGAGTTTTTTTAAAGTGGGTATGCTTCCTTGTTTAAAGAGTCTCTGATGCTGGTAATATACAAGCATATTTCAGTAATCAATACCTTAAAATTTGGTTGCTTATTAGTAAATTTACATTTATGAATGTACAAGTTTGTTAACAATAAAAGTATATTAAATAAAAACTATTTTCCTCTTGATAAGGATAGACAGTAATGCCAAAAAGTACATTTTCCCACAATGATAAAAGAGGTTTTGAACACTGAAAATTGTTGTTAATTTTTGCACCTCTTCCTTTTGACTGAGTATGTACAATGCCAAAATAATTGTAAAACCATCTCCTCATATTCATTACAGAAATACAATTTACATCAATTCCACTTTTAAATTTTTGTAAATATTGCTTTGCTGGATAAAATCTGTGGAGAAGTTTATAGGATATTTCTTTAATTTTGATATTTCTGTGGTAACAGCCACACTTTTTTTCAGCAAATCAAGTCACCCTTTAATAAAGATATCCAATAAAATTGTATATGAGGAACAGTAGTGATTTCTTTTTGGTAAAGAGTTGGAAAAGCTCTGTTATTACTCTTGGTATTTACTGTAAAACAAGTTTTGCCAACATAAGATTTAGTTAAATCAAAAGACGATGGTCTTGATTAATACCACTAAATAACATATGGGTCTCTGAAAAAATTGAACCAATAACAGTTGAAAACTTGCAGGGTTATTGAGAGACTGTAATGAGAAAGGAATTCATTGTAAGAAAAGTATACCATATTTATTATAAAGCTGACTAACCAAATTAATTTTGTTGTAAAAAAATTGCACTTGTATTAGTTGTCTATTATTCCAATATGGGGAAAAATTGTGCATATATATTAATGACCTTGATAGGAGCACTTGTTTGTGGAAGGCAAATAACTTAACTGGAATTTTGTCTATATTATAATTTCACATCATAATAAAACTAAGACCACCATATTTGATAAAACATAATGATCTTCACTTTGAAGTGCATGCTGCATATAAGCGTACTCTGGCACATAACTTGAAACAAAGGACATTCATTCTGTCTAATTAATTTCACCCATGATTTCCTTTGTCTTTTCGTGGAAATTGAGGATGTTGTTGTTTTTTTAAGCTGGAGCAGCTGGGAACGCTGCAATAACAGCGACGAGACGACTCTGCCATTCTATCTTACTCTGTTGCAATGGAGCCAGATGTTGTGATACGCCGTTTCGCTTACCGGAAGCAGGAAGTGTGAAAAAGGCCTATTCTCTGAGGTAGGGGCTCGGACCAGATGTAAGTTTCTGTAGATTTTGTGTGATGCAAACATTTAGAATTGAAAATAAATAGACAGTTGTTGTTAATTTTTATTGATTATTCGTAATATAAGATGTAATCGTAAGCTTGGCAAGTAGTTTTGGAGAATTTGATGTTTCCCTATTCAGACAGAATGCCCGAGCATACTGTCCAAGAGGCGTTTCAAAGATGACCTTTGAGTGAAATGACTTGCCTTAAAGGGACTTTGTCTGAGGCTACTTCTTCAAATGGCAATTCAGGAGTTTCTGTTGGCTTAAGTGGCTCTCTGGGTAGCCGATTTTGGAAATCAGCACACTTACAATAGTTCTTTACCATTTCCTCTATTTCGGCACTCATACCTGCCAGTATAGGACCTCACAAGCTCTTTGCTTGTTTTTCACTATACCCAAGTGGGACTGGTGTATAATTTTCAGCATATGATCTTGCATAGAAGGAGGTGCTACAATACGGAGACCCCTGTAGATCACGCCTTCTACAATAGCAAGCTGACTTTTAGAGTCCCAATATGGTTGGACTATTAAAGGTACGTCCAGTCTGTGGTTTGGCCATCCTTGTCATTTACTTCTAATAGGAAACTTTAAGTGTGTATTCACAACAAAAAACAAAAGCAAAAGACAAAAGCTGTTAAAAAGTAGTTCAATACTGGTTTTGTAAACAGTAAACAGAGGTTAACGGAATTTTTTTTTAAATAAAATTACAGATATATTTTTATTTTTTTACAGAGGTATTACATTACAGCATACAGCAACTGGATATTGGCAAAGTTTCTCTCACACACAAATATTAGGGGTGCAGTGGTTCAATCTACTCATGGTTTGGTATATCATGGTTTTAGGGTCATGGTTTTGGTACGCTATGGTATGTGCTATGTTTAGAAAAAAATGGCTTCAGAAAAATTTAAAGAACAATATACATATTTATTGCACTCAAAAAATAACTTTTACTGCTTGTGCAAATGAGCTTTTTGGGGGACAACTTAATTTTTTATGTTAAATCCACTTAAAATTAAATTGACTAAATCAGTTTGTGTTGGGACAACATGGAGCAATTGTGTGGAATCCAGAATTTTTTACAGTGTGGGTAACAAACACCTAAAAATGCAACCGGCTTCACACATCTACGACTGTAGATTTGCATTTTCTTTCATTAATTAAAATAATACGGCATCTTTGAAATTTGTATGTTGAAATAAAATGCTTAAGAAAAACAAAGGGAGCGACAGAATGGCTCAGTGGTTAGCAATGTCGCTTCACAGCAAGAAAGTCGCTGGTTCAAGTCCCGGCTGGGTCAGCTGGCATTTCTGTGTAGAGTTTGCATGTTCTCCCTGTGTTAAAGTGAATCTAATAAACTAAAATTGGCTGTAGTGTATGTTTGTGAATGAGTGTATATGGATGTTTCTCAGTACTGGGTTGCAACTGGAAGGGTATCTGCTGTGTAAAACATATGCTGGATAAGTTGGCAGTTCATTCCGTTGTGGCGACCCCTGATGAATAAAGGGACTGAGCCGAAGGAAAATTAATAAATTAAAATAAAGGGATTAAAACCTTAAATTTACGTTTTTCTGTTTTACATCTTGACTCAACAGTCAAGGCGACAATGCATTTTTATTAACATTCATTCCTGAGAGCTCCATTATCAGAAGGATGGTGGACCATGGTGAATGAAACTGCACAGAATGCAAAAATTAAGCAAAAAGAGAGCATTTACCTCCCCTCTCTCTCTCGCTCTCTCTCTCTCTCTTAATTAAGCCTAAGCATTCGGTCGGGATAAAAACTTTTCTAATCAGAGAGTGGGTAAACGGAGTGAATAAATAGTGGGAGCAATCGGGTGTGGAAACACCCAGAGAGACCGAGACTGAAAAACAGACCTTTGCAACTTTTATAGGATGAATTTCTAAATTACCATCAAAAAATACCCTGAAATTTCCCAATTAGTCACATCAATAGGATGCATCCTTCATCGCTACAAACAGCTCTTCATTAATGATTTGTTAAATTGCTAACATAAGTTGAAATTTGTTTATAGTGAGACTGTTGGGTGGATTCTGTGAGTAGTGGTGTTAATAGTAAATCACTCTGTCGTGTTTTAAACATTTACCAACACACAAAAAAGTATGTTTCACTGTAAAAGTGATTTTGTTAATAAGTCATGAGCACATTTTTTGTTGTTGTTGTTTTTAACCTAATCTTGTTAGAGTAAGTTATTCAGGTAATCAGAAATTGTAAAGGTAATTTAATTCAACCTAAAAAAAAATGTAAGCAATAACAAATATAGCATTTATACAAATAGAAATTTAAGAGTTTATTTGTAAAAACGAATAATAAAAAATAACTGTATTAATAACTGTAAAATAATAAAAATAACAGTGACCTGAACAGTACAACAGCTCTAGCCTATAAACAAGGATAACTGTGAAAATTGCAGTATAATGATGTATAAACACAGTTTAACTACAACACAATAAAGTTCAACAGCAGTAAAAGCGGCAGTACAATTGAAGTAACATTAAATAAATTGAGAGAGGCAATATGGTGATATATAATTTATTGCACTTGGGTGCATAATTAGTATTAAAAGTGCAGTTTAGTTTTATTATGTATTGCAGTATTGTAGATCCATTTCTGTAGTTACTTATACTTCTGAAAAGTGCAATGCAATATATTATGGTAGTACTTCACAAATACAACTGAAGTACTGAAACCTCATTTGGAAACCATTGTCCACCGAGCAGGAAAAGTAGAAGTTGTACTGCAGCTGTATTGTAGAAGTACTTCAGTAGTATTGCAATTGAGGTATGGCAGTTGTACTGTAGTAGTATTTCAGTTGTATTGCAGTAGCAGTACTGCATTATAGTAGTTGTGGTATTATTGTACCATTGCATTAGTCGTACTGCAGCTGTACTGTAGTAGTACTTCAGTTGTATTGCAGTAACACTGCAATATACTCAAATAATGCAGTTTTTTCGTGTCCAAAAACCTGCACTTTTCAGAATTTATATAACACTTCAGTAGTCCTTTAAAAACTGCAGACTTCTTTAAAAAACTACAGTAATTTTTTGTAAGGAATTGTAAAAAAAAAAAAAAGTGCAATCTTATACTGCATTTTTGTGAATTTACAACACACAAATGTGGATGCCTCTGCAGAAGTCAGCCACATTATAACTGCCTCTTCTGCAAATTACCAATTTTAGGAAAACCTGAGTTTCTTAACCATTTAGGACTCTGCAAACAAAAGCAACAATTATCAACGCCTCACACTAACGCTACCATATCTCTTCCTGCCACACACGTGCCTCCCTCCACTGCCACGGCTTTGCCTGCCACACATGTGCCTCTCTCCACTGCCATGGCTTAGCCCGCCACACATGTGCGTCCCGCCACTTCCACGTCTCTGCCTGCCGCACATGCGCTTCGCTCCAATCCAACTGCTCTGCCTGCCACACATGTGCTTCCCCCACTGCCATGGCTCTGCCTGCCATACATGTGCCTCTCTTCACTGTCACGGCTCTGCCTGCCACACGCGTGTCTCTCTCCACTGCCACGGCTTTGCCTACCACACATGTACCTCTCTCCAATGCCACTGCTCAGCCTGCCACACTTGTGCTTCCCTCTACTGCCACGACTTTGCCTGCCACACATATACCTCTCTCCATTGCCACGGCTCTGCCCACCACACATGTGCCTCCCTTCACTGACACATATGTGCCTCTCTCCAATGCCACAGCTCTGCCTACCACACATGTGCTTCCCTCCAATGCCATGGCTCTGCCTGCCACACATGTGCTTCCCTCCACTGCAACAGCTCTGCCTGCCTCAAATGTGCTTCGCTCCAATGCCACGGCTCCGCCTGCCAAAAATGTGCCTCCCTCCACTGCCACGGCTCTGCCTGCCACAAATGTACCTCCCTCCAATGCCACGGCTTTTTTTGCCACATATGTCTCTCTCTCCACTGCCACGGCTTTGCCTGCCACAAATGTGCCTCTCATTACTGCCATGGCACTGCCCGCCACACATGTGCTTCCCTCCACTGCCACAGCTCTGCCTGCCACACATGTGCCTCTCTCCACTGCCACGGCTCTGCCTGCTACACATGTACCTCTCTCTACTGCCATGGCACTGCCAGCCACACATGTGCCTCTTTCCAGTGCTACTGCTTTGCCTGCCACACATGTGCCTCCCTCCTCTGCCATGGCTCTGCCTGCCACACATATGCTTCCATATAATGCTACGACTCTGCCTGCCACACATGTGCTTCCCTTCACTGCCACGGCTTTGCCTGCCACACATATGCTTCCATATAAGGCTACGACTCTGCCTGCCACACATGTGCTTCCCTCCAATGCCACGGCTCTGCCTGCCACACATATGCCTCTCTCCACTGCCATGACTCTGCCTGCTACACATGTGCTTCCCTCCATTGCCACCTCTTTGCCTGCCACACATGTGCCTCTCTCTACTGTCATGGCTTTGCCTGCCACACATGTGCCTCTCTCCATTTCCACGGCTCTGCCTGCCACAAATGTGCTTCCTTCCAATGCCACGGCTCTGCCTGCCACAAATGTGCCTCCCTCCACTGCCACGTCTCTGCCTGCCACAAATGTGCCTCCCTCCAATGGCACTGCTTTTTTGCCACATATGTCTCTCTCTGCACTGCCACGGCTCTGCCTGCCACACATGTGCCTCTCTCCAATGCCACAGCTCTGCCTGCCACAAGTACTTCCCTCCACTGCCACGGCTCTGCCTGCCACACATGTGCTTCCTCCACTGCCATGGTTTGGCCAGCTCTTGCATTCTGGGCTCATGAGGGCCCCTTGCCTTTCACCTACAGCTCTTCTCACCCCAGCAAGCATTCTATGGGGCCAGACACTCTCCCTGGGCTTGCAGTTTGGGCTCTTGAGTGCCCCTTGCACTCCACCCCAAGGCTCTCTGGCCCAGCGAGCTGTCCCTGGGGCCAGCCACTCTCCCTGGGCTTGCTGTCTGGGTTCCTAAGGGACCCCTTTCCTTCCATCTACAGGATCTCTGACCCCAACAAGCTGTCCCAGGGGCCAGCCACTCTCCCTGGGCTTGAAGTCTGGGCTCCTGATGGCCTCTTGCCTACCATCTCAAGGCTCTCTCCCAGCGAACTGCACCAGGGGCCAGCCACTCTCCCTGGGCTTGCAGTTTGGGCTCTTGAGGGCCCCTTGCCCTCCAGCTCGAGGGTCTCTGACTCCAGCGGGTTGCCCCAGGGGCCAGCCACTACCCCTGGACTTGCAGGTTGGGCTCTTGATGGCCCTTTGCCTTCCAGTTTCTGTGGCTCTGACCCCAGCGGGCTGCCTCAGGGGCCAGCCACTCTTCCTGGGCTTGCAGTTTTGGCTCTTGAGGGCACGTTGCCTTTCCCCTACAGGGCCTCTGACCCCAGCAAGCTGTTCCTGGGGCCAGAGACTCTCCCTGGGCTTGCAGTTCGGGCTCTTGAGTGCCACTTGCCCTCCACCTTAAGGCTCTATGGCTCAGCGAGCTTTCTTGAGGCCAGCCACTCTCCCTAGGCTTGCAGTCTGGGTTCTTGAGTGCCCCTTGCCCTCCACCTCAAAGCTCTCTGGCTCATCGAGCTGCCCCAGAGGCCAGCCACTCTCCCTGTTTGCAGTTTGGGCTCTTGAGGGCCACTTGCCCTCCACCTTAAGGCTCTCTGGCTCAGCAAGCTGTCTTAGGGGCCAGCCACTCTCCCTGTGCTTGCAGTTTGCGCTCTTGAGAGCCCCTTGCGCTCCAGCTCGAGTCTCTGACCCAGCGGGTTGCCCCAGGGGCCAGCCATTCTCTCTGGGCTTGCAATCTGGCCTCCTGAGTTTCCCTTGCCTTCCACCTACAAGGCCTCTGACCCCAGCAAGTTGTCCAATGGGCCAGCCACTCTCCTTGAGCTTGCAGTTTGGGCTCTTGAGGGCACTTTGCCCTCCAGCTTCAGGGTCTCTGACTCCAGTGGGCTGCCTCAGGGGCCAGCCACTCTTCCTGTGCTTGCAGTTCTGGCTCTTGAGGGCACGTTGCCTTCCCCCTACAGGGCCTCTGACCCCAGCAAGCTGTTCCTGGGGCCAGAGACTCTCCCTGGGCTTGCAGTCCGGGCTCTTGAGTGCCACTTGCCCTCCACCTTAAGGCTCTCTGGCTCAGCGAGCTTCCTTGGGGCCAGCCACTCTCCCTAGGCCTGCAGTCTGGGTTCTTGAGTGCCCCTTGCCCTCCACCTCAAAGCTCTCTGGCTCATCGAGCTGCCCCAGGGGCCAGCCACTCTCCCTGTTTGCAGTTTGGGCTCTTGAGGGCCACTTGCCCTCCACCTTAAGGCTCTCTGGCTCAGCAAGCTGTCTTAGGGGCCAGCCACTCTCCCTGTTCTTGCAGTTTGGGCTCTTGAGAGCCCCTTGCGCTCCAGCTCGAGTCTCTGACCCCAGCGGGTTGCCCCAGGGGCCAGCCATTCTCTCTGGGCTTGCAATCTGGCCTCCTGAGTTTCCCTTGCCTTCACCTACAAGGCCTCTGACCCCAGCAAGCTGTCCAATGGGCCAGCCACTCTCCTTGGGCTTGCAGTTTGGGCTCTTGAAGGCACTTTGCCCTCCAGCTTCAGGGTCTCTGACTCCAGTGGGCTGCCTCAGGGGCCAGCCACTCTTCCTGGGCTTGCAGTTTTGGCTCTTGAGGGCACGTTGCCTACCCCCTACAGGGCCTCTGATCCCAGCAAGCTGTTCCTGGGGCCAGAGACTCTCCCTGGGCTTGCAGTCCGGGCTCTTGAGTGCCACTTGCCCTCCACCTCAAAGCTCTCTGGCTCATCGAGCTGCCCCAGGGGCCAGCCACTGTCCCTGTTTGCAGTTTGGGCTCTTGAGGGTCACTTGCCCTCCACCTTAAGGCTCTCTGGCTCAGCAAGCTGTCTTAGGGGCCAGCCACTCTCCCTGCTTGCAGTTTGGGCTCTTGAGAGCCCCTTGCGCTCCAGCTCGAGTCTCTGACCCCAGAGGGTTGCCCCAGGGCCCAGCCATTCTCTCTGGGCTTGCAATCTGGCCTCCTGAGTTTCCCTTGCCTTCCACCTACAAAGCCTCTGACCCCAGCAAGCTGTCCAATGGGCCAGCCACTCTCCTTGGGCTTGCAGTTTGGGCTCTTGAGGGCACTTTGCCCTCCAGCTTCAGGGTCTCTGACTCCAGTGGGCTGCCCCAGGGGCCAGCCACTCTCCCTGGGCTTGCAGTTCTGGCTCTTGAGGGCACTTTGCCCTCCAGCTTCAGGGTCTCTGATCCCAGTGGGCTGCCCCAGCGGCCAGCCACTCTCCCTGGGCTTGCAGTCCGCACTCTTGAGTGCCACTTGCCCTCCACCTTAAGGTTCTCTGGCCCAGCGAGCTGTCCCTGGGGCCAGCCACTCTCCATGAGCTTGCAGTCTGGGCTGCTGAGGGCCCCTTGCCTTCCACCTACAGGGCCTCTGACCCCAGCGGGCTGTCACTGGGGCCACACATTGTCCCTGGGCTTGCAGTCCAGAATCTTGAGTGCCCCTTGCCCTCCACCTCAAGTCTCTCTGGCCCAGCGAGCTGTCCCTGGGGCCAGGCACTCTTCCTGGACTTGCAGTTAAGGCTCTTGAGGGCCCATTGCCCTCCAGTTCCAGCGTCTCTGACCCCAGCAGGCTGCCCCAGGGGCCAGCCACTTTCCCTGGGCTTGCTGTCTGGGCTCTTAAGTGCCCCTTGACTTCCACCTCAAGGCTCCCTGGCCAAGCGAACTGCCCCAAGGACCAGCCACTCTCCCTGGGTTACAGTTTGAGCTCTTGAGGGCCCCTTGCCGACCCAGCTGCAGGGTCTCTGACCCCAGCAGGTTGTCCCAGGGGCCAGCCACTCTCCTTGGGCTTATGGTTTGGGCTCTTGAGGGCCCCTTGCCTTCCACCTAGAGGGCCCCTGAGCCCAGCAAGCTGTCCCTGGGGCCAGGGATTCTCCCTTGGCTTGCAGTCCGGGCAACTTGAGTGCCCCTTGCCCTTCTACTTAAGACTCTGCCCCAGCAAGCTGTCCCAGGGGCCATCCACTCTCCCTGGTATTGCAGTCTGGCCTTCTGAGGGCCCCTTGCCTTCCACCTACAGGGCTTCTGACCCCAGTAAGGTGTCCTTGGGGCAAGAGACTCTCCTTGGGCTTGCTGTCCAGGTTCTTGAGTGCCCCCTGCCCTCCATTTCAAGGCTCTCTGGCCCAGCGAGCTGCCCCAGGGGCCAGCCACTCTCCCTGGGTTGCAGTTTGGGATTCAGAGAGCCCCTTGCCCTTCACCTCCAGGGGCTCTGACCCCCGAAAGCTTTCCCAGGGGCCAGCCACTCTCCCTAGGCTTTCTGTCTGGGCTCTTGAAGGCCCCTTGCCCTCCAGATCCAAAGTCTCTGAGCCCAACGGGTTGCCCCAGGGGCCAGACACTCTCCCTGGGCATGCAGTTTGGGCTCATGAGGGCCTTTTGCCCTCCAGCTCCAGGCTCTCTGACCGCAGCGGGCTGCCACAGGATCCAGACACTCTCCCTGGGCTTGATGTTTGGGCTCTTGAGGGCCCCTTTCCCTCCAACTTAAGGCTCTCTGGCCCAGCGAGCTGCCCCAGGGGCCAGCCACTCCCCCTGGGCTTGCAGCTTGGGCTCTTGAAGGCCCTTTGCCTTCCAGCTCCAGGATCTCTGGTTCCAGCGGGGTGCCCCAGGGGCCAGCCACTCTCCCTGGGCTTGCAGTCTAGGCTCCTGAGTTCTTCTTGGCTTCCACCTACAGGGCCTATGACCCCAGCAAGCTGTCTTTGGGGCCAGAGACTCTCCCTGGGCTTGCAGTGTGGGCCCTGGAGTGCCCCTTGCCCCCCACCTCAAGGCTCTCTGGCCCAGCGAGCTGCCCCAAGGGCCAGCCACTGTCTTTGGGTTGCAGTTTGGGCTCTTGAGGGCCCTTTGCCCTCCAGCTCTAGGGTCTCTGACCGCAGCGGGCTGCCCCAGGATCCAGACACTCTCCCTGGGCTTGATGTTTGGGCTCTTGAGGGCCCCTTTCCCTCCAACTTAGGGCTCTCTGGCCCAGCGAGCTGCCCCAGGGTCCAGCCACTCCCCCTGGGCTTGCAGCTTGGGCTCTTGAAGGCCCTTTGCCTTCCAGCTCTAGGATCTCTGGTTCCAGCGGGGTGCCCCAGGGGCCAGCCACTCTCCCTGGGCTTGCAGTCTAGGCTCCTGAGTTCTCCTTGGCTTCCACCTACAGGGCATATGACCACAGCAAGCTGTCTTTTGGGCCAGAGACTCTCCCTGGGCTTGCAGTGTGGGCCCTGGAGTGTCCCTTGCCCCTCACCTCAAGGCTCTCTGGCCCAGTGAGCTGCCTCAAGGACCACAGTTTGCGATTATGCCGCCAGGGGGCACAAAGGGACGGGATGCAAACAAAATCTTGTTAACAACCTTTATTATCATTGTAAACTTGTTAAGTGAAATGACTACTGACTCAGCTCCGCTCCCTCTGCAGTCACTTCCTGTTTGTGCTGTATTTCAGCAAGAGCTCAGCAATTTAGCAATTTACTCATTAATGTCTCATCCTAAACCCTTTAATAAACTTCTGCATATGGATTCTAATACTGTCTCAGACTTCACGTTACAGTATATTAAATAGTCTATGTTATATATTAACATCATCAAAAAAAAAAAAATTAGCAACTGAGAAATAAATAAAAGTTACCATTAATAATGGTATAACCTACATATTTTTCAGCCAGTTTAAATGTGATTTCGTTCTCTACGAGTATATGCCCAAAGTTTTTCTGAGTCGTTTATATTAAAGAATATATTATTTACCTTTTCTCTCGGTATAGCGGCTGTGCATGTGCTGTCAGGCGTAAATTGAACCTAAAAAAGCAGCTAGCCTGCACGCTGATATTTATTATTTTTTTCCAATAACCAATTTCAACCAAGAGGAGATACCGACAGCTTGATGTGCAATATTTTATAAAATGTTATTTTGCGCGGAATAAAAACATTTATTCATTCATTCATTTTCTTGTCGGCTTAGTCCCTTTATTAATCCGGGGTCGCCACAGCAGAATGAACCGCCAACTTATGCAGTAAGTTTTTACACAGCGGATGCCCTTTCAGCCGCCACCCATCTCTGGGAAACATCCACAGACACACACTCATTCACTATGGACAATTTAGCTTACCCAATTCACCTGTAATGCATGTCTTTGGACTGTGGGGGCAACCGGAGCACCTGGAATAAAAACAACTTACTAAAATTCTTTAAAATAAAAGATTGGATTGAATTAGCCTATTTCACATTAGAAATAATAATTAGACTGAAATAGATTCTCCTTCATTAGGAAATAAAAAATGAAAGCCTTCACACTTAGCTGATGATTTATCATAAGCTTGTTTGGCATGCAGTCCCAGGAGAGACCCCTGAGCTCAAGGGATCCTTGAGCCCAAGGCTCCCTCCCATTCGCAGAGCGAGAGGGGAGATTGAGCTCAGGTAGAACCGGAGAAACTGGAAAACCATGCGAATATAGGGAGAACTTACAATCTCCGCACAGAAACACCCACTGGCCCAGTGAGGACCAGAGTCGGCAGTGTTCTTGCTGTGGGGACAACAGTGCTAACCACTGGGCCGCCCTGCCACCCAATCTATGAGAAAAAAGGAGGAGAAGGGAGAGGAAGGGGGCTTTCTTCCAGAAGAAGACATATGTAGAATGAAGACTGTAGTTATTTAAAGTAACTTAGGAATGATATGATTGGGGGATCATGATTAGCTAATGTAGGATCGGCTGTGGTCAATCATAAGCATGTGATACAAAATTAGTTTATAAATAAACTTCATATAAAATATACAAAGCTAGAACACAAAAAACATGTCAGAAATATCCAAAACAAGAACACAAGTTACTGGGGAGACTAACAAGGGTTGTCCTGTGAGATAATCAGGGTGTGTTAAGTTCAAAATTCTCTGTGTGTACTGTAGTTTATATAAAGTGACTCTCAAAAATCATAATGTCCGGTCTAATGTATGCTGTGGAGACTAATATAAATATTATAATAATCTAAATCATCCATATCAGAGATTTAGAAGAGGGCACAGTACTTTCTATATCTACAAGCATATTAAGTGGAAAGTCAGACTTAAGGGTGAATAACACCCTGAATAAAATTTGGCCTGGGTGTCTGTCAGTGAACAGAAATGAAGACATTTGGCACTTCAGTATACTACAGTTGAAACAAATTTACAGTTATCAGAAATGAAAGATGTACTTAAAGCAGGTCTCAGGAAGATCTGTCAGGAAAGGTGGAATTAAGGAAATCAAGGACGTTATTTATAAAAAAAATCTAAGACAGGAGTGATTTTGCCAACAGAGGGGAATATGTTAATTATATCCAGACTATAAATTGTACATTCTGCTCTTTCAAAATCACTAACGTGTGTATGGGCACTGTGACATCCGTGAACTCTCGGAAACTGTAAGATGTATTGTTCAGTAAGAATTCAAATGAAAGAACAGCTGAAATCTGATGGATCAATCCATCAGTTAAATTATTATATATTCATTATTAAATTAATTAGTAATGAATATATTTATTATTTATTGTTAAATTCATGAGTTTTATTACATGAACAAATAATACCCCATAATAACAATGTGAAAGACGTCTGTTTGAAATCTTAGCAAATGTATTACATGTGCAGTATGTCTGTTTTGAATGTGCTTTTCTCAAAAGTGCCTTTGTCCTGCCACTCAAAATAGTTCGGACTACTAGTGTGGCTAAACTTATATTGAAATAATATGTTATATTGAAATGATTACATTAATGAAATAATATAATATAAATATCGAAAATTATTTTGCACTTCTGGTATTATACAACCCCAAATCAGAAAAAGTTGGAACAAAATTACTTTTACTTGTATTTCATTGTAGACAATACAACAAGCATTATTTAAAGAGCCCCTATTAAGGGTTTTTGAGAATGACCTTCCATGTAGTGCGTAACACAGCTTTAAGTGAAGTGAAATATCCAGCTAAGGCTTAAATCTGAAAGTGGACAGTGTTTAAAACTATTTATTCATTTATAAAAGAATCAACTCCTAGTACTACAAATGAATCGTCTTGATAACAAGTCTTTAGCCATTTTGGCATGCCTAGATACGAAACTTAAGCCCCGCCTAGTTGTTGCGCGCAAACCCGGGAAAATTGAAATCTGCGGCACCGGCCTCTAGAAAATAGGCTAGACACACACTGTAGCAGACGTTGGTTGAGACAACGCTGTGCTCAGCTGGATATTATTGGAAGTATGCGGGGAAAGTTGGTGTTATTTTCCCCACCCAAAGATGAAACTGTGAAGAGTCAGTGGTTGAGGTTTATTTTTGCATTATAGCCCAGCTTTGTGCAGTTCGAGTGCTTCTGGAATCTACACGCTTACGACGGGGTATTCATCGGCCGTTTGTAAAAGGAAGGATCAGAAAAGACTATTGATGTGAGGGATTATGTCAGTACATGGATCAGTGGATCATGGTTCAGTTTCTTCCTCCATTTCACAAGTGTAAGTGCGATTAAAATGGTTGCCTCCTTGTTTTATCTAGCTTGCAAATTACATATTTAATTGCGTTTTGTTACTTGTAACCGCTTATACTGTATCAGGTTAACTCTTTATATTCTCATATTGCATCTAATGCCTCATTGAAAATGCGATGTGTGCTGCTTTGTTTATGGATTTAAATGCATTTGTGAGCTCGCGTTCCACTGCCGTTTGTCGGCTATGGCCCATAGTCAGCAATTCTTACAAACTTGCAGCAGTCAAGTTTTAAAATAGTTCAGCTTTTGCCACTGTGTGGATTAATACTGAATGTGTGTCATGGTTAAGAATAGAGCATTATGCTGGTGTTTAACTGCACACACATGCCTGCCAACATCTATCCCTGAAAATCCGGGAGACCGGGGGGGTTGGGTTTGGGGTGAGGTGTCTGAATAACACTCAGGGCCAGAGCAAGCTGAACTGGCACACTAGGCAAACGGCGATCACGCCGCCCTCAACCCAAAAGTGAAAAAGAAAGTGACCGGTTCAAGGATGAAAGTGAGGACCCCGGGGTTTGCAGACGCCACCCTCACTATTCTGCCGACCACTATCTCTTTGGACGCGCTGGCCCTGATTACACTGGTGAGAACCGGGTACTGTGTACTATGGTGTTAGTAACTATAATGAAGCGTGTATGCACTCTGACTACTTCTGTTATGTTGATAAGCTGTGCTAGGCAGTTCACTCTGTCTTGCGCTGAATGCTGTCAGTGTCGACCAATCGCAACAGGCTGTCATCGTTCCAATAAGTGCAGATTAGTTTCGCGCTAAGGAGGGGTTTGAGAACAAATGAATCGCTGACCGATTCATATGGGAGTCGCTGGGATAATTAGCTAAAAATAAATGCATATTATAAGACCATGAAAGTGTTTTTTGACCTTAAAATTAGATGCATATGCATATTAGACTATTGTTGGAGACCCTTAGAACCAAAATTTGACCCTATTTAATGTATGATAGGGGCTCTTTAATGTGTTCCTCATGATTTTTAGAGCTAGTAATCAGATAAATTGGTTAAATAATGATTTAAAACAGGTGGTGTCAACGGGTGATTGTTATTATGATTTGACACAAAAGCAACATCCAACAAAGGTCTAGTCCTTTAGGAGCAAAGATTAGATTAGATTTTAGATTAGATTCAATTTATTGTCATCACACATGTACAAGTACAAGGCAACGAAATGCAGGTAAATGGAACCCCCCGACCGTGCACAGACATCACAACTCCAGGGAAGACAGGTCACAGGAGGTGGAACAGGAAATAAAATACAATCAGGAGAGAGAGGCAAAAAAAAAACTCCCTCTCACCTTGCTCTTAAGTTAGAGCAATGTGAGATCAGGTAGAAGAAAAAGCCCCAGCAATCTAGCACAAAAACACACCGATAAGACATAACATTGCCACAGGGGATGGAAACAGGGGGTGTGGATATAGTCCGGTAAGGGCAGGCAGCCATCAGGTCCTGCAGCCATGGAGGCGCTGGTCACAGACCTGCCTACCCCCTCCAGTGGGTGAAAGCATACGAAGGCGTTGGTTTGGGGCCAGGAAGTGTCGTGCTGTGTATCTGTGTGTGTGTGTGCATAAGCCTGTATAGTCCAACAGGTGTCCTTGACAGGGAGCAGGAATTTCAGAGCGTCTCCTTATCTTGCTATCCAGGAGAAGTTGTTTTCCTCCAGCCGAGGCCGTCTGGCAGGAGAAAAGAAAACACAGGGAAGCCGAAAGAGTAGAAAGATACTTCAACTTTAGGTCAATACCTGCCAATTTCACAGATATGTAATGTCCATCACTCGTCTCCAGATCTGGCTAAATTTTGTTGCAAAGCTGCTAACTTCACCCCGATGTTTTCCAGTTTGCTATCTAATATTGCAGTCTGATTATTAGCAAGCCTGCCCATCAGCGCTTCAATCAAGCCGGCCAGCCTGGTGGGGTTTTGAGCAGCACTGACCGCTTTCATCATTCATCGATACGCCAGGGCCCCGCATAAGCCCATCAGCAGAAACCCTGTTATCAAAGTTCTGAATAGGTAAATGTCTTCAATGGGCTGAGGATCACAAGTTTGCCAACAAATATGTGAGAAAATTGTTGAAATATTTCTCAAAGAAAGATAGGAAGACATTTGAATAGTTCACCTTTAACAGTGCATACCATAATTAAAAGATTAAAAGAATCTAGAGGAATTTCAGTGCATAAAGGACAAGGGCACAAGCCTAAACTTAATAACTGTGATCTCTGATCCCTCGTTGTGGCACTGCATTAAGAATCCTCATTCATCTAAAAGCAATATCACCACATGGGCTCAGGACCACTTTGCCAAACCTTTGACAAGTACCATAATATGTAGTAACAACCACAAATGCCAGTTAAAACTGTACTGTGCCAAAAGGAAGCCCTATGTTAATTACTTCTCTGGGCTCTGAGGCATCTGGGATGGACCATCACACAGTGGAAACATGTACTGTGGTCAGATGAATCAGTATTTCAGGTATTTTATGGGTGAAATGGACACCGTGTGCTCCGGACCAAAAAGAAAAGGATCATCCAGACCAGCAAAAAGTCCAAAAGCCCGGTTCTGTCATGGTCAAGTGCCCTTGGCAAAGGTAACTTGCACTTCTGTGATGATATCTTTAATACTGAAAAGTACATAGGGATTTTGGAGCACAATATGCTGCCTTCTTTTCAAGGGACACCCATGTATATTTCAACAAGACAATGCAAAACCACATTCTGCACAAATTGCAAAGTCCTGGTTGTGGAGGAAAATCATACAGGTACTTGACTGGCCTACCTGCAGTCCCGACCTTTCTCCAATAGAGAATGTGTGGCGCATTTTGAAGCGCAATATGACAACAAAGACACCGAACTGTTGCCCACCTTAAGACTTGTTTGCAGAAAAAATGGGACAAAGTTCTACCTGGAACACTTCATCACATGTCTTCAGTTCCTAAACGTCTTTCAATGTTGTAAAAAGGAATGGCAACATTACAAAGTGGTAAATACTTTACTGTTCCAACTTATTTTTAAATTCGTTGCAAATTAAATAAACTCAAATGAACTTAAAATAAATAAATAAAACTCATGAGGAACACATTAAATAATGTGATGTTGTATTGTCTGCAATGAAAGACAAGTCAAAGTAAATTTTGAAATCACTGCTTTCTTTTTTTTAATTTGCGTTTTCCATACTGTCCCAACTTTTTCTGATTTGGGGTTGTATTTTTTTTTAGAATACTTTTTCCAATCTGGCAACATTGGACGCCACTGTGAAGGGTCACACAGCAGTCCAGCCTGTTCTGTACCTTTTAGCTCCAACTTAAACACATGAAACAGCTAGACAAGATCTTCAGACTCACTATAAACCTGCAAGGAAGTGTGTTGGATCTAGTCGCAGTCAATCACTGCAGGATGCCGCCCACCGGGGGTCAGGTTTGGACAGCCCTGATTATATTAATGACAAATCAATCTCCTTGATTGTATAAGCGATCAAAGAAAATCTAGGAAAAACTTTTCCCGGCAAATTCTTGGTTTGTTTAAATCAGTAAAACATATTCCAGGATTTAACTGGAGGCAGTAGCTATATTCTTTGTGAAGATGCCCTGAATTGCAGTGTGAAAAAGAAATGCACAAAACGAATCACATACAGTAGCACATTACTGAGGTTTTTCATTATGCATTTGCTCTTTTTTTTCTTTTATTAAAATGTTCCTTTTTTCCTTTTGTATTTTATCTTATTTTAGAAGTAAACACATGAAAACAGAATTCAAACTAACTACCCAACAAGCATTTTTGCCCAATTTTAATAGATTTCTAAACATAGGCATCCTAGCCAAAATAATGCTAAATATATAATATAACATGTACTGTACTATAATATAGTATATTTTATATACTATACAGATTAGTTATCAATCGTTCATACCAGTCTATTTTATGACTATATTATTAAACTATTGTTACATACTGACATTTTCACTGACAGACAAAAAATTTTTGTTTTAGTGAAGATATTTATTAACTTGCTTGGTGGATATTACATTTTTTAGCCACTAAGAACCAATAGCAGTAAATCTCATATTTCTAATGCAAATCTTAATCAAGACAAAACTTGTATACATTGTAAGAAAGATTTCTTTACAGTAAAAACAAGAGCAGTACTGTAACAGTACAGCTATATAATTATTAATACAATAATTATTATTAATAAACTACTTACAGTAGTAACTGACAAAAGTAAAAATCAATCACTGAGCCACCATTCAACCAGCAGAGGTCAGTAGAACTTTTCAAATTGAGAATGAGAGAGCTCTTGGAGCGTTTCCCTATTTAAAGTGACAGTTTACCAAAATAAAAAATATATTGTCATCCCCTTCCAGTTGTTCCAAACATGTTTGAGTTTGTCTCTTTTGTAGAAAAGACATTTTGAAGAATGCTACCAGCCAGTGGTTACTGAATTCCATAGTTTTTCCTACTATGTATGTTAATGGTGACCGTTTACCAACATTCTTCAAAATATCTTCTTTTATGTTCAACAGAAGAAACTCAAACAGGTTTGCAACCACTTAATGGTGAGTAAATTCTAATTTGTTATATAAAGATTATACACTACCTGACAAAAGTCTTGTCGCCTATCCAAGTTTTAGTAACAACAAATAATAACTTCTAGTGGATCATTTGGTATCAGAAGTGGCTTATATGAAAGGCAAAGACCTTTATATTACACTTATTTTACCAAAATAAAATATGATCATGCCTTGATTTTTAATTATTTAATTAGGACAGTAATGTCTGACTTTACTTAGACAAAAGTCTTGTCACTTAACAGAAATAATGTACAGTATAGAAAATAAAGTCATGGTGCAGCAGAAAAAACATTAATATTGCGTATAATATTGGACTCCAATGAGCTTGGAGGACTTGATCTATCCATCTCTGCAATGACTCAAATAACTTATTGATGAAGTCATCTGGAATGGCTAAGAAAGCATTCTTGCAGGACTCCCAGAGTTCAGCAAGATGCTTTGGATTTATCCTCAATGCCTCCTCTTTCATCTTACTCCAGACATGCTCAATAATGTTTATGTCTGATGACTGGGCTGGCCAATCCTGGAGCACTTGACCTTCATTGTTTTCAGGAACTTTGATGTGGAGGCTGAAATATGAGAAGGAGTGTTATCCTGCTGAAGAATTTGCCCTTTCCTGTGGTTTGTAATGTAATGGGCAGCACAAATGTCTTGATACCTCAGACTGTTGATGTTGCCATCCACTCTGCAGATCTCTCGCACACCCCCATACTGAATGTTACCCCAAACCATGATTGTTCCATCACCAAACTTGTTTCTGATTTCTATGTTAGACTGATTTCTATGAGAATCTTGGATCCATGCGGGTTCCAATAGGTTTTCTGCAGTATTTTTGATGATTTGGATGCAGTTCAACAGATGATTCAACAGAAAAATCTGTCTTCTGCTACTTTTCCAAATGATCAACTAGAAGTCAAGTTATTATTTGTAGTACTTTGTGGTCAAACTTTTATTTTAATCTCACTTGTGATTATCTATAAATTAAAATATTTAGACAATATCTTTCTTTGTGTTTTTGTTATTCAGGTGTTTGTTAGTTTAATTTTAGTTGTTAATTTGACCCAAAATTGGGTTAAAACATCCTAGGCAGCATTTTTTTAAATTTTACTCTTATCCTCTTCCAGAGACTTCTCTCTTAATGATCATTCCTTCTAAGAGTAGATTGTAAAGTGCATGTGCATGAGAGAGCAAGTCTGGAGCCAGACACTATTGTTCACTTTTAACAGCCATGACTTGTTACAGTGAGAATGACAGAGACAGAAACACAATTAACTGAATTAACTGTCTCACTTCCCACAAAATGTCTAAAACTTTACCATTTTCTTTATCTGAACAATTGCCTCTGTTACACATAAATGTCTGATCTAATATGATGCATGTTTATACTCTGTAATAGCAAGAATTAATTCATATAGTACTAGAGTGTTATTTAATATAATGAAGTGGTCCTGTTTTTAAACACAGAATAAGAAAATCTCTAATTTTTAATTAGCAATAAGATTAATCCAATCATATGGCCATTGTTGTCCTTGAACAAACAGGTCAACAGATATGTCTGCCAAAATAACTGTTGTGCTGATTGAATAAGGTGTTAGAGTAATAAATCACTTCACTCACCACTTGCCACTCTATAAATACACTGTAGACCGTTCGCTCGTCAGTAATAAACTTAGTCAGCACTTCAAGCACATACTCAACAGGTTACGGTCCACAAGCAAAAATGGTACCGTTTCTCAGAGGCACGTCCGAAACGTTAGGCATTTAGTGGGCAGATTATCCCAATTACCTGCCAAAGTAAATCAGCAGCTAGATTTAACCTCATACAAAACCACATCGGCACCCTGGAGCACCACCAGTTTCAGGGAAGTGTGATGAAATTTAAACCGACAGAGCAATATTCAGGTGCACTGCCAGGAAAAATGACAGTAAGTCAGTGGCTGTTATTTCTTTGGATTAAATAATTGCAATTCAAGTGTTCCAATGAAACTGTGATTTCTTTGGACGTGGTATTTTAAAATGCTATGTGAAGTGAAATTTAAATATTTAAGAATTTGAAGATTTTTCATTTTTCCTCTCAAATTTGTTTCCACTTAAGGGATGTTAGCCAAGAAAGAATGGGAAAGCTATATATGAATGAATTCAAATAATAAATATGAATAAATCTGACAGTATTTCTTTTATCCCTTATCTTCAAATGTAGTACCCTTTTGTTTTGTTAGGGATGAAAACATCCACTGAATTAAACTGCATCAGAATTATTATTTTTTTTTTATTTATTTATTTTATTTTATTTTTTGCATAAATCTGTCAATAATTTAAATTTTATTTAAAAAAAATTTAAATCCATTCCACAATTTATTTTTATATTTAAAATACACCATTTTGTGTGCATTTTTTTCACCAAATCAGTGACATAATTTATGAATTTGGCAATTAAAGAGTTCAAAAGTTTTTAATTCAAAAGTTTCAAAATCCTGTAATTTGCTAAGCAATTTAGTAGTTTTGCACAGGACTGAGGTTGATTAACAGATTTATGCAATAAAAGGAAAAGAATATTTATCTCATACATTTTTACAGCAGTTTAATTTAGTGGATGTTTTCATCCCGAACATAACAAAAGGGTAGTACATTTGCCCAGAGTGTATCGTTAAGATTTTTTTTTTAAGATTTCAAAGTATTTTTCTAAATATTCAATTCAATTCAAGTTTATTTTTATTGCACTTTAACAATGTAGATTGTGTCAAAGCAGCTTAACATAGTTCTAGTAAAGTCCAGATTTCAGAGTTGAAGTTCAGTTCAGTGTGGTTTAATTTTCACTGCTGAAAGTCCAAACACTGAAGAGCAAATCCATCGATGCACAGCTCCAAAAGTCCCAATCCAAGCAAGAAAGTGGCGACAGTGGTGAGGAACAAAACTTCACCAATTGATGAAGTGAAAGAAAAAAGAACCTCGAGAGAAACCAGGCTCAGTTGGGCACGACCATCATTCTTCTGGCCAAACTTCCTGTGTGGAGATGCAGTCTAGGCGCCAGAGGTTGGAGAAGCTGGACGTCCATCGTGAAGAACTGCAGGTGCGATTAAGGCACCGGCAGGAGGTCAGGCTGGCCCACAGGATTAATGCGGGGACTCGTTTGTCATTGTGGTATTTCAGGAATCAGTCTCATGGACTCCATTCCTCCATGACCACCCCAGCATTAGCTCAGGATACTGCCTGGTCCAGAATTATGGATACCTTGGCATCATTTCTTGGATCACATCAATGGCGCTGCATAGTCTCTAGGGTCCTCGGGATGAGTATCCCCTGGTGGAAATAGAGAATAAAGACAATAATTAGCTAAGCTGCTGTTAGTGTATTTAAACTAGATCCAAAAATGAAGAGTTATAAATGAAAATAGCAGTTATATAAGCAAACATAGAAACAAACATGTGAAGCATATGAGTTTTTAATACAATGTCTGGTGTATTAAGTCAGGAGGAGTGTGTCCTGCAGGTGGTTGTCAAGCCAGCTCACCTGCGTGGAGCACATTCATGCATCATACTGTTGTGCGATGCATTGTGTGGATGCTTTACTAAAAAAATAGGTCTTTAATTTACTTTTGAACTGAGAGAGTGTGTCTGAACCTCAGACATTAACAGGAAGGCTATTCCAGAGTTTAGGAGCCATAAAAGAGAAGGCTCGACCTCCTTTACCTGACTTTGCTATTCTAGATACTACCAAAAGCCCTGAGTTTTGAGATCTTAAAGAGCGAGTTGGATTGTAGCAAGACAGAAGGTTAGATAAACAGGAGCTAGATTATTTAAAGCTTTATAGGTAAGCAGCAATATTTTATAATCAATACAGAACTTAACAGGCAGCCAGTGTAAGGAGGATAACATTGGGGTGATATGATCATATTTTCTTGACCTGATAAGAACTCTGGCAGCTGCTATTTGTACTAGCTGAAGTTTATAAATAGAGGATAGTGGTCCTAATCCAGTCTACAAGTCATAAAAGCATGAACTAGCTTTTCTGCATCTGAGATGGATAGCACACTTCGTAACTTAGCGATATTTCTCAGATGAAAGAAGGCATTTTTTGTGAAACGGGAGATATGATTTTCATAAGTTAAGTGGCTGTCTAACATAACACCCATATCTATTACAGTAGAGCTAATGCCAATTTTGTATTCCTCTAATTGCAGGTCGAGTTGGGAGATCTGCTGTGTATATGATTTATTTACATATTTTAAATATGGGTCAAAATAAGATTTGTCACCAAAAATAATAAATTTTGCTAGCTGAAACACAAAAAAACTATGGCCAAATTAAGACATCAGCAACATGAAAACAAAATGAAAACATCCCCAACAGCATAAGGGTTAAAGCAGGATGACATTTAGTGTCAGATCAGGTGAAGTTTAGTAACATCTAGACCAGAGGTGCCCAAACTTTTTCTTCTGAAGGGCCAAAAACTGATTGAGGGTGGTGGGCCCAAGGTAATTATACCAAACTGTAAAGTTGTCAATTTCCTAATTTCTTATTATAGTTCATTATATAATTTAATTAATACTAGAATTTATTACATTTAAAATACTTAAATTTTATTAATGATTATATATTTTTGTATATTTTTTAATTAACATCTTACAATAAAAAAACATGAACAATCCCATTTATAACACTTAAAAATACACTTTGCCTTGATTTGCTTGCTTCTGCAATCTCCGCTATACATCAAGTGACTGTATTTAATTTTTTTAAAAATCTGATTCATTCACAACATTTAATTAAAACATTTAATTTCACTTTACCTTTTTGTAAATAAACTGTTACAAAACAAAAGTTATGTTAAATTAGAAGTGACAATCTCTGTTAAAGGCATTCCCATGAAAATTCCCCATCATTCTCCTAGGTAGTTGGCCCATGGGCCCTAGTTTGGGCATCTCTGATCTAGACAAAAGTGCATGAATAAGATCACAGTCCATTCATCAGTACAGTAAGATAGCTAATATTTGAAGTTTACTGTCCGCAATCCTACCCATGTGTCTTTTTAAGCCTGGAGTGTATTGAAGAGCAGGTGCAGAGTTAAATGAGCCCCATTATCTGATCGGTAGCGAGTGTGTGAAAATACCCTGTAGGTCTAGGTCAGCTGCCGCAGGCATGAAAGCAGCTATGCAACTATGGAAAGAAGACAGCACCTCATAGTGCTCTAAATTCAGTGACAGGTTTTTTCATATCCACAAGCAGTGCTCTCTAGTTTTCCAGGAAAATAAAATGGGCTTCTGGAGCAAATCATGAGTTATGTCATGACAAGTAGCTTCATTCGCTTTCAGGGAAAGTTCTGGGCATGCAAAAGGGTGGTCAGTTTGATTGACGTATTCCTAGAAGCAGCACTGCGGGTGGAAATGATTCTGGCTGTTAACGCTTAATGTCACTTGAGGCATTATAATTACCTCAAATAATAAATATATTGAATGAAGGCTTACGCGTTTAAGTGGGTTAAATGGCAGGCTGAATAGACATGCCAATGTGTTTAATAACATGATGACTGAATGTAGAAAATGGAAATGTAAAAAAATATATTATAACTAAGTAATATACGTGTAGTTTATTATATATGTAGCGAGTGGAGCAGGGCTGAGAGCTGTAAGAGTATAGTGAGGCTGTTGGCATGAGTGTTAATGAGCATCACCTGTGTGCCACAACGGTCTTGAGTCCTACAGGGAGGAGCTCTGGAAGGATAAAAGAAGGAGCGATGACAATGGAAGATGAGAAAGGACCAGGCCTGGGACACTTTAGCTACAGTACCTATTGCGCCAAAACCATTTTCAGAACAGTCAGGTACAGTTCTTGTTATATTTACAATCTGGTAATGTTTACAATCTGCCTGGTATGGCACGATTAATGTTCTCAGGCCAAAATTCTAGGTATAATTAAACAACTGTGATGAACTATGCTGTACTGGTAGAGTGGATGAAGACGCCACTCTGTAGCTTGACTGCCAGTTTCTCTACTCTCAAAAAATTATGTTGGTTGTTTGTTCAAACTACTTATATAAAATGAGCTGAAACAACACACTTCTTAAGTTTTTTCATGGACAACTTAATTGTTTTATGTTCTATCTACTTAAATTTGTAAAAATAAGCTAACCAAATTCCTTCATGTTGTCCCAACACAAAACAACATTTTTTATGATGTAGGTGGAAGCTCGCTATTTATTTATTTATTTATTTTAATTATTATTCAACAAAGTAAATATCTAATAATAAAAGGAGTGCCTTAGACAGAAATATCTGATAATCATCCATATCACTGTTTACTATACAGTTGCAGTCCTAAAAAAACTCAAGAATTGTGTTGATTTTGCTTATTTTAAATAAACAGTTTGAACAAGCAGCGAAAATATTTTTTGAGTGTACACAGAAGTTCGTTATTTATTTATTTAATTTGCTTATTTTATTTTTCAACAAAGTAAATATCAGAAAAAAAGGAATCCCTAAGACAGAAATATCTGATCATCATACATTTCACTGTTTACGCTATGTTACGTTACTCTTTTGCTAAGGCAACAACTGAAGCATTTGTATTACATTCCAAAAGAGTTTTATTATCATGGTGGAAATTGAAACTGCTCACTTTTTGACTGGACCAGATTGGCCCATGGAATGGAACATTTAAGTTTTTTTATGTTCAATCCACATAAATTTGTTAAAAGTGTTAAGTTAACTTAATCAATTTGTGTTGGGACAACATGAAAGAATTGTGTGGAACCCTGCATTTTTACAGTGTATTAAGCTGTAACTGTTAACTTTTATTAAAACATTTAATTTGCAATTTTACAGTTTAATGCTATAATAGCCAAAAAAAGCCCTATAAATACAACTTTGTTCACTGTAAAATACGCAGGATTCCACAAAATTCTTTCATGTTGTCCCAACACTAATCGATTTAGTTAACAAATTTGAGTTAAATGAACATAAAACATATAAGTCTCAAAGTGTAAAATTCTTAAGAATTGTGTTGTTTCAGCTCACTTGAAATAAGTAGTTTGAAGAAGCAGCAAAAAATAAAAAAATAAAAAAATAAATAAATCGCTTTTTTTTTTGTGTGTTCCTGTAGAAAATGCTCACTCTGGTCTGATGTGACAGACACAGGCAAACAAAGGGTTTTTTTATACAAAGTGCTGTTGAAACTTTGTATTATTAGAGTTAAAACACCGAAGTCACAAGGAAGGTCTTGAGAATGTTTTTGTTTCTTTGTTTGGACTCTAAATGTCTCAGGTTCATTGCTGAGTTAGATGAAAACTTTCTCAGATTTCATCTAAAATTTCTTAATTTCTGTTTTTAACCTAATTCTGTTGAACCTAATTAACCTAGTTATGCCTTTAAATGTCACTTCAATCTGAATACCAGAGTCATGAAAAATATCTAGTAAAATATTATGTACTGTCATCATGGCAAAGATAAAATAAATCAGTAATTAGAAATGAGTTATTAAAACTATTATGTTAAGAAATGTGTTGAAAATATCTTCTTTCCATTAAACAGAAATTGGGGAAAAAAATAAATAGGGGGGCTAATAATTCTTACTTCAACTGTATGTTCTTTGTGGTGGGTGTCAGATCATTGAGGGTGACGTGTGCTAGTGAAATATAGAAGCATTTTGATTTATTGAGGTGTCAGTATCAGCATGCCACTCCAACTATTGCTGCCATCCTGGGCAGCTATATTGAATAAGAGAAGGCTTTCTGAGATTTGTGAATTGCACGGCAGGTTTGGGCTCCATGGGCACACTGCTTGAGCTCATACCTAATGGCCTTTTATTGCTCAGCCAGGGCAAAGAAACTGGCAGTTTTCAAAATTTGGGATATTAAAGCAACCAGAAAATTCTCTAAAAACAGACTTTCAATGGTAGAATTTGGTCAGATCTGCCAGTCAGGTATTTTTCAATCATCTGAAATTGTACAGCGGTCACTTATTCTGTGTGCTGTCCACTAGACTCCACTACACATAGTATTTATTTTAAAAAGGTTTAAATATCTACTCCGCATATCATTTTAAACTTGTTTTAACCTTAAACTTGTGTGTCTGTCCCTTTTAGTGTAGATATTTCTGTCTGAGACTGCGTCATGTGGAGCTTGTGTCATTCTTCAGTAGCTGTGATTGTTGTGTCTGTTGAGGATGGGTCAGATGTGCATTTTCAAAGTAACACCTCACTGACCCCTGGGACAGGGATCATTCCCCAGTCATGGTCAAACAAGTGCTTGTCTTTCAGTCTCTGTTTATTACCATTCTCAGAAGTATCTCACACACATTCAGACTAGAAGACTCAGGTTTCACCCAGCAACCCTATTGGGGAGTAACTTGTACAAAACACAAGCTAATCATTATTCATACTTACTTAAAGGAATTGTTCACCAAAAAACATGAAAATTACCCCATTATTTACTCACCCTCAAGCTATTCTCTGTTTATTCAGTTCATTAAAAAATTTCAAAAAATTTATTCAGTTGTAGTAGCATGTCTCTGTGAAGTGAAACAAAATGTTTTTGTAGAAAAAATAGTTGCAACTTTTAAATTAAAAACTCCAATCACTGACTTTCACTAGTAGATAAATCCACAGCAATCGTGACAGTTGTGTAGTGAATTAGCTCAAAGTGAATTAAAGATTAATTTGAAGGGGACATCAAAAAAATCGACTCTTTAAAGCCGAACAAACGAATCGTCCAGCGATCAGTCGAACAGACAGTTGACTTCAACTATGGCTATTGCTATCAAAAATAAAAACCCATTTTGTTTAAGCAGGTTAATAAGATCAAAGTTTAAGGCATTAGATTCATAAATATGCACAGGCACCTTTCTGTATACAAAATGAAACGTTATTGACTAACAGAAACTAACACCTAACACAAACACACATTCATACAGGTTGTAGAAAAGAGTAAAGGAAGAAAAATAAGAGTTTGAGAGAGTGTAATAATGTAAAAACTTCAGATTTTGTAAGATCAAACCAAGGGAACCAAAAATAATCAGTTTAACACTTCTATGGTCTCTTTAGGGTTACATTCAATTTACACCAGTTCAGTGATAATCTGGAGACCTTACTTGCATTCCTCGTGTCCTCACTCTGTTGAGCTAATGCTCCCACGTGATTAGCTGGTGGTCGGCTCTTTGTCGTGTGAGACTTGGAGTGGGGTGGAGTCTGTCGTTTCAAGTTTTCAGGTGGCAAAAGGGCTAGTCGTGTTGACTTCTGGTTTCGCGACGCACTAAACTTAATTAGACTCTCGAAGGAAAATAAAGAAAGAAAGGTATTGGAGATGGGAATGTCCGAGCTGTGTGGTTAACCAATTTTTGTCAGGGTCCAAGTCTGTTCAATGGACCCAAAGAGAAGCTGTCCTGAGCTGGAATGAAACAACTTGCTTCCCTGGGGTCTGTGTCGGTTCTCTTCTGGAGTTCTCTGGGTGTTCTCTGGGGTTCTCTGGGGCCTGACCTTAGTCACTAGCTTTTATAAGGCCACGTTTACACTGAAGTTTTGCGATGGTTATGCCATCCATCCACACTATGCCGGAGTTTTCGATCACCGAAAACAGAGCGTTTTGCAAACGCTGAAGAGGCTGTTTTCATTCTAAAACGCTGCTGCTCCCTCTCGGTGTGGATGGGGGAAAACAGAGGCATCTGAAAATGGAGGCTTAGCTGCAGACATTCGCCTATTTGATTTGATCATTTGCTGTTAGAGCCGGAAAGAGAATTGATCCGTTCATCTCTCGAGTCCTCTATTGCGTTTGAGCCATTCGTTCCTCACGGGCCAATCATGTGCATTTAGAGCCGGAAAGAGATTTGATCCGTTCACCTCTCAAGTCCTCGATCTGAAGCTGCGGTCACACTGGGCTTTTCCTCATATAGACTTCCATTCATACACACGCAAATGTGTCGGACCTGAAACGCAGGGTCATGCGCTAAGTTTCGCAGTTCGCTGCGGTGCAAAGTTCAAGCTTGGGGAACTCTGACCTGCGAAATCGCATCACTTGACTGCGTAAGACCAATCGAGGATCAAAACATGACCTCTCTGGACAGAAATTTAAAACATGGAGCAATCGTTCGCTTTTTTAATGTCTAATCATCTTGTTTAATTCTGCCCCTTTTCGCAGCGCCGTACGACAGAATCACGTGAAAGACAGAAACCAATCGTATGCATTTAGAGCCGGTAAGAGATTTGATCCATTCACCTCTCCTCGGGTTTGAGTCATTCTATCACGTGATGATCGAACGACTCAAGATAGAACCAGAAGACTCAAAAGGTGAACTAATCATCATGGCTCCTATCGGCTCAGACTATGTACATTGGTTAAGATTATATGTGACTGTCAGTGTAACGTGACCGAACCACTGACATTTGAAGACATGAAGAGGTGAGCTGAGCAAAGAGGCAAAAATACCTTCATAGACAAAAGAGCAGATAAACAATGAATTATTATTTTCTCCTTCTTATAGTATTCTATTTATGACTTATTTGTCGTGAGATCAACCTTTTGGGCTCGTTGTAGGTGTGTTTGGAAGCAATTCGTAACATTTTAAAGAGCCCCTATTATACATGAAATAGGGTCATATTTTGGTTGTAAAGGTCTCCAACAACAGTCTAATGTGCATGCAAGGTCAAAAAACACTTTCATGGTCTTATAATTTGCATTTATTTTTACCTAATTATCCCAGCAACTCCCATATGAATCGTTCAGTGATTCATTTGTTCCCAAACCCTCCTCAGCGCGAAGCTAATCTGCGCTGATTGGACCGATGACAGCCTGCTGCGATTGGTCGACACTGACCGCCTTCAGTGCGAGACAGAGTGAAATGCCCAGCAGCTAATCAACAATATAAAAGTAGTCAGAGTGCATACAGGCGTGGATTTTGGCTGCCAGTGGGTGAATGTAAATACAGACGATGGACTTGAAAATACAGACGACTAACTATTTTATTGAGCAAAAACTCCAAGAACTGGCGAGGAGATCTCCTAGCCCGTCACAGTCTACCTGCTCTTTTCACACACACACACACACACACAAACACACACACACACATTACCCTCACCGTTCGCCTAGAGCGCCAGTTCAGCTTGCTTGGGTGCAATTTAGACACCTCACCTTGAACCTGAGCTGAAATATTTTGAAACTTGACCGTTGCATTTGTGTAGGAACAGCTGACGATCCGTAAACAAAGCGGCACGCGTCACGTTTTCAACGTGGATTTACACGCAATATGAGAATATAAAGAGTTAATCTGATATAGTACACGCAGTTACAAGTAACAAAACACAGCTAAATACATAACGTGCAAGTTAGAGTAAACGAGGAAACAATTATAATCGGACGTACTTACACTGGTGAAATGAGGGAAGAAACTGATCCATGATGCACTGATCCATGACAGTCTTTACTGATCCTTCCTTTAACAAACGGCCGATGAAGTCTTCTTTGTAAGCATGTAGTTTCCAGAAGCACTCGAACTGCTCAACGCTGGGCTATACTGCTGAGGTTTCATCTTTGGGTAGACTGTCAATAATCTCCATCTGCACAGCGTGACTTCATTCGATCGGTGTCTGTGTGTGTGGCTTTTTTCTGTGTTAGTGGGCGGGGCCACAGGTATCAAATGTCCCGGGTTTGCACGCACAACTACTTGTGTTTCGTAGCCACGTCATCACGATACACCTAATGACTCATTATCAAGACGACTTGTTTGAAGCACTATGAGTCGACTCTTTAATAGATGAATCAATAGTTTTAAACACTGTACACTTACAGATTTAAGCCTTAGCTGGATATTTCACTTCACTTAGAGCTGTGTTACACACTCCATAAGGGCATTTTCAAAAACCCATAATATGGGCTCTTTAATAATATTTTGGCAAATTGAAATGACTCGAAAAAAGATTCGTTCATTTTGATGAACGAGACTCAAAGATCGGAGTAAGTAAAATGATCCAAACTTCCCATCACTTTTTTTTTATGCATTTTCAACAGTGTATTACAACAAATACAGATACAAAACTAAACTAAAAGAAATATAGTACAATCAATAGATCAATAAAATCAATAATATAAATTATAAATAGAATAATTACATAATTACAATAGGATCAATTATAATCAATAAAATATTACTTTTTGGTAACAAGAGGATTATAACAATTTTAAAACAAATATAATATAGGTAAAGCAAAGACAAAGAGAGAGAAAATGAAACAAAAAAATAAATAAATAAATACTTGAGGGCACATGAACTTCCCATCACTACAAACTAAAGGTTATTTACAACTTCTTTACTTTTATCTTTAACTTTTTTAACTGCTTTATTCTGCCTTAACACGGACACGAGAGTAGGCTATATTAACAGTGGAGATAGCCTTCTGTAACTATTAGAATTACGATACTTGTAATTCTGACCATTCTAATATAAAACGTCAAATTGTCTTATCATATTTACATTCAAAACTTCTATTGAGATATTAAAATTAAGCTCTGAATATCTCTCATCATATTTGATGACACCATTATCCTAAAAATATTATCTTTTTTTGATAATACAACCTATAAACATGTAGTTTAGAAACTAGAACACACAAAGGTCTGGCCTCGCTTTCATTTTCACTTTCGAACAGGAGCTATTTCCCGGCACAGAATATGCTGTTTTGAAAGATATATCTGAAGTAAATTTATGTTTTTCTATCAGAAAGTTATGTTTATGTTAGCAGGAGGTTGCTAGGCAAAAAAAAAATGTGTGCATATTTAAAGTCACAGTGAAAAGTGGCAGACATGCATGCAGTCATATTGACCAATATGGTAATTAAAGGTAGAAATGCTCAGTTCTTTACTGTTTTGTAATTTAAAAAATAACAATGTTAGAAAGAAATACACAGATATTTATTAACCATCAGGGTGTTATAAATATGTTAGTTTTATTTCAAAGAGTTATTAAATTACAAATATTAATAAAAACTCTCTGCATATCAATCTACTCGAACCTTGCCACCACCCTCTTGAGGATCATTTACATAGTGTCACATAGTGTGAACACCACAGCGATGAAAAGACACAGAATCAAGTCATGTAGTGTGAACAGCACAGCGATCTGCTGATGTTTAAAATCCTGTAGTGTGAACTAGGCTTAACTGTGCGTACACACCGAAACATCCCACCGCTGCCACCAAACCATTACAAAATTGGCGACGAGGATGCTACTCAATGTGAACTGAATTGAGCTGAAGATGGCTGCAGTTGCTTCATTTCCTACACCATTCCTGTCATGTTCTGGTGTGCCTTCAATACCTTTTGATGTTTAGCTGAAGATGTTTAAGAATTACTTACTGGTTGTGAATGCATCTGGAGATGAATGGCCTGCTGAAAGGAAAAGAGCTTTATTTCTTCACTGTCTGGGGACAGAAGGTCAGAGATTATTTTACACTTTACCAAATCAAGGAGAGACAATGGAAGAAGCTTTTGAGGCTGTAGAAGTTTACTTTGTTCCTCGAAGGAATGTAATGGCAGAACGGCATGCTTTCAGAAAACGTACTCAAACATCCGGTGAAACAGTTTAACAGTATTTAACTTCACATCGAGATTTAGCAACCACATGTGAGTTCGGATCCAATCTTGATGAAATGCTACGTGATCAATTAGTGGAAAATGTGGCCAACAATCGAATTAGAGAGAGACTTTTGTTGGAGACTGAATTGACTGTCAGTAAAGCCATCACAATTGCTACTTAAATTGAAGCGGCTGGTGAGCAAGTTAAACCATTTCAGATCAAAGTTTAGTGCCTGTTTAAGCAGTTCAAGGGAAATCTATAGCTGTTGGTCAGTATAAAGCTAAATTCTCTGCATCCACTAAGCCTTTTAGGTCTTCAAAAACATTTACAACTTCTAAAAATGCTAAGATGTCTTCATCAGTTCGTGCATGTTATCGCTGTGGATCCACAAAACATCTTGCAAATGATCCTAGATGCCCAGCTACTGCAGAAAAGTGCCATAGTTGTCAAAAGATGGGACATTTTTCAAGAGTGTGCCGCTCTCAAAAAACACGTTCTGTTCGTGAAATTGAGTTGCCTGAGGTTCAGATTTTGTACATGCAAATGTGCTAACTGATCAAATAAAGTGTACTGCTACAATTGCAACTGCTTCTGCTTCGGTGCCTGTGGAGTTGATAGTTGATTCTGGGTCATCTGTTTCCATCCTGCCAAAGTCTGTGTATGAGACACATTTTAAAAAAGACTCTTTGCTGCCTCCCTCTGTTAAATTGGTGACGTATTCCCGTGATCCAATACCAGTGCTTGGTTGTTTACCTGTTACTGTCACCAAGAATGATGTTAACTGCAAGACATCAATATTTATAGTTGAATTTGGCACTGCTCTTCTTGGAATGGATTTAATTAATGGCCTGCACCTTCACTTTGGAGGTTCTTCTTCCGTTTTGACAGAATCTGCTCAATCTTCAGCACCAGTGATGGACCTTTCTGCTTCAGCACCTGTGGATAAACTGGGATGTGCAAAAGGGTTCCTGTATAAGGTAAAGATTTCTCCTAATGTTGTCCCAGAAGCAAATAAAGCTGTGATCATCGACAGTTATCCTCTTCCTCATATCGATGAGTTGTTGTCTAAGTTATGTGGAGCTACTGTCTTTACTAAAATTGACTTGGAGAATGCTTACTTTCAACTTCCACTACATGAAGAGAGCCGTGATTTAACTGCATTTATCACGCACGATGGCCTATTTAGGTTTTGCCGAGTACCCTTTGGCCTAGCTTCGGCACCTTCAGCATTCCAGAAAATGCTATCTACTGTACTGCAAGGATTGACAAATATAGCTAACTGGATGATATATCTGGATGATATCATTGTTTGGGGTTGTACACAGAGTGAACATGATAGCATGTTTAACAAAGTTGTCCAGCTTTTGCAGAGTGCAGGACTTCAGTTGAACACTTCGAAATGCCAGTTCAGCAAGACAAGTTTAAGTTTCTTGGGCCATACTGTGTCTGCACAAGGTGTTCATCCAAATGAAGATCATCTTAATGCCATGCTTCATGCACCAATTCCTACAGATGCACATCAGCTTCAGTCTTTTCTTGGACTAATTTCATGGTACAACAAGTTTATTCCAAGTTTTGCCACTGTAGTGGAGCCATTGCGTGCTTGTATCAGGAAAGGAGTTGATTTTAGTTGGTCAGCAGAAGCACAGAAAAGTTTTGACACTGTGAAGGAGTTGCTGATCAAAAGTCCTGCATTGGCGTTATTTGATCCTAATTTACCGATTGTGGTGAACTGATGCATCAAGCTATGGAGTAGGAGCTGTACTGGCTCAAGTTCATGAAGATAAATCTGAACGCATCGTTGCCTTTGCTTCGAGAACACTATCACCTTCTGAACGCAAGTATTCAACAATTGAAAAGGAAGCCTTAGCCTGTGTCTGGGCTGTTGAAAAATGGAGAATTTATCTTTGGGGATGGAATTTTTTCTTGCGCACTGATCATCAAGCTTTAACGGTGCTTCTTTCTTCAAAAGGTGCAGATCGTGCTGGAATGAGAATTGCACGTTGGGGAGCACGACTCTTGTGTTTTAATTATGAGGTAATTTACCGTTCTGGTTCTCAAAATCACACTGCTGATTGTTTGTCTCGATTGCCTTTGCCAGTTACTGAGGAGGATCTGGTTGATGCAGAACCTGAATTCGTTGCAGTTTTGACATCTGAGATGTCTGCTGTGACTCCAGCTGAGTTTGTTGCTGCCTCTGCATCATGTCCAGAATTAACTGCATTATGTGCACAGATTGACCATGGATGGCCTTCATCATCAGTGGTTGTGGCCAAAGATCTACGTCCCTATTTCCACGTAAGAAATGAGTTGAGCGTTCAAAACAACTATGTTTTCAGAGGATCATGTCTTCTTGTTCCTGTTTCATTAAGGCACGTTTTGGTGAATCTGGCCCATGATGGTCATCAAGGAATTGTCCGTACAAAACAACGTCTCCGGGAACTCTATTGGTGGCCAGGTATGGATTCTTTGGTCAGTCAGATGATTAAAAACTGTCAAGTTTGTGCTTCCTTCGATAAGACGGCTGTTTAGCTCTGAAGCTAATAAAACTTCTTGATCATGAAATCTTCTTGACTCCTTATGCTTGAGTGTCCAAGGGCGCTTTGGTCGCCCTGGCAACAACGCTGTCTGCCTCCAGCTCCGGCAGCAAGAGCGTCAAAATTCGCTACATTGATCTCGTATTTAAAGGGGCCGTATCAGTTACATTCCTGCATAAAAAATGTTGCGCACTTCTTAAATTCATTTAACAATGGAAGATCACGTTGCATGTGGTGTGGCTTTGCTCCACTTAATTATCCAATATGTGTCCATATGTCTGAAATATTCTGAAGCAGCAACACTGTTTTGTACTGTCGCATGAGATTCCCGCTTTTTTAAAGATAAATATATAACGTTACAACATTAAGGCAGATCGGTAACTTATTTAATGCATGTTCCTGTAAGAAAACATTGTAAATAATAAAAAAAATACGTCGACTGTAATAATCAAACTCTTGGTATTCAAAGTTTACAGGTCTGTGTTCTCTGAACTCCTCTCAAGTGGTGGACTTCTTCATTCTCAAAGCTCATTATCATAAAGTTGACTTGATTTCAACTCTTCTGGACGCTCCGGCAAAGACGCGCCGCGCTGGTTCTCACCGCTTATCGCCGCCGGCTCTCAAGGTTGTCAAAACGATGTCATTATGTTGCCATTTAAACATCACGAGGGCTGCATGCTTTAGGTTGTGCTTAGGTGATGTGGACGACGGCTGTACAACATTTACTCGTCACAGCTGACTTAAATTTCAACAAGCCGTTGTCTCATTCATCAACGACCGAGGAGACGTGAGTATTGCTTTATTTCTTCTTACTAAATAAGATATGTAAATTGTGAATATTAAAACAAGCCAACTAGGACAACAATCTGTTCCAACATTACACACACAAAAAAGCCATAATAAAGTTATTACGAGCTAGTAACTTTCAGCAATCCGTTCACGGACGGCGACAACATTAAAATCATTATGTTAAATCTCTCGATAAAACATTTCCTGAGAATTTACCTACCCCTTGTCTTTAGTCGAATGGACAATAATGTTTTTGAAGTTGTACCCTGTAAATAATAAGTGATTCCAAACCTTTAAGTTTCTTTATTCTGTTGAACACTAAAGACAGTCTTTTAAAGAAATGATCTGAAATCTGTATTTGCTTTTATAGCAGGAAAAACACTGTGGAAGTCAATAGTTACAGTTTTCCAGTTTTATTCAATAAATCTGCTTTTTATTGTTCAGCAGAAAAAAAGCTAAACAAGTTTGGAAAAAGTAAAGGATGAGGCTAAATGACAGAATATTCAGTTTTGGGTGATCTATCCCTATAAATGAAAGTATATAAGTTGATGTTAATATGCCTAGTTAATACTGAGACCATTAAAAAGATCTGCTAGTCTAAATTGCTTTTTTGATTGGTCTTTTGATGTTTGAATTTAAAATCCACATTTTTTCTTTGCTCAACAGGCTATTTTCACATCGAGATAATCTCCTATTGATAATTTCTGGATTTTAATTATGTGTAAGTTGCATAAAACTCTGTTGTTTAACCACTCACTGTTGTTTTCAAATTACTTATTTAACTTGTCTTTTAGAATGTATTCAGTTGTTGAATTCACCTCAGATCACAGTGTTGCTGTAATTCCTGATTTGTGGAAAGAATTAGATGAGGTAAGGAGTATACTACTCTACTATATTTACTATCATATTAAATGCGGTTATGTTACCTAAAACACAGTATGTCCATAATGTGGAAAATAGATCATGCTTATAATTGAAATATTACTTTATTATTTTGTACAGCTGTTATTGACACTATGACACTAAGTTTAACATTCCATTTTATTTAACATTAAATTAATATTCAGTTTTAGTTATTTAATATATTTATATATATATATATATATATATATATATATATATATATATATATATATATATATATATATATATATATATATATATATCATTTTGACCCTACCCCATGGGTCTCAAACTGGATTCCTGGAGGGCCACAGCTCTGCACAGTTTTCCTCCAACCCTAATCAAATACAGCTGATCCAACTAATCAAGATGTGTAAGAGTACTAGAGACTACTAAGCAGGTGTTAGTTGGGGGTGGTTGGAGCTAAAATCTCCAGAGCTGTGGCCCTCCAGGAATTGAGTTTGAGACCATGCCCTACGTCATAATTTTGCCACGTAAAATATGGTCCTAAACAAATAACTTTTGCTGATCCTGGAACAACATTCCTCTCCTAAAATAAGTGGGAAATGACTGGTAAACTGGGAGGTGCCGAGTGCAGAGGCTCTTATCCCTTCTTTTAAGCCTAGACTTGACATTACTCTCTAATCTCACAGGTCATATTTGGGATTGTGCCATTTTCTAATTTCTGGAAGCTCTAAACATGTCGTTGTTGGTTTTGGGCAAGAAATTCTTCCTTTAAATGAAAAAATAGATTGCTTTTGATTAAAATGTTCCATTGTCACAATTAGGAGTAGAACACATCGTTCAATTGTTAACTAATGACTCTAACTGTAGCAAAGGTCAGCTAGTGAAGTGCTGTGCATGTAAACCTCTGACCTCTTAGAGCAACCAACACCCATGTGGAAGGTCGCTGGTTCGATCCCAGCTCAGAGTGGGTTGGGTGCAGTAGAACTGGCAGGGTTACATTGGTGCCGTGACCCGGATTTGGGTGAGTGTAGCAGAGGCCAGCTATTGAAGTACCGTGCAGGTAAAGTTCACTCCTCTGACCTTAATAGGTGCTGTAGCGACAGACACTACAGGCTATGGTCTTTCGCCTCCTTGTTAGAGCAACTGTCTCCCATGTGGAAGGTTTCCGGTACGATCCCAGCCCAGAACGGGTTTGGTGGTGTAGGACCTATGCTGTTCAAGCTTGTTCAGGAGCTTAGTTTTTGACATATGATAGTAGTGTTGTGATGACGTAGTATTTTCCCACTAAAGAGGAGCAGTTTGAGGCAGATTTTGATAAAGAGAATGGGTGCCATACATCAGGTATTTTTAATAATGTTATTTGTGTATTATTATTATTATTATTATTATTATTATTATTATTATTAGGCAATATTACTCATTTCTACACTTTTTTTCCATCAGACCTCACATTAAATCAGGGATGAAACAAGAGATGTCGTCCTCTGTTGCTGGTCTTTCTGTATGAAAAAGATGAAGAGCTCATCCAGGAGTGCAACGTAAGTGTCTCAAACCGTTTCAGATATTTATGGTATTCAGGAAACTGCATTTTATATTTTTGCATGCTTACAAAAAATATATAGCCCAAGCATTACATTGTTGAATGCACTATTCCTTGTATAAACATGGTTTGTTTTTATAAATTTCTGTACACTAGCATACATTTTAAACACCCTGTCCATTATAAGTCAAAATACTTGTGTACTTGTGTCAGTCAGCTACGTCTACTCAAACATTTTGAAGAATTACTATTCACAGAGATACAAAGAAATGGTTTGTTTCCGTAATAGATTTCCTTAATGTGTTTTAGTAAACCTTAAACATTTAAAATGTACAACTGCATAATTTCAATATAATAAACGTAATGTTTATTTTACAGTGTGGGAATGCAGAGAATTGCTGTCTGTCAGAGGGATGACCAACCATGAGGACTTCTGCATTGTCTTGGAGGATAAGTGAGTCATGGCTAGCTTGGAAAATCTAGAATTGCTGAACTGGATTTATCCAAATATTCCCCAAATTAAAATCACTTACAAAGAAACGTATATTAAGTTTCTGACACAAATTCATTGCTACAACCTTTTGGGGAAATTTCACTGCATTGACTGATTGATTGCGTTGCTAATATTTTGAGATATAGCTTTTATACTGGTTTTATATGTTATGCAATACACAAATTGTGTCTAAAATGTGATTATTCCTACAAAAGAAAGTTGACAGAACATTTTTTCCATGACATGGATAAAGGAATTTTTATCAAAGATTAACATTGCTGTAAATTTTATATAGATTTGTTTAATATATTGTACCATTATGTTATCATTGTAACATGTAATAAATGATATTTGGCCAAAATGTATTGTGTATGTATTTCATTATACATTATATATTTTAGCAGACAAAATAAAACTAGGATTTAACAACTCAATGTCCCAAAAGGATAAAATGGCTAAATAATAAAAATTCTTTACATGTGCCACAGTCATTATTGGATTAGTTAAACGTTCATGTAATCATAAAAATTTGTGAATCCTACTCCACAAAGACTGTATGTCAGAAATGTCCTTTCATCATGGTGTTAGTATTTTGGAGTGTGTGTGTGTGTGTATGGAACGATACTGAAAGTGATTTGTTTACATGTGGTGACCTCTACAGCAGAAGGATCTGGACAGGTGGGATGTGTTTGTTCAGAAATAATGGTGTTAATCTAGTTCCTACAAATGGACACATGAACCTCTCATATGCTGTCAGCAGCAATTGTCACAGGTGTTTCCTGCACACAAACACACATGTCTGCGCACAACGTCTGTCCTTATGTACCTACATGTACATACAATCCAAACCAATTCCAAATGGCTTGTGCTATAGGCATGTGCATTGTGCTATAATTCAACTTTTCAGGCCATAGATAGGGATATTATTGATGATCAGTCCATCACAGAGTTATCATACACTCACAAAAATACAGTCATTTACACTCACAATCAGTTTTACACACAAAATGGTATTAAAAAAAAGTGATTTGAGATTCTTGTGTTGCATTGTCTTCTGTAGATTGTCTTCTCCCTTAAAGCAATGAGGTCCACTGAAAAATATAGCACTTAGACCTAGATTGTGTTTCTTTTTCAGCCATTCATACCAAAATGTTTCATGCTTACCACTAGAGGTCCCCATCTTCACAATATCAATCACACCTATGGTTTGTTTACTTAGATTAGTTCAATCTGCCTGGTTAATCTTTTTTTGTTTACCAAGTGAAGCAATGCAAAATGCAACGTCAACTGTCTCATATAAAACACTGTTAACTTTAAATTTTGAGTTTACATCAATATACACTCACTGCTACTTGATGCTGGATTAGCTGGCTAGCCTGTTAAGATTCAGTTTAGTTTGCAACAATCCTGGGTTTAAGGTACCTTGGTGCCATGGTTTCTGACTAACCTGAATCGGGACAGGTCATGCTCTGGTTTAGAGATGACAAACTGAGATTAAACTAAAATCAGCTCTCTTATTTAGTCAATCACAGTATCTTTATGTTTCAAAGCATGTAATTGGCTGGTGGCTATACACGCATGAACGCCTGAGTTTATAGAGAAATGACAGTGTGTAACACGGGGAGTGACAGAGACAACATTAGGATCCAAGTGCAGGTTTATTTCTTAGTCAGGCAAGCAAGGGTCAACACAGGTGCAAACAGATGAATAAAGGCAAAACCAGAATCGTAGTTACTATAACAGGTGAGAGGTCGAAAGGCAGGCAGTGAACAGGGACAAACAGACAAAGGTCAAAACAAGACTTAGGAAACCGTGTTGAATTGTCACTTTACAGGTAAACAAGACTTTGCAATTGAAATGAGTGTGTGCTGCTTAAGTAGTGTGTGTAATCAGTCTGACAATCCTCAGGTGGTGCTAGTGTAATCAGTAGAGACTTGGAGCAGGTGTGTGTGTGTGTGTGGCATGACTGAACATGTAGTCCAAGCATATTTGTAGTCCATAAGGTTTGTGAGTGAGATCCAACGATCGCTGGTGATCGTGACACAGTGAATGCTGATTCCATATAAAAAACTAATAGTCCTCATTTCATTTCTGGAGTCATTACATACAAAAATGTTGTCAAAATCTGTGAAGATAATTTTTATAAAAAATCTTTTTTTTTCTTGAAAACATCTTCTAAACTGAATAATTTCATGAATGATTTAGATACCTATGTATGTTGTAGGATCAGTTCCAATATGTACTGCAATATTGTTTACAGTTGTGCAGAGCTCTACCCAAAGGAAATTTATGTTTGTTGTAAATAAGGGTGTATTTATTCTTTTGAACAATACTGTGAATGAATTGGAATAGCAAAGAGCATATGCAGTAACAATGTGAAACACACATATTCAGTGTCTTGTTGTCAGATACCTCATTAAATGCAGTAATGTCTAACTTTACTATAGTTTTCAAATGGCTGTGCAAATAATATATAATGCTGTCTTGAGCATTTTCAGGAAGTGTCACCAAAATCTGACTTTTATTGCATTGGAAAAAATGTACAGAGTAAACTGACATAATGAAAACATGACAAAGCCATCTAATCTTGTTCATAAACAATGGTGTCAGGACTTTTCATCTTGATAACACTGACACTTTCATTGACATGAATACTTGCTTTTGAGGAATGAGCTATCAATTTTGAGCAAGTGATGCACTTTTGCAGGTTACCAGCTAGGTTTTGCAGTTTGTACTAATTGTTTTGAGAAATGCATTTACTGTTGTGCAAATGTAAATAGTGTTGTGAGAAATGCACCAAAGCCACTGAGAAAAAAACTGTAATATCATTAGTTAAGATACTGATCAGGGTGACGTGGTGGCGCAGTGGGTAGCACGTTTTACCTCACAGCAAGAAGGTCGCTGGTTCAAGCCTCGGCTGAGTCAGTTGGCATTTCTGTGTGGAGTTTGCATGTTCTCCCCATGTTTGCGTGGGTTTCCTTCGGGTGCTCTGGTTTTCCAGTCCAAAGACATGCAGTACAGGTGAATTGGGTAAAGTTGACTGTAGTATATGAGTGTGTGTGTGAATGAGTGTGTATGGATGTTTCCCAGTAATGGGTTTTGGCTGGAAGGGCATCCCCTGCATAAAACATGTGCTGGATAAGTTGGCGGTTCATTCCTCTGTGGCGACCCTAGATTAATAAAAGGACTAAGCCAAAAAGAAAATGAAAGAATGAATGATGCTGATCAGTGCAAACTATTCTCTACTATATAAAGAGCAACAAGAAGACATGGTTTCATCTTTCCGTATCAGGATGAATAGTGGAGGATAATTTCTTGGCATACTTCAGCCTGTTACCAACTGAGTATTTTATGCAACAGTCTGAGTTTTTTGCTGACCAGGTCCATTCTTTTATGACACTGTGAATCCAACAGGATAACACACAAATCACAAAACTCCAATCATCTTAAACTGGTCTCTTGAACATGACTTTCTTTTATCTGTGTAACAAAAAACATTCAGAAAATTTTTCAGTCTGTTCTTGTACAGACAATGAAAGTCACCAAAGCCCATTGTTGGACTCCAATGATTAAAATTACATGAACAAAAAGTGCATTCTTGAAAAATAAGAAGAAAAACATGGAATAACATAAGGGTCCGTAGAAGGGATAGCTTGGACTAAAATATCCTATTAAATAAATAAGGTGCAGTTGAAGTCAGAAGTATTAGCCCCTCTAAATTATTAGCCCCCCTGATTTTTCAACACATTTCTAACTATAATAGTTTGTTCTGTATAATATTGAAAAAATGTATAGCTTAAAGGGGCTAACAATACTGACCTTGAAATGGCAGAAATAAAAAACTGCTTTTGTTCTAGCTGAAATAAAATAAATAAGACTTTCTCCAGGGGAAAAAATATTATCAGACATACTGTGAAAATTTCTTTGCTCTGTTAAACATAATTTGGGAAACATTTAAAAAATAAAAAATAAAAATTCAAAGGTGGGCTAATAATTCTGACTTCAACTGTAAACCACTCCATTCACCTTCATGTTTGACAGTAACAATAGGAAACAATTGAACAAACAGAGCAATCCTATGCATGTGATGAATGGTTTCTCCCTTAGCATATCCTGTTTTATTTACAAGAGGACAAACCTAATCTTCATAACACTGGTAGTATTTGCGTACATTTCCTGGCCAACACTGTCTAAAACAGGCCACTCATTAATCATAATAATTTTTAACTGTACTTATAATACAGTTACTTTTCCTTCTCTGTTTTCTAGTCAAACTAAAACCAATTTACATTAGAATGGGGACATTCCTGAGCCCTTTATGTTGGTCTTGAACATACATGAAAGTCTTGCACACTTGGAGACATATATTTACTTCTGGTCTAAATGGAGGTTGCCATAGCGCTTAACAAATTACTGCAATTATGCTTACTGGGCTAATTGCCCGTGGGCACCAGCTGGGCAGCAGTGGTTAGGAAAGGAGGTATAATTCCATTTGAATGGCAGTCAGAGGGTGGGTTGAGAGAGAGGAGGCTAGAATGGATGTGTGATCAGTCGCTCAAGGAAAAGTGTTTCAGTCACAGTGGTTAGTCCAGTCTAGCTTAGACAGACAGACAGACAGACAGATGGTCAAGATGGTCAAGATGGACAGATTTACAAGATGGTGATTCTAAAGTGTATGAAACCCTCGGAGACCAAGTAGTCCAGATGAATCTCAATTCAAAGTTACGACTTAAGTCATAACAAGAAACGTTGGCTTGACTTCCTCTGTTTGAATAAAAACTCTGGTGCATCCATGGAAATACTTCAGCAGCATGACCGCGAACGAAGCACGTAAAAAGTACAGCACTTTAGTGAACGCATGCCCTATACTGACACTGAAGAGAAGAAACTGTTGAATAAAGATGTTTCTGAAGCATACGGTATGTTTTGAGGATGTTTTTTGGTATTTTTCTGGACGAGTCAGGGAGGATGAGGGAGCTCTCTGATTTTATCTAAAATACCTTTATTTGGGTTCAGAAGATGAACAAGGGTCTCGTGGCACAATTAATAAGAATTATCATTTTTGGGTGAACTAAGCCTTTAAGGCTGGTCATGCTTTTCAAAACACTGTGGGTTGGGTTGAAGGTAGTGGGTGGGTCAATCGGTGCTTTTTAAAACACTATCGGTTGGGTTTACAACAGGGGGTGGGTGAGGGTATTGGTCGATTGGTCAGTCAGTCAGTCGACAGCACCCTCTGGTGGATTTACTTGAGAAAACAGGCACGAATGGCACTCGCGAGAAAAATTTGAGATCTCAAAAATATACAAAAATTCGCGAAAACAAAAACTGCTAAAAAATTTACCTCCTGGCACATATTTGGCATTCTTTAGAAATATAGGGCTAGGTTTTCAGAATGAGGCTGGGTTGTTGTTCACAATTTCAGCTCTGAAAAAAAAAAATGTATGTCGGCATACAATGTCTCCATGTTTAAGAGAATCTGGACTGAAAGACCTGCAGTGTCCAAACCTCTAATCATCAGAAAGAAACAGAAGTCTGTACTAACCCTGAGGGGCATGTTGTGTAGACAGAAAACTGGTGTCATGTTTTTATACTGTAGAAGAAGACTCAAACAGTTTTGAAACCAGAGCCACAAAACCTAGAAATTCTTTATATAATCTGAAGATAAATTTTATGCTTAGCATGTAGTCCAAATTTTATCCACCAAAGATGATTGTCAACAACTACCCGATGAGGGAGTGTTTTAAAATCCTAAATGAGCTAGCCCCGTTTTTGTCATTTCCATCACCATCACACTGACAGACAGAAAAGGCTTTAAAAGAGCCGTATTAACTAAGCCTGGCAGAGCAGAGAAGCCCTAACCTCGCACACTTCACACTCTCAGGTAATCACACTAGAGTCGTTTTGAGTGCTGCAGCTGATTGACTTGCTATCACTGATTTTCAAAGGCTAGCAATCACTTTTACAATGACTCCATATCAGAGCTATGGTGTAATTTGTTACAATGGAGACTGACATAGAACACAGCACGACTGGGGAAGGAGAAGGTAGGAGAGCGAGGGAGAGGGTGAGAAGGAGATTTATTCTTGTGGGGAACAATTGCATAAAGGTGGTAAGGTGCTGACCTGTGACCTGAGAAATGACCAGCTGAAATGACACACAGAGTCTTGTCTTTCAGTTTTAAGAAGCGTAGCAATAAAAAAAATTTAGAGACTCCAAGATCACAAATTGTATAATTTGATAATATTCAGATGATCACCATTTGGTCCATTTTGACTGTTTACCAATCAAACTCCTTATTTCAAACGTAAACATTTAGATGTAATCGCTCTGCTTTTATGTGAGCGAGAACGTGAACGATACATGGTGTGATGCCAAATTATAAATTTGCTTTGCTCTGTTTGCTATGACAAGCTCAATAGTTTCAGCACAGCAGGAGTCACATCAGAATTCAAATGACTCTAGAGGCACCGCTGAGAAACTGAGCGTGAGCTGGAGAACATGAGCAAGGGACCCAATAGCGAAAAGAGGAAACTGAAAATGCAGCTTCAAGGCAATCAGAATTTAAAATACAGCTGCGATTCTGACCAATCAAAAACAAATGAATACACATAAAATATACATAAGCGGTCTATATGTGGAACTGTAGAATATGAAAAAGAGAAAGATAGAATCTAACATATGTCTTATATGAGATATAAAACATATGACAATCATTGAAGGTTTCAATATACTTTAAGCGAAATTGAAAAGCAAACTGGTGTCGTCATTTGCAGTCATGCCAAAAGTTTGTTCAGAGTTTGAAATAGCTAAAATTTTGCAATTTTCTGATTAAACACCTTTGTTAAAAACCTTTAAACTCCCATTGGTCCATGGTGATGGTGTAATATTCAATTCAATTCACCTTTATTTGTATAGCGCTTATACAATGTAGATTGTGTCAAAGCAGCTTCACATAAAAGGTCATAGTAAATTGGAACAGTGTAGTTCAGTTCAGTTTAGCTCAGTTCAGTGTGGTTTAATAATCACTACTGAGAGTCCAAACACTTAAGAGCAAATCCAACGATGCGCAGCTCTATAGATCCCGAACCATGCAAGCCAGTGGCGACAGAAGAGAGGGAAAAAAAACTTCACTAAATGGCGGAAGTGAAGAAAAAAAAAACCTTGAGAGAAACCAGGCTCAGTTGGGCACGATCATTTTAATTTCTCCACTGGCCAAACGTCTTGTGCAGAGCTGCAGTCTCAGTGGCAGAGGCTGGAAGCTGGCCTCAGTGAAGACTCGTCTGTCTCTGGAGCGTCACAGGAATCAGTCTCATGTTCTCCACTCTTCCATGACCACCACAGTAGCTGCTCAGGATACGGCCTGGTCCAGGATATGGAAACCTTGGGATCATCTCGTCGTTGGTCTTGGATCGAATCAGTGAATCTGCATAGTCTGAGGGCCTCGGGAAGAGTATCCCCAGGTGGAAATGGAGAATAAAGAAAATAATTAGCGTAGCTGCTGTTCATAGTGTATATAAACTAGATGCAGATCCTGTGTGGAAGCCCCCTAAGTGGTGCACTAAGTGTATGCTTTACTGAACAGATAGGTCTTTAATCTAGTTTTGAATTGGGAGAGTGTGTCTGAGCCTCGGACATTATCAGGAAGGCTATTCCAGAGTTTAGGAGCTATAAATGAGAAGGCTCGACCTCCTTTACTCGACTTTGCTATTCTAGGTACTACCAGAAGCCCTAAGTTTTGAGACCTTAAAGAGCGAGTTGGATTGTAGCGAGACAAACATTAGATAAACAGGAGCTAGATTATTTAAAGCTTTATATGTAAGAAGCAATATTTTAAATTCAATACGAAACTTAACAGGCAGCCAGTGTAAGGAGGATAAAATTGGGGTGATGTGATCAAATTTTCTAGACCTGGTAAGAACTCTTGCAGCTGCATTTTGTACTAATTGAAGTTTGTTGATAGAGGATGCTGGGCAGCCAGCAAACAGTGCATTACAGTAGTCCAGCCTAGAAGTCATAAAAGCATGGACTAGCTTTTCTGCATCTGAGATGGATAGCATACTTCATAACTTAGCGATATTTCTCAGATGAAAGAAAGCAGTTTTTGTGACATGGGATATATGATTTTTAAAAGTTAAATTGCTGTCTAATATGACACCCAGATTTTTTATAGTAGAGCTAACGCTAACTTTGTATCCCTCTAATTGTAGGTCGAGTTGTGAGATCTGCTGTGTACAGGATTTAGGCCCAATAAGTAATAATTCTGTTTTGTCTGAGTTTAAGAGAAGATAATTGTTGGTCATCCAGTCTTTAACATCTTTAATACACTCAGTTAGCTTGGACAGTTTAGACGTCTCGTCAGGTTTAGTTAAAATATATAATTGAGTATCATCTGCATAGCAGTGAAAGCTGATCCCATGTCTTCTAATAATGTCTCCCAGGGGTAGCATGTATATTGTAAACAGCAAAGGGCCTAAAACTGATCCTTGAGGCACCCCGTATTTTACTGGGCTGATTTGTGAAGGCTGTCCATTAATATTCACAAACTGGTAACGGTCAGCTAAGTATGGCTTAAACCATTGTAGAGCCTGTCCCTGGACACCTGTAGACTTTAAGCGATTAATGAGGATACTGTGGTCAATGGTGTCAAATGCCGCACTAAGATCAAGTAAAACTAATAGTGAGATGCACCCTTGGTCAGCAGCTAAGAGTAAATCGTTGGTTATTTTCACTAGTGCAGTTTCTGTACTGTGATGAGCCCTGAAACCTGACTGAAACACTTCAAAAACATTGTTCGTCTGCAGAAAGAAGCATAATTGAGCAGAAACAACTTTTTCTAGTATTTTAGATATAAATGGAAGATTTGAAATAGGCCTATAATTAGCTAAGTTGCTGGGGTCCAGTTGTGGTTTCTTAATAATAGGTTTAATAACAGCTAACTTGTAAGGATTTGGAACATGGCCTAAAGATAAAGAAGAGTTGATAACGTTAAGAAGAGTTATATACACCTATATATACCTATAACAGGTAGCAATTCTTTCAGTAATTTTGTTGGAATTGGATCCAACATACAAGTAGCTGGTTTAGAGCTATTTATAATTTTATCTAGCTCTTCCTGTTCTATAATTTTAAAGCACTGTAGGTTATTTAGATTCAGTGGAATGTTTACTGGATCTGAAGTATAAGGTGGTGCAGAAAGTTTAATATCTCCTATTTTCTGTCTAATGCCTTCTATTTTATCACTGAAAAAATTCATGAAGTCATCACTACTAATTTGCGGTGCAACATTTAATATGTGGGTGTGGCTCTGAGCCTCCAACTTCTTTGAATTGGAAATGTTCTCTAATAATAATATTTGTAATTATTAATATTTTCTCAGTTGAGGACAGACATTCATGAGAAAGAAACATGAACACTGAAAAGCTGTTTTATAATAGATATTGAAGTACAATTCCAAATGGAAACCGGCGCTAAATTTTTATGTTTAAAGCAGCACTGTGTAGGTTTTTTTTACCTTAAAAAATGCGTGTAATGGTCATTTTAAATCATTTCATGCATTTTATTTTTGACAACTTTAACTGCAGCTAATTTATCATAACAGATGATGTTGGACATAATTTCTCTACCAATCTCATTCACGGCCCCATGACAAACTCAGAGTTACTGAATGAGAGTATAAAGTAAGAACTGGCAGGTGAGAGTTGTTTTAATGGAATTTAATGACGTGGAATGGAAAGAAAACTTTTGCATATGTTTAGTGATGGAGTGTATGATGGCTATATTCTTGTATCGACTTTGTAGTTGCAGAGAAAACAGCTGACCATGGCTGTGGCCTGTGTGTGTATCCTGTCACAAGATGAGACAAAAAGACCTACATGAAGATATTAGTTTGATTAATGCTTATGCCTAAAGTTTACACGTCTGTCCTGCACTTCAATAATGCAAGTAAAATAATACTCCACATCTTCATTTAATTAATGTGTTTATTTCGATTTTGATTTTAGCCAGATTAAGGTAACCAAAGAGTATTGATGTCCATGTAAACATACTCATCGTATAGAACTTTATAAACATAGGGCATTATGGTGAGTAAGGTTTGTCTGCAGACTGAAAGACAGGGGTGCAACATGAAGGGGCGTAGCTTGTAGTATGTTCGAGGCATAACTTGAAGTTATGGAGACCCTCATGGCAAAACTTTATTGTCTGAAAGATGGCTCTGTACATCAGTTATTAACGTCTGCACTTCACACCTAAACCCAACCATTAGTTAATAATGTCTAACCCCTAAACCCAACCACCATTGTCATTAATGTCTACACCTTCCCCAACCCTAAGCTCAACTATCACAGTTATTAATGTCTACACCTTCTCCAACCCTAAACCAAACCATCATAATTATTAATGTCTACACCTTCCCCAACCCTTAACTCAACCATCATAGTTATTAATGTCTAAACGTACCCCAACCCTTAACCCAACCATCACAGTTAATAACGTACAGCTACAAGTTGTGGAGGCTTTCATACTTGTCTAAACCCTAAACCCAACCATCACAGTTATTAGCATCTACACCTACCCCAACTCTAAACCAAACCATCATAGTTATTAATGTCTACACCTTCCCCAACCCTAAACCCAACCATCACAGTTATTAACGTACAGCCACAAGTTGCGGAGGCTTACATACTTGACGCACTTTCCATTGTACTGTTATTTGCTACCATAGGGGGCAACGCGAGTAGGCTAACTGTCATGACAAAACGAATGAAGAAGTCAGTGAGTGTAGTTGCAAGATGGAGTTGCTAAATGATTATAATAATATATCAAATTAATTGGTTGTGGATAAGTTTGAAGAAAACTCAAGAAGTTATATCAAGAAGTTACGCCTCTCTAACTTACTACAAGTTACGGTCCTTAATGTTACGCCCCCGTCTTGCAGTTTGCAGACAGATACACTTGAACACGTTGGCTTTTCTCATCCAGTGTGTGACCCCTTTAAGTCTTTAAATACTTTCTGCAAGCAATCGTACAGGTGCAGATACATCTGTACCAGCTCTGCTACTCAACCCTCCAGTGTATTCGTGTAGCTAACTTGGTGTTATTATTTTGTATGTTGTTCTTCCTGTCTGACCTCGGTAGATATGAGATACAAATCAATAATACGTCAAAAAGGTAAAGTTTTAAAACACACCCACCTATTACATAATCGCCATGGAGTAATGGTAGCTCAAATGTGTTTAAAAGCCAAAATTAACCCCAAAGGTTTGAGCGGTCCCACTACATATAGACATTTTACACATTTCCGGGTTTCTCAGTATATTGGAAGTAGTCATAATTGGGAAAACCTAGAGCACAGTGAATGGGAGAGTACAACAACAAAAAAATTTACAATCCTATTTGCTGAAATAATAAAGGAAAAACTCCATAATGATGTAGCAGTCAGAAGAGAGAATAATATCAAATTTACTGTCCTGTCCTGCTGCATTAGAAAATGCCTTGCACAAGCGGTAATTCGTTTTTTAAGCAAAGATGATATTATAGATTAGATGATATTCGATATAAGATGATATAATGCATACATAAATACATATAAATGTTCATAATTTAAAAAAAATCTAAATATTAAAAACTTTTAAGGATTTAATATGCTGATGACCACAAAACACATCAGAACAGGCTTGTGAAAAGAGTCCATTACGTGGCCTTAATAACTATGAACTTACAATTTAATTAATCATTTAGTACAATGTACTAATTGTGTGCATACATCTTTATACATTGTGCTGATTTTTTCAAAATGATCTGCTTGTAATTACATCTGTAATTAATTTCTGTATTTACATTTATAATTACCTTAAACCAACTCATACCCCAGACCTGTCTTTAACCTTACCCGTATCCCGCTTCAGGAGCACCAGAAGTAATGTACTGTATGAACACAATAAGTACATTGAACTTATTTTCTGATGTAAGTACATAGTAATAATGGCCACTTAAAATAAAGTGGGACTGTTCAAGCTGTTCGGTGAGCTGTCTCGATTTTTTTTGTAAGTTGTCATGAATATGATTTCTGCAGCAATCCCATAGGATGTAATAAAAATGACAACTCCCAATTCCACACTAAGGCCCAATCCCAATTCTATTTTGTACCCCTACCCCTTCCACTGGCCCTTGAAACAGAGTGTGAAGGGGAAGGGCTTCAAAATTGACTCCTAAGAAATGGCACAGAACTACAACACCTGCACATGTCATTATGTCATCGCAATCTCTTGCTTTATATGAGACCGACTATGGTGACTGCTGTAGTTATTCCAGTTGTGTTATTTTTTGGTATTTATCTTCAGGAAATTTTCCAGAGGGGGGTTGTGGCTGGAAGGGCATCTGCTGCATAAAAATGTGCTGGATAAGTTGGCGGTTCATTGTGATGTGGCGACCCCGGATTAATAAAGGGACTAAGCCGGAAAAAGAGAATGAATGAATGAATCTTCAGGAAATCACTAAAGGCGTAGATCATGTTATCATAACGATATAATGTGGCAATAAGCTTGTAAATGTGTTGTGCATTTACACCCTGGCCATATTCATCAATGTAATTACCAAGCGGCAACCTCCCGCTCTCCCTCGGGAGGCCAATACGGAAGTAACAGAAACTGCAATTCATCAAAATTCCACTAGTCCTGGCTCCATAATAGAGCAAGTTGCAATTGAGCCCACTGTTAGAATGGTCAACTCTACAGCAGAAAAAAAGGTGTTTACAGCCTGGTACAAAGAACGATTTTGGGTCATATAGCTATTATTACCCTCCATGACAACTGTGAGGGGGGTGAATTTTTTTATAACTCATCCATTTCCTTTATATTAGGTTATTTTAAGTTTGCATAATTAAGGGCGTGGCCACTTGAGTGACAGCTAGGTCTCGCTGGTCGCCGTCACTTCACCTCAGCTGAATCCGGCAGATTAGCCACTGATCTCGGCATATTCATCGTATTTTTGTTTTGTTTTATGTGGCTTTACACAGTCAGCTGCCTTTTGGACTTATTTCTTACAATTATCAGATGATATGGGATGCTGTGTGCATTTAATTGTGCTCACAAACCATTCACGTGGCCTCGTTTCCCATGTGAGTAAAGTAATATACTTGTATACCATCTCTATAAATGTATTTGTTTTATTTAAGATCATTTATCATTAATATTTTTCTTTAGACCCGTAAAGCACTCCAGAATGTGACAGATTGATTAGCTGTAGGCTCTAGATCAGTCATCTGAAGCGTTATCATACAGTGGTGTGCTGGAGTTCATCAATAGTCTTGCATTTACTAACACACACATCTGAAGTGTTTGGAAGTAATTCGCGTTTTCCTCCTGTAGAAAAACGTCATAAGAGCAATGTTTAGTGGCTCAATGTATTACAACAGTGTTTTTGAAAGTCTAATCACTTTACTGATATAGTGTACAGCCAAGCACATGTGGTCAGAACACAAGCGAGTCGCAGGTAATAAAGTATCAAGCGTTTCTCCCAAAGTAAAGTCTGTCTGCCAGGTCCAAGCAAAGTTCCAGCAGGTGTCTGTAGCTCCGCCCACTCTCCGCCTCTTTGCCCTTGTTTGGTATCCCGCCGTGGGTGCGATGACACGCGAACAAAATGGCGACGGTTGGCCGCGCCTACTTGTGGCTTCTTTTGCGCTCTTCAGAAACCTATGGGTGACGTCACGGATACTCCGTCCATATATTTTACAGTCTATGGTAATTACACAAAAACTACAATAACATTATACCAGACACTGTAAAAGGGGCATTCCCAGCCACTAGATTTTTCTGACAGGGTATTCGAGTGTCATCGAGTGACAGGATTATAGATAGTGAAATTTAGCGTTTTTTATTTTAGTGTTTTTTTTTTAAAGCATGATGGTAAAACACCAACGCGGTTATGAATGTATTAAAACATATGCTTGCGAAATTCGTAGCAAAAAATCATAGTAATGACAAAAAATACTAATTTGCGCATCTCCTAACTTCCATGTGCAGCCATGCTGTCATTGTAGATAGTGTATTCCAGGAAATTTTTTTACCTCTTGATTTCGAGTGTGGTCTTGAAAATTTTCTGTTTCAAGGGTTATCTAACCCTTCCCCTTAGCCCTACGCCTTCAAGCTAAAGAGAACTGGGACAACCCTAACCCTTTATGCTTACGCACAAAACGAGGGGTAGGGGTAAGGGGAAGGGATAAGGGGGAGATTTAGGATTGGACCTAAACCACGCTGTGATAAAATTGCACATTTGTTTGTTGTGAATATGCACCCTCTAGTGGCGAATATTACATACTGTGCCTTTAAGCTCACATAGCGTTGCCTTTATACACAAATACAAAGTCCTTCCATGATGGATTATGTGTTTATTTGGATTATGTGTCTACTTTTACAGATATTTCACTCATTTTGATTCATGTTGTGTACAATCATTTTATGTAGAACCTACTCATGCAACTGATAACCAACTGTGCAACTAACCATGCAACTGATAGGCATAAAGTAATGGATTCTATAATTTGAGATAGAACTAAGCACAGCTGCACAGAATAGGACATTAAAAAAAAGAAAAGAAAACATCTTCTATACAGAAATAACAGTAATCTGAAGTCCTTCAAAAAAATACAACAAATAAAAGGAAAGAGTACATCCTCTATAAGTCTCAAGAAAACTTATGCTATATGAGTCAATTCATGTTAATCTTTACAAAGCAAACAGTGTGGGAAACAAAGACATTTAACTGAAGCGCACGTTGACGTCTCCACACTGCGTGGTAGATCATTTCACCCTTTTCAAAACATAATAGCCTTCTATTTAGCGATATTCAGGCTCAATTTTCAACAATTAATTACACTGGATTGGCAGCGCAAAAAATGTCAGTAGCCATGAAAAGAATTTGATTTCAATTATCTCAACTCAAAGGGGGTATGATTTCCGAATACACTTAAGCAAAATTATAACAGGACTTTGCTCCCCAGAAAATTGGGTGTGTTTAAAGAGTGATTATGTGGTGAATGGACGGGTGTTGAATGGGAGTGAATGCTCCAGGCTCCCTCTGAAAGGCACTCAATTATCCCTGATTGCTCCCCTTCACTGTGTAACCAGTGGAGATACCTGCTATTGCTGTGATTGGGAGGAAATTTACATGCAGCACTTTCTGCTGAGGGAAACAGAAAGGGCTGCGGGGTTAAAGATTTTCAAAAGACAGCCGAGGGGTCAGTTCAGCAGATGTGGTAAAGCGGTAATCGAGGAGAGCTAGGCATAGCTAACAGGTCATTAGGAGGTGGTGGCGAATGAGAAGACTGGAAAATCAAAGTAGAAAATAATCATAAACGTGGTTAAGGTTGTATAATAAAGATACCATACATCTACATGCTCCATGTTTTTCTTAAAGGGAAATATCAAAACATACAGTCAGGTGCTGTCAGAAACCTTCAAACCAATATTTTAAAGAACATATTTGTACTTAATTCCATGTAAACTCACCGGCCAGTTTATTAGGTACACCTTACTAGTATTGGGTTATAACTGCCTTAATCCTTCATGGCATAGATTAAACAATGTACTGGAAATATTCCTCAGAGACTGTGGTCCATATTGACATAATAGCATCACAGTTGCTTCAGATTTGTCGGCTGCACATCCATGATGCGAATCTTCCATTCCACCACATCCCAAAGGTGCTCTATTGGATTGAGATCTGGTGACTGCGGAGGCCGTTTAAATACAGTGAACTCATTGTCATGTTCAAGAAACTAGTCTGATTCGCATTTATGACATGGTGCATTATCCTGCTTGAAGTAGCCGTCAGAAGATGGGTACACTGTGGTCATAGAGGGATGGACATGGTCAGCAACAATACTCAGGTTGGCTGTGGAGTTGACATGATGCTCGATTGGTCCTAATGGGCCCAAAGTCTTGCAAGAAAATATCCTCCACACCATTAAACCACCACCACCAGCCTGAACCATTAATACAAGGCTGGACCATTAATACAACATGCTTTCATGTTGTTAATGCCAGATTCTAACCCTACCATCTGAATGTAGCAGCAGAAATCGACGATCATCAGACCAGGCAATGTTTTTCCATTCTTCTGTTGTCCATTTTAGTAAGCCTGTGCGAATTGTAGCGTCAGTTTTCTTTTCTTAGCTGACAGGAGTGGCACCCGGTGTGGTCTTTTGATACTGTAGTCCATCCGCCTCAAGGTTTGACGTGTTGTGCATTCAGAGATGCTCTTCTGCATACCTCGGCTGTAACGAGTGGTTATTTGAGTTGCTGTTGCCTTTCTATCAGCTCGAACCAGTCTGGCCGTTCTCCTCTGACCTCTGGCATCAACAAGGTATTTGCGCCCATAGAACTGCCACTTACTGGATATTTTCTCTTTTTCGGACTATTCTCTGTAAACCCTAAAGATGGATGTGCGTAAAAATCCCAGTAGATCAGCAGTTTCTGAAATACTCAGACCAGCCCGTCTGGCACAAACAACCATGCTATGTTCAAAGTCACTTAAATCACCTTTCTTCCCCATTCTGATGCTTTCTTTGAACTGCAGCAGATCGTCTTCATCATGTCTACATGCCTAAATGCATTGAGTTTCTGCCATGTGATTGACTGATTAGAAATTTGCATTAACAAGCAGTTGGACAGGTGTATTTGATAAAGTGGCCGGTGAGTGTATATCTTTCCCCAGATATATGTGGTCTTGTATTTTTTGACATCTTTATGGGGCTTACTTGGCTAATTGTACAAGTGATAGACAATAAAAGTTTTTTCTTGGCATTGATGTTCCAAGAAGAACCTGCGACATCCATGAAAACTTTCAATTCCTCAAAGGTTTCTTTAAAGTGGAAAGGGTTATTTAGGTCATTATAATGTCCTTCACATTAATAAATGAATAAACTGTTGACTGAAAGGTTCTTTAGGGAAGCAAAAATGATGAACTCTTGGGTACAATTTAGCAATCAGTGATTCGGCTTGAGAATGTAAAAAGAGGGCTTATAAAGACACCTGCACTTCTAAAACTTACTATAATCCTCAACAAGTCACCATATAACCACAGGTCTAACAATAGCCAGTACTAAAAATGTTCAGTTCCTTTCTGTATAGAAAGTCTCTTAAGCCGTGGTTGGTAATCAGCGGTTTAAATTGACCATTCAAACATTTTAACATGTTAAGCCCTACATCATTACGGCCAGACCTCTGAATGGTGCTTTCTCAATAGCGCTTCAGATCTTAAGTAGGACATTATATTCTACATTATTCATTACTTTAAGTTTCGTCAAAGATGCTACACACAGCTAGTCCCACACCGGTCCAACGACATGCTGTTTTCTCACTGATCAGATGGCAAATCGCCATATAGGCCAAACTAATTGGATGAGGCTTAGTTCGAAGGGGTTAGTTTAAAAAGTGATCTGATTTAACAAATATCTTTGGGAAAGCAGGAAGCTGAGGTAAGTAAGCCTCTTAATTTGCGTGAATAGTGAAAACAAGTATTAAGCATTAATGCCCAGATTACAAGGACACCTGTGGAGGTGTTAAAGCTGCAAATTTCGCTTTTCTTTATTGCATTTCCCATTGCTAATAAAAATAAAGTTTTTTTTATTCCACAAAAGATTCTTCAAAGTGTAAACATTTTTTTTTAATTATTATTAAAATGTTCACTCTAAGAAATAAATGTTTCTTTTATAAACTTGAAATGTCTATTTGAGGAACCATAATGGTTCTTGCTGAAAAAACTTCCTTAAAAAGTTTTTGTTTATAGTGTGGTTCTGCAGGGAGGTTGATCGAATAGAAGTTATTATAAAAATAAAAGTATAACGTTTCGCCCTTTCCAACATACAAAATATAAGCTAATCTAATAATTGAAATAAACATCAGACTTCTTTGCTTACCTGTGTGATCTGTCGAAATTCTGTTACTTTTGGGAGTCAATGTTGTTCTCGCTCATCTCAATACTGGGACAATGGGCTATATGCACAGCTAGTCTTTTTCAGCCAATGATGAATTCCGGTGAAAAGCTTTATGTGACTATTTTCAAATTCATAAGGTTCCTTTTCCAGCATCGATGTTGTAATGTAATTCAAATATAGTCAGTTAAATAGACTTAAGCATTCGTTTGGTTGGTAAAGCGTAAAAAGAGACGAAAGACTTAAACGCAGGTGCCGTCATTAGCAGCAAGCTAGCTAGAGCAGAAAATCCATTGAAAATACTGGGGTTAAATCAATTTCCATATATTAAAGGCATGACGCAGAAAAATAAAATTGAATGTAGTGCTCTTGTTTGGTCTGAGACCCACTTTATATCATAAATCAGCCAGGCAGATCGCTGTTTTTTTAAAGAAATCAGATCTTAAATGCGGCGATTTTGATGGGATTGCAATAAACGGAAGCCATGGGCATGGCATATACCCCATTAACCTCAGCTAAAGACATTTGAAATGGTCTGTATTTAAAGTGATAATGGCTTGTCATAATGACAAGTGTTCAAGCAGATCTAGATGAACGCTGTTTTACCCAAAAAGCTCATATTTAACGCACACTTATATATGGAAAATCTCAATTTCACTTTTGTAGTTGTTTGAAAACAGCTTTGTGTACATAACTGATGATGATTCCATTCATTCATTTTCCTTTGGCTTGGTCCCTTTATTCATCAGGGGTCGCCAGCAGAATGAACCGCCAACTTATCTAGCACATGTTTTACTCAGCGGATGCCCTTCCAGTTGCAACCCAGTACTGGGAAACATCCATACACACTCATTCACAAGCATACAGTATGGCCAATTTAGTTTTTTTAATTCACCTATAACGCATGTCTTTGGATTGTGGGGGAAAATATACATACATCACACACAAATGTCAGCTGGTCCAGCCGGGGCTCGCTGTGAGGCGATAGTGCTAACCACTGAGCCACCGTGTCGCCCCTGATGATTCCAGTAGTATGACTTTAAAATCTATTGTATGTTTATCCAAAAAAATAAATTTAAAAAATGCACATTAGGTATTAACAGTCCTTATCAGACATTGAACAATTTTTTTTTAAATGCTGAAACCATCCATTATCCATTTATTGAAAGCCCTAAAAGCAAGAAATGTTAAGACAACATAAAGCATTTGCAATTCAGTTTATTTTACTTTCACATTATCTTAATATTTCCCCTGGATAATACCTCAAGATGAGCATATGGTTATTTTATTTCCTTCCCTGAATGGTAGCTCATTTAGGTGCAATAAATTATAAACTCCTGGTAAGGCATGTAACCATTACCACACCAATACCGGTCTTGATACTGTTAATGTGATGTGGAATAAATACATGTAGAATAAAACACCCATTTACTGCTAAAAAAAAACAACTCTTTGAATGGATATGTGACATTAAAAGCAGCTTGCCCAAATATGGCTGTTGTGTGTTTGTGGTGGTCATTTACAATAATGAAAATATCATTCACAAATGACTGAAAACACTCAGCAATCAGAAACAACCAATAAACAAACAAATTAACAAAAGAATGCTACAGTTTAACTTCCAGAGACTGAAGACTACTTTTGTCTATTTATCGATAACAACTCTCTTGAAATCAGTGCTTCTGCTTGACTTTGGTCTTTTGCCATCTCTTGAGTGAGAGCGAGTCTTAGCACTCCTCTTTTCCAGCCGTCCCAGCAGCTGTGATGTGGGTCAGCTGAGCCGAATGCTCCTTCGCTTTGAGGCGCAGTGCTGCTATGCTGGAAGCTCGGAGGTCCACCGTCGGAGAGGAAGGTAAAGGTGGTGAAGAGGAGAGAAGGCTTGTGGTGAGGTGAGAGCGTTGAATTGGACCCTCAATGGCAGGTAGAGGTATCCTTTGAAGAGCCATTGGACCTAGGCTTGTAAACAGTCTGATCGGAAAAACAGAAACAGAATATTATTTACCAGTGGTGTAAATTACACAGTATTTAACTGCAATATGAAATGTATTTTGTACTGTTTACATGTACAGTATGTTACTGTATTTTAAAGTTGCATTGTGAAAGTTACTGTATATTTTACAGTAAAGATATACATATCATTCTGTAAATACATATACAGTTAGATAAATGGTGCTGTACATGTAAATACAGTATTTTTGCTGTAATTGAGTTACAGTAAGGTACTGTAGATTCTACCCTGTAAAGAATTCTTGCTGACTTAAGTTTTTTAACTGAATTAAATGACCTTTTTGTAGTCATCTCAACTAACAGACTGACTACAAATATTAAGTTAAACTTGGTATAACCTTAAAAAAATTGCTGAAACCCAACTGACTTATTAAAATAAGTTTAATCAACGTAAATATATTTGTAGTCTTGTTTTTTTTTGTCATTATTCTTTACAGTTTACAGGAAATTGTTAACAGCATAATCATGACAAAACCTACTTTATATGTTAACTGTGTATGTTTCCGATGCATGCAGATGAGTCTCACCTTCCGAAAGTAGGGTTGATGAAAGCGGGATGTCTAAACATGGCTGCCCCTAAGAGTGCGCTGAAGCCAGGAGGGGAGATAGAGTTTTGGGACGGCTGAGCTAGTCTTTGGAGGGGGGCAGGCCAGGCTGAATCAATAGCTGGATGTGGGTTTGGGACAAAAGGATTCCCGCTCAGGTAATGACACAAGGACTGTGCAGCAGGAGGGGCTCCTGGATAGTGTAAGCTGAGGGTGTGTGGCTGGACCCCCACCTTTTCTCTTTTCCTCCATTTCGCACGCCGGTTCTGGAACCAGACCTTGAGAGGACGACAGTGCTTTCAATCAGAAATAAGTTCAAATAAGTCATTAAATAAATAAGTAAATGGTAATTTTGGTAAAGAAATCTAAAAGCACATCAAGCTATAAAGTGAAAGAAAAATGAATGCCACAAAATGAAATAAGATTAGATATAATATAAAATAGTGAATTTAGATAATTTTTAGATATTGCTGAATTCAGATAATATTATAGTACTTGTTTTGCTTTACATTTATCTGTTAAAATGCATTACTGAATAAAAGCTAAATTAAAAGTTTAATTTATGTCCACATTACAGGTTCCATGTAATTTCTGAAATAAAATAAAAGTATAGCCTATTGCATGTAACCCTATGCTAAGCCATAGAGTGTACATTAAGTATTGCTCAGTAGTTGAATGTACAGCTGTAACAAGGACATGTAAACTAAATTGTTATCTAAATTTCTGTGTGAAACGAAATGAAAAGGTCTGTGTTTTTTCTCTCTAAACAATAAAAGTTAATGTGGCCCAGTGTTGTTTTACACTTTCGTCTTAGTGAAAGTAGCAAACATGACAAAATAGTTTTTGTTTTCCGAAGAAAGCACTATAATGGTGATTAAATGATGACAGAACATTTGGGTTAAATAGTACTTTTAAAATCATTGACAATATACGCTTGTTTATGTTAGTGCAAATATTACAAGTTGGCAATAACGCATTAAAACAGGTGTGTGTGTGTACCATTTTTAACTATATCCAAAAAGACAATACAAAAGACAATACTAAATGAAAGAAAATAAAATATATTAATATTAACGCGCATTTATTTCAGATCTGACGTCTAAGTATTTTTACGGTGCAGACACAATTCCGCTAATCAGTAACGATCGTGAATGTAAGGTCGTTTTCAGTTACTGTGATCAGCTGAAGGGAACAGTACTGAATGCTGAACAAGGTTAAATGAATAAGAAAGTGACTTACTTGTACTCGTGCTTCTGTAAGATCAAGTCTCATTGCCAATTCCTCCCTTAAATTAAAGAGAAAAACATGTTGAATGTTGAGTCTCTTTATTGGCTAAAACATTTATTCAAAATTAATTTTATTAGCCTAATATTCTTTCCTTCACACAAATAGTGATTATTAAATCTGTTTAATCAGATAATGTGGCTTTTACTACAACTGTAATGTAGAATAAAAATAAATAAAATAGCCCCAAAGCCTAATTAAATTAATAATAATAATAATAATAATAATAATAATAATAATAATAATAATAATAATAATAATAATAATAATAAAATACAAGATCGAATGATTTACAGGGCCAAATGAATAGTAATTATCAGCCAACAAATTAAAAAGTAGGCTAAAATTTATAAGACAATTTATCAAATAGATATTATTATTTTATAATTTAAAATAATTAAATTAGATCTTTAAATTTAATTTAATTCATTTTAATTCATAATAATGAATGTTCTTTAGTTAAATAAAGATGTGACGAATTTGTGCCTCAATACTATTTGACTGCACAATTTTGAAAATAATTTAGTTCATGTATATCCTACCTTGTGAACACATCTGGGTAATGAGTCTTTTGAAAAGCTCGTTCCAGCTCCTCAAGTTGATAGCTGGTAAATGTTGTCCGGTATCTCCTCTGTTTTCGTTTCAAGATCCCATCTTCAGTGTCACTTCCCGCGGATAAAGAAGTTTCCTCGCTGTTCTTCAAATAACCCTCTCGTTCTTGCTTTAGAGTAACAGTACTCTCTCCACAATTATCGGCTCCTTCTTTCTCATTTACTGGCGTGTTTTTGCAGGACTCGTGTTCTTGATACGATCCAGCACGACTGATGTTGACTAGCGAGGCCTCTGTAATTTGTAATTTTTCATAGGCTGTTTGGATCAGTCTCGGGCCCGCTGTTTCGTCTGTGGAGGAGTCTGTCAGCGGGGCGAAGGGCCGGCGAAGCTTCGGCGGCAGGTGCATGTCTGGATGAAGGAGCCACAAACTGTGTGGTGTTGCTGTTTAGAAAAAAAAATATCTGAATGATTATTGACAGGACAATTTAAGATATAGATAAATATTTTTAGGTAATGGAATATTATTCAAAAGACAAAATTTAATCTTAGCCTAGATTTTTACCTGTTTAGTTTTGAGCATTAATTTGCTTTTTAGAAATTAAATGTGACGTATAGGATTTTCGCAGTGATATTATATAGGATATTATATAAAGCACCATTTGTTTAGTTTTTTTTAAATGGGCTTTAAAAGGAACAATTTTATTTACTTTAGAGCATTTTAATTAGGATTATTTTTTGGGTTCTATATGTTAAAGGGATTGGTCAACCACAAAAATGAAAATTTACACACTCACTGTAAAAAAAAAAATGCAGGGTTCCACATAATTCATTCATGTTAACCCAACACAAATCAATTAAGTTAACTTAACAAATTTATGTGGATTGAACATCAAAAAATTAAGTTGTCCCAATGAAATCTCAAGAATTGTGTTGTTTCAGCTCATTTTAAATATTTTTTTGAGTTCACCCTTGTGATTTCAAGATTGTTTTATTATTGGACACACACGAATAAAAAATATATTTTGAAAAACTGGTAACCATCGAGTTCCAAGGGGAAGTCAATGGTGAGGCAAACAGTTTTTCAAAAGAGCATTTTATGTGTTCAACAAACAAACAAAAAATGTAAAATAAAAACTGAAAGAAAGAAAGAAAGAAAGAAAGAAAGAAAGAAAGAAAGAAAGAAAGAAAGAAAGAAAGAAAGAAAATAAACCCAAACAGGGTTGTGACAGGTGAAGGTTGAGTAAATGATGGTTTATTACTATTGATTTAATTAGTTGATGTAATTAAATAAATGGCAATGCTATTTGTGGCGGTTCATTCCGCTGTGATGACCCCTGTTTAATAAAGGGACACATATTAAATCCGAAAATAAAATAAATAAATGACAATTTGTTACATTTAAGGCATGCATGGATTTAGTTTTTGAATGTGAAGTTTATAAGTAACCTAATAACAGTGGACAATAAAACAGCTGATTAAAGAACAAGCGACTTACCTTGAACTTTTAAGGGACTTTTCCTTCCTAGAATGCTGTCGATGCAGTACGAGGACAACAGGGTAGGTGTTTTACATCTGTAATTGGTTTGTTCTGGATTATCCTCTTCTACTTCGCCGCTCATATCTCTGACTTTATGAAGGCTTCAGAGAGCAGTTATCCATCGGGCGCGCGTCCTCGAGCTCTCGCTGACTGATCGCTGCACAAGAACGCGCGCGTCGACCTTTGTACTGATGCTTCAGCTTCCAAAACCCAGCTACTGCTTCTGATTGGTTTACCAGTGAAAGGCTCTGCCTCAATCTGAGTGCTTCAGTTTAAAGAGACTGTTGCTTAATCTGGCAGTGCTAACTTTATGTAGGCTAGGGTATTCTCGTTTCAACTTCAGCTTCTTCTTAAAATACTTTAGAATCTAATCTTGAAACTATAGTTTTTTTATAGCCTAATAGGAAAATACAAGGCTAATAAATCTAAATATAAACATAATTATATTTAATAATTAAAATCTAATAATTATTATTAGTAGTATACTTTGTATAATATATTTATTTATATAATAGTTATTATAGGCTATATCAGCTATAATTGCTGTTACTTTTAAATGTTTATTATTAATATGACTATAATAAAATACTTTCTAAAACGCCAAAACAGAATTAGCAAACCATGCTTTTATTCTTGACCATTGAGCCGATTTGTTTGCACTTTTAGAAAGGCAAAGAAAGAAAGAAAGAAAGAAAGAAAGAAAGAAAGAAAGAAAGAAAGAAAGAAAGAAAGAAAGAAAGAAAGAAAGAAAGAAAGAAAGAAAGAAATTGGATAGAGTAAGACTATTTTCAAAGTCAAAATTAATGATTTGCATTACAGCATAGCCAATTATTTTAATTACGGTCTATTTGTGATTCCTTTTTAAGAACATGTTTAGTGTGGATTTTAAAAAACTGCACCGTGAGCGCCATCTGCACATGAAACCGTACATGCACACCGTTTAGTTAGGCATGAAACTGAGAACTCTGAATTATATATGGGAAAAAAAGAGACGTAAAAATTGAAGACTGCTATTTATTTTTTGCATTTTATAAAAGCATATTTATTCCAAACGTTAAATAAATAGGATACTTCGGGTTTTTTCTCCAGAAAAAAATGACACAGACTGTGGTTCTCATGGTTGACTCTTTTGTACAATTAAATTGTACAGTTAAAAAATATTAATTTCAATTGAAGTTTATAGCGCTTTTTACAATAATTATTGTTTCAAAGCAGCTTTACAAAGGAAGCACATTATTTCATTACAATCAAATATAAGTTATTAAATACAGATACCGATAGCCTAGTTAACCTTCAATCTTAAAGCATATGATGTCTGTTTAGGCCTACATGTTTAATGAAGTGTATTTGTGTATTAAATGTATCTGTTGTCCTCAAAGTCCTTGATAGCTGACATCATCTCTTCAAAAAAAAATTATTGGCATTGTGTTGTCTAAAATGTCTACAAATATGGCACATTTTTGTAATTTAATGCAAAAACGAATCAATTTAATGAGTAGCTAATTTAATCAAGATTTCCATTCTAGATTTAATTTGAATTATCAAAACAACAACAACAACAACTTGGTAGACAGTTTAGATGAAAACATACCCTGGTGAATAAAGTATACTAAATTGTATTGCAAATATATTTTTAATTCCAAGTATACTAGCTAAAAAGTATACTTAATTTAAATATAGTAAAAGTTTATTATTACCATAGTTTTATTCAGAAAAATGCACTTTAATTAAATCCTTAGTTTATTTTTCACAAGTGTATTTATTTAGCATTTGGTGGTAATACATCTATCTATCTATCTATCTATCTATCTATCTATCTATCTATCTATCTATCTATCTATCTATCTATCTATCTATCTATCTATCTATCTATCTATCTATCTATCTATCTATTTACCCATTTAAAACATTTGTAAATAGTGTACAAACATACACTGTTAAAAAAATTCCCACAAATTCACGTTACTGTACTTTTTCACAGTAAATTTTCATTATTAAATTATAAATTAATAGTGTGCCTTTACAGGATTTAACTGTAAAAATTCATATTAAAATATTGTACCCAAAATGTTATTGTAACATTAAGGTTGGCAGCATGATTACAGCAAATTACTGTAAAAAAGGGCTTTAATGTTTTGCACAATACTTATAGGGATTCAAACTTTTTATATTTTAGCATTAAAAAATTGATACAGTAGTACAGGCACTATATATATATATATATATATATATATATATATATATATATATATATATATATATATATATATATATATATATATATATATATATATATATATATATATAGTTTTTTGTTTTGTTTGTTTTTACCAGATGTTATTGCCCCAAAAACTATTTTTCTTTCTTTCTTTTGTACAAATTTAATTATTCACAAACTCAGTCTTTCTTTTCCCAGCAATACAACATCAAACAAACAGTCTTATTCCTTGGAGGGTCAAGTGGTCATGGGACCTCATCTGGATTTCACAACTGGATATGGTTTGAATTTGAAGTATGCAGAAGGTGCTTTTTGCACTCTGGAACTTAAGGTAAAGTCTACATTTAATATTGTAACTGAGGGTTTGTTTTGGGGGTTAAACAAGGAATGTATAGGAGCACAAGCAGTCATCTCTAATACAATGTGTGTGTTGCAGACTTAATTTGTGTGTCTGTGCTGGAGACCAGAGAGGATGCTGTCTTTATAAGGATGGAGCTCTTATGCTGGATTGGTAGCATTAATGTTGATGTTATATGTTAATGTTGATGGCTCATATATTCTGTACATCATCACCTTTTAAATAAATTTTGTTAAATTATTTATTTTGTATTTCATTTATTTACCTACATGTCAGGGAGTACTGAATAAAAATAATATTAATGCTAAAAATAATAGTTAAATTATTCTACATTATTATACAGTAATTGTGGTCTTTAATTTGACTTTTTTATTTAAAAAAAGATAATTCTCTTATAATGCTATTATAATGTTATAAATGGGACATATGCTATCACTGACATACTGTATGCTGTCAATGTCTAGTGTATCCAGAGCATATGCTGTGGTGATCATGGATGAGCCAAGAGCATGACAGTGACAGAGTCTCTGCATTGATTCCATGGGCTATTCTGAACACCTGCTGTTGATCGACTCAAACCTGCACTTTCTCCATGATCGACACTCATCGTTCTCAAGCCCTAAAGAGTCTTTTAGACCACAGCTCTACCCTTTAAGTTTGGCCAGAGGAGAATTGATCCCTGGCTGAGCCTGGTTTCTTTAACGTTTGTTCTTTACTTCCATCAGCCGGTGGAGTTTTGGTTCTGTCCACTGTCCCTCTGGCTTGCTTGGTCTGAGCTGGCAGAGTTGCTCTTTAATGGATCTTCCTTCAACAGTAATAGTTGTATTAAACTGAACTGAATCAGTTTTGAATAAACTTTTAATTATAACTACATTACTATTTTACCACTACTCTCATCCCTGCCTGACGTGCTGGAATGTTACACAATTTTAAATTTTATGGCTTTTTTCTTCATTCATGTAAACGATTTTTGGAAAATGATTCCCAAAATACCACAGAAATCCAAAATTGATGAGGTTCAGGCCCAATCTCATTTCTATTTTATACCACTTTCCCTTTGCCTACCCCCAACCCCTTTGCATTCTCTTTGACCCTTGAAACAGAGTGTTAAGGGTAGGGGTGGAAATATCCCCCTAAAAACTGCAAACATCATCATGCCGTCACTAGCTTAGGTTGCAAGCTCCATGGAGTGAGCATATTTGAATTAATTTATAAATAAATCTTATAGAAGTTGAGTGTAAAGCACTGTGTGAGTTTTGACGCTAATCTTGAATGAACAGAAAAACAACAGTAATATTATACCAGATGTGCTGTAAAAAGCTATTTCACTCCCAGCAGACATTTTTGACAATTAAAAATATGCTGACTGATATTTTGCAGTGGTTATTAAGGGACTATCCTTAGTGAAATTTTAGCTTTTCTTTTTTAACATTTTTTTGAAGATAGCACATCAACCTCACTATAAATGTAATAAAGCAGCTGCTTTGTGGTAAAAAAATCTTATTAATGCACATTTATGGGTCTCCTAGCTCGGTTTTTACATCCATGTTGCTGGTGTAGTCAGAGAAAACTCTTATGCCTCTTCATTTGTAGTGTGGTCTTGAACAATCTTCATTTGAAGAGCTATGTGGCCCTTCCCTTTACCCCTACACCACCAAGCTAATAAAGAGAATTGGGACACTGGACCTCTTCATGTGAACGCACGAACCGAGAGGGAAGGGCTAAGGTGTAGAATTGGGATTGGGCCTTAATCAAAGGCTCCACTATAAGGATATGGTGAAACATATTTGAGATTTGATGTTTGTTATGCACTTGTTTGTTGAAGCACAGTACATTTTGTACAGTACATGTGCAGACATTACACAGTCATGGACTTTATGCAATATGGCATTTTAAAAGATCTGTTCTTAAATTGTAATATTTTGTACTGAAGCACATTTTCTGCAGTATTTTGTACTATTTTAATAGAATAAAAACACTTTTGAATGATTCTGTAAAACATTTAAACCCTTCTGAGGTTTTAATAAAAACAGTTTGAATTGCTCATTGTGTGTATTTGACTTTTATTGAAGTTGTATTTAACATATATTTAGTAAGAAAACGAACATATTTATGGTATATTGCGTGTGTTTTTAAAATGCACTTGTAATTAATTTCTAATGTACTTGTAAAACAGAAAAAATACACCTAAAAATCACTAAGCAAGCATGAAATTAGCTTACATGTTATGCTTAAAGAGTACTAAATATACTTAAAGTTGTTCCAATTTACCGCACAAAAGTTAATATGTCCAAAATGTCACACTTTAAGTTAACTAATCATTAATATACTTAAAATATACTGACAATTAGTCTGGATCCAAGTATACTAAGCATATTTATTTTTCACTAGGGTATCACTGATCAGGGGCGATTTTAGGATTTTCATTTTATGGGGGCTCAGCTCTCTCTCTCTCTCTCTCTCTCTCTCTCTCTCTCTCTCTCTCTCTCTCTCTCTCTCTATATATATATATATATATATATATATATATATCCAGATGAGGTCAGAATTATTAAACCCTCTGAATTATTAGCCCCCCTGTTTATTTTTTCCCCCAATTTCTGTTAAACGGAAAGAAGATTTTTTTAAAACACATTATTAAACAGAATAGTTTTAATAACCCATCTCTAATAATTGATAATTTTATCTTTGCCATGATGACAGTAAATAATATTCGACTAGATATTTTTCAAGAGACTTCTATACAGCTTAAAGTGACTTTTAAAGACTTAACTATGTTAATTAGGTTAACTAGGCAGGTTAGGATAATTAGGCAAGTTATTGTATAATGGTTTGCTCTGGAGACTGTCGAAAAAATATAGCTTAAGGGGCTAATAATTTTGACCTTTTAGGCTGTATAGAAGTGTCTTGAAAAATATCTAGTAAAATATTAATTGACCGTCATCATGGCAGAGATAAAATAAATCAGTTATTAGAATTGAGTAATTTAAAACTCATGTTTAGAAATGTGTTGAAAAAAATCTTCTCTCTGTTAAACAGAAATTGGGGAAAAAATTAAACAGGGCGCTAATAATTCAGGGGGGCTAATAATTCTGTATATATAATTCTCTCTCTCTCTCTCTCTCTCTCTCTCTCTCTCTCTCTCTCTCTCTCTCTCTCTCTCTCTCTCTCTCTCTCTCTCTCTATATATATATATATATATATATATATATATATATATATATATATATATATATATATATATATATAAGCATAGTAATCATCTTTTAAGGCATAATTTTAAAGTGATACACTTAAAAATGTTTGACTAATAGGGTTGTATACTAAACTAGCAGTATTTTACTGTATTTAATAGACAGGCATAGCCATTTGTGTTCTAAAATGAGTCAAATAGGCTCAACACACCTGTTTACTGTAGTAGAAACTACGTATTAAATAAATAAAACTGTCCAATTCTAATTCAAAATGGCATAAATATAAACATATTAAAAAACTTACATGCTAATTTACATATTTCACGATCATAAAAATAGTGAAATGTTTGATAAGAGTTACATTTTCGCTGAAGGAAACAGCTTTGATGACGAAATGAACTGGAAACAGGAAACAGTAGATGACCCAATTGCTCCTCCATGATGACACACAAGTGTTTCTATAGCAAAGAATTGCAAATATGCAGATATTATAACAATCTGTTGATAAACAAATAAATAAAACGGAGAGGAGTGGAAGTCTGCTGCCGTTTTCACATAAAATGTAAAGGGGACTGAAGCGATAATTTAGTGGTGAACAGTTCATGAGGTAATCGCAAAAGTTTTAGGGGGGCTGAGTAGAAGTGAAATACTGCGGGTGTAAAGCCCCCCTTAAAGTGTCCTAGCAACGCCCATGGTCGCTGATTATTGAGTCTTGTCGAACTTGTTCAATGCTGATTTTGGAAAATGTAGGCTAATTTTAAAAAAGTTCCCATAGTCACGGTTTCTTTGTCACCATGGAAACAATACACAATTTAGCAAAGCACAACAAACCGACTGAAGTGAAAATGGCAGCAAGACACGAAGCAGCAGAAGAGGCCGTTGACGGTCCGTATTATCTCGAGAAGGTTTTCATCCCAGAGGACTCTGAGGATGATTACCAATACAACGAAGTGACTGTCGATGACGAGCTCAGCGTAACCGAGGGCGAGGAGGACCTGGAAACTGCCGTGAAAGCAGCGCTGGATCAAACCGACGCCTCTCCACTGAGGGTCAGTTCAGCCAAACATCCCGTTCCTAAAATACCCGAGGTGGTGGACGACTTTCTCCGCAATTATCTGGTAAATATGGGCATGAAAAGAACATTGAACTGTTTCCAAACCGAGTGGTTTGAAATGAAACACAAAGGCTTAATAAAAAACCAAACTGAACTCATCCCTGATGCCTATGTGCACAACCAGCTTCTGGACAACGAGCTAAAAATTGTGCAAAAAGAGCGGGATAATTATAAACAAGCTGCATTTGAGGCTGGAGAAACCATAATAAAACTACAAAGAGAGAGGGACTTCCATAGGATGCAGCACAAGCGTGTTGTTCAGGAGAAGAACAGACTTATTGAGGACGTAAAAAAGCTGAAGAAACACTACGCATCATATGAACCTGCTCTTAGACAGCTGAATGACAAATATCAGACAGCTGTGAGACAGAAGATGCTGGTCAGTCTGGAGAGAGATAGAGCTTTCAGCCAGGTCCAGAACCTAGATGGCTCTCTACGTTCCTCACAAACCCAAACAGCCTTAAAACCAGCAAAATCTCCACAGGAACGAGCAAAAACGCAGAGGAGTCCTGAAAAGGGAGCACACCTGCCATGTGACGATGCCCGAAAACATCCTAAAGACTCTGAATTCCCATCTAGCACTCGCCTCAATCCCTACTTGCCACAAATCAAAGCTCTTTTCTCCCCCAACACAAAATCAGCCAACCTCTCTCTCTCCAATTCTTTTAAGGCGCACACAATGGCAGTGAGCTTTCTTGCTCTGCATCCCCGTAAAATGATAGTAGCCTCCTCAAGTGATGACCAGCTTTGGAGATTATGGGCAATTCCCAAGGGAGAGATGATCATGACTGGCGAGGGTCACACTGATTGGCTGTCATCTTGCAGTTTCCATCCCAGCGGTGATTTCTTGGGTACCACAAGTGGAGACGCCACAGTTAAAGTCTGGGATTTTGCCCAAAGTCGATGTGTGCTCAGTTTGGAGGGGCACCTTCATGCCACTTGGGCCTGTTCTTTTCACTCCTGTGGTGATTTTGTGGCATCTTGCTCCATGGATAACACGGCTAAAGTGTGGGATTTGAATAGCGAGCGCTGCCGCTGCACTCTGCGTGGACATGTTGACTCTGTGAACAGCGTTTCTTTCCTGCCCTTTTCAAATATTCTACTGACCTGCTCGGCAGACAAGACGCTCTCTCTTTGGGATGCCCGTGCCGGATTGTGCTCCCAGACTTTCTACGGGCATAAGCATTCATGCAATTATGCAGCTTTTAATATCACGGGTGACACAATTGCTTCGTGCGACTCTTTTGGGGTGGTCAAATTATGGGACGTGAGGAACGTGTCTGCAATGGTGAGCATGGACACTGGGCCTCATCCCAGCAATCAAGTGGCCTTCAGTCCAACTGGAAGAGTACTGGCGGTGGCGAGTAATGATGGCTCGGTCAAGACAGTTGAAGTGGCTTCTTTACATGTGTCCAGTTTAACTGCTCATGATGACGCAGTACAGAGCGTCACTTTTGACCATAAAGGAGAATACCTGGTATCTGCAGGCTCAGATGGTGCAATTCACATCTGGTCATAACTAAACACATTTGCAGTTACTGAAAACTACATAAATACCAAATACACCTTAACGTTATATTGTGAATGAAAAAAAGGATGTTTTCTGCACACAAGCTTCTTAATATAGGTTTTAGTAACATAAACAATCAATGCACCGCAAGGTGCATTGGTACTTTATATTCACAAACAAGAAGTTATTTGCTCATATAATAATAATAAAAAAGACATTTTATGTTCTTAAATTTAAAGCATTTTCTTTAAAGCCATCTATAACAATTTTGAATATTCACACATATTTACACAAATCTTGTTAGAGTTTGAATTCATTGTTTAAATATATAAAACCTACTTTAGAAAAAAAACATCTAACAAAATGATTTACTCAGACTTGTTTTATTCATTCATTTCTTGTTATGAGTGAAGTGTCTACATTATTAAATAATATTGTGTATGCAGAAGTGTGCGGAAGTACTTTTAATTTGTCAGTAACCTGGGTTAAGCACTTCCAGTGAACTGTATGTCGTTACAAAAGCATTATAAAATGGGTATCAGAATGTACAAGAAGCACTGCATTAAATAATATTTCCCCCAAGATGCCGCGTGCATGTAAACGGCTTTTCAACTCGTTTTACGCTTAATTAAGTGAATGTCAAAGTCTATTTAATTGATTATATTTGAATTACATTACAACATCGATGCTGTAAAAGGAACCGTATAAAATGGAAAAAAGTCACATTAACGTTCACCGGAAGTTTATCAGTACGGGAAGGAACACTAGATCTGCATTTACCCTATTGTAGGCCTATATAAAACTAAACTATTCGAAATGATACAGTTTGTGTGTTTTGAATATATGTAAGAAACTTCACAGTTTGACTTGATTTATTAGGTATAGGTTTGAGTAAAACGTTAATATTTGGTTTACTCTATAAAGGTGTGATAATATTTCCAATGAAAATTTGTAATTAAAAGCTACTAAAATTGCATAAAGTACATTTTCCCTCTAAGTATGATAGTTAAGTAGAGCTTTCTCCTTACGTAAGAGAATAAATTAAGGATGCTGCATATAATCTCTAAAACATGTGTCTTATAAATAGGGCCAGAAAAAAATCTGATTTTAGGAGAATTATAAATAAAAATCTAATGTATAAAATAAAAAATTAAAACATTTTTAACTTTTATTTAATGTTTACAATGCAAATCCAATTAGATCCACTTATTTGGTAAACAAATCAAGTGTCTCATATAATATATCTACTGAAAGACAGACTCCTTTACAAACTGTATTGTATATAAATCCCATGAATAAATATATATTTACACACATTTACACAAGAAAATACGTAGACTCAATGATAGGCTAGAAATCTGCAGATTTCTGCACACGCATATTCCTTGTGGGCCTACTTAAACCCATTTAGGTGTGAACATGTCATGGTCAAACACAGCTTTACAGAAAATAATAGATAAAACAAAAAAAAACTAACAATGGAATTTGGAAACATTGCAAATGATAAAAGAATAATTCAACAGGTCTCAATCAAGAAAAAGTATGGAGTATCGATCAAAGCATCCCTAACAGTGTTGGGGAAAGTTGCTTTTGAAAGTAATACATTACAATATTGAGTTACTCCCCCACAAAATTAATTTAAAATTAATTACTTTTTATGATAAGTAATGTGTTACTTTACTTTTGGGTTATTTTTGCGTTACCTTTTCTGACCTGGCAGAGGCTTGATCTCTTTCAAAACTTGCAGGGTTGTTTTTTTTAAATGAGCTCTGCAATTAACCACAAACTGTATAACCTTCATTTACCTTTAAAAAAAATTATGTAGGATAATGTGATCTTCGTAGAACTTCCGCAATGCGTTTGCTACTTTTGTACTTTTTGTCTTATTAGTGATGTAAAATCGCTGTCATTTCAGATAATCCTCTTCTCGTTTTCTTCCATGCAATCAAAATAATGAGAATATATTTGAAATATATGAGAATGTCAGGCTCTTCTATCCTGGTTTCTATCTGTTTTTGCATTCTCATTGCTTGCAGGATTCAATGCGACGATGTTTATTTTAATTCAGTAATTTAGTTTTTAAAAGTTACAGGCATTAAATTTTTTTTTAAAAAGTAACTCAAAAATTATTACTTAATTTTTAAAAGTAATGTGTTACTTTACTCGTTACTTAGAAATGTGATATCATTACGTAACTCATGTTACTTGTAATGTGTAACACTAATCCCTAATATTTTATAATAGATTATATACCCACAGATATGTAATTATAATTTGAAGAGGATAATCACCTTTCATCAAAGTTTTCCTAAACAAGCAGTTTGACATGCATTAGTCTTTTAAATTGTTTTTAGAATGTTGGAAAGAATTATAATGGATGATGTAAGCTTCCCAAATCCATATATAAGTGAAATCATCAACCTCTATTAATTTGGGGTTTACCAAATAATTTAAGGATATAATGTAATCTTTTAAATGTAACAATTTTAACAAATTGTCAAATTAATTTATATTTAATCATAATTTAAGAAAGATTGAAATTATTATTTATTTAAATTTAACTATAATCTTTTTTCCTCGTTCTCCTTTTAACCCCCTGACCGGCCATTCGATTATTTCATTCACCTGTGGAAGAGGTTGTGTTTCCTCTTACAGCCACACGAGAGCCAAAGATATTCATCAAATTAAGAACATGACTGCACATAAAACATACACGAAAATGTACACAATTACCCCTTTTTTATAATGATGAAAATAATAATACTATAATTTATTTAGCTCCAACCCTGATAAAACACACCTCAACCAATTAATTAGCAGCACTTGATAATTACAGACAGGTGTGTTTGGTCAGGGTTGCAACTGAAATCTGCAGGAAGGTAGCTCTCTAGGAACAGGGTTGGTGACCCCTGCCTTTAGAGACTTTGGCATTATCTGCTCTTTCTCTTAAGCATTTCTCTTGTGAAACTTGTTTAGTCTCATGATTTAGTTTTTATAGATATATACTAATTTCTTGGAAGGGTGGCCCATTAAGACTACAGAATTCATTTCTTTAACAACCCCAAAAGATTAGGTGGTTTTGCACTTCCTTATTTCCTAGTCTACTATTGACCGACTAACTTTTACAGTATTTTATATTGGTGCCAGTCACATACATTATGGATTCCAGGCCTGTAGCTTGTAAAGGGGTAGTTCTTTTTTTCTCAAAAGTGGACCTTTTTGCAGTTTTTCCCCCAATTTTCTATTTAATTATGATATAAATTCTGCATTTTAGTGACATTTTAAGCACTCTTTTAGCTGGATTAACTTGTTGGATGGTCATCATAACCACACTTATTAATGTACCAAAGATACTTCCTAAAGATTTAGAATAAAGAAATATGAATTAAGTACTTATTTTTATAAAATACAAATTTATTACATTAATTAGAAAAAATGGGAATCTGTTATTTAATCTGTTATTTATTAGGCAAATTATTTAACTGGCAGCCACATTCAACTTTCCTCAGTCAGAATTTGTCCCTTTGAATAATAAAAAATGTTAACATAATAATAATTATGTAGATATTCATGAATTTTCTAGCCTCTCTTTTAAAAAGTACATTTGAAAATTCATGGATAACAATAATAGCCAAATTAGTATTCAAATTCATTTTAATAAGGGCTGCTTTTGGTGCTTCATATCTTTTCATGGGTCATTTTTAGTTCAAGAATAAGGTCCAAGATTTAGAATAAATGTTTCCTGTAAAAATCTTGCCTCCGTTTAAAAACTATATATACAGTTGCTAAAGATGGCTTCATTTATGTCAGATTGGATATTTTCTTGCACAGCTGTTTTTTGGACTCTAGAAAAATTATTGTTTGCATTGACCTAAACTGATTAGCTGAAGTCACACCGAAGCGACAGCCAACAAAGGAATTCTGAGAAGGATTCTGTTTGGTCTTAATTACTTTTTTGATGGGTTATTTTTTCTATTTATGATGGCAAAGCAGTCAAAATAGGACAAATAAGCTCATGTATAGGACAAATTCTGGACCTTTGTCAGTCTTCCGAACCACCCAAACCCCCCTGGCTATGGTCCTGGACTCTGCCACTGGGTTCCATAGGTTAAAAATGGAATGTGATTCTTGCACCCAAGTATCTTTGCATGCGTTACTATGCTCTTCATTACCATTAACGACATCAAACTACTCCTCTAACCCTATAGTACTTAATAATCTTTGAATTTTGATTATAATTCAGAAAACATTTTGGTTTTCAAACAATGTCAATGCCTGTCTCCTATATATAAATAAATATAAACTTTTAACCTTTTATCAATCTTTTCCCCTTTAATTCAGAAGCAGTTTTCTGGAGTCTTTACTCCAAAGCATTGAAGATTTATGACAAGTTTAATTTAGAAAATATATATATTTTTTAACTATGTCATAAGGGTTAACAAGCAATAATTCTGCATAATAATTGAGAGTATATCATAAAATATAAAACAAGTGGAAATAAATAAAATACAATACATAAAACAAAAATCGATTTTCAAATTAATTTAAACTAAAATAACAGAGACTTCAACTTTCTTATGTGTTTCTTATGTGTTTATCAAATGTTTTGATTGTTTGTTTAAAAGTTTCAACTAATTCAACCATTCCAAAGCATACCAAAAAATACATGTTTTCAAGAAAAATGCCAGACCTCAACGGTACCTGACTACTTACATAGGCCAAATATACAGTATAGAGGCCTACATGCAGTTGAAGTCAGAATTATTAGCCCCTCTTTGATTTTTTTTTCCTTTTCAAATATTTCCCAAATAATGTTTATCAGAGCAAGGAAATTTTCACAGTATGTCTAATAATATTTTTTTCTTCTGGAGAAATTATTATTTGTTTTATTTCGGCTAAAATAAAAGCAGTTTTTAATTTTTTAAAGACCATTTTAAGGTCAAAATTATTAGCCCCCTTTAACCTATATATTTTTTCTACTATAGAACTAACCATTGTTATACAATAACTTAATTTAGCCTAATTACCCTAACCTTCCTAGTTAACCTAATTAACCTAGTTAAGCCTTTAAATGTCACTTTAAGCTGTATAGAAGTGTCTTGAAAAATATCTAAAATATTATTTACTGTCATCATGGCAAAGATAAAATAAATCAGTTATTAGAGATGAGGTATTAAAATTATTATGTTTAGAAATGTATTAAATGTTCTCTGCGTTAAACAGAAATTGGAGAAAAAATAAACAGGGGGGCTAATAATTCAGGGGGGCTAATAATTCGGACTTCAACTGTATGTGGAAATTTGACACAAATACTCTCCGTGTCTTTGGGTGGCGCGTTTGCCTAAACCGATGTGTAGAGCTGACGGCGGAAGTGCGTCTCTACAAAAACACGGACACGCCCCCTCTTGTTATTGGCGCGTGTCGCGGACTGGAGCAAAATGATACATATTTATTCAAATCATCCTTGAAATATTAATTACAGCATTAAACTGCTTTTTATTTACATCTGCATGCTCGGATAAATGACAAAAGATTAGCCGAATAATCTCTCACGAGACGGGAATGTAATTTGACAGCACGAGCGCGCAGCATCCTGTTGCTGACCATGTAGATTGACAACAACAGCCTAGTTTTAAAGACAACAGCAACATTTCTCGTGGCAATTAGGGACACTTTTGGATCACCGCAAAAATGATGAAAAGCGTGGGAAAGCATTTTGGGTTGAGGCGAAAATGTGCGCCCCCAAAATCTCGTATTGACAAGAAAAAGACTCGCGTAAACCCCATCGACACTATGCTGGATGACAGCGACGAGGGCTCGTTCGGCGGCAGCACCACCAGCGTCAGCTCAGAGAGCGAGTACCACAACTCCGAGCAGGACTCCGGGACATCCGATAGCTCTTACCGGGCACGTGAGAGCGACGCCGACGACAGCAGCGACACCGACGACAGGCGCACAGTGTCCCGCCGGCAGAAGAAGAGGACCGCCAGCGCACCGCCTCCAGACGAAGACTCCAGCAGCAGCAGCGCCTCCAGATTGAGGTAAAGTTAAATAAAAATTTAGCAGTTCCATGCAACTTTCAGCCTCCCCATGACAAAATATTAAGTTTTCACCAAAATAATGAAATCCTTTCTCTGTTGTTTGCTTAGGCTTGTGTTTTACAGTACTGTAGAAATGTCAAACATGTCTGTCAATGTTTTGATTTACCCAAGTCACACAAGTGCCTATTTCACATGTCACCTCCATAATGGAGAGGTGTCACATCCAGAAAACTTTTTCCTCATAAATGCAAAAAGTAAAAAAAAAAAAATAAAATAATCATTTTTGTTCTCTAGAGAACCAACTCTAATCTTTTCGATTAGCATCATTTCTTTTGGATTGTGCAGTTCAATTCACAGAATTTCTTCAAAGTATGTTGTATACTTGAAACTCGCAGTTTTTTGTCACATCCATAATGCATGTTTATTTGCCACATTTAAAAATAATTAATTTATGACTTTAAAAACAACATTAGAACTATTTATTTGACTGTGAACAATGTTGTGCTAATATGATTTCTCTATTTAGAATTTGCAAAGAATACTTTTCTGAAATTAATATTATACAGGTCTGTCTAAAAAAATAGCATATTGGGATAAAGTTCATTATTTTCTGTAATGTACTGATACACATTAGACTTTCATATATATTTTAGATTCATTACTCACAACTGAAGTAGTTCAAGCCTTTTATTGTTTTTGTATTGATGATTTATATATATTAGTATTGATGATCTCAAAAAATTTACATAGTTCATCCATCCAGTAAAAGAAAAGTTTTTTTAATAAAAAAAGTTAACCTTCAAATAATTATGTTCAGTTATGCACTCAATACTTGGTCAGGAATCCTTTTGCAGAAATGACTGCTTCAATGCGGCGTGGCATGGAGGCAATTAGCCTGTGGCACTGCTGAGGTGTTATGGAGGCCCAGGATGCTTCGATAAGCTTAACCTTAAGCTCATCCAGAGTGTTGGGTCTTGTGTCTCTCAACTTTCTCTTCACAATATCCCACAGATTCTCTGTGCGGTCCAGGTCAGGAGAGTTGGCAGGCCAATTGATACCATGGTCAGTAAACCATTTACCAGTGGTTTTGACACTGTGAGCAGGTGCCAGGTTGTACTGAAAAATGAAATCTTCATCTCCATCAAGCTTTTCAGCAGATGAAAGCATGAAGTGCTCCAAAATCTCCTGATAGCTAGCTGCATTGACCCTTCCCTTGATAAAACACAGTGGACCAACACTAGCAGCTGACATGGCACCCCAGACCATCACTGACTGTGGGTACTTGACACTGGACTTCAGGCATTTTGGCATTTCCCTCTCCCCAGTCTTCCTCCAGACTCAAGGACCTTGATTTCCGAATGACATGCAAAATTTGCTTTCATCCGAAAAAAGTGCTTTGGACCACTGAGCAACAGTCCAGTGCTGCTTCTCTGTAGCCCAGGTCAGGCGCTTCTGCTGCTGTTTCTGGTTCAAAAGTGGCTTGACCTGTGGAATTCGGCACCTGTAGCCCATTTCCTGCACACGCCTGTACACGGTGGCTCTGGATGTTTCTACTCCACACTCAGTCCACTGCTTCCGCAGGTCCCCTAGGTCTGGAATTGGTCCTTCTCCACAATCTTCCTCAAGGTCCGGTCACCTCTTCTCGTTGTGCAGCGGTTTCTGCCACATTTTTTTCCTTCCCACAGACTTCCCACTGAGATGCCTTGATACAGCACTCTGGGAACAGCCTATTCATTCAGAAATTTCTTTCTGTGTCTTATCCTCTTGCTTGAGGGTGTCAATGATGGCCTTCTGGACAGCAGTCAGGTCGGCAGTCTTACCCATGCTTGCGATTTTGAGTAATGAACCAGGCTGGGAGTTTTTAAAAGCCTCAGGAATCTTTTGCAGGTGTTTAGAGTTAATTAGTTGATTCAGATGATTAGGTTAATAGCTCGTTTAGAGAACCTTTTCATGATATGCTCATTTTTTCAGATAGGAATTTTGGGTTTTCATGAGCTGTATGCCAAAATCATCAATATTAAAACAATAAAAGGCTTGAACTACTTAAGTTGTGTGTAATGAATCTAAAATATATGAAAGTCTAATGTTTATCAGTACATTACAGAAAATAATGAACTTAATCACAATTTGCAAATTTTTTGAGAAGGACCATATATTAATATATTAATATATTATTAAAGGGCCATAACCCCCCTCCCCCCTCCCTCTTTCGGTTCAAGTCTACCTCAGAATTTAAAAAAAATTGCTACATGATGGGCATGAAGTGCTGTGAGCAGAGGGAGGAGTGGGCGTGGCCGGCAGAGCAGGGGAAAAAGAGGGGAGCAAACAACTGTCAGTTGGCTCACAAAATGAGACAAACCATGAGGAGACCCATGATTTTATAGTTTACAAACTCAAAATACAAAGAAATAAACAGTAAGTAATTTAATGTCTTGTTACATATGTTATTTCTGCTTTGTTCAACAGAATCTGCATGAGCTGTACAGGTAATAAACTTGTAACTAATGTTCAGTTTATTGCACAGAACGATTGTTTGAGAGCCGCAAGGGAAGTGCAATTTGCATTTGTATTTTTTCCTCAAAGTGACAGCAGCCATGATACACTCGGCAATGAACATGGAACCGAAAGTGTGCACATCATTTAAACAATCATATCACATTTTAAAGTTATGATTATGACAAGCATTTGATATGTTTTTTCCTTTCATAACGATCGCAAAGTGTTATGGATGAAAATAAATGTTTACGGGATAAGGCTGTGCAATTAATCGAAAATTCGATTTTGGCTTCTAACGATTATGAAAAAACATTAATCGAGATAAACGATTATTGCATCATATACCGTCCCCTTTCCAGTTGTACACATTTGTTGCTCTGCAAAGTTTACATGAAAATGACTAAAAGTATGTACTGTATTGTAATTTTTGCAGCACAGGATGTGCATCATTCACTGATATACATTTGAATCATTCATGTTTTTAAAAGTGGGAAAGAGATCGCATGCTGTTGTGTGTATGCGCTCAGCCTCGGAGATGAGCAGAGCACACACATCTAACGCCATCTTAATGCGACGCTTTAATGGTCAAATACATGCAC